>NC_058520.1:511863582-512488582 GCF_904849725.1 Hordeum vulgare subsp. vulgare
GGCCCACAGGTGCACCTCCATGATGTGTGTTCAACACCATTTTTTAAGTATTCCAGAAAGAATCATGTTATTTTTTTGGCATTCTCAGACTTTTTGTTTTTGGGTCATTCTTATTGCACGAGAAACTCAAAAAACAGGATAATCATGGCATTATATTTTACTAAACTAAGAATAACAGAGAGTAAACTAATGGTACAGAAAGTTATGCTTACTAAATTCATCAATCACATGTCTTTTTAAAATGACCCATTAATAATGTTGATCAAGTCTTATTAACAACCGTTTTCAATTGACATGAAACCGAAGAATTTTGACATAACACTAAGTTACCTAAATGGTTATTTGCATATACCTAACAATAAGAATATCATATTTCTTCTTGGCAGTAGTGATTGTGGCAATTGGCTCAATGACATTAATATTATTTACCGAAGCTTGTTTCTTAGGAAAATGCATCGTATGTTGTTTGCCATTGACATGAAAAGTAACTTTGCTTTTGTTGCAATCAATAAGAGCCCCTGCAGTATTTAAAAAGGTTCTACCAAGGATAATTGACATGCTGTCATCCTTGGGCATCTCAAGAATAACAACCAAGTCTGTTAATATAGTAACATTTGCAACCACAACAGGAACATCCTCACAAATCCCAATAGGTATAACAGTGGATTTATCAGCCATTTGCAAACATATCTCAGTAGGTGTAAGCTTATTCAAATAAATTCTTTTATACCGAGAGAAAGGCGTAACACTAACACCAGCTCCTAAAACACAGAAAGCAGTTTTAACATAATTTCATTTAATGGAGCAAGGTATTGTGGGTATACCCGGATCTCCCAACTTCTTAGGCACTCCGCCATCAAAAGAATGATTAGCAAGCACGGTAGCAGTTTCAGTTTCACGTTCTTTATTTTCTTGGTTATGATGTCCTTCATATAATTAGCATAGAGAGGCATTTTCAAAATATTAGACAAGCGAGTGCGTAAAAATACATGTCCAATCATTTGAGCAAAGCATTCAAACCCCTTCTCGTCCTTACTCTTGAAAGGCTTACGAGGGAACGACATGGGATTTTGAACCCATGGCTCTCTTTCCTTACCATGTTTTGTAGCCCCAAAATCTTTCTTCTCATAACGTTTATTTTTAAGATGTGGGTTATCAATATCTTCAAGAGATTCTATTTCCACATCATTACGAGTTTCTTTATTATTATCTGGTTGCACATCTACCTGAACATCTTTGTTATCATTATCATTCTCATTATCACTAGGTGCATGTTTGTTGGAAATATGCCCTAGAGGCAATAATAATTTAGTTATTATCATATTTCCTTTTTTATGATAATCGCTTATTATCCATGCTATAATTTTATTGATTGGAAACTCAAACACATGTGTGGATACATAAGCAACACCGTCTCCCTAGTGAGCCTCTACTAGACTAGCTCGTTGATCAAAGATGGCTAAGGTTTCCTAGACATAGACATGAGTTGTCATTTTATAATGGGATCACATTATTAGGAAAATGATGTGATGGACATGACCCAAACTATGAACGTAGCATATGACCGTGTTAGTTTATTGCTATTGTTTTCTGTATGTCAAATGTTTGTTCCTATGACCATGATATCATGCAACTCAGTGACAATGGAAGAGTACCTTGTGTGTATCAAACGTCGCAATGTAACAGGGTGACTATAAATATGCTCTACAGGTATCTCCGAGGGTGTCTATTGAGTTGGCATGGACCAAGACTGGGATTTGTCACTCCATATGACGGAGAGGTATCTCGGGGCCCACTCGACAATACAACATCACAAGAAGCTTGCAAGCAATGTGACTAAGGAGTTAGTCACGGGATCTTGTACTCCCCCCGTTTCTTTTTAGTCTGCATATAAGGTTTGGTCAAAGTCAAGCTTTGTAAAGTTTGACTAACTTTATATTAGAAAATATCTACATTCACAACATGAAATCAATATTATCAGATGCACCACAAGATGTTTTTTCATACTATATAATTTTAATATAGTAGATATTCATATTTTTGATATAAATTAGGTCAAACTTTATGTTGTTTGACTTTTACCAAATCTTATATGCGGAGTAAAAAGAAACGGAGGGAGTATTACGGAGCGAGTAAATAGATTTGCCAGTAACGAGATTGAACTAGGTATGGAGATACTGACGATCGAATCTCGGGCAAGTAACATACCGATGGATAAAGGGAACTGCATACGGGATTGATTGAATCCTTGACATCGTGGTTCGACCGATAAAGATCTTCATAGAACATGTAGGAACCAATATGGGCATCTAGGTTCCTTTAGTGGTTATTGACTGTAGAGGTGTCTCGGTCATGTCTGCATAGTTCTTGAACCCACAGGGTGTTCACACTTAACGTTCGATGACGCTAGAGTAGTATTGGTATATGTACGTTGGTGACCGAATGTTGTTCGGAGTCTCGGATGAGATCCCAGACGTCACGAGGAGCTCCGGAATGGTACGGAAGTAAAGATTTATATATGGGAAGTCCTATTTTGGCTATCGGAAAAGTTTCGTGTTTTATCCGTATTGTACTCAGAAGCTTCTGGAAGGTTTCGGAAGGTTCCATAGGTTCCAGAGGAGTACGGAAGGGTCCCTCCAGCCCCTAGGACGTGCATGGGTTTTAAGGGGGCGTCCAAGCCTTGTTGGGCCAGCCCCCAAGGGCCCATGTGGTTGGGAGGGAAGAGTCTATAAAGGGGAAGGCACCTAGGAGGGAGGAAACCTCCCTAGTCCCATGCCCCCTCCTTGGAAGAGGGGCTAGGGCTGCAACCCAATCCTCCCCCTTGCCTCCTATATATAGTGGGGGAGAGGGAGGGGCTGAACACACCAATTCCCATGCCCCGGTGGCAGCCCTACCTCTTTCATAACTCCTTTTTCTCCTCAGATCGGTTTTGGCAGCGATTGGCAAAGCCCTGCTCGCACTACACCTCCATCATTTCCACCATGCCGTCTTGCTGGTTGAGATACCATCTACTTTTCTTTCCTCTCTTGCTGGATCAAGACGGAGGAGACGTCATCGAGCCATACGTGTGCTGAACGCGGAGGTGTCGTTCGTTCGGTGGTAGATCAAGACAGATCGTGATAGGATCGTGGAACGGATTGTGATTGGATCGTGAAGTCGTTCGACTACATCAACCACATTATATACGCTTCCGCTTAGCGATCTACAAGGGTATGTAGATGATTCTCCCTCTCGTAGATGTTAGTCTCCATAGATTGTTCTTGGTGAGCCTAGGAATTTTTTTGTTTCCCATGTGATGTTCCCCAATAATGTTCACTACCAGATTGTGTCTTATCGTCAAAAATAGAAACATCATTATGTTTGTCAATAGGTTTTTCTATAACAGGTTCACTAGAAGCATGTGAAGTCCTATCACTTTTCCTTTTTTCCTTTTGTTTTTAGAAGGACTAGGTGCATCATTATTAATTCTCTAAGAGTCTTGTTCAATTCTTTTAGGATGACCTTCAGGATAAAGAGGTTCCTGGGTCATACTACCTCCTCTAGTCATTACTCTAGCAGCATGGTCATTCATGTTTTCGTTTAATTGAGCAAGCAAATAGTCTTCTGACTTAGCAACTTGATCTAGTTGAGTATGAACCATAGAAGCATATTTACCTAGATCGTTAACATCATTAGCAATTCTAAACATCAACCCACTCAAGCGATCTATCATCATAGCATTACATTGTAATTGATCTTTGATACGTCTCCAACGTATCTATAATTTTTGATGGTTCCACGCTATTATCTTGTCAAACTTTGGATGTTTTGTATGTCTTTTATATCTTTTTTGGGACTAACTTATTAACTCAGTGCCAAGTGTCAACTCCTGTTTTTTCCGTGTTTTTGAACCTTTTGAGAGGATAATATTAAACAGAGTCCAAATGGAATAATACCTCCGAAAAGATTTTTTCCGGAACAGAAGATACGCACGGAGCTTGAGAACCAAGGCAGAGGGCGCCAGGGGAGGCCACAAGCCCCCTAGCCGCGGCCTGGGGGGCCCACACCTAGCAGGCTTGTGGGCCCCTTGTGGCTCCTCTGCCCTACTTCTTCCGCCTATAAATCCCTGAAAAATCCAAAACCACGGGAGAGATCCACGAAAATACTTTTCCGCCGCCGCAAGCTTCTGTCTTCGCAAGATCCCATCTGGGTAATGTTCTGGTACCCCGCCGGAGGGGGATTCAGATACGGAGGGCTTCTTCATCAACACCATTGCCTCTCCGATGATGCGTGAGTAATTCACCATAGACCTTCGGGTCCATAGCTAGTACCTAGATGGCTTCTTCTCTCTCTTGGATCTTCAATAAAAAGTTCTACATGATCTTCATGGATATCTATCTAATGTAATCTTCTTTTGCGGTGTGTTTGTCGAGATCCGATGAATTGTGGATTTATGATCAGATTATCTATGAATCTTATTTGAGTTTCTTCTGATCTCTTATATGCATGATTTCATATCCTTGTAATTCTCTTCGAGTTGTGGGTTTTGTGTGGCCAACTTGATCTATGATTCTTGCAATGGGAGAAGTTCTTGGTTTTGGGTTCATACCGTGTGGTGACCTCACCCAGTGACAGAAGGGGCAGCAAGGCACGCATCGTGTTGTTGCCATCAAGGGTAAAAAGATGGGGTTTATATCTATTGCATAAATTTATCCCTCTACATCATGTCATCTTGCTGAAGGCGTCACTCTATTTTTCATCAAATCAATACACTAGATGCATGCTGGATAGCGGTCGATGTGTGGAGTAATAGTAGTAGATGCAGACAGTATCGGTCCACTTGTCTCGGACGTGAAGCCTATATGTATGATCATTGCCTTAGATATCGTCATGACTTTGTGCGGTTCTATCAATTGCTCGACAGTAATTCGTTCACCCACCATAATATTTGCTATCTTGAGAGAAGCCTCTAGTGAACACTATGGCCCCCGGGTCTACTTCACATCATATTCCCTACACTTTTACTTTGTTGCACTTTCCGCCTTCAGATCTCACCTTGCAATCAATTGTGAAGGGATTGACAAGCCCTTTGTAGCATTGGGTGCAAGTTTGATGTTTTTGCGCAGGTACATTGGTGCCTCATCTTGATACTCCTACTGGATTGATACCTTGGTTCTCAAACTGAGGGAAATACTTACTGCTACTGTGCTGCATCACCCTTTCATGTTCAAGGGAAAAAACCAACGCAAGCTCAAGAGGTAGCAAGAATAATTTATGGCGCCGTTGCCGGGGAGTATCAAGTCAAGAATAGTCTTCCTCCAACGTGTCAATTTCTGGCGCCGTTGCCGGGGAGCATCATGTGAAGCTTATCCAAGTAAGTGTCGCAAACTCATCTCTTGCATTTATTTTTTTGCCTCTCATTTTCCTCTCCCCCACTTCTGAAAAACAAAAATTTATAAAAATATTTGCCTTTTTCATTCGCCCTTTCTTTCGCTTGCCTTTCCTTTGCTTGTGTGCTATGTGCCTTCAATATGCTTGCATCTTCGCTTGCTAGAAATCTATTGATATGGATCCTTATCCACTAGCTAATCTCTTTAAGAGATCCAATTATGTTGAACCATTTGCTAGTGAGTTTTGTGCACTAGATTTTCTTTATGAAGTTTTGCTTGAGATGCGTGAATCTGAAAATTGTGATGAAGAAATTCATGAAGTGATTCACGAGGGCTCCTTGAATGAAAATCTTGATTGCAATGATTTCATTATAAATTCTATTAATGACAATCATACTAAAAATATGCAAAAACCTAAGCTTGGGGATGCTAGTTTTGCTATGTCCACTACTTGTTGCAATGTTCATGATTGGGGTAATGATTTTTCTTATGATCTTGAAAATTTATTTAAGCCTCATGATGAATATGATTTTTGCAATATTATTGAAAGTGGGTTTGGAGAAGTCATGACTTTAGTTGATGATAATCCCACTATTTTTGAAAAGTGTCAACTTTGCATGCATGTGGATCATGAAAAGAATATCCTATGTGATAGATATATTGTTGAATTTGAATTTGATCCAACATGTAATTGTTTTGAGAGAGGAAAATATTGTGGTAGAAACTTTCATGTTACTAATTTACCTCTGATTATGTTGAGATTGACATTGTCTCTTTCTTCTTCCTTGCATATGGTAGTTATTGGTTGTCTTGACAATTTGTTTTCCTATAAAATGCCTATGCATAGGAAGTATGTTAGACTTAGATATGTTTGTCACATGTTTCATGATGCTCTCTTCGTGTCCGATTGCTATCTTCTTTGTGAGCATCATTGAATTATCAATGCCTAGCTAAGGCGTTAAACAATAGCGCTTGTTGGGAGGCAACCCAATGAATTTATCTTTGCTTTTTTGCTTTCTGTTTTGTTGCATCCACACCATCATAATTCTTTTATGATTGTGTTTTTTGTGTGTTTGAGCCAAGTAAAACCTTTATGACTAGTTTGGTGATGGTTGTTTGATCATGCTGGAAAAAGACAGAAACTTTTCGCTCACGAAATTATTTTTCTTTTTTTTTCCAGAAAGAGCTTTTGAGTTGATTCTTTTTGCTTCTGGTTGATATGCCAATTTCCCAAACTGTCGTAATTGTTCAGAATTTTTGAGATACCAAAAGTATACGAAGTATACAGATTGCTACAGTCTGGTCTGTTTTTGACAGATTCTGTTTTTGTTGTGTTGATTGCTTATTTTGATGAAACTATGGATATTATCGGGGGGGGGGGGTGGCTACTAGCCATGGAAAAGTGAGAATACAGTAATCTAACACCAATATAAATAGAAATCAAGATTGCTACAGTACCTAAAGCGGTGGTAGTTTGTTTTCTTGTGCTAATGATATCACGAGTTTCTGTTTAAGTTTTGTGTTGTGAAGTTTTCAAGTTTTGGGTGATGTTCTCATGGACAATGAGATAAAGAGTGGAAAGAGCTCAAGATTGGAGATGCCCAAGGCATCCCAAGCCAAATTCAAGGACACCAAAAAGCCTAAGCTTGGGGATGCCCCGGGAAGGCATCCCCTCTTTCGTCTTCAATCCATCGGTAACATTACTTGGAGCTATATTTTTATTCACCACATGATATGTGTTCTGTTTGGAGCGTCGTGTATTATAGGAGTCTTTTCTTTTTGTTGTGTCACAATCATCCTTGCTGTACACCTTTGGAGAGAGACATGCACTCATCGTGAATTTCCTAGAATACTCATTGAGCTTCGCTTATATCTTTTGAGTTAGGCAATTTAGCTCACATGTGCTTCACTTATATCTTTTGAGCTAGATAACTTTGCTCTAAGTGCTTCACTTAGATCTTTTAGAGCACGGAGGTGTCATATTTTGGAGAAATTGGAACTCTCGATCTTCACTTATATCTTTTTGGGAGTGCTCTCTCTGAGTAACTTGGTAGTTTGCTTGTGCTATGAAAAATAGTCCCAAAGATGATAGGCACCCAAAGAGGATACAATAAAACTTCCATATTCATGTGCATTGATTATAAAGAGAAGTTTGATTCCTCTCAACTAGTTTTGAGACATGTATTTGGTAATATTAAGAGTCATGTTAGTAGGGTGTTGTGAATCTAGAAATACTTGTGTTGAAGTTAGTGATTCCTGTATCATGCACGTATGGTGAACCGCTATGTTAGGAAGTCGGAGCATAATTGATTTATTGACTGTCATCCTTTGAGTTGCGGTCGGGATCATGCGATGGTTAACACCTACCAACCCTCCCCCTAGGAGTATGCGTTTAGCACTTTGTTTCGATTACTAATAAAAACTTTCGCAATGAGTATGTGAGTTCTTCATGACTAATGTGAGTCCATGGTATAGATGCACTTTCACCTTCCACCATTGCTAGCCTCTCTAGTGCCGCGCAACTTTCGCCGGTGCACAAGCCCACCATATACCTTCCTCAAAACAGCCACCATGCCTACCTATTATGGCATTTTCATAGCCATTCCGAGATATATTGCCACGCAATTCCCACCGTTCTGTCTCATGACATGTGCCGTCACTTTTATATTGCCATTGCATGATCGTAAGGTAGCTAGCGAGTCATATGCTAAGCTAGATCGTTGCACATCCCGGTACACTACTAGAGGCATTTCCTATAGAGTCATCATCGTTCTAAGCATTGAGCTGTGAGTAGATAAAAGGGTAATGATCATCATTATTAGAGCATTGTCCCATGTGAGGAAATAAAAAAGAGAGGCCAAAGCTGCCCACATAAAAAAAAGATATGGAAAGAGGCCAAAGAGCCCAAATATATATATATATATATATATAATAAAAAAGAGAGAGAAAAAGAGAGAAGGGACAATGCTACCATCTTTTTCCACACTTGTGCTTCATAATAGCACCATGTTCTTCATGATCCAGAGTCTCTTGTTTTGTCACCGACATATACTGGTGGGAATCTTCATTATATAACTTGGCTTGTATATTCCAATGATGGGCTTCATGACTGGGTCTTCGTGAGCAAGCAAGTTGGATGCACACCCACTAGTTCTCCTTTTGAGCTTTCACATACTTATAGCTCTAAGTGCATCCATTGCATGGTAATCCCTACTCTTTCACATTGATATCTATTGATGGGCATCTCCATAGCCCTTTGATACGCCGAGTCGATGTGACCATCTCCTCCTTTTTGTCTCACAACCTCCACCACACTCTATTCCACCTATAGTGCTATATCCATGGCTCACGCTCATGTATTGCGTGAGAGTTGAAAAAGGTTTGAGAAAGTAAGAGTGCGAAAACAATTACTTGGCCAATACCGGGGTTGTGCATGATTTAAATCAGTTGTGTGGGGATGATGGAGCGTAGCCAGACTATATGATTTTGTAGGGATAATTTTCTTTGGCCTTGTTATTTCGAAAGTTCATGATTACCTTGCTAGTTTGCTTGAAGTATTATTGTTTTCATGTCAATAGCAAGCTATTGTTTTGAATCTTATGGATCTGAACATTCATTTCATATGAAAGAAGTTACAAAGGACAAATATGCTAGGTAGCATTCCACATCAAAGATTCAGTCTTTATCACTTCCCTACTCGAGGACGAGCAGGAGTTAAGCTTGGGGATGCTTGATACGTCTCCAACATATCTATAATTTTTGATGGTTCCATTCTATTATCTTGTCAAACTTTGGATGTTCTGTATGCCTTTTATATCTTTTTTGGGACTAACTTATTAACTCAGTGCCAAGTGCCAGTTCCTGTTTTTTCCGTGTTTTTGACCCTTTTCACACTACAAGAAATATGCTCATACATGACGTTCTTTAAGATGTCGTTGATGAATTCGTCATAAATCTATGACAATTTCATCCGAGATTGTCGTAAGCCGTTTGAGGGGATCAAATCTACATATAAATTATGACGATGTGAGTCAAAAACATCGTAACCGCATAAGATGAGATCGTCATAACTTTTACGACGATTATAAAAATGTCGTAACATGTTCTAACTATATTGACATGTCACTCGTGGGTCCATTCTATCCCACCTCATCCTAGTTTGTGAAGCAACCTACTATTCCGTCATTCCAAAAATTCTCGAAAAATTTCTCATAAATACTTTGGATCATATATTCCTCAAATATGTGAAAACCATTCCTTACATAGTTCAAAAATAATTCAGCAATATTCATTTTCCTATTGTGTTGAGAATAGCACTTTATGAAGGAAGTGTTATTTCTATTTGGTCAATTGTATATTAATATGGACTAGTATTTTAGAAAATTGATGGAGTCCAATTTTGCAACAAATATTTGGTAGGTTCTTCACAAAAAAACTCATTTTTGCCACTCGGAAAATAATTAAAAAAAGCTAGAAAGATCGGAAATGCATACAAATTGGTCCTCATCCGGAAAATATGGTCTAACTCTAGTGAAAATTTGTGTGGTGCCTTTTTGCAAAATATTTTTGATAGATGCTTCACAAAAATTCTCTATTTTTAGTACTTGAAAACTATTTTAGATCATTGATTTCTTGAACCAATGAGAAATCTTTCCATAGATCGATGACATGGCGTCCATCCATCCATCCATCCATATCTCCAACTCACATCCATCCATCCATCCATATCTCCAACCAAACCTAGCCAAACGGGCCGGGCTAAACAGGCTGGCCCGCCAGCCCGCCACTACGGCCCGGCCCGGGCCCGGCCCGCCACTACACGATTTAAATGGGCCGTGCCAGGCACGCAGCACGCCTCGGGCCGTGCCTGGGCCTGAGGGCTGGGCACGCGGGCCGGCACGTTTTTTTATATATATAGGATAAAAAATAACCTAATAGGTCAAAATCGGTCCAAAACACAGTCCAATATATTAAAATAGGCCCAAAAAACAGCCTAACAGGCCAAAGTCAGCCCAATAATAGCCTAAAAAAAACTAATAGGCTAGCGGGCCTAGCGTGCCTACGGGGCGGCCCGTATAGCCTTCATGCCGTGCCTGGGCCGGGAGGCTGTGACGGTGGGCCAGCACGGCACAGCCCGGCTAATAATCAGGCCTAGGCATGTCGTGCCGTGCCTGGCACGATTATGGTGGGCCGGGCCGTGCCGTGCCGGGCCGGCCCGTTTGGCCAGGTCTGTCTCCAACCCACATGCCACATCCATCCATCCATCTATCTACATAAAAAAATACCCCACCCGCAGCCCAAACCCTAGGTCACACCCTCCCATCCCACCCGTCCTCCCGATCCAGTCCTCTCCCCTCTCGCTCCCGATGCGCCGCCGGACCTAGAAATCCCCCCACCTCTCGCTCAACCACCACCGCCACCGCCTCTCCCCATCCCCAGCCCAGTCGCCGCCACCGCTACTCCACGGCCACGACGACGGCGCCGCCGGGATGTGGTGGCCGAACAAGGATTTCCTGGAGCACGATCGGAGGCGGCAGACGGAGCTGCGCATGGTCGAGCTAAGGGACACCCTCGAGGAGCATGGCTGCTCCGAAGCCAAGATCGAGCAGTGCGTCAAGCAGGCGTGCAAGGAGGCCGAGCTGGAGGCTGCCGGCGGCGGCGCCGGGGGTGCAACACCTCATCCTGGCGAAGTAGAGCACGGCTGTACCCACAGTACAAATTTACCAAACACGTCGGCTCCGATCCAACCCGTGTCCCCCATCCCGTCCGAGCTACGAAGGGGCGCGAGCCGCCCTTGTAAATCCACGTTGCCACCAGCGGCGCCACCAGATTCCCCGAGCCACCCAAACTTTTGATTCTACCCGGAGAGGATGGCCGTCTGTCTGTCCGTCTCTCTTCCAGGGATCTCCGTCCGGTGATGGCGGCGGCGGCGGCAGCACTGGCATCGGCTCCGGCGCCGGTGCCCTTGCCGGCGGCCTTCGCGGGGTGGTGGGAGCATATGAACGGCTCACCGGCGTGGCAGGACGGGACCTTCTGGGCCCTCGCCGCACTCTACGGCCTCATCATCGCCTCCTCCTTCGTAAGCATCTAATCTGTCCTCGAAATAAACCTGTACCCCCTTCTACTACTAGGCTGGTGCCTTGGTGGCAGGGCAAGATAATATTTGGTGAATAAATTTGTTATATCGCAATCAGCGATTTCACTAGTGATAAAAGCTGTTCTCATTTGCTTTGTGGCTTCAACATAATAGAAGTACTGGTGTTTTATATGAAAGCCGATAATGCGAACGAATAGCATCTTACAGAGCTTCAGATCAATCAAGGGGAAAACTGTGATTCCGATTTCAGATAGGTGAACAAGGACCTGTGTTTGCTTTCATGCTCATCTCTCTAATCCATGAAAACCTTGGCGGATAAGAATGAGTTGATGGCATCCGAATTGTGTGTATAGTTATATCAACTGTCAACTGTAAATACCTCTGCTCCTTGCAAATAAATTTAATAACTTATGTAGCAGTATGGTTTATACTTGTCACGTGCACATGCTGATGTTTACAGCTTGATGAATAAATTTACTCGCGGAAGAGAAGGCAATATTAACACTGAGCTATGTATGTGTATATGCAGCCAAGACAAGTAGCGATCCACTACGACGACCCCATTCGCTGCAGGTGTTCTTTCTTTCCTTCTACAGTACAGCAGTAGTAGTACTATCTTGTTTGTACAGTATGATTTTTTTTGCTGTCTTCATTCACTGCTCTCTCAAACGTTCAGCATATTAATCTTCCCAATGGGGTTGAACCAACAGCCAGTGGGTTTCCATTTTCAGTTTCTACCAGCAACCTCTGTTTCTATCTTGGGATACTTCCATGCTTCATGCTGGACATACGCCTGCCATGTAGACCATATTATGCCCTGCTTTCCTGCCAATTGCTACACATTTCTACTTTTACATGCTAAATCTTGCAGTAATGGCATTTCTTGCACAATATATAATCTGCACTTATACTGTTGCAGGCACCTAAATTAGTGCACAACACGTATCCTGTTCATGTAATCTTATAAGATAACAGATATCTGCAAGACTGCAAGGAAGGAGAAGTGTATGCTGGCAATATGAAATTTCCCCTATCATACTTCATTAGGACGCGGTGGTTTCAGGTTTAGTATGAGTGTATGACAATATGGAATTTCCACTTTTACTACCGGTTTCAGGTTGAGAGCTCGGAGGCAGTGAGGAAGTAGCGGGTAGCCTGATCTGCTCGGCTCCAGGCGGTCACGTACGGCTAAGACGGCGACGGCACTGGCGTTGATGTCCAGTGGTGAAGAAGTCGGGCCAGTCCCACAGCTGTCTGATTTTCCATGCAGGCGGATTTGGAGGTCGGCTGTGTGGAGCAGGAGCAGTGGCACCCCGAGTTCCGCACCAACCACGTCGCTGTCTTCATCCTCATCAAGAAGACACCGCCGCCGCTCCCCGTCTCATCGCCATAGCTGAACCTGAATGTGAATGAGCAGCCACAAGTCTACCTGTCAGTTCATAGTGCACACACATTCCAGATACTACTTTGCAGGTCCATTCCTTCCATTCATCCATTGTTTCTTGTAGCTCCAGGATAGCAAACAGCTCTGCAAGCTCAGAAAGTCTTAAATCTTTTGATTGAAAAATGCAAAAAATTCTTAAACGGCCGCTGAAAAAATAAATAATTTGCCCCACCAACTGCCAACATTGCTAGTCACCTGTAGTGGTGAAAAGGAGTAAGAGAATCCCATATATGTAGCATTTTACAGTTTTTAACTAATTTGTGTTATATGAGTTGGTCCCCATAATTTATTCCATTCTGTTGATTTCTCCGTCGTGTTGGAGCCTAAGAGCATTTTGGAACATGCGATTGATTTTAACTACAATTACTAGAAAAATACTTGCATCAGTTTATCCAAAAGATAAAACAGACATGTTAATTTCTTTACAGAAGAAAATAGTTCATGTCCTGTTCATAATCAAATTGCCTACCTTCTATGTCAGGTTTGTCTCATTTCACTTGGCGCCTGATACAAGAGGTCGGAGGTGGAAGTGAGAAGCTCCCCTGTGGATCGACGAACAACTTACTGAGGGAATTCGGCTAATCCAGTTCACCGTGGAATTAGAAGAGTGGTATGCACCAATTTCTGGCTGGTTCTATTAATATTCAAATTCTCGTGAAATTGATGTCATATAGCCTCGTAAATAAGGCGCATTCTCATGGTCATAGTAGCAGAGATAGATGAGCAGCAAAGTGATACCATGTTTGACTTTCATATGTACGAACTTGAGACACTTCCAACTATCCAAACATGACACACTTTATTATTATCAAAATTCTAAATGATTCATAAATCGAATGCCTTATACGATACACATTACTAAGCACAACACAACCTATTACGCAATGAAAACATGCTCATATTGTGTGCTCTAGAGAGTGTTGTATTATTTATGTTGCTTTTACTTTCAGAATTATTATGCGCTCATATTGTCATCACATTGCCTATTTTTCTTGCTACATACATGTATCTCAAGCATTATACTTCTGTATTTTCTTAGGCAGATAGCTACTAAGTGATTACAATTGATCTGAACTTGTGAATTCTGTCTTGTGATCATGTTCTAATTAATGTGTATAGTCCAAGCACTTGAATCTTTCTAAATGCATGAACATAAGTTAAGTTATCTTTCCGATTCCTCCCATGTGGTCGTGGTAGATTTGGGTTCTGGCCGGTTTCCGGTGGATCGTGATCCTTTGGCGGCGGTCTGGGCCTCTGGTCACAGATTTCGTTTAGGGTTCCGACGCATGATTCATGCTGCTGTCTAAGTTTCTTTTTGAGTTATTTAATTGTACTGCATAGACAAGGGTGGACCACGGGCATCTGTTGTTCCTCTCATAGGAGACCACCGGCATTTTGGAATATAATTGCTCTTTGTTTTCCCCTTTGTTCCCTGGATCGGAATGCATGTTCTTGTAGGAAACACTCTGTTTTCTTTTCCTGGTAACCACGTTAAATTGGAAGCGAGTTAGTGTAGATATAGCAGCGATTTTGTGCTTCCGCTTGCGTGATTTTGAGGCTATGTGGAGTAAAAAACCTTGTGTGAAGCGTAAATATGCAACAACAACTCGTCAATTACGGACATTGTTGAGCCAGCTGAAGGTGTGTTAATTCAGGCTAAGATTTGCTGTACGGTTATCCCTTTCTGCTATACATTTTCATAAATATTTTCTTATCAATCCCCTAAGCTGTCAGATAGTTGATGCTTCAAATCAGATATGATTGTCGAAATGGTAGCAGTGTTAAATGCCATTTGTGAACATGTGTGGAGCAATGAACGAGTGCATGAGTTGGACTACTTACTATGTTCTACATTCATTATTCTTGGTCTTCGTACGATCTATAATGTTTCTTTACTGACTTGGCAATGTGATGCATACATATTCTTTTCCCGATCATGCTGTTTCCTGACATAATTCTGTATGTGCAGCTTCTACGCCATGGGTATCCGCGAGGACCTGCCCCGCTGGTTCTTTTATGTACTATGAAGAAAGGTGGAGGATCATTTTCGTGTACCTACCCAAGCACGTACCTCACTAGGATGTTGACTGGCGGAAATTATGAAGTTTGCTTACTTAGGAAACCATGGAAACATTTGCTACAAGTAAATGTTTTCTCAAGGAATAATGTTGCCTTTCATTCGTTGTTGCACTATGTTATGGACATGTTTCTGAATAGGTGTATCAGCAATTCATAAGCAGAATTATGTTTTACTTGTTCTCATGTTCTGTTTGGGTCTTTCAGCTAGACATCATCTCTAGCCTCTTCAGTGGACGGATTGTTTGGGAGAAGGTCAGTCCAACACTGCAACGTGCAGTACAAAGTTAGGTATATAGCTCTTCATATAAGCTGGTTGTAAATCCATAATGATTGGTAGTGGTGATATTCATGCTCTCTAATGGCTAAAATGGTATGATATTGTTCTTATAGCTGCTGCTGCATATGATTTCTGAATCTTGGCATGCGAGCTTAAGCTGTTCTGCTTGCAATGTCACAACATCCCACATATCTAGATTGCTCTGGTTGGTTACTTCTGATGCCAATGCCATCCATTGTAGTTTCTTGCGATGCATCTTTATTATCTCTGTTAAGAATTGAGTTACGCTTCAGTAATGTATTCTCTACTGAATTCTTCTGATAGCCAATCTGCTACTGTTTTCCGATAAGTATGATGTGAACTGAGTTAAGTTTCTTGCTATGATCTGAACTGAGCTATTCTGTTACTTGCTGCTAGCAGATTCGCGATGGAACTGTCCGGTTCAGGAGTAGCAGAACCGGGCGAGGACGGCCGCGACCAAGAACCAGCCCATGAGCGCTCCTACGCCCCCTCCAATGGAGCCGGACCTGCAGTGGCGGAGACGAGGGAGGCGTCCAACGTGGCGGCGCATCCGCTCGACCCCAGGCTGGCGTCCAGGCGGCCGACGACAAGGAGAACCAGCGATGCGGACAATAGGTGATCGTTGGCCTCAGCGGCGTGCCGCTCTTGTTGTCATATTTTGGCAAGTGCTTGCTGTCATATTTTGGCAAGAAGAAATCTTGATGCCAAAATGTATCAGTTTCCATTATAGATGAATGTCGTTACAATAGTTTCCAATTTGGCTGGCACTTGGCACTCACTACTAGCTCACATTTGGCTTAATTTAAAGCAATAGGTTGGCCTCTCATTTGAGGTTAGTACAGTAGCAGAGATACTTCTAATCTACTTGTTAGACATTGCAATGGGATCTGCAGTAGTTCTGTTTGTTTATGATTATTCTGCTTTGTTCAACACATGATTTACACATTGAAAAAACTAGCTACTCCTGTAACATTTGAACTCATATTTCCATACACTACTGTTTGTGCATTTGAAGAACTTGGCTCCAGAGTGTGTCATCACCGAGGTACTGTTAGATAGAGCATTTGTTAGTGGTCTTTCACTTGCGTGTCAGATAGTGTACAAATTAATTGCTGTTTTGAGTTGGCGGTCAAACCAACACTTTGTTATCATACTAAATCGCATCGGTTGCATTGTATCATCTGGGTAGTCGCAAGCGAGGACTAGTTGTTCAGACTTAGGGGGTTATGTTCTTCTGATTTGTGATGCTGATGGGACTTCTGCTCGTAGCATTTGTCGGTTTAGTTGGACTGAATTAGTGATACATAGCATTAAACTTAGGAAAAGTACATGGCTGACTAGGTGCATAATTAATCTGTGTACTAGCGATCGTTTCCTGTCTCTGATTGATGCTGATGTTCTTTCTGTTCGTTTCATCCACAGTAAGCAAACACGGCGCCATCCATGAGCCTCGTCGTGAAAGGGCTGCTCCCCTTCGGAGCGCTCCCCTCAAGCGGCGGCGTCGCGCAGAGGCCGGTGTCCGTGACCGCCTCCCTCGATCTTCATTGTTAGCAGATGTGTCATTATTTTATTGTGCAATTATGTCCGTTCTTGCTATATTCCCGTGTAAGGAAATGTATTCATGACATGAGTAGTGTTATGTAAACCTGGAAGATGTATTATGTGATGTTATATGATGGATGATTTTAATTCGACGTGGAGTTTTCTTGATTTGAATATGAAATAGTGTTGGATTTAATATTGGATAAATAATTGGGTTGAAAAGGCCCAACAAATAGAAATGAAACCAAGTTCTGGAACAAAAAGTTGCTGAATTCGAAAATGAAAAAAGGCCAAAACTGAAACTGGATCAAATGTATTTTGGCATGAAAAGTCCAGGGCCCAAATTAGAATGATAAAAAAATTCGAAAAAAATACTAAAGTGGCTGTAAATAGGCCAAGGCCCAAAAGAAGCCCAATAAGAAAAGTCCAAAAAAATAAAATGAGCCCATGTGATCTATTGAAATGGGTTGGGCTGATTTCAACCATGACGTTTTGATTTCGTTGTAATATTGCCACATAGGACTGCCACGTAGGACTGGGTTGGATTGCCAATGATGATTTAGGATCGTCGTAAAGGTTACGACAATCCAGGAATCGTCGTAAATGTTACGACGATTTTGATCAAAACGTCGCTGCTGTTCATTTGTGACGCTCCGTTTTCGACGTTTGGTTTTTCGTCGTGAGATCGTCGTAAACTAAAAACTGTGATGATGTAGCAACGAAAATCAAGCGTCGTGTATTAGCATATTCCTTGTAGTGTCAGAGGAGAATATTAAACGGAGTCCAAACGGAATAAAACCTACGAAAAGATTTTTTTCCGGAACATAAGATACGCAGGGAGAATGAGAACCAAGGCAGAGGGCGCCAGGGGAGGCCACAAGCCCCTAGCCATGACTATGCGCGGTTCTATCAATTGCTCGACAATAATTCTTTCACCCACCGTAATATTTGCTATCTTGAGAGAAGCCTCTAGTGAACACTATGGCCCCCGGGTCTACTTCACATCATATTTTCAGCTCTACACTTTTACTTTGTTGCACTTTCCGCCTTCAGAACTCACCTTGCAATCAATCGTGAAGGGATTGACAACCCCTTTGTAGCGTTGGGTCCAAGTTTGTTGTTTTTGCGCAGGTACATTGTCCTACTGGATTGATACCTTGGTTCTCAAACTGAGGGAAATACTTACTGCTACTGTTCTGCATCACCCTTTCCTCTTCAATGGAAAAAACCAACGCAAGCTCAAGAGGTAGCAATCTTTAACATTTTTATTGAAGTCCTCCACCTTAATAACGTAATTATCAAATTCATCCATGCATTGACTAGGAGTTTTGGTATAAGGTATATCACTAGCATAAAATATATGGAGAGAACTTACCTCTACTACGTGTGTCGGGGTATCAAGTCCATGTATTTCTTTGATAGGTGGTATATTCTTAACATCTGCAGTTTTAATACATTTTCTTTCATAGATATTGTGGCTTCTTGCATATCTTGAGGACCGAGGAATAGAATACCTCTCTTCTTTTGAGTAGGTTTAGGAGGTTTTTCAGGAAGTGTCCAATTATCAGCTTTTTTGTAATATATTATTCAATAATTCTTCAGCTTGTCCAACAGTTCGTTCCCTGAAAACACAACCAACACAACTATCTAGGTAGTCCCTAGAAGCATCGGTCAATCCATTATAAAAGAAATCAAGTATTTCATTTTTCTTAAGAGGATGATCAGATAAAGCCCTTAATAGATGGAGAATCCTCCCCCAAGCTTGAGGGAGATTCTCTTCTTCAATTTGCACAAAGTTAAATATCATATCCTTGGTCTATGCACACGACTAGGAGAAAGAGTGAGGAACCATTCCTTAACAGCGCCTTTTAGACATAAAGGAAAAACATATTAAGGATATAATAGTAGTGCATATTGACCTCAGGAGCAAAGAAAGTCGCAATATCATTCAATTTAGTGAGGTGTCCCACAACAATTTTTGTTTCATAGCCATGGCAAGGATCAGATTCTACTATAGTGATTAACACAGGATCGATAGAGAATTACAATCCTTATCAGTATCACATATAGGAGAAGTAGCAAATTTAGGATCATGTTTGATTTTCTCCATCATAGATTTTTATTTTAGTTTGCATAGTAGTTTATTCAAATCATCTCTATCATTACAAGAAAAAAAGTCTCTAGCTATTGATGACCCACAAGTATAGGGGATCAATCGTAGTCCTTTCGATAAGTAAGAGTGTCGAACCCAACAAGGAGGAGAAGGATCTGACAAGTGGTTTTCAGCAAGGTAAAATCTGCACGCACATAAATTGTCGGTAACAAATGTTTGTGTGGTGAGATGATTCGTAGCAAGCAACAAGTAACAAAATTAGCAACGGTGCAGAAAAGTGGCCCAATCCCTTTTGTATCAAGGGACAAGCTTGTACAAAGTCTTATAGGAGGAAAAACGCTCCCGAGGACACACGGGAATTTCTGTCATGCTAGTTTCATCATGTTCATATGATTCACGTTCGTTACTTTGATAGTTTGATATGTGGGTGGACCGGCGCTTGGGTACTGCCCTTACTTGTACAAGCATCCCACTTATGATTAAAACCTCTCGCAAGCATCCGCAACTACGAAAGAAGAATTAAGACAAAGTCTAACCATAGCATTAAACTAGTGGATCCAAATCAGCCCCTTACGAAGCAACACATAAACTAGGGTTTAAGATTCTGTCACTCTAGCAACCCATCATCTACTTACTACTTCCCAATTCCTTCCTCTAGGCCCATATAATGGTGAAGTGCTATGTAGTCGACGTTCACATAACACCACTAGAGGAAAAACAACATACAACATATCAAATTACCGAACGAATACCAAATTCACATGACTACTATTACCATGACTTATCCCATGTCCTCAGGAACAAAAGTAACTACTCACAAAGCATAATCATATTCATGACCAGAGAGGTAATGAGTAGCATCAAGGATCTGAACATAAACTCTTCCACCAAGTAATACAACTAGCATCAACTACAAAAAGTTATCAACACTATTAGCAACCTTACAAGTACCAATCGGAGTCGCGAGACAGAGATTGGTTACAAGTGATGAACTAGGGTTTGGACATGAGATGGTGCTGATGAAGATGTTGATGGTGACGAGTCCCCTCCGATGAGAGGAGTGTTGCTGATGACGATGGCAACGATTTCCCCCTCCGGGAGGGAAGTTTCCCCGGCAGGATCGTCCTGCCGGAGCTCTAGATTGGTTCTGCTCAAGTTCCGCCTCGTGGCGGCGGCGAATCCATGAAAAAGATCCTGTCTGATTTTTTCGTGGATGAAACCCTTCATCTAGCAAAAGAGGGGGCAAGTGGGCCTGCAGGGTGCCCACAAGCCCCCATGGCACGGCCTGGGGGGTGGCCGCGCCGTGCAGGCTTGTGGCCACCCCCTGGCGCCCCTCTGGCACTTCTTCGACCCAGTATTTTTGATAAATCAGGAAAACAAATCCTCGTTGATTTTTACGGCGTTTGGAGTTGCGCAGAATAGGTATCTCAACTTTGATCCACTTTTAGGCCAGAATTCCAGTTGTTGGCATTCTCCCTCTTCATGTAAACCTTGCAAAATAAGAGAGAAAAGGCATAAGAATTGTACCGTGAAGTGAAATAACAGCCAAAGAAGCAATAAATAACAACATGAAAACATGATGCAAAATGGACGTATCAACTCCCCCAAGCTTAGACCTTGCTTGTTGCTACTGCAAGAAAAGACCTTCCAACGGCGCCAGAAACACGTGCTGACGGAAGACTGTTCTTGTCTTGATACTCCTCAGCAACGGCACCAGGAATCCTTCTGCTACGCCTACGCCTTAAGGGACTTCCTAGGCAAATATGCAAAGGATTCCCCCGTGGACTTGGAGCCTTGCATTGGTGTTCCCTCGAAGCGGAAAGGGTGATGTAGCGCCGCAGTGGTAAGTATTTCCCTCAGTTTTGAGAACCAGGGTATCGATCCGTGAAGGAGTATCACAAGTACCTGCACAAACACGAAAAGTTTGCTCCCAACGCTATGAAGGGGTTGTCAATCCCTTACAGATTGTTCGCCAAGTGAGAAGTGAAAGCAACAAAGTAACAAAGCAAAGTAAAAGCGAAAGTGGAAACGATAGGTGTGAATTGACCCGGGGGCCGTAGTGTTCACTAGTGGCTTCTCTCATGAAAGCAAGTAGACGGTGGGTGAACAAATTACTGTCGAGCAATTGATAGAACCGCGCAAAGTCGTGACGTCATCAATGGCAATGATTATATCTATAGGCACCACGTCCAAAACAAATAGACTGATACTTTCTGCATCTACTACTATTACTCCACACGTCGACCGCTATCCAGCATGCATCTAGTGTATTAAGTCCAAAAGAACAGAGTAACGCCTTAAGAAAGATGGCATGATGTAGATGGACAATCTCATATCTACGACAAAGCCCAACTTGTTACCCTTGATGGCAACTACACGATGTGTGCCTTGCTGCCCCTACTGTCACTGGGAAAGGTCACCACACGGTAAGAACCCAAAACCAAGCACTTCTCCCATTGCAAGAATCATAGATCTAGTTGGCCAAACAAAACCCAAGACTCAGTGAGACTTGCAAGGATATCAAATCATGGATATAAGAAATCAGGAAAGACTTAAATAAATATCATAGATAATCTGATCACAAATCCACAATTCATCGGATCTCGACAAACACACCGCCAAAGAGGATTACATCAGATAGATCTCCATGAAGATCATGGAGAACATTGTATTGAAGATCCAAGAGAGAGAAGAAGCCATCTAGCTACTCACTACGGACCCGTAGGTCTGAAGTGAACTACTCACGAGTCATTGGAGGGGCGATGATGTTGATGTAGAAGCCCTCCAACTCCAAACTCCCCTCCGACAGGGCACCGGGAAGGGTCTCCAGATGAGATCTCGCGGAAACGGAAGCTTGCGGCGGCGGAAAAGTGTTTTCGTGGATTCCCTGATTTTTTCTGTATTCTAGGGAATATATAGGCAAAGGAGCTAGGTCAGGGGGGCGCCAGGGAGGCCACAAGACTGCTAGCCGCCGCCCCCTGGTGGCGGCTACAGGGCTTGTGGGGCCCGTGTAGCTCTCCTGGCTTGGCCCTCAAGCCCCCTGATCTTCTTCCGTTCGGGAAAAACTTATTTCTGGGATTTTATTCCATTTGGACTCCGTTCCAAAATCAGATCTGAAAGAGTCAAAAACAAAGAAAAAACAGGAACTCGGACTTGGCACTGAATTAATAAGTTAGTCCCAAAAAGATATAAAAGGTACATAAAACATCCAAAGATGACAAGATAACAACATGAAACCATAAAAAATTATAGATACGTTTGAGACGTATCACTTGTCCTCAAGCGAAAGCCTAGCTCAATAAATATGTCCACATGTTTAGGGAGAGAGGTGTCGACAAAAAAAGATATGAACATGCATGCATCATGATCATGATCAGAACAACAATACCAACATATAATCTCTCATGCTAAAGTGATAATTCCTTCAGAAAGTAAAGCATGGATCAAGAACCTTACCGACAAGTAACAACCGATAGCCTTTAGTCATTGAAGCAATTGCAATTTATCACAACATCAGAAAGAGTCAAATAAGAGCTTGTAAAGCAAATCCACATACTCAGTCATTCTTTCGTTCTCTACAATTGCTACAACTCACGTGGTACTCATGAGATCAAAGTTTCAGCTGGACACAAAGAAAGATAGGGGCTTACAGTTTTGCCTCCCAACTGCTTACCTCAAGGGTAATGTCAACAATAATAATTCAGGAATGCCTACCTCCAAGTTGACATATGAATATAGATCTTTCCCAAGCATATGACGTTAACCAAGACAAAGGCGAAATAGGGAATTGGTGAAGCTCACCATGACTCTTTCAAGGGCAAAAAGTAAAGGTACAAGATAGGCCCTTCGCAGAGGGAAGCAGAGGTTGTCATGAAGTTTTGAGGTTTGAATGTGTGTCCTCTTAGTGCGGAGGAACTTAAGTTTATATTGCCTCCTATGATAAAGAACTTTATTATGCAGTCTGTCGCTTTTATGTCTTCCTCATCACAGGTTCGTATAAAGCTTATTTTCGACACACTAATAGATCATACATATTAGAGAGCAATTTTATTGCTTGCACCGATGACAACTTACTTGAGGGATCTTATTCAATCCATATGTAGGTATGGTGGACTCTCATGGCAAAACTGGTTTGGAGGTTTATGGATGCACAAGTAGTATCTCTACTTGGCGCGGGAGGTTTTGGCTAATATGAGGTGGAAGCAATCGTCACATGCTAAGGGATATCTAATCATATAACATAGTTCAGAGCCAAGCAAACACAATTCATTATGTTGTCTTCCTTGTCCAACATTTACTTCTAGGCATGTAATAGTTTAGTGAGTGTTCACAATCATAGATGGTGTCAGAGATGATATATTTATATGTGAACCTCTCCTTCTTTATCACTTCCTATTAATTGCAACAATGACCAAGGTCTACGTTTTCCTACCCTCAACAAGTTTCAATCCTCAGTCTTTTTACATGTGAAGCCATCACTTCCATAAGATCATTACATGATCTTTCATGCTTTTGTTCTATTCTCACTCTTTTGATCATGGCAAGAGGCAAAGCCCTTCAACTAAGACACTCTTTATTATATGGCTCACGAGATCGAATACATCGGGGGTGACACAAAGAAAAAATCAAGACTAAAACACTAAGACTTTTATTCTACTAGAGAAAGAGAAAACTGAAAAGGAAAACTTAAAATAAAGGTAAAGGCAAAAGATGTGATGGTGATACGATACCGGGGCAACTCCCCCAAGCTTGGCACTAGCCAAGGGGATTGCCCATACCAATGCTCAATTGTCTTCCTTTGGTGGTGAAGGTGGAGTTGTTGCAACATGAGTTTGATCCTCCGTCTTCCAAGGCATAGGTGCTCCATCTTGGAAAGATGAACGAGTCTCCGGAATCCTCAAATCTGCGGCCAACCGTATTGATTTAAATCTATACTCATACTCACAGTTTTGGTTGTGCAGGTCATAGATCTAGCCCTAGAGTTGATGAATCCTGTCATAGATCCTCGAGAGATGCATCCCAATATCATTGGCATCAATCCTGTGCTTGTTGGTGAACTCCGTGATCATCATCTGGTTGGCATTGAGTCCACGCTCCACCATCCCTTGGCACTTGAAGACTTGTTGCTCCATTGCTTCGAACCTCGTCTCCATGCTTCCGGTCTTATTAGGACCCTCAACATCACGGATGTGCAACATCCCCTCACGCATCTCGATAGATTGAGGGCGTTGCAGCACTCCCGTGAGGTAGGGATTGATGACCTTCTCGAAGATCTTGTCCTTCGGAGCTTTTGGGGAAGTCATGGCGATCTAGATCTGCACACAAACAGGCTCGAAACGAAAAACAGAAGAAATCTGCATGATGCAGGGGTCAGACCAAACGGGAGTATATATAATGATTTTTTCCATACCAAAAGGAGTCCCTGCAAGAAAACAGAGTCTGGGAGGCGCACGAGGTGGCCACAAGCCCTCACGGCGCGGCCAGGGGGTGGGCCCGCACCGTGCAGGCTTGTCGCCTCCTCGCGCACTTTCCGGACTACTTCCAATTTTTGTATTTTTTCAAATATTCCAAAACGGAGAAAATTTCCTATTGGGAAAGTTTTGGACTCTGTTTTCTTACCGAATCACATACCTCTTCGTTTTTGGAGTCTAAAACAGGCTGATAAATATCCCTTAGGTATTCTTCCGGAGTTATGGTATTGATAATATTGCTTTCAACATCTATGGGAGTACCTGAGATATAATGCTTGATTCTCTGCCCATTTACCACTCTCGGACAATTACCTTCCGTGTTGTTGATCTTGATAGCACCGGAACGATATACTTCCTCAACACCATATGGACCTTCCCATTTAGAGAGAAGCTTGCCTGCAAAGAATCTTAAACGAGAGTTATATAGCAAGACATGATCACCTACATTGAACTCACGCTTTTGTATCCTCTTATCATGCCACCTCTTAACCTTCTCTTTGAACAGCTTGGCATTCTCATATGCCTGAGTTCTCCACTCATCAAGCGAGCTAATATCAAATAACCTCTTCTCACCGGCAAGTTTGAAATCAAAGTTGAGCACTTTGATTGCCCAATAAGCTTGATGCTCTAGCTCAAGAGGTAAGTGACATGCTTTCCCATACACCATTTTGTACGGAGACATGCCCATGGGATTCTTATAGGCAGTTCTATAAGCCCACAGTGCATCATCGAGCTTCTTAGACCAATTCTTTCTCGACCTCTTGACAGTATTTTGCAGAATCAGTTAATCTCTCTATTACTTACCTCTACTTGACCACTGGACTGAGGGTGATAGGGAGACGCAATTCTATGGTTGACATCGTACTTAGCAAGCGTTTTACGGAAAGCACCATGAATTAAGTGTGAACCACCGTCGGTCATTAGATATCTAGGGACTCCAAATCTAGGGAAGATAACTTCTTTCAGCATCTTGATAGAGGTGTTGTGATCAGCACTACTGGTGGGGATAGCTTCTACCCACTTAGTGACATAATCAACAGCAACTAAGATGTGAGTATACCCATTGGATTTTGGAAAAGGTCGCATATAATCAAAGCCCCAGACATCAACTGGTTCAATGACAAGTGAATAGTTCATAGGCATTTCCTGACGTTTGCTAATATTACCTATTCTTTGACATTCATCACAAGACAAGACAAACTTACAGGCATCCTTGAAAAGAGTGGGCCAATAGAAACCTGATTGCAATACCTTGTGTGCAGTTCTATCTCCCGCATGGTGTCCTCCGTAGGCTTCAGAGTGACACTATTATAGGATCTGTCCCTGTTCATGTTCAGGTATACAACGTCTAATAACACCATCTACTCCTTCCTTATAAAGGTGAGGATCATCCCAAAAGTAGTGTCTCAAGTCAAAGAAGAATTTCTTCTTTTGCTGGTACGTGAAACTAGGTGGTATGTATTTGGAAACGATATAGTTCGCATAATCAGCATACCACGGTGCACTGCGTGAAGCATTGATGACATTCAATTGCTCACTGGGAAAGCCATCATCAATAGGTTGTGGGTCATCAAGAACGTTCTCCAACCTAGACAAGTTATCTGCCACTGGGTTATCAGCACCCTTTCTGTCGACAACGTGCAAATCAAATTCTTGTACCAAAAGAACCCATCTGATAAGTCTAGGTTTAGCATCTTTCTTCTCCATGAGGTACTTAATAGCAGCATGATCAGTGTGAATAGTGACTTTGGAATCAACTATGTAAGACCTGAACTTTTCACATGCAAACACGAGTGCTAAAAATTCCTTCTTCGTAGTAGCATAGTTTCTCTGGGCACTGTCTAGAGTTTTGCTAGCGTAGTGAATAACATTCAACTTCTTATCGACTCTTTGCCCTAGAACAGCACCAACAGCATAATCGCTAGCGTCACACATGATCTCAAAAGGTAGGTTCCAATCAGGTGGTTGAAGAATAGGTGCAGTTATCAAAGCCCTCTTAAGTATTTCGAAGGCTTCCTCACAATCATCGTCAAAAACAAAAGGAATATCCTTTTGCAAGAGATTTGTAAGAGGCCTAGAAATCTTAGAGAAGTCTTTGATGAACCTTCTATAGAAACCAGCATGACCAAGGAAACTTCTTATACCTTTGATATCTGTGGGGTATGGCATTTTCTCGATTGCATCAACCTTAGCCTTGTAGACTTCAATACCTCTTTCAGAAATTTTATGTCCTAAGACGATGCCTTCATTAACCATAAAGTGTCACTTATCCCAATTCAAGACAAGATTGGTGTCTTTACATCTCTGTAAGACTCGATCAAGGTTGCTGAGGCAATCATCAAACGAAGACCCGTAAACAAAAAAGTCATCCATGAAAACCTCGACAATCTTTTCACAAAAGTTAGAGAATATAACCATCATACATCTTTGAAAGGTGGCAGGTGCATTACATAAGCCAAAAGGCATACGTCTATAAGCAAAGGTACCGAAAGGACAGGTGAAAGTGGTTTTAAACTGATCAGATTGTGCAACTGGTATTTGGGAGAAACCAGAATAACCGTCTAGAAAGCAGAAGTGTGTGTGTTTGGATAGCCTTTCTAGCATTTGGTCGATAAAAGGCAGAGGGTAATGATCTTTCCTAGTGGCTTTATTCAGTTTCCTAAAATCGATCTCCATCCTATAGCCAGTAATAATCCTCTGAGGGATTAATTCATCCTTATCATTAGGGACAACGGTAATGCCTCCCTTCTTAGGGACACAATGCACATGACTCACCCAATCGCTATGAGCAACAAGATAGATAAGACCTGCTTCTAGGAGCTTTAGTATTTCTTTTCTTACTACCTCTTTCATCTTAGGATTTAATCTCCTTTGATGATCAGCAACTGGTTTGAAGTCAGGATCAGTTTTAATCTTGTGCTGGCATAGGGTAGGACTAATGCCCTTAAGATCATCAAGAGTATATCCAATAGAGCACGGTGCTTCCTAAGAGCTTTTAGGAACTTCTTTTCTTCATGCTCCGAGAGGCTAGCACTAATTATAACATGATATATCTCGTTTTCATCAAGATAGGCATACTTAAGAGTATCAGGCAACTGTTTAAGCTCGAACACAGGATCACCCATTGGTGGGGGTGGATCCCCAAGCAGTTCAACATGCAGATTATTCTTAAGGATAGGATATTGTTCTAAGACAACTCTATCTATCTCATCCCTTTCATCCATATGCATATCATTTTCATGCTCAAGCAAGTATTGCTCTAAGGGATCAGTAGGAGGCACGGCAATAGAAGTTGAGGCAATAGTTTCATCCTTACTAGGCAACTCCTTTTCATGAGGTTGTCTACCAAACTTAGAGAAATTGAACTCATGTGACACACCTTCAAAGCCAACAGTGACAGTTTGCTTCTCACAATCAATATGAGCATTGACAGTATTGAGAAAGGGTCTACCAAATATGATGGGACAGAACCTATCTTGTGCGGTAGCAAGAACGAGGAAATCAACAGGATACTTCATTTTACCACACAAGACTTCAACATCCCTAACAATTCCCACAGGGCAGATAGTATCTCTATTGGCAAGCTAAATAGTGCCATCTATAGGTTCTATCTCTAGAGGTGCAATCTCGTCTTTGATTTCATCGTATAAGGATTGAGGCATTGCACTAACACTGGCACCCACGTCACATAAACCATGATAACAATGATCTCCTATCTTGACAGAAACCACAGGCATGCCAACAACAGGCCTATGTTTGTCTCTAACGTGAGGTTTAGCAATTCTAGCATCATCTTCACAGAAGTGAACATTATGTCCCTCTACTTCTTCAGACAGAAGATCTTTGATAATAGCAATGCTAGGTTCAACTCTAATTTGATCAGGGGGAGTAGGTGTTCTAATGTAGCGGCTACGTATCACAGTTGAAGCTTTAGAATGATCCTTCATCCTAACAGGGAAAGGTGTCTCAGTGTAAGCACTGGGAACAACAGGATCATTATAGGCAATGACTTTCTCTTCAACTGGACTGGGTTTAACTACATTGACTTCTAAAGGAGGATGATATTTAAACCACTTCTCTTTGGGGAGATCAATATGAGCAGCAAAAGATTTGCACAGTGAAGCTACTATCTCAGAGTCAAGTCCATACTTAGCGCTAAAGTCACAAAAAGTATTTGTCTCAACAAAGGATTTAACACAATCAAACGTGAAATTCATACCTGACTCCTTACCTTCTTCAAGCTCCCAATATTCAGAGTTGCGTTTGATTCTCTCCAATAAATTCCATTTGGAGTCAATATCTCTCTTCATAAAAGAACCGGTACAAGAAGTGTCAAGCATGGTGCGATCATCATGAGAAAGCCGAGCATAGAAGTTCTGAATGACAATTTCTCTCGAGAGCTCATGATTGGGGCATGAATATAACATTGATTTAAGCCTCCCCCAAGCTTGAGCGATGCTTTCTCTGTCACGAGGCCAAAAATTATAAATATAATTCCGATCACGATGTACTAAATGCATAGGGTAAAACTTTTGATGAAATTCCAATTTCAACCGATTGTAGTCCCATGATCCAGTATCATCACATAGCCTATACCATGTCAACGCCTTATCCTTCAAAGATAAAGGAAATACCTTCTTCTACACCTCATCCTCAGGCACACCTGCAAGCTTAAATAAACCACAAACCTCATCTACATAGATTAGATGCAAGTCTGGATGTGATGTTCCATCTCCTGTAAAAGGATTAGCCAGCAGTTTATCAAGCATACCCAAAGGAAATTCAAAGCAAATATTTTCAGTAGGTGCAGCAGGTTGAGGAGCAAATCTTCGTGCTTCTGTTCGAGGTGAAGATACCCCGAACAAGCCCCTCAAAGGATTAGTATCCATAGTGACTAGTGACAATAAATTTCAGCCAACTATATGAATGTTTCCTTACCAAGTTGCACTTACCAAAGGCGCTTCACTCCCTGGCAACGGCGCCAGAAAAGAGTCTTGATGACCCACAAGAATATGGGGTCAATCATAGTCCTTTCGATAAGTAAGAGTGTCGAACCCAACGAGGAGTAGAAGGATCTGACAAGTGATTTTCAGCAAGGTAAAATCTGCAGGCACTGAAATTGTCGGTAACGAGTGATTGTGTGGTGAGATGATTCGTAGCAAGCAACAAGTAAAAAAAGTAGCAACAGTGCAGCAAAGTGTCCCAATCCCTTTTGTAGCAAGGGACAAGCCTGGACAAAGTCTTGTAGGAGGAAAAACGCTCCCGAGGACACACGGGAATTTCTGTCATGCTAGTTTTCATCATGTTCATATGATTCGCGTTCGTTACTTTGATAGTTTGATATGTGGGTGGACCGGCGCTTGGGTACTGCCCTTACTTGGAAAAGCATCCCACTTATGATTAATCCCTCTCGCAAGCATCCGCAACTATGAAAAAAGAATTAAGACAAAGTCTAACCATAGCATTAAACTAGTGGATCCAAATCATCCCCTTACGAAGCAACGCATAAACTAGGGTTTAAGCTTCTGTCACTCTAGCAACCCATCATCTACTTACTACTTCTCAATGCCTTCCTCTAGGCCCAAATAATGGTGAAGTGTTATGTAGTCGACGTTCACATAACACCACTAGAGGAAAAACAACATACAACATATAAAAATACCGAACGAATACCAAATTCACATGACTACTATTAGCATGACTTATCCCATGTCCTCACGAACAAAAGTAACTACTCACAAAGAATAATCATAATCATGATCAGAGAGGTAATGAGTAGCATCAAGGATCTGAACATAAACTCTTCCACCAAGTAATCCAACTAGCATCAACTAGAAAGAGTAATCAACACTACTAGCAACCTTACAAGTACCAATCGGAGTCGCGAGACGGAGATTGGTTACAAGTGATGAACTAGGGTTTGGAGATGAGATGGTGCTGATGAAGCTGTTGATGGTGAGGAGTCCCCTTCGATGAGAGAAGTGTTGGTGATGACGATGGCGACGATTTCCCCCTCTGGGAGGGAAGTTTCCCCGGCAGGATCGTCCTGCCGGAGCTCTAGATTTGTTCTGCTCAAGTTCCGCCTCGTGGCGGCGGCGAAACCACGAAAAAGGTCCTCTCTGATTTTTTTCCTGGACAAAACCCTCCATATATCAAAAGAGGGGGGCCAGTGGGCCAGTGGGCTGCCCACAAGCCCCCATGGCGCGACCCGAGGGGTAGCCGCGCCGTGCAGGCATGTGGGCACCCCCTGGTGCCCCTCTGGCACTTCTTCGGCCCAGTATTTTTGATAAATTGGGAAAAAACCCCGTTGATTTTTATGGCGTTTGGAGTTGCGCAGAATAGATATCTCAACTTTGCTCCACTTTCAGGCCAGAATTCCAGTTGTCGGTATTCTCCCTCTTCATGTGAACCTTGCAAAATAAGAGAGAAAAGGCATAAGAATTGTACCGTGAAGTGAAATAACAGCCAAAGAAGCGATAAATATCAACATGAAAACATGATGCAAAATGGACGTATCAGACGCCCGTCATCAGAATATACAATTCAAGTTTTATAATGAACAATTCCCACTAGTATATGGAAGTGAAAAAACAAGAGACTTTCTATATGAATAACATGGTGCCACGTTGAGGCAAGTGTGGTAAAGGATATTAGCAAAGTCCCTTTTCTATTTTTCTCTCATTTATTTGTTTAATTTTTCTATTTTTCATGGTGTGCTCTTTTTTTCTTCTTTCTTTCGCCTCCCCCATATATTTTTTATAGTGGGTTCATTTGGCCTCCCCCATTTATATTTCCTCACTGGGATAATTCTCTAATAATGATGATCATCACAATTTTATTTAGTTACAACTTGATATGGAAAACTGATAGGAAGATATGACTTTATATGAATGCCTCTCGCAGTGTACCAGGATGTGCAATGATCTAGCATAGCAAAAGATATCAAAAAATTGACAAGCCATGGAAATATCATGCTACTATATTACGATCATGCAAAGAAATATGACAATGCAAGTACAAGTCATATGAAGTGACAGTGGAAGTTGCATGGCAATATATCTCGGAATGGCTATGGAAATGCCATGGTAGGTATGTATGGTGGCTGTTTTGCGGAAGATATAAGGTGGCTTATGTGCAACAGAGTGTATCATGTCATGGGGTTTGGATGCACCAGCGAAAGTTGCACCAATCCTCAAGGTGAGAGTGGGCAATGCACAGTACCAAAGAGGCTAGAAAATATGTGGATGTGAGACTGCGTATGTCCATGGTGTGACATTAGTCATACATAACTCATATACTTATTGTACAGTTTTATTAGTTTTATCACAAATCAAAGTACTACTCGCATATGCCCCGAGGGAGAGGGTTGGGACGAATTAACCACCGTGCAACTCTGACTCGAAATAACACTAGGATTTCAATGACGAATAGAAATGCTCACACATCATCACCATGCCCTTTTAATTTTTAGATGAACAAAAGGTTCAACACCTCTTAATACCGACACTTCTATGAATCAACAATGATTCACGCACACACTTTCATATTACCACATCAATATCATTAATCCACAATTTCTATTTAATGTACTACATGAAGGTTTTGATTATCACTCCTTGAACACCTATAATTTTTGTACTAGTCTTATAACCCATGCAAATTACCGTCACTATTTATTAACTCTCAGACAAATATAAGTGAAGAAGAGATTTTAATTATTTCTACAAAATACCACACTCTAATACATATAAGTGAAGCAAAAGAGCATTCTACAAATAACGGTTTTCTATATGTAGAGAAACACGCAACCAACTTCAAATGCTATAATTGAAGCACATGAAGCATTCTATAAAGCCATACTCAAAAGATATAAGTGAAGTACAAAGAGCATTCTATAAATTAGCCATGGACTTTACCATACCAACATGGTGCATTTCTAAAATAAAAATAAAAGTCACACTATGCTCCAAGAATTTACACATATCATTTGAACAAAACAAAACACGAGGCATATCGATAATAGTTGAAGAAGAAAGATGGGATGCCTTCCGGGTATCCCCAAGCTTAGACGCTTGAGTCTACTTGAATATTAACTTGGGGTGCCTTGGGCATCCCGAAGATTAAACTCTTGTCTCTCCTTATTCTTCTCATATCAATACCTCTTCGATATTCGAACACTTCATTCACACAAAACTTAGCAAAATTTTCATTAGAGAGGTTTAGTTTATATAACATCAAATCTCATCATGTCCTGCCATACCATTATTGTATAATTATAATATAACATTAACCTCTGTATTCTATCAGAAATCTATGGCTCCCAGGTCAATGGGGCTCTACAAGGATTCAAAACATAAATATGCAAAGCAACTATAAGAGCAATCTGTGAAAAATAGAACAGTCTCTAAAGATGTAGATGAAACGTATACTTCTGTAACTTAGAAAATTCTGACAATTTAGGACGTGGTAAATACTTTCTATAAGAGTAATGTGTACAAATTTAGAAACTTTGGACATGCCAATAAAATAATAAAAATCAAACACTACAGCCTACAGCCAAAGTTTTTGTCTTTACACAACACATATGAAATAAGCAATTCAAACAGCCTAAAGGCAATTCTTGGAACTTTTTATTGAAAAACAAGATTATGAATAAAGTATAATAGATAACAGCAAAATAAAATGACGCTCCACGAAACATATTATGTGATGAATAAAAATATAGCTCCAAGTAAAATATACTGATAGTGTTGAAAACGAAAGAGAGGATGCCTTCCGGGGCATCCCCAAGCTTAGACGCTTGAGTCTTTCTTCAATATTACCTTGGGAGTGATTTGGGCATACCCAAGCATACGTTCTTGCTGCTCCTTATTCTCCGCATATCGATATCTCACCCAATACTTGAAAACTTCAATCACACAAAACTTAACAGAAACCTCATGATATTCGTTAGTATAATAGGCAAATCATAAACTTTGGGTACTATTATAAATTGATTCATATTTAATTATTGCATAAGCTATGTATTCTAACATATCAATGGCTTATACCCTCTGGTACAATCTATAGCATCATCAAAACAAGCAAACTATGGAAGCAAAAAACAGAATCTGTCTAAAACAGAACAATCTCTAATGATCAACACAAATACCAAACTTCTGTAACTCAAAAAAATCTAAAAATAATTATGAGGACTTGGGGAATTTGTATATTAATGTTGTGTAAAAAAAGTTCATATCAAAAAGACATTCTAGTAAAATCACAGAAATTCTGCACTGGACGTCAAATTTTCTGTTTTTGCACAGGATCAAATCTACTATCATCCAAATCATCCCAAAGGCTTTACTTGGCACATTATTTTTATAATGCAATGGACTTGTACAAGGGGATAATTATTTTTGTTGAAAAGTTGTTGTAATCAAGATTCACAAAGTTTCCATGGGCATGAACAAAGTTCAAGGCTAGCCCCCACTTCAACGGTGCTCGTCCTTCTCACTTTCACTTTTCTTTTTGAAAAAGTTTTTGGTTCCCCACTTTTTTCGTTTTACATTATTTTAAAATCACCTAACAGAAATAAATGACTCTCTAAAACTTCCAGGTTGTCTCCCTGACAGCGCTTTCTTTGAAGCCATTAAGCTAGGCATATAGTGCTCAAGTAATTGATCCACCCGGATCCCAAGGTATATCAAAGTCAATTTTAAATAACAATGATCTGTAATTAAGTAGTGAGCACAAACTGATATACATCATATAGCAACAAATTATGATTACCTTCCTATGCATTGGCATATTATAAAAGAACAATTCATTCTCACAAAGTAAAGGCCAATACATAGTATAAGTATTTTTTTGCAATTTATCGTATTAGAAACATAGAGAGGTGAATGTTTGGTTCCTCTCTCATAGTAATTGCAAGTAGCAGCACAAAGCAGATGCATATTATATCCATCAAAATCATCATGTGTAGTGGTAAAACGCAACCCATCAATATAATCCTTAATAAGTGCAAACTTCTCCGATATGGTGTAGTTAGGAGAATTCGAAAATATAATAGGACTATCATGTGTGGGTGTAATAGCAACACTTTCATTCTTAACATAAGGAACTGTAACAAGTTCATCTTCATAAGCATAATTCATATTGGCATCATGGCCACAACCATATCAAGCATCAAGGTCATCAAAAACGGATATTTCAAATGAATCCAAGGGATCATAGGAATTATCATAGCATTCATCCTTCGGTAAGTGCGAAGCAAAATTAAATAATGTATGAGTTGAAGAGTTACTCTGATTAGAAGGTGGGCACGGGTAGCTAATCCGCTCTTCCTCCTTTTGTTCTTCGCTCTCTTCCTCATTTTTTTCATCTAGTGATCTTATAATTTCAACAATGTCTTATTCCAAAGATTCCTGCAAAATATTATTCTCTTCCAAGGAAGAGGTCATTGTTTCAATAAATTATTTAACATAAGCATTAGAAACATAGTTTTCATAGCAATATTTAAGTACAACACAATTTTCAGATTTGTAAAGAGTAGCATCATACTTTTCAATCAAAGTAGCAATTTCATAAGCACCCTTAAAAGCAACAAATTCTTCAATTTTTTCAACATTATAATGACAATAGGCCTCCTTTGCATAAGAAGATAATATGTCATTATCATTAAACATACATTGGTAAGGAAGGTGTTTTTTAGTCTCTTTAGAACAACAACAAGTAAAATCGTATATTTGCATAAATTCCAAGCATAGCAACACAAAGTACTAATTTAATGGATTAAGAGTTTCCCTTTTTGAGATAAGCAATGTCACACATAATAAGAATGCTCATTTAGTGGTTTTCCCTCAAGTAAGCTAATTGGGTCTTCAGCGCAAGCACAAAGGGGCCAAAGATGATCCAAGTAATAAGCTTCAATAGAAGGATACATTTTGGGTGGTTCCTCAACCATAGAGTTAGCAAGTACATCTATTGTTTTTGGTGTTTCACATTCCATATCTATAACTAAAGATATAAGACAACTAATAATAGAAAACAAAAAATACTTAGTGATAAAGCAAACAAGCACACATGAGAATATCAACCACTACGCTATTACTCCCCGGCAACGGTGTCAGAAAAAGGTCTTGATAACCCACAAGTGTAGGGGATCGTTTGTAGTCTTCTTCGATAAGTAAGAGTGTCGAAGCCAACAAGGTGCTAAAGGGATAATTAATAATCTCTCAAGTTCTATCGACCACCGATACAACTCTACGCAGGCTAACGCTTACTTTACCTAGAACAAGTATGAAAGTACTTTGCAGGAAAGAACCTAGAAGTACTTAGTAGGCGTGATAGATAGTTTTGCAAGAAAATAAAGAGAATGGAAATAAAAGTTAGTTGTTGTTTTAATAAAAAATAATTTACTTAGTTGTTTAGTAGAAATCTTTTTCTATAATGCAAGAGAAAGATTGTCCATAGGCAATTGAATATAACATGATAGATGCTTATCATATGCAATGAGGGAGAGGCATACACTAACACACTTTCCGTACTTGGATCATAGGCACTTATGATTGGAACTCTAGCAAGGATCCGCAACATCTAGAAATCATTAAGGTAAACCAAAACCATATCAGTAAACATCAAGTCCTATTTTCTCCCATATGCACACAACTCCCTTACTCGGGGTGTAAGTTTGTGTCACTCTCGTCACCCACTATAAGCGAATCATGAACATATTGCAAACCCTCCAGCGCGTATTCTTCACATGTGCACCTCACTGAAGGAACCTTAGGACAACACGATATCAACACACAACTCTTATCAATAACATCATATCACAATTAACCCGCGGGACAAAAGAAATCTACTGAAACATCATAGGATAGCCACATATCATTGGATAATAATATATAACATTAAGCACCATGTTCAAGTAGTGATTACAACGGGAAGAGAGGTTTTACGCCGTTGCATTGAGGAGGAGAGAGTTGGTGGTGCCGGTGGCGAAGTTATTGGTGTGGATTACCGTCACGATTGTTGCCCCGGCGGCACTCCAACGCCACACGGAGAGAGCCCCCTCCTTCTTCTTATTCCTTGGCCTCCTCCCTAGGTAGGAGGAGGGTTTCTCCTCTGGTCCATGGCCGCCATGGCCCCCGGAGGGCAGCAGCCCCTCCAGGATTGGATCTCCCTGTGTGTTTCTCTCCTGTTTTCTGTGACCTATTTTCTGGCCCTTCACCACTTCGTAAATATGTGGAGATTCGTAACTCCGACCGGGCTGAAATTTTGAGGTTTTTTTATTAGAAAAATATCTTTCTTATGGACAAAGGAGAGCTACAACCAACTTAAGTGCTACCCACAAGCCATGAGGGCACGACCCCACCCCCTCCCTGCGCTTTCTTGACTAGTGAGGTCCTTGGGCACCGTCTTGCATTGATTCTGAATCCCAAAATTCACATATATTCCAAAAATCTCCATAAATTTTTATCCTATCTGGAGTCCGTTTGATATGGATTTTCCGTGAAACAAAAAACATACAAAACACAGGAACTCACACTAGGCACTGGGTCAATAGGTTAGTGCTCAAAAATAATATAAGTTGGTAAATAATTACTTAATAAGTATCCTAGAATGAAAATATAATAGCACGGAACAATAAAAAATTATAGATACGTTGGAGACGTATGAGATCATTATGCCGGAGGAAGGGCACCTAGACTATAGGTTCATGACTATAGACAACATGTAATATCTCATACTTGTTCAATACAATGCCCACATGAGTTGTCCATATATGATGTAAATCTAGTGGCGATATCTACCATGTGACAAATTATTTCTTTACGTTCAGATTGTGTTGATACCACATGTTTGGTTTATAGAATAATATGTTTCTCCGATTATTTGTCTTATCTTGACCATTTTAAATGGATGATTAGTAGAGGAAGTGGCGTGCATTGGTTGGGTTTAATAATGCAAGTAATTTACCTTAGTGATGGTAAATGAAAAACATTTGCATCGTATTATCGCCACTAAGGATAAAGAGACCATAACCTTGTTTGCCTCAATGATGAATTGACGACTTAGGGGGATGCAATTCAATTTGTATTTCATCATGCTGAAGGAAATTCTCTGTTTTATTTATTATAAATTGCATGATCCAGAGATAATCTCGATCAAAGAGTGAGGTATTTGCCATGGATGTAGGAAGGGTCTCGGTTTGTCAATTTATGGACATACTACCTATATGAGATCAACACATTACCCACAATCTTGATGAGCACGAGATTTTTGACCTTTCACATGTCTACGCTACTTTACTGCTCTAATTATCTTATAGAGTTACTATTGGTGAACCTATAAACTTGGTCCAACTCTTATTATAAGAAAGCAATTCTAACAACTTCTACTTTTACTTTTATTTTAAATTATTATCTAGTCCAAAACTATATAATATTATCTACCACATTACCTTTTATTATCTTAGACAACTAGTAACGTTAGCAATTTTGACACCCTCGTTTGTATTGCTGGGAGACTGATGACCCACAAGTATAGGGGATCAATTGTAGTCCTTCAGATAAGTAAGAGTGTCGAACCCAACGTGGAGCAGAAGGCTCTGATAAACGGATTTCAACAAGGTAATAACTGCAAGCACTGAAAGTAGCGGTAACAAGTGATTGTGTAGCGAGGTGAAACATAGCAAGCAAAGAGTAACAAGTAACAAGTAGTAGCAACGGTGCAGCAAGTGGCCCAATCCCTTTTGTAGCAAGGGACAAGCCTGAACAAAGTCTTATAGGAGGAAAAACGCTCTCGAGGACACACGGGAATTTCTGTCATGCTAGTTTCATCATGTTCATATGATTCACGTTCGTTACTTTGATAGTTTGATATGTGGTTGGACCGGCGCTTGGTACTTCCCTTACTTGGACAAGCATCCCACTTATGATTAACCTCTCTCGCAACCATCCGCAACTACAAAAGAAGAAGTAAGACAAAGTCTAACCATAGCATTAAACTAGTGGATCCAAATCAGCCCCTCACGAAGCAACGCATAGACTGGGGTTTAAGCTTTTGTCACTCCAGCAACCAATCATCTACTTACTACTTCCCAATGCCTTCCTCTAGGCCCAAATATGGTGAAGTGTTATGTAGTCGACGTTCACATAACAACACTAGAGGAAAAACAACATACAATATATCAAAATACCGAACGAATATCAAATTCACATGACTATTATTAGCATGACTTATCCCATGTCCTCAGGAACAAAAGTAACTACTCACAAGACATAATCATAATCATGTCAGAGGTGTAATGAATAGCATCAAGGATCTGAACATAAACTCTTCCACCAAGTAATCCAACTAGCATCAACTACGAAGAGTAATCAACACTACTAGCAACCTTACAAGTACCAATCGGAGTTGCGAGACGAAGATTGGTTACAAGAGATGAACTAGGGATTGAAGAGGACATGGTGCTGATGAAGATGTTGATGAAGATGCCTCCCCTCCGACGAGAGGAGTGTTGGTGATGACGATGGCGACGATTTCCCCGTCCAGGAGGGAAGTTTCCCCGGCAGGATCGTCCTGCCGGAGCTCTAGATTGGATCTGCTCAAGTTCCGCCTCGTGGCGGCGAAGAAACCACGAAAAAGCTCCCTATTGATTTTTTTTCCAGACCCGGACGCTTCATATAGCAAAAGAGGGGGGCTACTGGGCCGTCAGGCAGCCCACAAGCCTGCCCTGCGCCACCAGGGGTGGTGGTGGCTGTGGGCAAGCTTGTGGAGCCCTGGTGGCCCCCCTCCGGTAGTTCTTGCGCCCAGTATTTTTTATATATTCCCAAAAAATTCCACGTAAATTTTCAGGGCATTTGGAGATGTGCAGAATAGTGGACTAGGACTTGCTCGTTTTCTAGTCCAGAATTCCAGTTGCCTGAATTCTCCCTCTTCAAATAAACCTTGCAAAGTAAGAGAGAAAAGGCATAAATATGGTACCACAAGTAATATAACAGCCCATAAAGCAATGAATATCAACATGAAAGCATGATGCAAAATGGACGTATCAACTCCCCCAAGCTTAGACCTTGCTTGTCCTCAAGCGAAAACCAAGTTCCATAAACATGTCCACATGTTGAGGGACGAAGGTGTCGATAAAACATAATACGGACATGAGGGCATCATGATCACACATAGGACAACAATATATCATAAAGATTCTTATGGGAAAGTAACAATTCCTTCACAAAGCAAAGCATGAAGCAAAAACTTTACGAGAAGTAACCAACAATAGTCCATAGTCATTGAAGCAATTGCAATTTATCACAACATCAGAAAGAGTCAAATAAGAGCTTGTAAGGCAAACCCACATACTCAATCATCTCTTTCGTTTTCCACAATTGTTACAACTCACGTGGTACTCATGGTGTCAAAGTTTCAGCTGGACACAGAGGAAAATAGGGGCTTATAGTTTTGCCTCCCAACCATTTACCTCAAGGGTAAAGTCAACAACAATAAAGCATAAGTACTCAACTCCAAGTTGATATATGAATATAGATCTTTCCCAAGCATGTGACGGTAGCCAAGACAAAGGCAAAAATAGGGAATTGGTGAAGATCATCATGACTCTTACAAGGGTAAAAAGTAAAGGTACAAGATAGGCCCTTCGCAGAGGGAATCAGAGGTTATCATGCACTTTTGAGGTTTGAATGCGTGTCCTCTTAGTGCGGAGGAACATCACTTTATATTGCCTCCTGTGATAAAGAACTTTATTATGCAGTCTGTCGCTTTTATGTCTTCCTCATCACAGGTTCGTACAAAGCTTATTTTCCACACACTAATAGATCATACATATTAGAGAGCAATTTTTATTGCTTGCACCGATGACAACTTACTTGAAGGATCTTATTCAATCCATAGGTAGGTATGGTGGACTATCATGGCAAAACTGGGTTGGAGGTTTATGGCAAATTTTGGAATGTTAATATAATTATTATATTGTTTGTTTTTTGCTTGAGTGATTGAAACTTGAGTGAAATTTGAACTTTTCCAAAACTTTTGAATGAGAGGGAATAAAATGACTTTCCCCTTCTCTGGGAATTCAAATTCAATCATTTAAAAGCAAAGAGAGAAGATGACATGACTTCTTCAACTATAAAGAATTTGAACGGAGTTTGCATTTGAATCCTTTCAAATATTTGCCCTTGCTTCTATATTTTTCTTCCCCGAGAAATACCCCAAAAATAATTCTTGACAAGCAAGAAAGAGAGGAGGAACATGACCCTCCAAACCGGGGATATTCCTTTGAAATATTTGGACCACAAAACCCAAGGTTTATTTGAAAAATATTTGCAAAAAGAAAATAAACCAATTTAGGCATTTTCTAAAAAACATTTTTTTGAAGTATTTATTTTGGTAGTGGAAAAATGCCCATCTTTTTGGATTTATTTTTCTGAAAATTTTAATATATTATACCCGTATATGCCGAGGATATTCTATTACCTTTTAATTGTATTAATTCCTGTTTTAATAAAAAGGGAAAGAGATCTCTTATTTTAGGAATGTACTTGGGCCACGTTAGGAAACCAATCTGGCCCAATCCCACCTTCTTCTTTCTCCTCACGAGCTTCCTTCTGTGGCCATGGCAGAAGCTTCCCTCCCCCGATTCGCGGTCTACACTTCCTTCCCGAGCCTCCCACCACCCCTATAAGAATACCCCTCCTCTCCTCGTTCCATTTTCCCCATCAGCTCGCCCTCTTCCTGCCCGTAGCCACGACGCCCCCACCATTGTTGTTCCTGCAAGGAGCCAAACAGAAGAACGCCCAGGAGCCCCTGACGCCCCCTTCCTTGCCTCCGGGACCCCCTCCGTCGTTCCCCCTCCTCGCCAGCGACCTCCCCACCTTGCCGGATCAGCTACCTTGCCAGAGTTCTTCCTCTCTCACCCATGGTGAGATTCACGAAATCCCGTATTGCAGTTTTTTCAGAAAATTGTAATCTTAGAAAATTCATATCTAATAGTCTACAACTCCGAATTAGGTGATTCTTTTAGCATTAGATCACAAATTTCTTGTAGTTCCCGAAAATATATAATTTGTCTATGTTTGGATTTGTAAAATTTGAATTAGATCAGATTTAGTTTAAACCTTGTTTTAATTATTCCAGGAGTTTAAAAATAGCTTTTAATTTGATTCGTTTTGCTGCTGCTTCCTAGTGATAATATATTTCGGTAGTTTAGGTTTCAATATTTTGAAAATATTTTTACTTGGGGTTTTTACCAAAACAGATTCTGGTTTAGTTCTTTTAGGATTATGGCTATTTCTTTTTCTATAATTGTTTTTAAATTATTTTTCTTTTATATTTCAGAAAGATTATGTTTTGTTTCTGTTAGTTAACAGTAGGTTTGCAACAAGTTTTGATTTTGATTTTTATATGTTATCATGAAATCAATTCTAGTTCTCTAATAACTTGCAATTGGTTTCTCCACTGTTTCAAATCCCGTTTGGAAATACTTTCAAATAGTTTTGTGAAAAATACTTTATTTCATCTTAGTTAAATTTATATCTTAGTTCCCTGTTATTTAAGTATTTTATTTTCTGTTAGACAAAAACTATTTAGTGTTTGACGTAGTAGAAGACTCCCTAGTCTTATTTGAAGTTTCTTCGGATTCCTATTCACTCTCTCTTTTGTTTTGATTGCTAGAATGATTGCTAGTATGAGTGCTTATGTGAATGATATGTTTGTTATATAGATTTCATCGGAGAGTGACGAGTAGTCTATCAAGTTATTTCTCGAGAAATTCTTCTTCGTCAACATCGCCAGGCAAGTCATTTTGATCATACTATCACCTATGTTTTATGCATCGTAGTTCTACCATCCTATGCCCAATTGCATGCTGAGTAGGTACTTGGAAATTATGGTTACATATTGTAGTATCATGTGGTAGGCACCCAACCACCCCGTTACTTGGCCCGGGACGACAAATTTCATATTGGTTGAGAGTTCATCATGAGTGATGCGAGACTACTTTAATAACCAAGACCGGTTAAGTCAAGACTTTTCAAGACCTCATGATGCAATGCAACTCTGGGTGAAGGACGATTGACCGGCTCCCTGGAGAAACCAGTGGATGACCAGGGATGCTGGAGATGGCCATGACATCTTGCGGAAAGCTTCACCCAGGCTCAAAGAGACGGACGGATATTTTCAAGACCCAAGGCTTACCTGCACAGCCACAAGTCATTATGGGCTCTGGCTTGGTTGGACAACGCGGCGACTCTGGACAGGCGGTGCTAGCAGATGTAGCAGAACGGTAGGATTGGATGGGCACCGACAGGGATTCAGAGGGACCCGTTGAAAGACCATGTTTTGATCATCCGGTCTTCAAACACCCTGAAGTGCGAGGACATACACGGAGGCGATCAAATCTTGTGGGGAACGTGTGCAAAACTCTGCAGAGTACTCAAACCTAATCGATCAGCCGTGTCCACGGTCATGGACAACTTGAGCCAAAGGAACAGAAGTTATCTGAAATTCTCAACACAAATAATAATATTAATGTGGGTATTATTGACAACATGGGTACGAGAATTGTTGGTGGAACCATCTCGTTAACAACCAACAATGTAGTAACATTTTGCTTTTAGCCCTCTCTTGATGTAGGAGAAAACTTGCTTTTTGCTAAAAACTTATAGCCCCACCTGCCATATATGCATATAGTATAGATGATTACTTTTCACCCCTCTCTCATGTGACTTGCCGGCATATTCAATATGCTGACCTACACGGCTGCAACGTCTTATGTTGCAGATATTTTTCTTCGACGAGTAAGAGTATGCTTCAGGGTTACGGTCTACACTCAACTTGCCGTTGGTGTTTATTGGGACTCCACTCCCTTGACTGCTTTCGCTAAAATATTTAAGGTATATATCAGTTTTACGCTATTTACATGTGATTGCACTTTGATATATACATTGATGTACTGTGTGTGCCAGCATACTGATCTAGGGATGGCACAGAAACACAGAGGCTTGACTCGTTTTGAGTCGGGTCGCTACAGAAATGGTATCAGAGCACATGTTGACTGTAGGACGTGACCCCTAGAAACTGGAAATTTCTTAGGAAAGGATCTCTCAAAAATTTCTATTTTTCAAGAACACCTTTTACTTCTCATCTCTTCTGATTTCATCAAACATTCTCTCTCACCCCAAATAGTTAGACAACACCCTTTCCCCTTTGACCACGTGAAGGATCAACCGACTCCCACTTCAAAGTAAAGAGGATTTCATCATGCAGTTGAAGCTACACCAAGTGAAGACTCTCAAGACCCGAAGAACTCGAAGACCCCGAAACGTTCCAATGTTTATTAGAAGTCCAAACCCCAATTATATACCCACGTTAGTTACGATGATTTGTGAGCCATCATTGGTGTGTGTTTTCTGACGGCCACAACTAAAACCTATTCTCAAAAATATCGTTTGTATTGTGTGTATCTCCCTCTCTCTTACCCGTCTCACCCCCAAAACCTCAACCATACCAGATGGAGTATGAAGCTGGACTTGTAGTCTCTGGACCAATGACCCAGCTAGAGGCTGATATATGGATTCAAAACATGGAGAACCACTTCGGGAGCAACTTGATCTCAAGGAAGTATGAAGTGGAACACGCTCTTCGGTAGTTTACACAAAGTGCTGCAATCTGGTGGAAAATGCATCATGCCATACAAGGATTTAGTGGAGCAGAAACCTGGGACGAATTCAAGAAGACTTTGTTAAGATCCCGTCTTATTCAAAAGTGCTATGATAATCCGAAGAAGAATACTTGTGCATGCAAGATCTGTGGAGAAAGAGGACACTCCCAGGAGGAACACAAGGATGGATGCACTCATTGTGAATAAAATCACCCAGCTGAGGAATGCCCAACTAGTCAGGTGACTTGTTTCTTGTGTGAAGGAACCACCCACTACCCAGCGGCGTGTCACATTTACCCCAAGTATGCCTGAAACCCACAGACCCCCGGACTAACAAGGATCAAGTACTATCTTTTTGGAGAAGGAAACTTGTATCAGCAAACGTTTTCTTAGGAGCATACGAAAACCTGAGAGTTGTGAAGATACGATAGATGTTTCGTTCAGCTTGCAGAACCAATGGATTATCCGAACTTCGTTCGTGGACAAGAGAAATTCTGCAACGCTTGTGAGGATGCCCAAGTGTTAGAATGCGAGATTCGCTAAACCTTATACAGAGAAATGATTTCAATGCGACATGGCTTGGCCACCATGACGACTTACTATTATCATTCTCTTGCTATTCGGAATGGTAAATCTGAGAGGCTTACCCATAGTGAGAGACGACGTTCTTTGAAGCTTTTGTTTAAGCCTTAGAATGGTATGATGAAAGCCCCATGTACATGGCATTTGTTGTCACGCGTAGGAAATTTTACGGTGAGGATGAAGACAAGACCTCTCTCTCTGCAGGATAACCACAAATGGTAGACCACCATGAGAATCATCGATAGGTTATTTAGAATTGACCGTGAGACTGTCAGTTAAGAAGACCCAGTAACGGAAGAAGCTTATATCAACAGAAGAACCCTCGATTTTGATGGAAACGTTATGAATATAACGAAAGAGCTTCACCAGAGGAGTTAGTATGAAGACTGTGAGGAGTCAGATGCCAAAACCCCAGAGGATTGTTAAAATCTTAAGGGACCAGTATCTCTCATTTTAAGTGTGGTAGCATCCCACCTTGCCGGAGGTTGGATTTGTTAGAAGACCCCCAAACCCTAACCTTTCTTTCTAGCCCCTCCGAATCTCGAGGACGAGATTCATTTTAAGTGTGGTAGGTTTGTAACATCCCAAATTTTGGAATGTTAATATAATTATTATATTGTTCGATTTTTTCTTGAGTGATTGAAACTTGAGTGAAATTTGAACTTTTCCAAAACTTTTGAATGAGAGGGAATAAAATGACTTTCCCCTTCTCCGGGAATTCAAATTCAATCATTTAAAAGCAAAGAGAGAAGATGACATGACTTCTTCAACTATAAAGAATTTGAACGGAGTTTGCATTTGAATCCTTTCAAATATTTGCCCTTGCTTCTATATTTTTCTTCCCCAAGAAATACCCCAAAAATAATTCTTGACAAGCAAGAAAGAGAGGAGGAACATGACCCTCCAAACCGGGGATATTCCTTTGAAATATTTGGACCATAAAACCCAAGGTTTATTTGAAAAATATTTGCAAAAAGAAAATAAACCAATTTATGCATTTTCTAAAAAACATTTTTTTGAAGTATTTATTTTGGTAGTGGAAAAATGCCCATCTTTTTGGATTTATTTTTCTGAAAATTTTAATATATTATACCCCTATATTCCGAGGATATTCTATTTCCTTTTAATTGTATTAATTCCTGTTTTAATAAAAAGGGAAAGAGATCTCTTACTTTAGGAATGTACTTGGGCCACGTTAGGAAACCAATCTGGCCCAATCCCACCTTCTTCTTTCTCCTCACGAGCTTCCTTCTGTGGCCATGGCAGAAGCTTCCCAGGAAGCTTCCCTCCCCCGATTCGCGGGGTACACTTCCTTCCCGAGCCTCCCACCACCCCTATAAGAACGCCCCTCCTCTCCTCATTCCATTTTCCCCATCAGCTCGCCCTCTCCCTGCCCATAGCCACGACGCCCCCACCATTGTTGTTCCTGCAAGGAGCCGAACAAAAGAACGCCCAGGAGCCCCTGACGCCCCCTTCCTTGCCTCCGGGACCCCCTCTGCCGTTCCCCCTCCCTACCGGCGACCTCCCCACCTCGCCGGAGCAGCTACCTCGACGGAGTTCTTCCTCTGTGTCACCCATGGTGAGATTCACGAAACCCCGTATTGCATTTGTTTTAGAAAATTCATATCTATTAGTCTACAACTCCGAATTAGGTGATTCGTTTTGCGTTAGATCACAAATTTCTTGTAGTTCCCGAAAATATATAATTTGTCTATGTTTGGATTTATAAAATTTGACTTAGATCAGATTTAGTTTAAACCTTTTTTTGCTTATTCCAGGAGTTTAAAAATAGCTTTTAATTTGATTCTTTTTGCTGCTGCTTCCTAGTGATAATATATTTCAGTGGTTTAGGTTTCAATTTTTTTAAAATATTTTTACTTGGGGTTTTTACCAAAACAGATTCTGGTTTAGTTCTTTTAGGATTATGGCTATTTCTTTTTCTATAATTGTTTTTAAATTATTTTTCTTTTATATTTCAGAAAGATTATGTTTTGTTTCTGTTAGTTAACAGTAGGTTTGCAACAAGTTTTGATTTTTATTTTTATATGTTATCATGAAATCAATTCTAGTTCTCTAATAACTTGCAATTGGTTTCTCCACTGTTTCAAATCCTGTTTAGAAATACTTTCAAATAGTTTTGTGAAAAATACTTTATTTCATCTTAGTTAAATTTATATCTTAGTTCCCTGTTATTTAAGTATTTTATTTTCTGTTAGACAAAAACTATTTAGTGTTTGACGTAGTAGAAGACTCCCTAGTCTTATTTGAAGTTTCCTTCGGATTCCTATTCGCTCTCTCTTTTGTTTTGATTGCTAGAATGATTGCTAGTATGAGTGCTTATGTGAATGATATGTTTGTTATATAGATTTCATCGGAGAGTGACGAGTAGTCTATCAAGTTATTTCTCGAGAAATTCTTCTTCGTAAACATCGCCAGGCAAGTCACTTTGATCATACTATCACCTATGTTTTATGCATCGTAGTTCTACCATCCTATGCCCAATTGCATGCTGAGTAGGTACTTGGAAATTATGGTTATATATTGTAGTATCATGTGGTAGGCACCCAACCACCCCGTTACTTGGCCTGGGATGACAAATTTCATATTGCTATGCTTGAGTAGACGGGATTCTGGTTGAGAGTTTATCACGAGTGAGGCGAGACTACTTTAATAACCAAGACCGGTTAAGTCAAGACTTTTCAAGACCTCATGATGCAATGCTTGAAGAAACCAGTGGATGACCCGGGATGCTGGAGACCGCCATGACATCTTGCGGAAAGCTTCACCCAGGCTCAAAGAGACGGACGGATATTTTCAAGACCCAAGGCTTAACTGCACAGCCACAAGTCATTATGGGCTCTGGCTTGGTTGGACAACGCGGCGACTCTGGACAGGCGGTGCTAGAAGATGTAGAAGAACGGTAGGATTGGATGGGCACCGACAGGTATTCAGAGGGACCCATTGAAAGACCATGTTTTGATCATCCGGTCTTCAAACACCCTGAAGTGCGAGGACATACACGGAGGCGATCAAATCTTGTGGGGAACGTGTGCAAAACTCTGCAAAGTACTCAAACCTAATCGATTAGCCGTGTCCACGGTCATGGACAACTTAAGCCAAAGGAACAGAAGTTATCTGAAATTCTCAACACAAATAATAATATTAATGTGGGTATTATTGACAACATGGGTACAAGAATTGGTTGGTGGAACCATCTCGTTAACAACCAACAATGTAGTAACATTTTGCTTTTAGCCCTCTCTGGATGTAGGAGAAAACTTGCTTTTTGCTAAAAACTTATAGCCCCACCTGCCATATATGCATATAGTATAGATGATTACTTTTCACCCCTCTCTCATGTGACTTGCCGGCATATTCAATATGCTGACCTACACGGCTGCAACGTCTTATGTTGCAGATATTTTTCTTCGACGAGTAAGAGTACGCTTCAGGGTTACGGTCTACACTCAACTTGCCGTTGGTGTTTATTGGGACTCCACTCCCTTGACTGCTTCCACTGAAATATTTAAGGTATATATCCGTTTTACGCTTTTTACATGTGATTGCACTTTGATATATACATTGATGTACTGTGTGTGCCAGCATACTGATCCAGGGATGGCACAGAAACACACAGGCTTGACTCGTTTTGAGTCGGGTTCGCTGCATTCGCTCTCCGGACTGCCTTTTATTTTTCTAATTTTCCAAAAATTCCAAAACATAAGAAATTTCCTATTGGAAAAGTATCGGAGTCCAATTTCTTGCCGAAACAGATACATCTTCGTTTTCAAGGTCTGAAACAGGCTGATAAACATCCCTTATGTACTCCTCTGGAGTTATGACATTGATGATATTCGTCTCAACATTTATGGGAGTACCAGAGATGTAATGCTTGATTCTTTGCCCATTTACCACTCTAGGAAAATTTCGTTCCGTGTTATTGATTTTGATGGCACCGGAATGATATACTTCCTTGATAACATAGGGACCTTCCCATTTAGAGAGAAGCTTGGCTGCAAAGAATCTCAAACGAGAATTGTATAGCAAGACATAATCACCTACATTGAAATCTCGTTTCTGTATTCGTTTGTCGTGCCATCTCTTAACCTTTTCCTTGAACAACTTGGCATTCTCGTATGCCTGGGCTCTCCATTCATCTAACGAGCTGATATCAAACAACCGCTTCTCACCGGCAAGTTTGAAATCAAAGTTGAGCTCTTTGATTGCCCAATAAGCTTTGTGTTCCAGCTCAAGAGGTAAATGACAGGCCTTACCGTAAACCATTTTATACGGTGACATGCCCATGGGATTCTTATAAGCAGTCTTGTAAGCCCATAGTGCATCGTCAAGTTTGCTAGACCAGTTCTTTCAAGATCTATTGACGGTCTTTTGTAGGATCAATTTGATCTCCCTATTACTCAACTCCACTTGACCGCTAGACTGAGGATGATAAGGAGATGCAACTCTATGGTTGACATCATACTTAGGTAGCATCTTGCGGAAAACACCATGAATGAAGTGTGAACCACCATCAGTCGTCAAATATCTAGGGACTCCAAATCTTGGGAATATGACTTCTTTAAGCATCTTAATAGAGGTGTGGTGATCAACATTTTTAGTGGGGATAGCTTCTACCCACTTAGTAACGTAATCCACAGCAACTAAGATGTGAGTGTACCCATTGGAACTCGGGAAGGGTCCCATATAATCAAAGCTCTATACATCAAATGGTTCAATGACAAGTGAATAGTTCATAGGCATTTCCTGACGCTTACTAATGTTCCCTATTCTTTGGCATTCGTCGAAAGAAAAGACAAACTTACGAGCATCCTTGAAGAGAGTGGGCCAATAGAAACCTGATTGCAATACCTTATGGGCAGTTCTATCTCCAGCATGGTGTCCTCCGTAGGCTTCGGAATGACACTTCTGCAGGATCTGTCCCTGTTCATGTTCAGGCACACAACGTCTAATAACACCATCTACTCCTTCCTTATAAAGGTGAGGATCATCCCAAAAGTAGTGTCTCAAATCAAAGAAGAATTTCTTCTTTTGCTGATAGGTGAAACTGGGTGGTATGTATTTGGCTACGATATAGTTTGCATAATCGGCATACCACGGTGCACTAAGTGAAGTGCGGATGACATTTAGTTGCTCATCAGGAGAGCTGTCATCAATTGGTAGTGGGTCATCAAGGACATTCTCTAGCCTAGACAAGTTATCTGCTACAGGGTTATCAACACCCTTTCGGTCAACGACGTGCAAATCAAATTCCTATAGCAGGAGAACCCATCTGATCAGCCTAGGCTTAGCGTCCTTCTTCTCCATAAGGTACTTAATAGCAGCATGATCAGAGTGAATAGTGACTTTGGAGTCAACTATATAAGATCTGAACTTTTCACATGCAAACATGACTGCTAAAAATTGCTTCTCTGTAATGGCATAGTTTCTTTGGGCACTGTCTAGAGTATTACTAGCATAGTGAATGACATTCAACTTCTTGTCAACTCTTTGTCCTAGAACTGCACCAACAGCATAATCACTAGCGTCACACATGATTTCAAAGGGCAAGTTCCAGTCAGGTGGTTGAACAATAGGTGCGGTTATCAAAGCCTTCTTAAGTATTTCGAAAGCTTCCTCACAATCCTCATCAAAAACAAAAGGAACATCCTTTTGCAAGAGGTTGGTAAGAGGACTAGAAATCTTAGAGAAGTCTTTAATGAACCTTCTATAGAAACAAGCATGACCTAGGAAACTTCGTATACCTCTGATATCTGTGGGGCAAGGCATTTTCTCAATTGCATCAACCTTAGCCTTATCAACTTCAATGCCTATCTCAGAAATTTTGTGTCCTAAGACGATACCTTCATTAACCATAAAGTGGCACTTCTCCCAATTCAAGACGAGGTTGGTTTCTTCGCATCTCTGTAAGACTCGATCAAGGTTGCTGAGGCAATCATCAAAGGAAGACCCGTAAACGGAGAAGTCATCCATGAAAACCTCGACAGTCTTTTCACAAAATTCAGAGAATATAGCCATCATACATCTTTGGAAGGTGGCACGTGCATTACATAAGCCAAAAGGCATACGTCTATAGGCAAAGGTACCGAAAGGGCAGGTGAAAGTGGTTTTCTCTTGATAAGATTGTGCAACAGGTATCTGCGAGAAACCTGAATAACCGTCTAGAAAGCAGAAGTGAGTGTGATTTCATAGCCTTTCTAGCATTTGGTCGATAAACAGCAAAGGATAATGATCTTCCCTGGTTGCCTTGTTCAGTTTTCGAAAGTCTATCACCATCCTATAGCCGGTAATAATCCTTTGTGGGATTAGTTCATCCTTATCATTAGGAACGACGGTGATACCTCCCTTCTTAGGTACGCAATGTACTGGACTTACCCAATCACTATGACCAACAGGATAAATGATTCCTGCTTCTAGAAGCTTTAATATTTCTTTTCTAACGACCTCTTTCATCTTAGGATTTAATCTCCTTTGATGATCAGCAACAGGTTTAAAGTCAGGATCGGTTTTAATCTTGTGCTGACATAGAGTAGGACTAATACCCTTAAGATCATCAAGAGTATATCCAATAGCAGCGCGGTGCTTCCTCAGAGTTTTTAGTAACTTCTTCTCTTCGCTCTCTGAGAGGAGAGCACTAATAATGACAGGAGATATCTCCTTCTCATCAAGATAGGCATACATAAGAGTATGAGGAAACTGTTTAAGCTCGAACACAGGATCACCCTTTGGTGGGGGAGGATCCCCAAGCAGTTCAACATGCAGATTATTCTTGAGAATAGGATATTGTTCTAAGACAATTTTATCTATCTCATCTCTCTCCTCCATATGCATATCATTTTCATGCTCAAGCAGATATTGCTCTAAAGGATCCGTAGGAGGTACGGCAATAGAGGCAACTGCAATAATTTCATCCCTACCAGACGACTCTCTTTCATGGGGTTGTCTTCCAGACTTGGAGAAGTTAAATTCATGAGACACACCCTCGAAACTTACTGTGACAGTCTGCTTAATGCAATCAATGTGAGCATTGACAGTGTTGAGAAAGGGTCTACCAAATATGATGGGACAAAAGCTATCTTGTGCAGTACCAAGGACGAGGAAATCAGTAGGATACTTTGTCTTACCACATAGGACTTCTACGTCTCTCACAATTCCCAGAGGGCAGATAGTGTCTCTATTAGCTAGCATAATAATGACATCAATGGGTTCTAACTCAGCAGGTGCAATCTCATCTTTGATTTCATCATATAGAGAATGGGGTATTGCACTAAAACTAGCTCCCATATCACATAAACCATGGTAAAAGTGATCTCCTATCTTAATAGAAACAACGGGTAGGCCAACTACAGGTCCGTGTTTGTCTTTCACGTGAGGTTTAGCAATTCTAGCGGAGCCCTCACAGAATTTGATAACATGCCCGTCTATGTCTTAGGCTAAGAGATCTTTGATAATAGCAACACTAGGTTCAACTCTAATCTCCTCAGGGGGTGCAAGTGGTCTAATGTAACCCCTACGTATCACAGTTGGAGCTTTAGAATAATTCTTTATCCTAGCAGGGTATGGTGGTTTCTCAGTGTAAGCACAAGGAACAACAGGATCACTAAAAGCTATGATTTTCTCCTCAACTAGATTGGTTTTGGCTATGTTTCTTTCTACAGGAGGATGATATTTAAACCACTTCTCTTTGGGAAGCTCAACATGAGCAGCAAAAGATTCACATAGAGAAGCTACTATCTCAGAGTCAAGTCCACACTCAGCGCTAAAATCTCTAGAAGTGTTTGTCTCAACAAAAGATTTAACGCAATCAAACTGGAAATTCATACCTGAATCCTTACCTCCCTCCAGCTCCCAATCTTCAGAGTTGGCTTTGATTCTCTCCAATAAATTCCACTTGTGATCAATATCCTTCTTCATAAAAGAACCGGCACAAGAAGTGTCAAGCATGGTACGATCTTCATGAGAAAGCCGAGCATAAAAGTTTTGAGTGATGATTTCTCTCGAGAGTTCATGATTGGGGCATGAATATAGCATTGATTTAAGCCTCCCCCAAGCTTGAGCTATGCTTTCCCTGTCACGAGGCCAAAAGTTCCGATCACGATGTACTAAATGCATAGGATAGAACTTTTGATGAAATTCCAATTTCAACCGATTGTAGCCCCATGATCCAGTATCATCACATAGCCTATACCATGTCAACGCCTTATCCTTCAAAGATAAAGGAAAGACTTTCTTCTTTACCTCATCCTCGGGCAAACCTGCAAGCTTAAATAAACCACAAACTTCATCTACATAGATCAGATGCAAGTCTGGATGTGAAGATCCATCTCCTGTGAAAGGATTAGCCAGCAGTTTCTCAAGCATACCCAAAGGAATTTCATAAAAGATATTTTCAGTAGGTACCTCAGGTTGAGGAGCAACTCCTCGTGCTTCCGATCGTGGTGAAGATACCCCGAACAAATTCCTCAAAGGAACAGTTTCCATAGTGACAAGTGACAATAAATTTCAACACAGTATAAAAATGTTTCCTTACCAAAGGCGCTTCACTCCCCGACAACGGCGCCAGAAAAGAGTCTTGATGACCCACAAGTATAGGGGATCAATCGTAGTCCTTTTGATAAGTAAGAGTGTCGAACCCAATGAGGAGCAGAAGGTTCTGATAAACGGATTTCAGCAAGGTAATAACTGCAAGCACTGAAAGTAGCGGTAACAAGTGATTGTGTAGCAAGGTGAAACGTAGCAACCAAAGAGTAACAAGTAACAAGTAGTAGCAACGGTGCAGCAAGTGGCCCAATCCCTTTTGTAGAAAGGGACAAGCCTGAAGAAAGTCTTATAGGAGGAAAAACGCTCCCGAGGACACACGGGAATTTCTGTCATGCTAGTTTCATCATGTTCATATGATTCGCGTTCGTTACTTTGATAGTTTTATATGTGGGTGGACCGGCGCTTGGGTACTGCCCTTACTTGGACAAGCATCCCACTTATGATTAACCTATCTCGCAAGCATCCGCAACTACAAAAGAAGAATTAAGACAAAGTCTAACCATAGCATTAAACTAGTGGATCCAAATCAACCCCTCATAAAGCAACGCATAGACTGGGGTTTAAGCTTCTGTCACTCCAGCAACCCATCATCTACTTACTACTTCCCAATGCCTTCCTCTAGGCCCAAATATGGTGAAGTGTTATGTAGTCGACGTTCACATGACAACACTAGAGGAAAAACAACATACAACATATCAAAATACCGAACGAATATCAAATTCACATGACTATTATCAGCATGACTTATCCCATGTCCTCAGGAACAAAAGTAACTACTCACAAGACATAATCATAATCATGACCAGAGGTGTAATGAATAGCATCAAGGATCTGAACATAAACTCTTCCACCAAGTAATCCAACTAGCATCAACTACAAAGAGTAATCAACACTACTAGCAACCTTACAAGTACCAATCGGAGTTGCGAGACGAAGATTTGTTACAAGAGATGAACTAGGGATTGGAGAGGAGATGGTGTTGATGAAGATGTTGATGAAGATGCCTCCCCTCTGATGAGAGGAGTGTTGGTGATGACGATGGTGACGATTTCCCCCTCCGGGAGGGAAGTTTCCCCGACAGGATCGTCCTGCCGGAGCTCTAGATTGGATCTGCTCAAGTTCCGCCTCGTGGCGGCGGCGAAACCACAAAAAAGCTCCCTATTGATTTTTTTTTCCAGACCAGGATGCTTCATATAGAAAAAGAGGGGGGCTAGTGGGCCGACAGGCAGCCCACAAGCCTTCCCTGCGCCACCAGGGGGTGGTGGCGGTGGGCAAGCTTGTGGAGCCCTGGTGGCCCCCCTCTCGTAGTTTTTTCACCCAGTATTTTTTATATATTCCCAAAAAATTCCACGTAAATTTTCAGGGAATTTGGAGATGTGTAGAATAATGGACTAGGATTTGCTCCTTTTCCGGTCCAGAATTCCAATTGCCTGAATTCTCCCTCTTCAAATAAACCTTGCAAAATAAGAGAGAAAAGGCATAAATATGGTACCACAAGTAATATAACAGCCCAAAAAGCAATAAATATCAACATGAAAGCATGATGAAAAATGGACGTATCAGGGACACAAGTGAAGTTTTATTTATGTTGTAGAATTTAGCATCGGTGTAGAAAATGTCTACCTCCATGGATAGATACATTGTTATTGCCGAGGGAAGAATTTAATTCTTGCTACAAACTAGAGGAATTATAAATGTTTTAATGCATTAATGTGTTCGCTCCTAGAGTTGATATAGCTTATTTCTTTGAGTAAAGCTCCATCTAAGAATGTTTTACCTTGGAGTTGTTGATATAAATATCATGTAGTTGAACTTGATGTGTTTTTCCATGGTTGGTGATGACCTGTAGCCATCACACTTGAAGATGAGGACATAAGTTTCTCTGTGATTTTTTTTCTTATTCCACCTGTAGGATTATGGTGGTTGACTTCCCTTGGGATGGTTGGAACTTGAAGTAATTGTCACAGTAGGCGTTTGAGAAAGCTTCATTAATTGTGAAACACACTTTAAATTCCTATACGGCTACTCCCTCTATTCCCCTTTACATGGAGCGCTTGTTTTATCTGATGAAACTTTGACCACCAATTTCACCAACAGTATATCAATTACATGTCATAAATATTATAGCTTTGGAAATAACATATTAGTACAAAATTTAATGGTATAACTTTTGTAACACCTAAATCACATTTTGTTAGCCAAATACATTATCAAAGTTCAACCTCAAAATATGATTGCAACATGAAAATAGGGGCGGAGAGAGCACCAAAAAAAGGACCAACACCATATCCAAAAGACAAATGATATAAACATTATAATAGAAATGCTTTGTATTAGATGAAACACAAAGATCACTAATGCATGCATATGAGTGATAGTCCAATTCACGATCGAAGGACATATGCCATTTAGATCACTTTGCAATCCACAAATGATTTTATAATCACGTGGTTTACTAAATATTTCGGACGATTCCTTCCACATGAACATTGGTTAGGTTGATGTGTTGGGGAACATTGCAAACAAAAACTTTCCTACGCACACGCAATACCTATCCATGGTGATGATCATCTACGAGAGGGGAGAGTGAATCTACATACCCTTGTAGATCGCTAAGAGGAAGAGTATATAATGCGATGAATGTAGTGGAACATCTTCGCGATCCAAATCACAGCCCATCCCACGATCTCATCACGGTCCGTCCCGCGATCTAATCACGATCCTTCCCGATCTAGCGTCGAACTGACGTCACCTCCGCGTTCAACACACGTACGACTTGATGATGTCTCCTCCTTCTTGATCCAGCAAGAGAGGAAGGAGAAGTAGATGGGATCTCAACCAGCACGGTGGCATGGTGGAGATGATGGTGGAGCAGTGCCAGCAGGGCTTCGCCAAGCGCTGTCGGAACCGATCTAAGGAGAAAACAGAGTTATGGGAGAGGTAGGGCTGCCACCGGGGCATGGGAATTGATGTGTTCAGCCCCTCCCTCTCCGCCACTATATATAGGAGGCAAGGGGGAGAGCTGGGTCCCAGCCCTATCCCCTCCTCCAAGGAGGCGCGGGGCCTAGGGAGGTTTCCTCCCTCCCCAAGGCACCTAGGAGGTGCCTTCCCCTTTAGGGACTCTTCCTTCCCAACCGCATGGGCCCTTGTGGCTGGCCCAACAAGGCTTGGACGCCCCCTTATGGACAATGCACATCCTAGGAGCTGGAGGGACCCTTTCGGACTCCTCCGGAACCCTCTGCAACCTTCTAGAACCTTCCAGAAGCTTCCTGGAACAATATCGATAAAACCTGAAACTTTCCCGGTAGCCAAAATAGGACTTCTCATGTATATATCTTTACCCCCGGACCATTCCGGAGCTCCTCGTGATGTCCGAGATCTCATCCAGGACTTTGAACAACATTCGGTCACCAACATACATATCCTAATACTACTCTAGCGTCACCGAACGTAAAGTGTGTAGACCCCGCAGGTTCGAGAACTATGCACACATGATCGAGACACCTCTATGGTCAATAAACAATAGCAGGACCTGGATGTCCATATTGGTTCCTACGTATTCTATGAAGATCTTCATCAATCGAACCACGATGTCAAGTATTCAATCAATCCCGTATGCAGATCCCTTTGTCCATCGATATGTTACTTGCCCGAGATTCGATCGTCGGTATCTCCATACCTAGTTCAATCTTATTACCGGCAAGTCTGTTTACTCGTTTTGTAATACAAGATCCCGTGACTAACTCCTTAGCCACATTGCTTGCCAGGCTTATTGTGATGTTGTATTACCGAGTGGGCCCCGAGATACCTCTCCGTCACACAGAGTGACAAGTCCTAGTCTTGATCCATCCCAACCCAACAGACACATCCGGAGATACCTGTAGAGTACCTTTACAGTCACCTAGTAACGTTGCGACGTTTGATACACACAAGGTATTCCTCCGGTGTCCGGGAGTTGCATGATCTCATGGTCATAGGAACAGATACATTGACATGGACAAAATAGTAGCAATAAACTGACACGGTCATATGCTACGTTCGTAGTTTGGGTCTTGTCCATCACATTCCTTCTCCTAATGATGTGATCCCGTTATCAAGTGACAACACTTGTTTATGACCAGGAAACCTTGAGCATATTTGATCAACGAGCTAGTCAACTAGAAGCTCACTAGGGACAGTGTGTTGTCTATGTATCCACACATGTATTTGAGTTTCCAATCAATACAATTCCAGCATGTATAATAAACGATCATCATGAACAAGAAAATATAATAATAACCAATTTATTATTGCCTCTAGGGCATATTTCCAACATGATGTCACCTTTGGAAATATGTACCAGATAAAGTGGTGATGAACATCAATATCTTTGATCCGAGATGTTGGAAGAGATTTTGGGATATCTTTATATCACTCCCACTGTCACGGAAATTGGGATATGATTGTGGAGAATGCCATAATCTTGTGTTTATCTCCTCCATAGAAGCTGGCCACAAGAAGAACCGACTGGGATATACTTAGTGTTGGCGGTGGATAGTAACATGGAATTTTGTTTCTTGGAGGACCAAGATACAAGGGATCTATTGCAGAATTGGCAAGTCCACAAAGTTGACTATCTATAAACCTTGTCTCCGGCATAGTATGAGTTGGAATAGCGAACAAGATCAGAGCATAACCCTTTTTGATACCATAAGACGAAGTTGGGAGTTTGAATCAAACACCTCAAGATTGTTTTAACAACTATTAAGTGATATTATGTTGGAGCTACTTGAAACCTTGCACACGTGCATACACTAAGCGTTACATTCGATCAAGATGCACAAAGGTAAAGTAGAGAAGCAATCATGGAATGATATACCTCCAGATCAACATGAGCATCGTAGTTGTTGAGGTCAAGGTGTATGTTTGTTGGCATGGGCGTTCCAATACTTTGGTGCCCTCCATTCTGAATTTCTTAATCATTTCCTTTGTGTATTTAGTTTGTGATAAGAAAGTCCCTTCTCCTGTTTACTTGGTTTGAAGTCCAAATAATAACTTCACCATCATTGACATCTTGTCCCTTTTATCCATGAATTCACCAAATTCTTCGCTAAAATGGGTGTCACTAGACCTAAAGATAATATCATACACATATATTTGATGCACAAAGGGTTCACCATCTTGTCCCGAAAGATGACGACACCGCAGTTGTCGGAAACTGTCATCCACCTCCGGACATGAACCACACTTCTCCTCAATGGTATCGAATAACACACTCTTCGACATCGAAAGAGTAGGATAGAAACCTCTGGTGGAATCGTTGTTGCTTAGCCGACAACCTCCACGAAACCTAATCCCGTCGATCTGAAGAACCTTTGAGCAGACAGTGCAAGTAACTCCAAAACGACACAATGTTGGATGCCCCTGACATGGGAATGAAGTTGTTGTAGATTTATTCTCTAGTGTGCCACTCCCACATCTCCAACAATACACCACGATACCCTATCCCTACATATATGTGCATGCGAGGGGGGTAACTTGGATCATGACCCCTTCCCATTGCCGAAACAATGGACGAAGGGATGAGGGACCTCCCTAGCGCAAAACATGGGAAAGCAGCCTCCCTCTTGTTGGGGGAGGATTTTTTGCACGCATGTGCTGGGGCATCGAGTCCCTTGCGCATGCCTTTTCTTTTGGCTACTGATTTTCAATCTTTCATATATTTTGAGCAAAAAATATTAATTAAGTTATGTTTTCATATTTGTGCTTCTCGTGATGAGGGTTTTGAAATGAGATCCCTTTTAAATACGATTTGATGAGTTTGTAAATTTTGTTTAGTTTCAATTTTTAAAACTTAATATGAGCAACCGATAAAATCATAAGTTTCAGTACCTGCGACCAACAAAAACATAAGATTAAAGCTTCAACTCTAAAGTTTTTTTTAAGAAAACTTCCAATCTATTCATCATCAATCATGGCAGTACAACCACCACTAGAAATAATAAAACTTACATTCAGATCCATAGACCACCTAGCAACGACTACAAACACTGAAGTGAGTCAAAGGCGCGCCGCCGTCATCACTCATTTGTCGCTAGAGCCAGACAAAATTTGTTATGGTGAACAGTCGGAAAGTCGTTGTACTAAGACTCCATAGGACTAACGCACCAGAACAACAACAGTCGCGGATGAAAAGATCCAACCTAAAGACACACTGACATTGATGAACAAAGGCTAGATCCAAACGAATCGACCAAAAACATCCACGGACCGAATCCTGCAAGACTATTGTAGACACAACTCCACACGTCTTCCAACGATGCTAGATGCACCACGGGAATATGAAAACCTTATTCCATCTTTATGAAGCCGCCATCATCTCATCTTCATGAGAAGGACACAAACCCTGCAAAACTTAAAGAATGTACAAAAGTGGTGCCCTTCCGCCGGCAAGGCCTAGGATCCACTGTGGCCTCGTGGCCCTAAGGTGATAGGAGACAGGCAGATCGGCGACGTCGTCGTCAGGAGGCAGAAACCCTAGCTGCATGAGGCGAAAAGAAAGATTGTGTTCTTGTATAGATGTACGAGTAGTCTTGTTCCATGACTCTCAAAGTTGACATGAGGGACCGACAAAATCATAAGTTTTAAAAATTAAAACTTTAAACTTACTGTGCCGTCATATAAATTTCAATAACTTTACGGATCGCAATGCAATCTAGCGGCCGGCCAGGGCTAGGTAGGTGCGTGCTTCCACACCTACGTGTTGCTGTTAATTTCTGCCCTTTTGTTGCTTCTTCGTGGGAGTGTGGAGAGTTGAGGGGGAAAAGAGGAATCGCCACTCGTCCTCCTCTATTTACTTTTTCTTCAACGTCACTGTGATACCACGAACATGGAGCAAGACAGTTTTCCAAGAAAAGACGAGCAACATGAAGGTAAAAAATGTTCGCTCGGCCAAAATCACACTGCCAAAATTATTAGTACAAAGCAGTTCCATAGGAATCACAGATGGCATTACCGGCCCGGCTTGTAAATTTTAGGAACGGCATGTCCATACCGTTCTCAGCATAAGCAGTATCGCCCGTACATTGGACGCCGTCTCCAAGGCCATGACCGGAACCATGTCGTCACGCTCTCCATCTTATATCGACTTTCAAGCACCGAGATCGTTAGTCGTTGTTACGCTATAAAAAGGGCGAGGGCTAAGCATCTGTTCACCACAGCACCACCAAAGCAGAGCCTAAACAGGCACATATCCGCTGACGCTTATCCTACGCGTCGGCATAACAGCTGCAATGGCCAACCACGGAGTCGCTGCTCTCCTGATCGCGTCCCTTCTCGTGGTGGCGATCACCGTCGCCGACGCCAGGATCACCGTGAACGCGCAGCGGGACAGCATTAACGGAGGTACGTCCATGTCAACCAATTGATCTGCATGTGTAGCACAGCAGCAGTGGCTAAACGTGCCTGTACGTTTCGCAGCTTATGCGGCGAATAAGAAGGCGGTGCCGGCGCTGACGTGCAACAAGGTGAGCGCGGTGCAACAAGGCGAGACCTGCGCCTCCCTCGCGGAGGACAGCGGCCTCACCCAGGACGACTTCCTGGGCTTCAACCCTAACATCAACTGCGTCAGGATCTTCGTCGGCCAGTGGGTCTGCCTCGACGCATCCTCTGCCTAACGCACAGTTCAGTTGCATGGACGACGCAACATCGTTAGTTGCTGCTACTACTACATTGAATAAAGGAGGCTAAGTCGCTATCCGGACACCTCCACCAATACTACTTAAGTTAAGTTCGGTATTTGTACTTCCCTCCCAAAAGGATCGAGGTTGTAGTCCGTCAGCCTGTCTGTCTTTGTACCAGCTTTGGCTTAAAAATGGGCTCAGTTGGTCGTGTTTGATTACCAGGGCATCTACCGTGTCTCTTTCCTTCGCTGTGCCTCATTACCAGTGCGTTACTTTGTGACACTTTCGGGAAATTTGATCCGTGTAGCGCATTAGGGGACCTATAGTTGGACTTTTTAAATCTTGATATATGTTTAAACTGACCAACACCTCTTAGGGCATGTACAATGAAGGAAGCACCAAGATGCTGCCCCAGCCATCCACATCGACAAATCAAAATGAAGCTACTCGTGTGTGCCACAATCAGCCAACGAAAGCTACTTCCTTTAATGTCATCATGTTTTTTTTTACAACTACATTTCAACACATGCAACCTTCAGTACATTTAAACATTACCACCAACCATTTGAATCAACAATATCAACAAGTATACACACTGAAAGTCATCAAAAAAACTTGATTCCCAAACAAAAAAGCTGCAATTTTGATATCCAAATGATATCAACAATTATGTTTTGACCATGATAAAGAACATCCCACAACAATATAACATTCTTAACATCAATTTTTGATATCCAAAATATAACAACAAGTATGTCTTGACCATGACACAAAAAATCTCATAGTAATAGAACAATCTTAAGGTTTCCAAACACAAGGAAAGATTTGTAAACACGCATATCATATTTATTCAAAGTTCAAACCGAATTTGTTGGTGTATCCGTTGGCCCTTCTCATCCAAAACAAAACGGTCTCACATCTTCTATGCTTCCTTGCACATGAAACAACCCTTTGCTGCACACATATCTATAGAACATCCATAACAAGGAAGACACATGTTAGAGTATATTTAGAACTAGCATGACACAAACTATGTGTGGCAAGAGCATTTATAGAAAAACAGGAAGGCTCCCTTGAAGCCACATGTGGAAAACAGAGGAATGAAAACACAACATTTTTTCTAAGTTGGTCGTTTGGTTTGAAGGAAATAAATGAATCTAACTAAAATGAATAAATTGGCTCAACGGTTAGTTTATCTCTATACAAAGATTCCTAACAGTATAGTAAGAACATGTCATGTATTCTTAATACATTGACCCATCTAAACATAGGAGAGACGAACAAGTTGGACTACAACCTTCTATCCCTCCTTGAAAAATTGATCCCCCAATCTCGTGAGAGCCCTCACATGCATCTCCTTTGCCCATGGCTCCATTGTTGTAGTGTCGGCACTCAACATCTCTGTAACTTGTCAAACAACTTGGTTCTTTCCTTAGCTAACTTCGCCACAGTCCTCTCCTTTGCTGCCTCATATGCAAGTCGGTTAGCTTCTACCTTCTAAGCAGATAAACGAGTCTGCAATTTCATCATCTCATTCTTTTGGACCTTAGTGTCAGCTTGTGCTTGTAGGAAGGCCTCAATCTGTTCTTTCATTATATTCATCTCAGTAGGGGCCTCCTTCTCTTTTTCCTGTAGCTCTCTTCGCCCTCTTTGTTCCTGGGGGACGCTGAGCATTCTCAGTTGGTGTTGGCACTGACCTCTTTGTTCCATCTCCTTCTGTGTATACATGAATCTTCCACTTCCAGCTGTCTTTCATAGCTTCCCACCAATGCACATATGTGAACTGGTGTCCATTGCGACCGTGGTATAGGTCTAGAGCTTGATGCATCAATTGTTTATCGCACCGGCCACTCGCATAGGTGTCTCTCATCTGGTTATAGCAGCCACTCAAAGAGGTTACCTTTGTTGTTTTGTACCAATGGTTCTTGAGGTGCTTCACATCCCGCTTTCGGTCACTCTCAGTTGTGCTGACGCCTGACACTTGAGGACTTCCTCGGCTTCAACCCCAACATCAATTACGTCAGGATCTTCATCGGCCAGTGGGTCTGCCTCGACGCATCCTCTACGTGACACACAATTCAGTTGCATGGACTACGCGTCATCGTTAGTTGCTCCTACTACTTATATGAATAAAGGAGGCCAAGTCACTATCCGTACACCTCCACCACTACTCAAGTAGATCGGTATTTGTACTTCCCTCGCAAAAGGATTGAGGTTGTAGTCCGTCAGTCTGTTTGTCTTTGTACCAGCTTTGTCTCAAAAAAGGGCTCAGTTGGTCGTGTTTGATTACCAGGGCGTCTATTGTGTCTCTTTCCTTGGTTGTGCCACATTACCAGTGCATTACTTTGTGACACTTTCGGTAAATTTGGTCCGTGTGGCGCATTAGAGCATCTACAGTCGGACTTTTTAAACCTTGATATATGTTTGAACTGGCCAACACCTCTTAGGGCATGTACAATGAAGGCAGCACCTTGGTGCTGCCCCAGCCATCCACATAGATAAATCAAAATGAAGCTAGTGGTGTGTTCCACAATCAGCCAACGAAAGCTACTTCCTTTGATTTCATCATCTTACTTTTTTGTTTCACAACTACATTTCAACACATGCAACCTTCAATACATTTAAACATTACCACCAACCATTTAAATCAACCATATCAACAAGTATACACGGTGAAAGTATTCAAAAAAACTTGATTCCCAAACAAAAAAGCAGCAATTTTGATATCCAAACGATATCAACACTTATGTTTTGACCATGATACAGACCATTCCACAACAATATAACATTCTTACCAGCAATTTTTGATATCCAAAATATAACAACAAGTATGTCTTGGCCATGACACAAAAAATCTCACAGTAATAGAACAATCGTAATGTTTCCAAACACAAGGGAAGATTCGTGAACACGCATATCATATTTGTTCGAAGTTCAACCTGAATTTGTTGGTGTATCCGTTGGCCCTTCTCATCCAAAACAAAGCGGTCTCACATCTTCTATGCTTCCTTGCACATGAAACCACTCTTTGCTGCACACATATCTATAGAACATCCATAACAAGGAAGTCACATGTTAGAGTATATCTAGAACTAGCATGGCACAAACTATGTGTGGCTAGAGCATTTATAGAAAAACAGGAAGGCTTCCTTGAAGCCATATGTGGAAAACAGAGGAAAGAAAACACAACATTTTTTCTAAGTTGGTCGTTTGGTTTGAAGGAAATAAATGAATCTAACTAGATTTAAAAAATGGCTCAACAGTTAGTTTATCTCTATACAAAGATTCCTAATAGTATAGTAAGAACATGTGATGTTTTCTTATTACATTAACCCATCTAAACAAAGGACATACGAACAAGTTGGACTACATACCTTCTATTCCTCCTTGAAAAGTTGATCCCCCAATCTCGTGATAGCCCTCACATGCATCTCCTTTGCCGATGGCTCCATTGTTGTAGTCGGCACTCAACATCTGTGTGAACTTGTCAAACAACTTGGTTCTTTGCTCAGCTAACTTTGCCACAATCCTCTCTTTTGCTGCCTCATATGCAAGTCGGTTAGCTTCTACCTTCTGAGAAGATAAACGACTCTGCAATTCCATCATCTCATTCGTTTGGACCTTAGTGTCAGCTTGTGCTTGTAGGAAGGCCTCAATATGTTCTTCCACTATGTTCATCTCAATAGGGGCTTCCTTCTATTATCCTGTAGCTTTCTTCGCCCTCTTTGTTCCTGGGGGATGATAACTCACAAGTATAGGGGATCAATTGTAGCCTTTCTCGATAAGTAAGAGTGTTGAACCCAACGAGGAGCTAAAGGCAGGACAAATATTCCCTCAAGTTCTATCGACCACCGATACAACTCTACGCACACTTTACGTTCGCTTTACCTAGAACAAGTATGAAACTAGAAGTACTTTGTAGGAGTGATAGGAAAGTCTTGCAAGAAAGTAAAGAACACGTAAATAAAACTAGGGGCTGGTTAGACAAAGAAACAAATACGAGTGTCTAACGAGTGTGGAAAAGTGGTGGTAGGAGTTGCGGAATTGTCCCTAAGCAATTGACTACGTTACTAGATCGATAGCAAGTATCATGTGGGAGAGGCCTCTGCTAGCATGTCATCCCTTACTTGGAATTCTATGCACTTATGATTGGAACTATTCGCAAGTGTCCGCGACTACTATTGTTCATTAAGGTAAAACCCAACCATAGCAATAAGATATATTGGTCCCCCTTCAATCCCATATGCATCAATTTCTATGCTAGGTTTGAAGCTTCTGTCACTCTAGCCTTCCAATACATAGTCCTATCAACATACAACTAACCCTATGGTGTGATCCACGCGCGCGATCATATGATGGGCACCAAAGGACATCAACATAACCACAAGCAAATTAAACCAATCATAGCAATTCATCAATCACCGAGAGGACAACGATAATCTACTCAGACATCATAGGATAGCAACACATCATTGGATAATAATATGTAGCATAAAGCACCATGTTCAAGTAGAGGGTACAGCGGGTTGCGGGAGAGTGAACCGCTGAATATAGATGGGGGTAGATGATGGAGATGTTGGTGAAGATGACGGAGGTGTTGGTGTAGATCGCCGTCACACGATGATGTCCCGGGCAGAGTTCCGGCGACGCCGGGAGAGAGGGGGAGAGAGCCCCCCTCCTTCTTATTCTTCCTTGACCTCCTCCCTAGATGGGAGAAGGGTTTCCCCTCTGGTCCATGGTCTCCATGGCGGCGGACAGGAGAGAGCCCCTCCGAGATTGGATCTCTCTCTCTGTGTCCTTCTGTTTCTACGCTCCCAGATTCTGCATTTCACCGTTTCTTAAATTCCCGGAGATCCGTAACTCCGATTGGGCTGAAATTTTAACACGATTTTCTTCCGGATATTATATTTCTTGCGGCGAAATAAGGGCTTCAACCGCCTTAAGGAGTGGCACAAGACTGCCTGCCGCGGGCCCACCCCCTGGTCGCGGCGACAGGGCTTGTGGGCACTCCGTGCATCGCCTCGCGTTCATTCTTCTTCCCAAAAATCATAAATATTCTAAAAAAAATCCCCGTAAGTTTTTATTACATTTGGACTTCGTTTGGTATGAATATTCTGCGAAACAAAACACATGCAACAAACGGGAACTGGCACTGGGCACTGGATCAATATGTTAGTCCCAAAAATAGTATAAAAAGTTGCCAAAAGTATATGAAAGTTGTAGAATATTGGCAAGAAATAATCAAAAATTATAGATACACGGAGACGTACAAGCATCCCCAAGCTTAATTCCTACTCGTCCTCGAGTAGGTAAATGATAAAAAAGATAATTTTTGATGTGGAATGCTACCTAGCATAATCTTGATCATATAATCTAATCATGGCATGAATACTAAAACACGAGTAATTCGAAGCAATAGTCTATCATTTGACATAAAGAAAGTAATATTTCAAGCATTCTAAAAAAGCAATCATCTCTTCTCAAAATATCATGGCCAAAGAAAGTTATCCCTACAAAATCATATAGTCTGGCTATGCTCCATCTTCCCCGCACAACGTATTTAAATCATGCACAACCCCGGTTTTAGCCAAGCAATTGTTTCATACTTTAGTGTTCTCAAACCTTTTCAACGTTCACGCAATACATGAGCGTGAGCCATGGACATAGCATTATAGGTGGAATAGAATATGGTGGTCGTGGAGAAGACAAAAAAAGGAGGAGATAGTCTCACATCAACTAGGCGTATCAACGGGCTATGGAGATGCCCATCAATAGATATCAATGTGAGTGAGTAGGGATTGCCACGCAATAGATGCACTAGAGCTTATAAGTGTATGAAAGCTCACAAAATAAATTGGTGGGTGTGCACCCAACTTGCTTGCTCACGAAGACCTAGGGCAATTTTGAGGAAGCCCATCATTGGAATATACAAGCCAAGTTATATAATGAAAATTTCCCACTAGTATATGGAAGTGACAACATAGGAGACTCTCTGTCATGAAGATCATAGTGCTATTTGAGGAACAAGTGTGGAAAGAGGATAGTAGCAATTGTCCCTTCTCTCTTTTCTCTCATTTTTTTATGGGCTCTTTGGCGTCTTTTTTATATTTTTTTATTTTTTTATTTTGGTGGGCATCTTTGGCCTCTTTTTTGTAAATGGCCTTCGCTGGCCTCTTTTATTTACTCACATGGGACAATGCTCTATTAATAATGATCATCACACTTACAACTCAATACTTAGAGCAATGATGACTTATATGAAATGCGTTCGGTAGTGTACCGTGACAATGATCTAGCATACCAATGACATCAAAAAATGGACAAGCCATGGAAACATCATGATAGCTATCTTACGATCATGCAATGGAAATATGGAAGTGGTGGCACATGTCATGAGACGGAACGGTGGTAGTTGCATGTCAATATATCTCGGAATGGCTATGAAAATGCCATAATAGGTAGGTATGGTGGCTGTTTTGAGGGAGGCTATATGGTGGGTGTAATGCACCGGCGAAAGTTGCGCGGTACTAGAGAGGCTAACAATGGTGGAAGGGTGAGAGTGTGTATAATCCATGGACTCAACATTAGTCATAAAGAACTCACATACTTATTGCAAAATTCTATTAGTCATCGAAACAAGGTACTACACGCATGCTCCTAGGGGAAAGGTTGGTAGGAGTTAACCATCGCGTGATCCCGACCTCCACACAAAGGATGACAATCAATAAATAAATCATGCTCCGACTTCATCACATAACGGTTTACCATACGTGCATGCTACGGGAATCACAAACCTTAACACAAGTATTTCCAAAAATACACAATTACTCACTAGCATGACTCTAATATCACATATTGATGTCGCAAAACTGTTGCAAGGAATCAAACATATCATATTCAGTGATCTAAAAGTTTTATGTAGGATTTTATGACTAACCATGTGAATGACCAACTCCTGTTAACTCTCTAAATAGGTATAAGTGAAGCATGAGAGTTTAATTCTTTCTACAAAAGATATGCCCCGCTCTAACAAATATAAGTGAAGCAAAAGAGCATTCTACAAATGGCGGTTTTCTATGTGTAGGGAAACAGGCAATCCAAACTTCAAAAGATATAAGTGAAGCACAAGAAGCATTCTATAAATCCAACCAAGGACTATCTCATACCAGCATGGTGCATAAAAGAAAAAGGAAAAATAAACACAAAAGACACTCCAAGCATTTGCACATATCATGTGACGAATTAAAATATAGCTCCGAGTAAAATTACCGATAGATTGTAGACGAAAGAGGGGATGCCTTCCGGGGCATCCCCAAGCTTAGATGCTTGAGTATTCCTTGAATATTACCTTGGGGTGCCTCGGGCATCCCCAAGCTTAGGCTCTTGCCTCTCCTTATTCCTTCATCCATCGTGCTCTCACCCAAAACTTGAAAACTTCAATCACACAAAACTCAACAAAACTTCGTGAGATCCGTTAGTATAATAAAATAAATCACCACTTCAAGTACTGTTGTGAACTCATTCTAAATTCATATAAGCATTATATCTACTGTAATCCAACTTCATCATGGTTCATACCCCCCGATACTACCCATAGATTCATCAAAATAAGAGAACAATGCATAGAAAACAGAATCTGTCAAAACAGAACAGTCTGTAGCAATCTGTATATTCCGTATACTTCTGATATCTCAAAAAATCTGAAAACTTACGAACGTCTGGAAAATTTGCATATCAATCAGCAGGAAAAATAATCAACTCAAAATCTCTTCCAGAATAAAAATAAAAATTAATTTCGTGAGCAGAAAGTTTCTGTCTTTTCTCAGCGTGATCAAACAACTATCACCCAAACTAATCGTAAAGGCTTTACTTGGCACATTATTTTTTAAAACACAAAGGAATTGTACAAGGGGATAATTATTTTTGTGAGAAACTTCCATGAAAAATGCTACATTGTTTCCATGAGCATGAACACAAGTGTTCAAGGTCAACCCTCACTTCCGCAATGCATCACCCTTCAATCGCTTCTCTTTTTGAAAAAGTTTTAAGTTCCCATCTATATTTTTTTGTTTTTAAACTAAATAAAAGCACTCAACAGAAATAAATGACTCTCTAAAACTTCAGGGTTGTCTCCCAGGCAGCGCTTTCTTTAAAGCCATTAAGCTAGGCATAAAGTGCTCAAGTAATAGATCCACCCGGATCCCAAGGTATATCAAAGCCAATTTTAATTAGCAATGATTTAAAATTTAGTAGTGAGCACAAGGTAACATATATCAAGAAATGACGAAGTCTAAATCTCTTCCTATGCATTGACATGTCATAAAAGAACAATTCATGCGCACCAAGTAAAGACCAATACATAGCATAAGCACTTTCCTGCAATTTTATCGTATTGGAAACATAGAAAGGTGGAGATGTAGTTCCTCTCTCATAATAATTGCAAGTAGGAGCAGCAAGCACATGCATATTATATTCATCAAAATCATCATGTGTAACATAAGGAACTATAGCTAGCTCATCTTCATAAGCATCATTCATATTGGCATCATGGCCACAAGCATAGCAAGCATCAAGTTCATCAAAAAGGGATATTTCAAACGAATCCAAGGGATCATAGCATTCATCCTTTGGTAAGAACGAAGGGAAATTAAATAATGTATAAGTAGAAGAGTTACTCTCATTAGAAGGTGGACACGGGTAGCTAGTCCGCTCTTCCTCCTTTTGTTCTTCGCTCTCCTCTTCATCTTTTTCATCTAATGAGCTCACAATTTCAGCATTTTCTTCTTCCATAGTTTCCTGCAAAATAATAGTCTCTTCTTAGGAAGCATAGGATTTCTCCTTAAATCGTTCAGTATGGGCATTATATTCATAATTAGTATAACAATAATGAAGCATAGCCAAATTTTCAGATCAGTAAGGAGCATCATCATTATCATCACACCTTTTAAACACAGCCTCAATTTCATAAGCACCCATAAAAGCAACAAACTCTTCTATTTGCTCCACATCATAGTAATCATATATACCATTAGCATAAGAAGCCAAAGTTCTATGATCATTAAATTCACAAGAAAAGGGAAGGTGTGGAGCCTTCATCCTAGAGAAACAAGTAACACCATATCTCTTGCATAGTTCCCAAGCATACCATTTCAACAAATGGATTTGATCCCATAAAAGTTTCCCTTTTTGAGTCAAGCGATAATCCCTAAAGTATTCACGTTGATCCAACGTGTATCCCATTATATAATTGAATGGGGCTTTCTCAGGATTATTAAAGAAGTGCATAATATTTTCCACATAACGAGCCTCGAGGGTTTTAGGAGGTTCCCCATCTCCATGAGTAGCAAGTACACATAATTTTTTTGGTATTTCGTGTTCCATATCCATAACAAAAGATAAAGAACAGCTTAGAACAGCAAATAAATTTACTTAGTGATAAAGCAAACAAGCACACGCGAGAATATTCACCCCACGCTATTGCTCCCCGACAACGGCGCCAGAAAAAGGTCTTGATAACCCACAAGTATAGAGAATCAATTGTAGCCTTTCTCGATAAATAAGAGTGTCGAACCCAATGAGGAGCTAAAGGCAGGACAAATATACCCTCAAGTTCTATCGACCACTCATACGTCTCCAACGTATCTATAATTTTTGATGGTTCCATGCTATTATCTTGTCAACTTTGGATGTTTTATATGCATGAATATGCTATTTTATATCTTTTTGGGACTAACCTATTAACTCAGTGCCAAGTGCCACTTTCTGTTTTTTCCGTGTTTTTGGCCCATTTTCATACGGAGTCCAAATGGAATGAAACTTTACGATGATTTTTTTTGGACCAAAAGAGACCCCCGAAGCTTTGGAAGAAGGCCAGAAGAGCCACGAGGGAGTCACAAGCCCTGACGCCGCCACCACCCCCTTGGTGGTGGCGACCAGGCTTGTGACCTCCTCGTGGGCCCAACCGACGTAATTCCACCGCCATAAATTCCTATAAATTCAGAAACCCCCAAAAAGAAACCTAGATCGGGAGTTCCGCCGCCGCAAGCCTGTGTGGCCACCAAAAACCAATCTGGAGCCAGTTCTGGCACCCCGCCGGAGGAGGAATCCATCTCTGGTGGCCATCTTCATCATCCCGGCGATCTCCATGACGAGGAGGGAGTAGTTCTCCCTCGGGGCTGAGGGTATGTACCAGTAGCTATGTGTTTGATCTCTCTCTCTCTCTCTCTCTCGTGTTCTTGAGATGTCTTGATCTCGATGTACCATGGGCTTTGCTACTATAGTTGGATCTTATGATGTTCTTCCCCCTCACCTTCTTGTAATGAGTTGAGTTTCCCCTTTGGAGTTATCTTATCGGATTGAGTCTTTGAGAACACTTGATGTATGTCTTGCACATGTCTATCTGTTGTGATCAACTTGTGGGTTTGTGACAATTGGGAACCTATGCATATGGGTTGGCACACGTGGATTCATGTGAGTACTTGATGTATGTTTTGGTGATCAACTTGCGGGTTCGTGACATTGGGAACCTATGCACAGGGGTTGGCACACGTTTTGACTCTTCGGTAGAAACTTTGGGGCACTCTTTGAAGTTCTATGTGTTGGTTGAATAGATGATTCTGAGATTGTGTGATGCATATCGTATAATCATACCCACGGATACTTGAGGTGACAATGGAGTATCTAGGTGACATTAGGGTCTTGGTTGATATGTATCTTAAGGTGTTATTCTAGTACGATCTCTATGATAGATCGATCAGAAAGAATAACTTTGTGGTGGTTTCGTACCCGACAATAATCTCTTCGTTTGTTCCCCGCTATTAGTGACTTTGGAGTGACTCTTTGTTGCATGTTGAGGGCTAGTTATATGATCCAATTATGTTATCATTGTTGAGAGAACTTCACTAGTGAAAGTATGAACCCTAGGCCTTGTTTCCACGCATTGCAATACTGTTCGTGCTCACTTTTACCATTTGTTACCTTGCTGTTTTTGTAATTTCAGATTACAAAAACCTATATCTACCATCCTTATTGCACTTGTTTCACCATCTCTTTTCCGAACTAGTGCACCTATACAACTTACCATTGTATTGGGTGTGTTGGGGACACAAGAGACTCTTTGTTATTTGGTTGCAGGGTTGCTTGAGAGAGACCATCTTCATCCTATGCCTCCCATGGATTGATAAACCTTAGGTCACCCACTTGAGGGAAAATTGCTACTGTCCTACAAACCTCTGCACTTGGAGGCCCAACAACGTCTACAAGGAGAAGGTTGCATAGTAGACATCAACCACCGATACAACTCTACGCACACTTTACGTTCGGTTTACCTAGAACAAGTATGAAACTAGAAGTACTTTGTAGGAGTGATAGGAAAGGCTTGCAAGAAAGTAAAGAACACGTAAATAAAACTAGGGGCTGGTTAGAAAAAGAAACAAATACGAGTGTCTAACGAGTGTGGAAAAGTGGTGTTAGGAATTGCGGAATTGTCCCTAAGCAATTGACTACGTTACTAGATCGATAGCAAGTATCATGTGGGAGAGGCCTCTGCTAGCAGGTCATCCCTTACTTGGAATTCTATGCACTTATGATTGGAACTATTAGCAAGCGTCCACAACTACTAACGTTCATTAACGTAAAACCCAACCATAGCAATAAGATATATTGGTCCCCCTTCAATCCCATATGCATCAATTTCTATGCTAGGTTTGAAGCTTCTGTCACTCTAGCCTGCCAATACATAGTCCTATCAACATACAACTAACCCTGTGGTGTGATCCACGCGCGCGATCATATGATGGGCACCAAAGGACATCAACATAACCACAAGCAAATTAAACCAATCATAGCAATTCATCAATCACCGATAGGACAACGATTATCTACTCAGACATCATAGGATAGCAACACATCATTGGATGATAATATGTATCATAAAGCACCATGTTCAAGTAGAGGGTATAGCGGGTTGCAGGAGAGTGAACCGCTGAATATAGATGGGGGAAGATGATGGAGATGTTGGTGAATATGATGGAGGTGTTGGTGTAGATCGTCGTCACATGATGATGTCCCAAGCGGCGTCCGGCGTCGCCGGGAGAGAGGGGGAGAGAGCCCCCTCCTTCTTCTTCTTCCTTGACCTCCTCCCTAGATGGGAGAAGGGTTTCCCCTCTGGTCCATGGTCTCCATGGCGGCGGAGGGGTGAGAACCCCTCCGAGATTGGATCTCTCTCTCTGTGTCCTTCTGTTTCTGCGCTCCCAGATTCTGCGTTTCACCATTTCTTAAATTCCCGGAGATCCGTAACTCCGATTGGGCTGAAATTTTAACACGATTTTATTCCGGATATTATCTTTCTTGCGGCGAAAGAAGGGCTACAACCACCTTAAGGAGTGGCACAAGCGTGCCTGCCGCGGGCCCACCCCCTAGTCGCGGCGACAGGGCTTGTGGGCACTCCGTGCATCGCCTCGCGTTGATTCTTCTTCCCAAAAATCATAAATATTACAAAAAAAATCCCTGTAAGTTTATATTACATTTGGACTTCGTTTGGTATGGATATTCTGTGAAACAAAAAACATGCAACAAACAGGAACTGGCACTGGGCACTGGATCAATATGTTAGTCCCAAAAATAGTATAAAAAGTTGCCAAAAGTATATGAAAGTTGTAGAATATTGGCATGAAACAATCAAAAATTATAGATACGACGGAGACGTATCAGGGGACGCTGAACATTCTTAGTTGGTGTTGGTGCTGACGTCTTTGTTCCATCTCCTTCTGTGTATACATGAATCTTCCACTTCTGGTTGTCTTTCACAGCTTCCCACCAATGCACATATGTGAACTCGTGTCCATTGTGACTTTGGTACAGGTCTAGAGCTTGTTGCATCAATTGTGTATCGCACCAGCCACTCGCATAGGTGTCTCTCATCTAGTTATAGCAGCCATTGAAGGAGGTTACCTTCTTTGTTGTTTTGTACCAATGGTTCTTGAGGTGCTTCACATCCCACTTTCGGTCACTCTCAGTTCTGTTGATGCCTGACAGTGGAGGACTTTTTGGGCATCAACCCCAACATCAACTGCGTCAGGATCTTCGTCGGCTAGTGGGTCTGCCTCGACACATCCTATGCGTAATGCACAGTTCAGTTGCATGGACTACGCATCATCGTTAGTTGCTCCTACTACTATATATGAATAAAGGAGGCTAAGTCACTATCCATACACCTCCACCACTACTCAAGTTAAGGTCGGTATTTGTACTTCCCTCGCAAAAGGATCAAGGTTGTAGTCCGTCAGTCTGCCTTTGTATCAACTTTGGCTTAAAATTAGGCTTAGTTGATCGTGTTTGATTACCAGGGCGTTTATTGTGTCTCTTTCCTTAGTTGTGCCTCATTACCAGTGTGTTACTTTGTGTCACTTTCAGTAAATTTGGTCCGTTTGGCACCTTAGAGCATTTAATGTCGAGCTTTTTAAACCTTGATATACGTTAGGGCTAACCAACACCTCTTATATCCATCTCAAATCTGGAGCAGATAGAAGGAGGTCTGGAAGCGTCCGTTACGTCGGACCCGATAGACAGGTCTCATAAATTACATCAAATTCCCCCCACCCCCAACACCAATCTTGTCGGATGAGCCATTTGCTCTCCTCTTTCCTCCAGCGCGAGCACATGCCCTCCCCTAGCTCCGTCGGCACATTAAATCCATCGCCACCCGAACCACAGCGACGCCAGCACCATCACACACCTTCTCCTCACCAGTCTTGCTTCATCTTACACCATCATGGGACCGGACCCATTGTGGTATGTCCGACTATTCTCGGAGTGCACCTTACCCTCTATCTGTTGGACAAATTGTTTGGGTTGGTTTTTGTGATTCTTTTGTATGAAAATGATGGACTCTCATGGTTCATGAGACGAGGAGTATGGAAACACGGAGCTTGATGAGTTAATGCAAGAAGGGGTTCCTCAATTCGTCCGAGTTAGATGAAAATGTTGAGATTTTGATGGTCATAAGCATCGAGGAGGAAATGGATATGGAGGTGGAGTACATTCTAAACTTCAAGGGTTCTGTCAAAGGAAGAAGAGTCTTGAACCAAAATATGGTCGCTCGAGCATGGCTGCCTTATAAGGACTACTTCCAATCCAGACCAACATTATTGGATATATGGTTGTTGGGGAACGTCGCATGGGAAACAAAAAATTTCCTACGCGCACGAAGACCTATCATGGTGATGTCCATCTACGAGAGGGGATGTGTGATCTACGTACCCTTGTAGACCGTACAGCAGAAGCGTTAGTGAACGCGGTTGATGTAGTGGAATGTCTTCACGTCCCTCGATCCGCCTCGCGAACCGTCCCGCGATCAGTCCCACGATCTAGTGCCGAACGGACGGCACCTCCGCGTTCAGCACACGTACAGCTCGACGATGATCTCGGCCTTCTTGATCCAGCAAGAGAGATGGAGAGGTAGAAGACTTCTCCGGCAGCGTGACGGCGCTCCGGCGGTTGGTGATGATCTCGTCTCAGTAGGGCTCCGCCCGAGCTCCGCAGAAACGCGATCTAGAGGTGAAACCGTGGAGATATGTGGTCGGCCTGCCGTAGCAAAGTTGTCTCAAATCAGCCCTAAAACCCCCCACTATATATAGGAGGAGGAGGGGGAGACTTGCCTTGGGGTCCAACGACTCCCAAGGGGGTCGGCCGAGCCAAGGGGGAAGGTCTCCCCCTCCCAAACCGAATTCTACTTGGTTTGGAAGGTGGAGTCCTTCTTCCCTTTCCCACCTCCTTCTTTTGTTTTCCTTTCCTCTTTGATTTTCTTCCCAATGCGCATAGGCCTCTCTTGGGCTGTCCCACCAGCCCACTAAGGGCTGGTGCGCCACTCCCAAGGCCTATGGGCTTCCCCGGGGTGGGTTGCCCCCCCCCCCCCGGTGAACTCCCGGAACCCATTCGTCATTCCCGGTACATTCCCGGTAATTCCGAAAACCTTCCGGTAATCAAATGAGGTCATCCTATATATCAAAATTAGTTTCCGGACCATTCCGGAAACCCTCGTGATGTCCGTGATCTCATCCAGGACTCCGAACAACATTCGGTAACCAACCATATAACTCAAATACGCATAAAACAAAGTCGAACCTTAAGTGTGCAGACCCCACGGGTTCGAGAACTATGTAGACATGACCCGAGAGACTCCTCGGTCAATATCCAATAGCGGGACCTGGATGCCCATATTGGATCCTACATATTCTACGAAGATCTTATCGTTTGAACCTCAGTGTCAAGGATTCATATAATCCCGTATGTCATTCCCTTTGTCCTTCGGTATGTTACTTGCCCGAGATTCGATCATCAGTATCTGTATACCTATTTCAATCTCGTTTACCGGCAAGTATCTTTACTCGTTCCGTAATACAAGATCCCGCAAGTTACATTAAGTCACATTGCTTGCAAGGCTTATGTGTGATGTTGTATTACCGAGTGGGCCCCGAGATACCTCTCCGTCACACGGAGTGACAAATCCCAGTCTCGATCCATACTAACTTAACGAACACCTTCGGAGATACCTGTAGAGCATCTTTATAGTCACCCAGTTACGTTGCGACGTTTGATACAAACAAAGTATTCCTCCGGTGTTAGTAAGTTATATGATCTCATGGTCATAGGAATAAATACTTGACACGCAGAAAACAGTAGCAATAAAATGACACGATCAACATGCTACGTCTATTAGTTTGGGTCTAGTCCATCACGTGATTCTCCTAATGACGTGATCTAGTTATCAAGCAACAACACCTTGTTCATAATTAGAAGACACTGACTATCGTTGATCAACTGGCTAGCCAACTAGAGGCTTGCTAGGGACAGTGTTTTGTCTATGTATCCACACATGTAAATGAGTCTTCATTCAACAATTATAGCATGGATAATAAACGATTATCTTGATACAGGAATTATAATAATAACTATATTTATTATTGCCTCTAGGGCATAATTCCAACAATCTCCCACTTGCACTAGAGTCAATAATCTAGCCCTCACATCATCATGCGATTTACATTGTAATAAATCTAACACCCATACAGTTCTGGTGTTGATCATGCTTTGCCCGTGGAAGAGGTTTAGTCAGCGGGTCTGCTATATTCAGATCCGTGTGCACTTTGCATATATTTACGTCCTCCTCTTCGACATAGTCGCGGATAAGGTTGAAGCGTCGTTTGATGTGTCTGGACTTCTTGTGAAACCGTGGTTCCTTTGCTAGGGCAATGGAACCCGTGTTGTCACAGAACAAGGTTATTGGATTCAGTGCGCTTGGCACCACTCCAAGATCCGTCATGAATTGCTTCATCCAGACACCCTCCTTAGCTGCCTCCGAGGCAGCCATGTACCCCGCTTCACATGTAGAATCTGCTACGACGTTCTGCCTGGAACTGCACTAGCTTACCGCACCCCCATTAAGAATAAATACGTATCCGGTTTGCGACTTAGAGTCGTCCGGATCTGTGTCAAAGCTTGCATCGACGTAACCTTTTACGGCGAGCTCTTCGTCACCTCCATACACGAGAAACATCTCCTTAGTCCTTTTCAGGTACTTCAGGATATTCTTGACCGCCGTCCAGTGATCCACTCCTGGATTACTCTGGAACCTACCTGCCATACTTATGGCCAGGCTAACATCCGGTCTAGTGCACAGCATTGCATACATGATAGAACGTATGGCTGAAGCATAGGGGACGGAGCGCATATGCTCTCTATCTTCATCAGTTGCTGGGCACTGAGTCTTACTCAATCTCGTACCTTGTAAAACTGGCAAGAACCCTTTCTTGGACTGTTCCATTTTGAACCTCTTCAAAACTTTATCAAGGTATGTGCTTTGTGAAGGTCCTATCAGGCGTTTTGATCTATCCCTATAGATCTTAATGCCTAGAATGTAAGCAGCTTCTCCTAGGTCCTTCATAGAGAAACTTTTATTCAAGTAATCCTTTATGCTCTCCAAAAACTCTACATTGTTTCCAATCAGCAATATGTCATACACATATAATATTAGAAACGCCACAGAGCTCCCACTCACTTTCTTGTAAATACAAGATTCTCCAACCACTTGTATAAATCCAAATGCTTTGATCACCTCATCAAAGCGTTTGTTCCAACTCCGAGATGCTTGCACCAGTCCATAAATGGATCGATGGAGCTTGCACACCTCGTTAGCATTCTTAGGATCGACAAAACCTTCGGGTTGCATCATATACAATTCTTCCTTAAGGAAACCGTTAAGGAACACCGTTTTGACATCCATCTGCCAGATTTCATAATCGAAAAATGCAGCTATTGCTAACATGATTCTGACGGACTTAAGCATCGCTACGGGTGAGAATGTCTCATCGTAGTCAACTCCTTGAACTTGTGAAAAACCCTTTGCCACAAGTCGAGCTTTATAAACGGTCACATTGCCGTCAGCGTCTGTCTTCCTCTTAAATATCCATTCGTTCTGAATAGCCTTGCGGCCCTCAGGTAGTACCTCCAAAGTCCACACTTTGTTCTCATACATGGATCCTATCTCGGACTTCATGGCTTCTAGCCATTTGTTGGAATCTGGGCCCACCATTGCTTCTTCATAATTTGCAGGTTCATTGTTGTCTAACAACATGATTGATAAGACGGGATTACCGTACCACTCTGGAGCAGCACGTGGTCTCGTCGACCTGCGTGGTTCGACAGAAACTTGAACTGGAGTTTCATGATCATCATCATTAACTTCTTCCTCAACCGGCGTCGCAACGACAGAGGTTTCCCCTTGACATGCGCCACCATCCAGAGGGATGAGAGGTTCGACAACCTCGTCAAGTTCTATCTTCCTCCCACTCAAATCTCTCGAGAGAAACTCCTTCTCGAGAAAAGCTCTGTTTTTAGCAACAAACACTTTGCCCTCGGCTTTGAGATAGAAGGTTTACCCAACTGTCTCTTTTGGATAACCTATGAAGATGCACTTTTCCGCTTTGGGTTCCAGCTTTTCAGGCTGAAGCTTTTTGACATAAGCATCACATCCCCAAACTTTAAGAAACGACAACTTTGGCCTTTTGCCATACCACAGTTCGTATGGTGTCGTCTCAACGGATTTTGATGGTGCCCTATTTAAAGTGAATGCAGTTGTTTCTAATGCATAACCCCAAAATGATAATGGCAAATCGGTAAGAGACATCATAGATCGCACCATCTCTAATAAAGTACGATTACGACGTTCGGAAACACCATTACGCTGTGGTGTTCCAGGCGGTGTTAACTGTGAAACAATTCCACATTGTCTTAAGTGAGCTCCAAACTCGAAACTCAGATATTCACCCCCACGATCAGACCGTAGGAACTTGATCTTCTTGTTACGATGATTTTCAACTTCACTCTGAAATTGCTTGAACTTTTCAAATGTTTCAGACTTGTGCTTCATTAAGTAGATATAACCATATCTACTCAAATCGTCAGTGAAGGTGAGAAAATAACGATATCCGCCGCGTGCCTCTACGCTCATCGGACCACACACATCAGTATGTATGATTTCCAACAAGTCACTTGCACGCTCCATTGTTCCGGAGAACGGAATTTTAGTCATCTTGCCCATGAGGCATGGTTCGCATGTGTCAAGTGAATCAAAGTCAAGTGACTCCAAAAGTCCATTGGCATGGAGTTTCTTCATGCGCTTTACACCAATATGACCTAAGCGGCACTGCCACAAAATATATGGCGCTATCATTGTTAACTCTAACTCTTTTGATCTCAATGTTATGTACGTGTGTATCACTATCAAGATTCAATATGAACAATCCTCTCACATTGGGTGCATGACCATAAAAGATGTTACTCATAGAAATAGAACAACCATTATTCTCTGACTTAAACGAGTAACCGTCTCGCAATAAATAAGATCCAGATATAATGTTCATGCTCAACGCATGTCGTGGGTATAAGCCTGATAGTAGATGTGCAGGGTACGAATGAGATGGGCAGAGTCCTAGCTACGGCGAGGTTGTATGAGTTCAGGCCCCTCTGCGGTGGAGGTAACAGCCCTACGTCTCAGTGCTCTCGGAGCTTGTTACCGAGTGTAATATGGAATACAATGATTTGCTAACCCTTTTACCAGTGGGGGAGGGAGGCTTATATAGAGTGCGCTGCCCTCCACAACGGCTCTGATTCAGGGGTGGAGTAGTGGCGATTGAATGCATACGTTACTGGTAACGTATGCTCTAAATGCTAATAAATGCACCCGGAAACGTACGGCAGTTTCCCTCCAGGGAGGTTACGATGTACCGAGTGTATCTAGTCGGTTAACGTGGTGTCCCCCGAATGCTAGTCTCCGACTGGATGATTCAAGGTCTGTTGCCGACTGGATGATGGGGACTCCTTAATTCAGTCGGGACAGACTTAGGGTCCTGTCCTTTGTGTGGGTTAGTCCTTGGGTAGGACCTGTATGGCAGGCCTATGACCCTACCCTAGGACTATGACCCCATCATTAGTCCCCGAATGGATTGGGGTTGGGACGACGAAGCGGTGCTTGAGGTTCATATCCGACTGGACTAGATTCGGCTTGGGCGTTGCTTGCCTCTATCCATTTTATCTTTCCTGCCCAGCGATCCGAGTGGAAGTGCTTGCGAAACAGACTGTCGGGAACCGAGTGTTTTTGCGGCATCTTTTGACGCGACCGGGCAACTGACAGCAGCGGATTTTCCGGGATCTCAAATTTCGGGTTCCGCGCGCTCAGCGGGGATGACGCCCGCGCGCTCGAGTAGCGCCTGACGCCTCGATTCCCGCACCTTCAACTCCTCCACATATATCGCCGCGGTCGGTCGGGCGGATAAGGCTTCGGGCCCATTCGCCAGTGACCCAGTCGGCGCTCTATTTAACTCTGGACGGCGAGGCTCCTCCATTACGCTCGCCGAATCTTTCGCTCTTGCCTGCTCCGTCCTCCTCGCCACCCCTTGCGCTCCCACGCTCCTTCCTTCTCCTCCCTCTCGAGGGTTCGCCGTCGCCTCCATGACCAAGGATCAGACTAGTAAGATGGAGGCAAGGAAGAAGAAGAACAAGGCGGCGGCGCCTGCTCAGCGGCGGCAGCGGCCGTTGCCGGCGGGGTGGATCCAAGGAGACTTCCTCCCCTCCACGGTGACGGAGGGAGATCTGCTGGAGTTGGTGGAGCACGGAATGCTCGTGCATCAGTCCTGGAGACTGCCGGCGGACGACGAGGTCGAGCCAGCGCCTCGGGAGGGGGAGCGTGTCCTGCTCCTCAGCCATGTTCAGAGAGGTTTTTCTTTTCCGCCGCACCCCTTCTTTAAAGGCATCATGAATCACTTCGGGGCCCAACTTCACCACTTTCCTCCGAATGCCATCGCCCATCTTTCTGCCTTTATTGTTTTGTGCGAGTGTTTCATCGGTTGTCCTCCCCATTGGGGTTTGTTCAAACACATCTTCTCCGCCCGATCCCAGACTATCAAACGACTTAGCCAGTCGGATGATAAGACTCACCTCCTCCAGCTCTGCGGAGGTTTATGATTCCAGAAGAAGAGTCGGAGTAGCTATCCTGCTCTCCAGTTGAGTGAGTCGGTTAGGAACTGGCAGTCGACGTGGTTCTACTGCCAGGACATCGCCTGTCCGAACGCGTCGACTGGGCTGCCTCCTTTTAGTTTAGACCGGCCCGCCCCGCCTAAGCAGCTCGCGCTCTCGAAGGCCGAGAAGAACGACATCTAGCCTTTGGTTGAGGCACTCGTGGATGTCGTCAGGAGGGGGGTCACCGGTATAGACTTGTTGGAAGTCTTCCTTGGTCGGCGGATCGAGCCCCTGCAGGCTCGCGACCATGCTATGTGGCATTACACTGGGCCCGAAGATTCCACTCGGACCAACGTGGTGGGTGTGACCGAGGAAAGGGTGACCTCGTGGGTGCTCCAAATCACGGGTCCCTATGAGAATCCCAAAGGAGCTCGCCGAGTGAAGCCTTACAGCGCGGATCATCCTCCACCGAATCAGGTGAGTGGCACTAGCCGAGTGCATTGAACTGTCTTGATTCCAGTCATTTGCTTATATCTCCGTGTGATGCCTAATGTTTCCGACTGAACTTTATGCAGGCGTGGACCAACTGGTTCTCCCCCGTCTCGAATGGGAATCCGGAGGAGGAAGAGGAGGAAGGCAGCCAGGAGGGCAGCGTGGAGAGCGCCGAATACGTCTCCGATAGCAGGGAGTCGGAGGAGGATGACAGCAACGAAGAGGAAGAAGATGAGGAGCAAGACTCGCCACCTCCACGACCAGAGCATCGTACCAAGCGCCGTCACGAGCCTGCCGTCCCTTCAGCTCCTCCTGCGTCGTCGAGTGCTCCACCTGCTGCTCCGGTGGTCCCGAGTGTTCGAGGCACTAAGAGGGCCAGGGACGCCGCCGCTGAGACCACAGGCCAGTCTTCCAGGGCGCCCAAGCCGAGTGGGCCCAAGCCTCAGAAGGCTCTGCCGCGAATGAGGGTTGCTATCCCTGTCACCTCCACGTAAGTGAATCTAGCTTTCGGCTCTTTCTGTTATCCGAGTGAACCCCTGTTTATAAGTCGAATGGATTTCACTCGACAGGGTCGCCACCTCTGCAACCTCTCCGGCCCGCCAAGGGGACGACCCCATGGACACGGACAACGTCGTTTCGTCCCAGCCAGGTGTGTTGTAGGAGAGTCGGGTGTTTTATCCCCACGGACTGCGCCATTCTTTCTTTTTCTGCGACGTCATGTCACTCGGCTTGTCAGGGGCGATTTTCCTGGACGAGGACGACCAGGGGAGAGCCGACCTCGCCGTGGAGCCTGTCCTTGAGGCTGCTCCTCCTGCTGCCACCCCTGCCGCCGACGCCCCACCGACTGAAGCGCCGCCACCGACTGAACCAGAGCTGGTGGGGGAGGAACCGACTGGGGCGGACCTTGGGATGCCTCACGAACCTCCGACGATTCCAGGTTCGTCGAATGTTGAATTCAACATCCGGCGTCTTCCGGAGGAGTAGGTGGGAGCGGCGAAGGGGGCCATGGTGCAGGCGGAGCTCATCGCTGGAGAAGCCAAGAGGGCTTATGACTCCGTTGCGGCCTTGTACCAGCGGAGCTTGGAGCTGCACGATGATATCCGAGTAAGTAGTCTAGTAAGTATTTACTTTTCTCCTGTAACCCACTGGGTGTTGGTGTTTTTTTGCAATGGGTTCACTCCGAGTGAACCCAGTGGGTGTAGTCCCCGAGACTTCTGTCGAGTGCTTGCACCGACAGTTGTCTTTATACATTTTGCCTTTAGTTTGGTTGTGTCCGTAGATAGGATTGTCGAGTGCGAGTACTTGTTGCAGTCGGAGTGCACTTGCGGTAAGAGTCCCCGAGAGTAAGTTGCACTCAAGTCGGGTAGTATTGGCCTCTGAGGCGTAGGTGAAAACATGCATCTCAATAGGGCAGGCCTGCTTGAGGTGCATGCCAGTGGGGTCACTCTTAGTGAACCCACTAGGTGTAGTCCCCGAGACCGCTGTCGACTGCTTGCGTCGGCAGGGGTCTGAAGAACTTAGACTGTGAACTGATAAACTTGCTGATTATCCTTTGTTTCTTGGTGGCAGAAAACTTGTGAAATAGGAACGGCCTATGAGGCCCTGAGGGCGGAGAGGAACTAGTTCGCTGGTGAACTTGATGCTGCTATGCTCGCCATGTCCGGCATGAAGGATGCTCTGGAGGGACGAGAGAAGTCCCTGGAGGAGGCTCGGGAAGCGAACAAGGTGTTGACGGAGGAGGTGGAAAGCATGAAGAAACAGAGGACTGCTTGGCACAATCAGATGGTCGTCCTGAACAGACGATGTATAGCTCAGGAGAAGTATGTGAAGGACTGGGCTGGGCAGATGATGACTCGTCTGGCTGGTAAGTCTTATGTTTTGCCGAGTGCTTGTACCGTGTGATGTACACTCGGTTTTTATTGTATGCTTGCCCGTTTGTTGCAGACTTTTACGTTGATGCTGAAGCTGAAGCAGCAGCTGTGGAGCGGTCCATTCAGGACAACGTGCCACTCGGCGAGGAGGCCAACCGGGATCTGCTCCGGGCGCATATCCGCGTAGGCAAAGTGAGTCCTTTCATCGGTCGACTGAGAGAAGTCGTCGGCCGAATTGACAAGGAACTTTGGCCAGAAGACGAGTCGCGGCAGGAGATGGAGACCCTGATGGCGCGACTGGAGGAGATTCCGAGCCGAGTGCAATCGTGGAAGAAATCGGCAGCACGTTGCGGTGCTGATGTTGCGTTGTCGTTGGTCCGAGTCCATTGCAAGGAGGTGCGGGAAGATAAGCTGAAGACAGTGAAGGTCGCCAACACGAAGAAGCTTCGATTCGAAGACTTCATGGAGACATTCCTTGAGACTGCTACCCGCATCGCCGACGGAATTGACTTGGACACTTTCGTGGAGCCCTCCAGTCCTGTCGCCGGCCCACCTGACGCGTAATAAAACTTTATCCTCGGTATGCCGAGTGTTTACCTGTAAGGTACTCTGGCCACTTCTGTTGGTTGTCATACTTTTAAATCGGTGCGGGTAAGCTTGATCCGCACCGAGTCAGCTATCGTTTCTAGACTTTTGGAATCAGAGTGAAAACATTTAGTCTTTTGTTTGAATGTTGTTTCGAGTGCAACGCTTAGTGCATACTCAGAGAAGATTAATACTTAGGTGATTCTTGATCACAGCTAAGTCCCCGAGTGTGACGCGTAGTGCACACTCCGAGGATGTTAGTACTTAGGCGACCCAGGATCGCAGCTAAGTTCCCGAGTGCGACGTGTAATGCGCACTCGGAGGAAGTTAATACTTAGGCGATTCAGGATCGCAACTAAGTCCCCGAGTGCGACGTGTAGTGCACACTCGGAAGAAATTATTACTTAGAGGATTCTTGATCACAACTAAGTCCTCGAGTGCGACGTGTAGTGCACACTCGGAGGATGTTAGTACTTAGGTGATTCTTGATCACAGCTAAGTCTCCGAGTGCGACGCGTAGTGCACACTCGGAGGAAGATATTACTTAGGTGATTCTTGATCACATCTAAGTCTCCGAGTGCGACGTATAGTGCACACTCGGAGGAAGTTACTACTTAGGTGATTCTTGATCACAGCTAAGTCCCTGAGTGCGACATGTAGTGCACACTCGGAGGAAGTTATTACTTAGGTGATTCTTGATCACAGCTAAGTCCCCGAGTGTGACGTGTATTGCACACTGGGAGGGGGTTAGTACTTAGGCGATTCAGGATCGCAGCTAAGTCCCCGAGTGCGACGTGTAGTGCACACTCGGAGGAAGTGATTACTTAGGTGATTCTTGATCATAGCTAAGTCCCCGAGTGCGACGTGTATTGCACACTCGGAGGGGGTTAGTACTTAGGCGATTCAGGATCGCAGCTAAGTCCCCGAGTGCGACGTGTAGTGCACACTCGGAGGAAGTGAGTACTTAGGCGATTCAGGATGGCAGCTAAGTTTTTTTTGACCGGAGTCTGCGACCGTGGGAGAACTCTGAATCTGCAAAAAACTGAATCTGTTGTACATATTATTTCGTCAAAACTTGTTCGTTACACTGCTTCAGTCGACGATCACGTATAAAAACGCTTGAGGAGATCCCCGTTCCATGCGCGCGGCTCGTCTGTCTCCCTCTGAATGTTGTAGAGTCTGTATGCTCCGTTGTTCAGCACCTTGGAGATGATGAAAGGCCCTTCCCAGGCCGGAGCCAACTTGTGTGGTCTTTGTTGATCCACTCGGAGCACTAAATCGCCAGCTTGGAATGTGCGACTCCTGACGTGACACGCATGAAAGCGTCGCAGATCTTGCTGGTAAATTGTTGAGCGAGTAAGTGCCATCTCGCGCTCCTCCTCTAGAAGATCGACTCCATCTTGCCTTGCTTGTTCTGCTTCAGCTTCGGAGAAGAGTTCGACTCGTGGGGCATTGTGAAGCAGGTCACTCGGAAGGACCGCTTTTGCTCCATAAACGAGGAAGAACAGTGATCGCCCCGTTGATCTGTTCGGAGTGGTGCGGAGGCCCCAAAGCACTGAAGGTAACTCGGTGACCCATGCACCAGCAGCGTGTCCTACCTCTCGCAAGAGTCGGGGCTTCAAACCTTGAAGAATAAGTCCATTCGCCCGCTCAGCTTGTCCATTGGATTGCGGATGTGCTACGGAAGCAAAATCCACTCGGATACCCTGACTCGCACAGAAGCCTTTGAATCTGTCTGAGTCGAAGTTTGTCCCATTGTCCGTGATTATGCTGTGAGGTACCCCGAATCTAGAAACAATGTCCCTGACAAACTTGACAGCTGTTGAGGCATCGAGTTTCTTGATGGGCTTGGCTTCTATCCATTTCGTAAACTTGTCGACTGCCACCAACAGATGTGTGTAGCCTCCTTGGCCTGTCTTGAATGGTTCGACTGTATCTAATCCCCAAACTGCAAATGGCCACACAAGTGGGATCGTCTTTAATGCAGATGTTGGCTTGTGGGACTTGTTGGAGTAGAACTGACAGCCTTAACATCGGTCGACCATATCTTTAGCCATCTCGTTGGCCTGCAGCCAAAAGAAACCGGCTCTGAATGCCTTGGCGACAATTGCTCTTGAAGAAGCATGATGACCGCAGGTTCCCGAGTGAATATCCTATAAGATCAACTGTCCTTCCTCTGGGGAAATGCAACGTTGAAGAACGCCTGAAACACTCTCCTTGTACAATTGACCATCAATTACAGTGAATGCCTTCGACCTGCGAACTATTTGCCTAGCTTGGACTTCATCTTCTGGAAGTTCTTGTCTTAGGATATATGCAATGATCGGCACAATCCAATCGGGCATGACAGCCAGAATCTCTGTGACCAGATCAACCACAGCAGGTACATCGACTTCAGTCGGATCTGTCGCGCTCTTGGGTTGTACCGGTTCTTCTGTGAAGGGATCTTCTTTGACTGAAGGAAGATGAAGGTGCTCGAGGCAGACATCACTCGGGACTGGTCTCCGAGTGGATCCGAGTTTTGCCAACTCGTCAGCTGCTTGGTTCTTCAGTCTCGGAACATGATGAAGCTCTAGACCTTCAAACTTCTTCTCCGGCTTCCTCACTGCATGGCAGTTTGTTGTCATGGTGGGGTTCCTTACGTCCCACTCTTTCATCACTTGATTGACCACCAAATCCGAATCGCCGTAGACCATCACGCGACAGACGCCGAGTGAGATGGCCATGCACAATCCGTAGAGGAGAGCTTCATACTCCGCCTCGTTGTTGGAGGAATCAAAGTGTATCTGAAGCACGTACTTCTTCACGACAAATACCGAGTGGTCTTGGAAATAATGGGCCACCTTCTTCGCAGTCATATAGATTCCACACATAAGTTTTTGATAATGGGGATACCTCTGCTTGGAAGGGGTCAGGACTTCGGAGACGTAGTACACTGGCCGCTGAACTTTGTATGCTTTGCCTTCTTCTTCTCGGTCGACTGTAAGAACAGTACTGACGACTTGATTTGTAGCCGCGATATACAGAAGAAGGGGCTCTTTACTGAGCGGAGCAGTAAGAACTGGCTGGGTGGAAAGTAGGACTTTGAGGTCGTCGAATGCGACTTGGTCTTCGTCTGTCCACTCGAAGGTATCTGACTTCTTCACGAGTCGGTACAGAGGAAGTGCTTTTTCGCCGAGTCGACTGATGAACCTGCTCAAAGCCGCTAGGCAACCTGTGAGTCGTTGAACATCGTGTATTCTAACCGGCCTCTCCATTCGGACGATGGTCCTGATCTTTTCGGGGTTGACGTCGATCCCTCGTTCGGAAACGAAGAAACCGAGTAACTTTCCGCTGGGAACACCGAATGAACATTTGGCTGGGTTGAGCTTGATGTCGTACCTACGAAGGTTGGCGAATGTTTCTGCCAAGTCAGTCAGCAGGTCGGAACCTTTGCGTGACTTGACTACGATATCATCCATATATGCCTCCACATTGCGACCGATCTGGTCGAGGAGACATTTTTTGATCATGCGCATAAAGGTAGCTCCTGCATTCTTCAGTCCGAAAGGCATAGTGATGTAGCAGAAGCACCCAAACGGGGTGATGAAGGCTGTTTTTAACTCATCGGGACCATACAGACGGATCTGATGATAGCCCGAATAGGCATCAAGAAATGACAAACGCTTGCATCCCGCAATCGAATCGACAATTTGATCTATGCAGGGGAGCGGAAAATGGTCTTTCAGGCAGACCTTATTGAGATGCTTGAAGTCAATGCACATTCGGAGTGACTTGTCCTTCTTGGGCACCATGACGACATTGGCGAGCCACTCGGAGTGGTGAACCTCGCGAATGAAGTTGGAAGCCAACAACTTGGCCACCTCTTCTCTGATTACGTCTTTCTGCTAAAGAGGATCTATTAAACTCATAATTCATTAGATCCTTGTTATCAATGCCAACTAGGTATCATAAGGAAATGGATCCCGGTTGTTCAATCCTTTGATAACCAAGGTCATTCTTTGCTAAAGAGAAATGATCACTATGAGTCAGACTCAATAGAATTGGATCCATTCCAAATAGCGAGAATTAGGATTCTTGATCCCTCTCAATCTCTCTTTCAATTCGAGGATCCAGAGAGGTGTTTTCATAGTCATCTCCGAATATTTGCCATCTCGGAATATTTTCGATTTCATTTTTCTATGATATGTCTTTCTATATGAAAATTGGTTATTTACGATGCCTTCCTCTTGTGCGCGGCGGACCGGCGCACGCGCTCTCGGACGGGCCGAGCGGCAGGATCCACATGCAGTCGGTGCTCAGCCAACTCCCTGGGTACACCTGGCATGTCAGATGGTTTCCATGCGAAGATGTCCCAGTTCTCACGGAGGAATTGGGTGAGCTCGGCTTCCTATTTAGGATCGAGGGTGGTGGAGATGTTCGTCGGGGCGGCAGAGTCGTCCGTCGGGTGGATGTTGACTTTCTTCGTCTCCCCCGCCGACTGGAACGCGGACTCAGAAGCTGGTTTCTTTGAGCGCATCAGGTCGGCAGGGTCGACTGTCTTCTTGTATTCGTCGAGCTCGAGTACCGCCATCTGCTGGTCGGCGATTCTTGATCCCTGCTGCAGACACTCCTCGGCTCGCTGGCGGTTGCCCGTGATGGTGATAACGCCTTTTGGGCCTGGCATCTTCAACTTCAAGTACACATAGCATGGACGTGCCATGAAGCTCACGTATGCCGGGCGGCCCAGAATTGCGTGGTAAGCGCTCTGAAAATCCACCACCTCAAATGTGAGCTTCTCCTTGCGAAAGTTTTTGTCGGAGCCGAAGATGACGTCCAACGCGATCTGGCCGAGTGACTTGGCCTTCCGTCCAGGGACGACTCCGTGGAACTGCATACTGCCCTCGATGAGTCTGGACATCGGAATGCCCATTCCCTTGAGAGTGTCAGTGTACATGATGTTCAGTCCGCTACCACCGTCCATGAGGACTTTGCGCAGTCGGACTCCTTCCACCACCGGGTCGATGACCAGAGCCTGTCTTCCTCGGGTGGGGACATTCGTTGGATGATCCGACTGATCAAAGGTGATCGCAGTTTGAGACCATTTAAGGAACTTGGGGGCAGTCGGAACGGCCATGTTGACCTCTCTGTTCACCAACTTCAGTCGACTCTTGCTTTCGACGTCAGCAAAAATCATGAGGGTTGCATGGACTTGGGGGAACGGATCCTCCTTATCCTCCTCATCTTGTTCAGGATTCTTCTCACTCGGTTGCCCTTCGCTGAACCCCTGGATCAGGAGACGACACTGTCGAGTGGTGTGCTTCGCGTATATGGGGTTGCCTTCTTCGTCCATCTTCGTGTGAACCGGACAAGGCTGGTCCAGGATGGGATTGTTGAACGGCTTCTTCTTGGGGGCAGGCTGTGCTTTCCCTTTGCCCTTGAACTTGGCGCTGGTCACAGCTGTAGCTTCTGCCTGCGGTGTGGGCGGAACTTTCTGTTTTTGCTTCCGAGTGTTACCTCCGTCGGCATCGCCGACTGTCTTGTGTTTGCCACTCCGGATGCGGTCCTCTTCCTCGCCATTTGCATAGCGAGCTGCTATCTCCATCATCTTGCTCATGGAGATGTCGCCTGTTCGGCCGAACTTTAGGTACAGCTCTCTGTACCGTACGCCTGCCTTGAATGCGCAGACCGCTTGATGCTCGGTGACGTTCTCCACCGTGTGGTAGAGGGTTGTCCATCGCTGGATGAAGTCGCGCAAGGGCTCATTCGGCTTCTGGACACAGGGCTGAAGCTCCACAAGGCCTGCAGGGCGTTTGCACGTCCCTTCGAAGGTCCTGATGAACACTCGGGCCAGATCTGCCCAACTATAAATGCTTGAGGGGGCCAACTGGTTCAGCCAAGCTCGCGCCGAGCCGTCGAGCATCAGAGGGAGGTGCTTCATAGCGACATGGTCGTCCCCTCCTCCGATCTGGACTGCCACTCGGTACTCGTCTAGCCATGTTTCAGGCTTGGATTCCCCGTAAATTTACCGATTCCCGCTGCCAATCGGAAGTTGGGCGGGATGTCAGCCGAGCGGATGGCTCGACTAAAACACTCGGGGCCGGACACGATGGTCCTGCTCCCACTCGGACGGTCCATATCATGACCATCGCGGTGGGCTCGACCCCTGTCGACTCTTCGCTAGGCGATTCGCCCTCTTGCGTCGGGTCTTGGGTTGTAAGTGTCGCCGACCTAACGCCGATCATCATGATGTCGGGACCCATAGGGCCCGCCCCACGGAGGGGTGCGTGAGCGGCGGCGATCTTCACGGATCACGGAACGGCTGCCTCCCCTGTGGTGCTGATGGGATCCGGGGCTCTGAACCGACCGATGCGTGTTTGCATGGACGGAACTATTGTAGATCCGATTGTGCGACTGGGAGACTGCCGAATTCTGCTGCTGCGCCGTGTGCAACCGAGCACGGATCTGCTCGATTCCCCTTCCTGCCTCTGAATCAGTCGGCTGGAGGGAATCGACAATCTTGGCAGCCGCAGCCAAGTTGAGGAGAGGTGTGCGGAACAACTCCACGTTGCTCCGTCGGGTGTGCCGACTGGCAGAACAACGAGGCGGACGGCGTGCACCGGATGCTTCACCGATTTCGCGCTCGCTCCGGCCGGCTTGACGGGGATCTTCATGGGTGTTGGCCATGTGTACTTCTGCTGCAGGCCCGCGACCCGCGTACTCGGAAGGGAGCTCAGTCGGAACCGAGCTCGAGCACTGGGAACGCGAGGCAACCACAACAGACTCCAGAACTGCCACTTGAGAGGACGCGATCTGACGCGCTCGGGCATGCTGCACCCAATGTTGGAGACGGGGACTGCGGGACCGCTTGTTGCGGCGCATGACGGAGGTGCAAGCCGACAATGGAGCCGATTGTTGGAGAAGAAGAACGCCGCGAGCGCCAGCACGGAAGTGCGTGGCCCCGCGACGGGGAAGCGCCTCGACATCGAGAGGCGCCTCCCGAAGCCACGCCGAATCGTCGACGGTGAAGGAGAGAGCGTCGAAGAAGATCTGGTGACCCATGCTCGAATCTCCACCCGACGACATGACGAAAGGAAGTAGTCGCAAACTCACCGGAAGTTGCTTAGACGCCTGCCCCAAGGTGGGCGCCAACTGTCGTGGGTATAAGCCTGACAGTAGATGTGTAGGGTACGAATGAGATGGGCAGAGTCCTAGCTACGGCGAGGTTGTATGAGTTCAGGCCCCTCTGCGGTGGAGGTAACAGCCCTACATCTCAATGCTCTCGGAGCTTGTTACCGAGTGTAATATGGAATACAATGATTTGCTAACCCTTTTACCAGTGGGGGAGGGCGGCTTATATAGAGTGCGCTGCCCTCCACAACGGCTCTGATTCAGGGGTGGAGTAGTGGCGATTGAATGCATACGTTACTGGTAACGTATGCTCTAAATGCTAATAAATGCACCCGGAAACGTACGACAGTTTCCCTCCACGGAGGTTACGATGTACCGAGTGTATCTAGTCGGTTAACGTGGTGTCCCCCGAATGCTAGTCTCCGACTGGATGATTCAAGGTCTGTTGCCGACTGGATGATGGGGACTCCTTAATTCAGTCGGGACAGACTTAGGGTCCTGTCCTTTGTGTGGGGTAGTCCTTGGGTAGGACCTGTATGGCAGGCCTATGACCCTACCCTAGGACTATGACCCCATCAACGCAGGCACTAAATAACAATGATTTAAGTTCATAACTAATCCTGACGGTAACTGAAGTGAGACTGTGCTGACGGCGATTGCATCAACCTTGGAACCATTTCCCACGCGCATCGTCACTTCATCTTTCGCCAGCCTTCGTCTATTCCGCAGTTCCTGTTTCGAGTTGCAAGTATGAGCAACAGAACCGATATCGAATACCCAGGCACTACTACGAGAGCCGGTTAAGTACACATCAATAACATGTATATCAAATATACCTAATTTTTCTTTGGTCGCCTTCTTATCAGCCAGATACTTGGGGCAATTGCGCTTCCAGTGACCCATACCCTTGCAATAGTAACACTCTGTTTCAGGCTTAGGTCCAGCTTTGGGTTTCTTCGTCGGATTGGCAACAGGCTTGCCGCTCTTCTTCGATTTACCCTTCTTGCCTTTGCCGTTTCTCTTGAAACCAGTGGTCTTATTCACCATCAACACTTGATGCTCTTTACGGAGTTTAGACTCTGCGACTTTCAGCATCGCAAACAACTCGCCGGGACACTTGTTCATCCCTTGCATGTTGTAGTTCAACACAAAGCCTTTATAGCTTGGCGGCAGTGATTGAAGGATTCCGTCAGTGATAGCTTCTTGCGGGAGATCAATCCCCAGCTCAGCTAGACGGTTTGAGTACCCAGACATTTTGAGCACATGCTCACTGACAGACGAGTTCTCCTCCATCTTGCAAGCATAGAATTTATCGGAGGTCTCATACCTCTCGATCCGGGCGTTCTTCTGAAAGATAAACTTCAACTCCTGGAACATCTCAAATGCTCCATGACGCTCAAAGCGACGTTGAAGTCCCGGTTCTAAGCCATACAAGACTGCACATTGAACTATTGAGTAGTCCTCCTTACGTGCTAACCAAGCGTTCTTAACATCCTGATCAGCCCTAGCGGGTGGTTCATCTCCTAGCGCAGCATTAAGGACATAATCCTTCTTCCCAGCTTGTAAGATTAGCTTAAGATTACGAGCCCAGTCTACAAATTTGCTTCCATCATCTTTCAACTTAGCTTTCTCTAGGAACGTATTAAAATTCAGGATGACTGTCGCGTGAGCCATGATCTACAACACAAATATATTCAAAGTGGACTTAGACTATGTTCAAGATAATTAGAGTTTAACTTAATCAAATTATTCGCTAAACTCCCACTCAAAAAGTACATCTCTCTAGTCATTTGAGTGGTTCATGATCCACTTACACTAGCTCAAGTCCGATCATCACGTGAGTTGAGTATAGTTTCAGTGGTAAGCATCCCTATGCTAATCATATCATCTATATGATTCATGATCGACCTTTAGGTCTCATGTGTTCCGAGGCCATGTCTGCACATGCTAGGCTCGTCAAGCTTAACCCGAGTGTTCCGCGTGCGCAACTATTTTGCACCCGTTGTATGTGAACATTGAGTCTATCACACCCGATCATCACGTGGTGTTTCGAAACGACGAACTGTAGCAACGGTGCACAGTCGGGGAGAACACAATTTCGTCTTGAAATTTTAGTGAGAGATCACCTCATAATGCTACCGTCGTTCTAAGCAAAATAAGGTGCATAACAGGATTAACATCACATGCAATTCATAAGTGACATGATATGGCCATCATCACGTGCTTCTTGATCTCCATCACCGAAGCACCGGTACGATCTTCTTGTCACCGGCTCCACACCATGATCTCCATCAATGTTTCGCCATTGGGGTTGTCGTGCTACTCATGCTATTACTACTAAAGCTACATCCTAGCAAAATAGTAAACGCATCTGCAAGCACAAACATTAGTTATAAAGACAACCCTATGGCTCCTGCCGGTTGCCGTACCATCGACATGCAAGTCGATATTATCTATTACAACATGATCATCTCATACATCCAATATATTACATCACATCGTTGGCCATATCACATCACAAGCATACCCTGCAAAAACAAGTTAGACGTCCTCTAATTTTGTTGTTGCATGTTTTACGTGGTGACCATGGGTATCTAGTAGGATCGCATCTTACTTATGCAAACACCACAATGGAGATGTATGAATTGCTATTTAACCTCATCCAAGGACCTCCTCGGTCAAATCCGATTCAACTAAAGTTGGAGAAACCGACACTCGCCGGTCATCTTTGAGCAACGAAGTTACTCGTAGCGATGAAACCAGTCTCTCGTAAGCGTACGAGTAATTCGGTCCGAGCCGCTTCGATTCAACAATACCGTGGAATCAAGAAAAGACTAAGGAGGGCAGCTAAACTCACATCACCGCCCACAAAAACTTTTGTGTTCTACTCGAGAAGACATCTACGCATGAACCTAGCTCATGATGCCACTGTTGGGGAACGTCGCATGGGAAACAAAAAAATTCCTACGCGCACGAAGACCTATCGTGGTGATGTCCATCTACGAGAGGGGATGTGTGATCTACGTACCATTGTAGACCGTACAGCAGAAGCGTTAGTGAACGCAGTTGATGTAGTGGAACGTCTTCACGTCCCTCGATCCGCCTCGCGAACCGTCCCGCGATCAGTCCCATGATCTAGTGCCGAATGGACGGCACCTCCGCGTTCAGCACACGTACAGCTCGACGATGATCTCGGCCTTCTTGATCCAGCAAGAGAGACGGAGAGGTAGAAGAGCTCTCTGGCAGTGTGACGGTGCTCCGAAGGTTGGTGATGATCTCGTCTCAGCAGGGCTCCGCCCGAGCTCCGCAGAAACGCGATCTAGAGGTGAAACCGTGGAGATATGTGGTCGGGCTGCCGTGGCAAAGTTGTCTCAAATCAGCCCTAAAATCCCACTATATATAGGAGGAGGAGGGGGAGACTTGCCTTGGGGTCCAAGGACTCCCAAGGGGGTCGGCCGAGCCAAGGGGGAAGGTCTCCCCCTCCCAAACCGAATTCTACTTGGTTTGGAAGGTGGAGTCCTTCTTCCCTTTCCCACCTCCTTCTTTTTTTTTCCTTTCATCTTTGATTTTCTTCCCAATGCGCATAGGCCTCTCTTGGGCTGTCCCACCAGCCCACTAAGGGCTGGTGCGCCACTCCCAAGGCCTATGGGCTTCCCCGGGGTGGGTTGCCCCCCCCCCCCCCGGTGAACTCCCGGAACCCATTCGTCATTCCCGGTACATTCCCGGTAATTCCGAAAACCTTCCGGTAATCAAATGAGGTCATCCTATATATCAATCTTCGTTTCCGGACCATTTCGGAAACCCTCATGATGTCCATGATCTCATCCAGGACTCCGAAAAACATTCGGTAACCAACCATATAACTCAAATACGCATAAAACAACGTCGAACCTTAAGTGTGCAGACCCTACGGGTCCGAGAACTATGTAGACATGACCCGAGAGACTCCTCGGTCAATATCCAATAGCGGGACCTGGATGCCCATATTGGATCCTACATATTCTACGAAGATCTTATCGTTTGAACCTTAGTGTCAAGGATTCATATAATCCCGTATGTCATTCCCTTTGTCCTTCGGTATGTTACTTGCCCGAGATTCGATCGTCAGTATCCGTATACCTATTTCAATCTCGTTTACCGGCAAGTCTCTTTACTCGTTCCGTAATACAAGATCCCGCAACTTACATTAAGTCACATTGCTTGCAAGGCTTATGTGTCATGTTGTATTACCGAGTGGGCCCCGAGATACCTCTCCGTCACACGGAGTGACAAATCCCAGTCTCGATCCATACTAACTTAACGAACACCTTCGGAGATACCTGTAGAGCATCTTTATAGTCACCCAGTTACGTTGCGACGTTTGATACACACAAAGTATTCCTCCGGGTTAGTAAGTTATATGATCTCATGGTCATAGGAATAAATACTTGACACACAGAAAACAGTAGCAGTAAAATGACACGATCAACATGCTACGTCTATTAGTTTGGGTCTAGTCCATCACGTGATTCTCCTAATGACGTGATCCAGTTATCAAGCAACAACACCTTGTTCATAATCAGAACACACTGACTATCGTTGATCAACTGGCTAGCCAAGTAGAGGCTTGCTAGGGACAGTGTTTTGTCTATGTATCCACACATGTAAATGAGTCTTCATTCAATACAATTATAGCATGGATAATAAACGATTATCTTGATACAGGAATTATAATAATAACTATATTTATTATTGTCTCTAGGGCATAATTCCAACAATGGTTTCCCCAACTATTATGTACGCGCAAACCCTTATTCTTGCATGCAATGGAGGGAGTGAAGGCATATGATTCCTACTTCAATATCACTAGGGCTTGTTGTGGAAAACACTCCTTCTCCGCCAAGAAGAATTGCATGCACGACTGCTATAAGTATGCTTGCACTGGGTACCAGACTTGATACCTTAGGTCAGATGGTCCGGATGGGGGAGCGCACATGCTTGAAGACCATTGTGAGTTTTGCATATGCCATGGTACATGTGTTTGTAGCGGAGTACCTAAGAGAACCAAGTGTGCATCATACAAAAAATTTGATGGCTATTGGAGCGACAAGAGGCTTTTGAAGTATGCTCGGTTTAATTAATTGCATGCATTGCCAATGTAAGAAAAGCCCCCAAAGGTTTGTGCAAGATGTACCAAGGTCACACCAAAGAGGCCAACATCATACTCAAAAGCAGTGCCATCAAAGGACATGGGAATTTGGCATGCTTTCTTTCGCATGCCTAGTTCTCACAACGACATCAATGTGCTCCATCGATCTCCTATGTTTAGGAGACTTTGCAATGGTAAAGCATCATCGTGCAACTACATTGTCACGTGCACGACTACAACATCGGGTACTACATTGCAGATGGAGACATTGTGGAGCTGCAATGATGTGGTAATCAAAAATTTTGTGGTAGCTCATGACATGTACTATCATTTTGTGCACTATGATCATCGAGGATGAGGGTAAAGAGGCAGTCTGAACCCATGATTTTGAGAAGGCTGGAGAATAAGTCCACACCCCGAATCAAGATGCAAACCAGATTATGATGTTTCTGCAGACACACAATAGAGTCTATCAGATAAATAGGTGCACATGCAACCACTCAATGATCTCGTGAATCATATATGGACCCACAATTGAAATGAAGGAGCATAATATTTGAATTGTGCTCTTCAAATAAATTTTATGTTTGAACTATGTTTGAATTGTGGAACTACTCAATGATCTTGTGATGTTCTTGTGTATGCCAAATGTGCATGTATTTGCATGGGTTTGAGGGTTTAGATAAGAGGGGCTCTCCGTCGCAACCCGCGGATGCGCCCGAGCGTGTCTACGGATGTTTAGGAGGGATGATTTGCCAAGTCCAGCTATAGATGGTCTTGGACATGGCGGAAGATAAAACATGACATTCCACTTCTTCACTGTCTCTAACAACGAGAATGACATTCGCCTCTCTCTTTGTTGTCTTTAATACTACAGTGTTTCATCATTGTGAATGTGTCTTTCGGTAATTATTGAACATATGTTGCATGTAAATATAAATATGCATTGGTTGTTGAACCTCCGTAAATTAGGTATGTACTCCCTCCGTCCGAAAATACTTGTCCTAAAAATGCATATAATGGATGTATCTACAATTAAAATAAGTCTAGATACATTCATTTCTAGGACAAGTATTTCCGGACGGAGGTAGTATATATTATGGATATGAAATGAGTGATTGTCTACTTTCAAATTGAAATTCGAAAGAATTTTAGCATTTTCAGCTTCATTCAATACATGAGCGTGATCCATGGACATAGCACTAAGGTGGAATAGAATGTTATGATAGGGATAATAATGGAATAAAAAACGTAGGAAGTATCACCTTAACTAGGCGAATAAATGGGGAATGTGGAGGCCCATCAACCGATAGCAATGCTAGGAGTAAAGATTGCCATGCAACGGATGCACTAGAACTATAAGTATATGAAAGCTCAAACTCAAACTAAGCGGATGTGCATCCAACTTGCTTGCTCAAGAAGACCTGGGGCATTTGTGAAGCTGATAACTGATGACCCACAAGTATAGGGGTCAATTTTAGTCCTTTAGATAAGTAAGAGTGTCAAACCCAATGAGAAGCAAAAGGAAATGACAAGCGGTTTTTAGCAAGGTAATTTCTACAAGCACTGAAATAACGGTAACAAGTTGTTCGATAGCAAGATAATTGTAACAGTGACAAGTAACAATAGTAACAATAGGTCCAGCAAGGTAGCCCAATACTTTTGTGGCAAAGGACAGGCCAACAAAATTTCTTATAATAGGCAAAGTGTTCTTGAGGGCACATGAGAATTTCATCTAGTCACTTTTGTCATGTTGGGTTAATTAGCGTTGGATATTTTGACAATTTGATATGTGGGTGGACCGGTTATTGGGTGTTGTTCTTACTTGAAAAAACCTCCCGCTTATGATTAACCTTCCTGCAAGCATCCGCAACTACAAGAAAGTATTAAGAATAAATTCTAACCATAACATTAAACACAGTGATCCAAATCAGCCCCTAACGAAGTAGTGCATATATTGGGGATTAAGCTTCTGTCACTCTCGCAACCCATCCTCTAATTACTACTCCCTTAGGCCCAAAATATGGTGAAGTGTTAAGTAGCCGACGTTCACATAACACCACTAAGGGTATCACAACATTCATATCATCAAAATATCGAACAAATATCAACTTCACATGACTACTTGCGACATGATTTAAATCGTGGCCTCAAGAACAAAAGTAACTACTCACAAGTGATAAACATGTTCATGATCAGAGAAGTATTGAATAGCATAATGGATCTGAACATATAATCTTCCACCAAATAAATCATAAAGCATCGACTACAAGATGTAATTAACACTACTAGACCACATCCCACGTACCAATCCGAGGTTAATTGGGGGATGGAAGTGCTCCGGCGGAATGGCTCCGTCGGAGGGCGAAAGTGCTCCTGCCCAGGTTCCACCTCGAAACGGCGACGCTTCGTCCAGAAAGTCCTCTCCTTAATTTTTTTAGTTCGAAGGAGAATATATACCAGAATATGGGCGGCAGAGGTGGGCCAGTTAGCCCACTAGACATCAGACCGCGCTAGGGGTGCCTAGCGCGCCCTCGTGTCTAGTGGACGTCTCGTGGCCCCCTCCGACACTTCTTCATTCCAGTATTTTTTATTTATTATAAAATAAATCTACATAAATTTTCCGCTCAATTGAAGATGTGCAAAATAGGTATCACTGACGTAGCTTTTTGAGGTCCAGAATTCCAACTGCTGCTATTCTCCCACTTGATGAAAACCTTGCATATTATGAGAGAAAAGGCATTAGAATCACTCCACCAAGTGGTAAAATGCATAAGAACACTATAAATAATAGTAATAAAACATGATGCAAAATAGACATATCAACTCCCCCAAGCTTAGACCTTGCTTGTCCTCAAGCGAAAGCCGACAGCGAAAAGCATGGCCACATGCTTTGAGAGAGAGGTGTCGATAAAAAAATACGGACATAACAACATCATTCTCATTATTAGAATAACGAATAAAACTTTATAAAATACTTCCTCACATCATTATCATCATATAACTTTTATCATAAAGATTTCTTATAAACAAGTAGCAATTCATTACAACACTGAAGTGTGAAGCATGAACTCTATTGAAAACTAACAAACTATGTTCTCAGTCAACTTTGCAACATGATTCATCCTATTTTTAGGAAGGATCACATGTAGGAGCTTTTAAGCAAGTCTACACAGTCAACCATCATTTAGTCTTCTATGATTTCTAACACTCACCACATTCATATGAGCAAAAGGTTTCAACCGGACACATAGAAAGATATGGTCTTATAGTGTTGCCTCCCAACATATTCACCTCAAGGGTGATGTCAACAATAATAATTCATGACCACCCACATTCAGCTGGATATATATGTTTAGATCTTTCCCCAACATATGATTGTTGCCAAAGAGAAGATAAATGAAGTAGAGGAAGATACTTTGACTCTTGCACAAAAGTAAATACATAAAGGTAAAAGATAGGCCCTTCGCAGAGGGAATCAGAGGTTGTCATGTGCTTTTGGGTTGTATATTAAATCCCTTAGTGCAAAGGGACGTTACATTATATTGCCCCTTGTGATGGCAAAATTTATTATGCAATCCATCACTTTTATTATCACCATCACAAGTTTGTACAATGCTTAGTTTCCCTTACTCTAAATGATCAAACATATTTAGAAGCAATTTTTATTGCTTTGTGTACCGATGACAACTTACTTGAAGGATCTTACTCAATCCAAAGGTAGGTATGGTGGACTCTTGAAACATAGGTTTGGGTTTAAGGTTTCGGATGCACAAGTAGTATCTCTATTTAGTGCGGAGTTTTTGGCAAGAAAAGGTATTGGGAAAGCACCACATGTTAGAGGATCTATAACAATATAACTTCTATGTGAATGTGAACAAGCATAAATCATTACATTGTCTTCCTTGTCCAATGTTAACCATTTTTGCATATTATAATTAATGGGGGCTCACAATCATAAAAGATGACAAGGATAGTGTATTTGCATGTAAATCTTCTCTTGCCATGTTAATTCTTTCAAGTGTTGCATCACTGACCAATGCTATGTTTGCCAATCTTCAACAAATTTTACCACTTATACTTTTCATTATGTGATGTCACTACTTACTATAAGATTGGCATATGATCTTTTTCATTATTATTCTTTATTTTGAATGCAGCAAGAAAATAAATAAGCAAACTCAAACTAAACTTCATTATATAACTCTCACTCGGTTACATAAATAGATGGATAGATCACGAAACTAGCACTGAAAAGAAAAGGATTGAGCGAAACTTTTATTTGACTAGATTACATAATAGCTAAAGATCAAACGAGGATGGATAAAGATAAATAAAGGTGATGGCGATACGATACCTGGGAGGCTCCCCCAAGCTTGGCACAAGCCCAGGGGAGTGCCCATATCCGTGTACTCAAGTCTCCTTCTTTGGTGGTGAAGATGAAGGTGGTGGTGTGTTTTTCTTCTCCAACTTGCATGTGAGGCTAAAATTATCCTCCCTCAGACCTTCATTATCCAGCTTCAACTTTAATATCTTTTCACATAATGCCGCTTTGCTCTCCTACAGAAAACGGGAAGGGATAAATTGGAGCTTTGGTTTGTACTTGTTGGGGATGCTTGACCTCTTGAATTCCACGTGCATATCTCCAGGTTGAAGCAATGTATCTTCCTCTTCCTCGGAACTACCCCCTTTGCTTCTTTCATATACTCGTCTTCCTCCTCTGTAGTCCAGCCATAATGATCCACCTCTCCGTAGACCTTAGGGTTCGCGAAGAAATCAACGATGTAGCTCTCTCCCTTCGAATCTTGAGACGACATAATTTCGAGTGTGCGAGGAAAAATAGCTTGAAACAAGAACAAAGGATTTCTCCGTGGTACTGGGGTCAAATCATCGGGAGATATATATAGAGAGAATTTTTTTATAAGGGAATACGTGTTCCACAAGAAAACGGAGCGAGGAAGGTACCCGAGCGGCCCACTAGACATCAGGCCGCGCAAGGGGGGCTGGCGTGCCCTGGTGTCTAGTGGACACCGGGGTTGCCTTCCCGTGTGTTTTTAAGCTTCCTAAAATTTCTAAAATTCCAAAACTGCCAAAAAATATTTTTGCGGAATTTTCTAAGCCCGTTTACTTACCGTATCACATACCTCTTCTTTTAAGGGTTCTAGAGTGTTCTCGAAGGTCTCCCTAATGTGATCCTTATGTGTCATGGTTTGGATAATATTTGTTTCAACAGTAACTTGTGTACCTGAAATATAGTGCTTTATTCATTGTCCATTGACCACCTTCGGGTTAGTGCCTTCGGGATTATTGATCTTAATAGCTCCAGACCGATAGACTTCTTCCATAATATATGGTCCTTCCCATTTGGATAGAAGTTTTCCTGCAAGGAATCTAAGACGATAATTGTGCAATAGAACATAGTCACCAACTTTGAATTCTTGCTTTTGGATTCTTTTGTCATGCCAACTTTTAACTTTTTGTTTGAATAGTTTGGCATTTTCATAATCTTGGGTTCTCCATTCATCTAATGAGCTAATATCAAATAATCTCTTTTCACGAGCAAGTTTGAAATAATAGTGGACTTCTTTAATTGTCCAATAACCTTTATTTTCTAACTCAAGAGGTAAATGACATGCTTTCCCATAAACCATTTTATAAGGAGGCATACCAATAGGATTTTTATAAGTTGTTCTATAGGCGCACAATGCATCATTTAATTTCTTAGACCAATTCTTTAGGGACCTATTGACAGTATTTTGCAATATGAGTTTTATTTCTCTATTGGTTAATTCTACTTGACTACTATGCGAAGGATGGTAAGGAGATGCAATTATATGGTTAACATCATATCTAGCAAGCAGCTTACGGAAAGCACCATGAATAAAATGTGAACCGCCATCAGTCATTAAATATCTAGGGACTCCAAAACATGGGAAAAAACTTCCTTAAGCATCTTAATAGAGGTGTTATAATAAGCACTATTGGCTGGAATAGCTTCTACCCATTTAGTGACATAATCAACAACAACCAAAATATGTGTTTACCCATTGGAGGACGGAAAAGATCCCATATAATCAAATCCCCGAACATCAAATGGTTCAATAACGAGTGAATAATCTATAGGCATTTCTTGACGTATACTAATATTACCAATTCTTTGACATTCATCACAAGAGAGCACAAACTTACGAGCATCTTTGAAAATAGTAGGTGTTGGGGAACGTTGCATGGGAAACAAAAAAATTCCTATGCTCACCAAGATCAATCTAGGAGATGCACATCTACGAGAGGAGAGATTGTATCTACATACCCTTGTGATGTTGTATTACCGAGTGGTCCCTAGAGATACCTCTCCGTCCTACGGAGTAACAAATTCCAATCTCGATTCACGCCAAACCAACAGACACCCTCGAAGATACGTGTAGAGTACCTTTATAGTCACCCAGTTATGTTGTAACATTTGATACACACAAGGCATTCCTCCGGTGTCCGGGAGTTGCATGATCTCATGGTCGTAGGAACAGATACTTGACATGCAGAATACAGTAACAATAAACTGAGATGATCACATGCTACGTTCATAGTTTGGGTCTTGTCCATCACATCATTCTCCTAATGATGAATGATGTGATCCCATTATCAAATGACAACTCTTGTCTATGGTGAGGAAACCTTGACCATCTTTGATCAACGAGCTAGTCCATTCGAGGCTCACTAGGGACAGTGTGCTGTCTATGCATCCACACATGTATTTGAGTTTCCAATCAATACAATTCTAGCATGGATAATAAATGATTATCATGAAAAAGGAAATATAATGATAACCAATTTATTATTGCCTCTAGGGCATATTTCCAACAGTCTCCCACTTGAACTAGAGTCAATAATCTAGTTCACATCACTATGTGATTATAATGAATCTAACAACCATACAGTTCTAGGGTTTTATCATGTCTTGCTTGTGAGATAGGGTTTTAGTCAACACGTCTGAAAGATTCAGATCCGTGTGTACTTTTATAAATCTCTATGTCATACTGTAGATGCTTCTACCACGCTTCACTTGGAATAATTCCAAACGACCGCTCCACTATATGAATCCGATTTACTACTCAGAGTTATCCAGATTAGTGTCAAAGCTTGCATCGATGTAACCCTTTACGCCGAACTCTTTTATCACCTCCATAATCGAGAAAAATTCCTTAGTCCACTATGTACTAAGGATAAATTTGACCGTTGTTCAGTGAGTCAATCCTGGATCACTCTCTGTAACCCTTGACGGACTCATGGCAAGGCACACATTAGGTGCGGTACACAGCATGGCATACTATAGAGCCTACGACGAAGGCATAGGGGACGACATTTGTCCTTTCTCTTTCTTCTGTCGTGGTCGGCTTTTCAGTCTTGCTCAAATTCACACCTTACAATACAGTCAAGAACTCCTTTTTTGACTGGTCCATTTCGAACTCCTTCAAAATCTTGTCAAGGTATATATTCATTAAAAGTTATATCAAGCGTCTTGATCTATCTCTATAGATCTTCATGCTCAATGTTCAAGTAGCTCAATCTAGGTTTTCCTTTGAAAAACTCATTTCAAACAACCCTTTATGCTTTCCAGAAGTTCTACATTATTTTCGATCAACAATATGTCAACCACATATACTCATCAGAAATTATATAGTTCTCCCACTCACTTTCTTGGGAATATAAGTTTCTCATAAAACTTGTATAAAGCCAAAAACTTTGATCATCTTATCAAAGCATATATTCCAACTCCGAGATGCTTGCTCCAGTCCATAGAAGGATTGCTGGAGCCTGCATACTTATCAGCATCCTTAGGATCAACAAAACCTTCTGGTTGTATCAGATACAACCTTTCCTCAAGGAAACCTCGAGGAAACAATGTTTTGACATCCATGTGCAAGATTTAATAATTGAAAAATGCAGCAACTCCTAACATAATCCCAACAGACTTTAGCGTCGCTAGGGGTGAGAAAGCCTCATCGTAGTCAACTCCTTGAAGTTGTTGGAAACCTCTTTGCAACAAGTCGAGCTTTCTAAATGGTGACATTCACCACCATCGTTTCTCTTCCTTTTAAAGATCCACTTCTAGTTAATAGCCTTACGACCATCAAGTAGTTCTTCCAAATTCTACACTTTGTTTTCATACATGGATCCTATCTCGGATTTCATGACCTTCAGCCATTCATCGGAATCCGGGCCCACCATTGCTTCTGCATTTCTCGTAGGTTCATTGTTGTCCAGCAACATGACCTCCAAGACAGGGTTACCGTACGACTCTGTAGTAGTACGTGTCCTTGTCGACCTACGAGGTTTGTTAGTAACTTGATCCAAATCTTCATGATCACCATCATCTGCTTCCACTTCAACTGGTGTAGGCGCCACAGGAACAATTTCCTGCGCCCTTCTACTCTCTGGTCGAAGTGATGGTTCAATAACCTCATCAAGTTCCACCATCCTCCCACTCAATTATTTCTAGAGAAACTCTTTCTCGAGAAAGGACCCGTTTATGGAAACAAACACTTTGCTTTCGAATCTGAGATAGGAGGTATACACTATGAAGATGCATTTATCCGCTTTGGGTCCGAGCTTATCAGGCTGGATCCTTTTGACATAAGCATCATAGCCCCAAACTTTAAGAAATGACAACTTAGGTTTCTCCAAACCATAGTTCATACGGTGTCATCTCAATGGAATTACGTGTTACCCTATTTTAAAGTAAATGTGGTTGTCTCTAATGCCTAACCCCAAAACAATAGTGGTATTTCGATAAGAGATATCATAGTATGCACCATATCCAATAGGGCGCGACTATGATGTTCGGACACACCATCACACTATGGTGTTCCGGGTGGCATGAGTTGTGGAACAATTTTCACATTTTCTTAAATGTATACCAAACTCGCAACTCAGATATATATTTACCTCCACGATCACATCGTAGACATATTATCCTCTTGTCACGACGATCTCCAACTTCACCCTAAAATTGTTTGAAGTTTTCAATATTTTAGACTTGTGATTCATCAAGCAAATACACCTGTATTTACTCAAATGATTAGTGAAGTAAGAACATAACGATATCCACTGCGTGCCTCAGTACTCATTGGACTACATACATCAAAATGTGTTATTTCCAATAAGTTTCTTGCCCGTTCCATCACAGGAAAACGAGGAATTCAGTCATCTTGTCCATGTGGCATGATTTGCATGCCTCAAGTGATTCAAAATCAAGTGAGTCCAAACGATACATCTGCATAGAGTTTCTTCATGCGTCTACACCAATAGGCATGGTTCGCATGTCTCAAACGATTCAAAAACGAGTGAGTCCAAAGATCCATCATCATGGAGGTTATTCATGTGTTTCATACCAATATGACTCAAGCGACAGTACCACAAGTAAGTGGTGTTATCATTACTATTTTGTATCTTTTGGCATCAATATTATGAACATGTGTACCACTAGGACCGAGATTCAATAAACCATTCACATTGGTGCATGACCATTGAGGTATTATTCATGTAAGGAGAATAACCTTTACTCTCTCACTTAAATGAATAACCTTATTGCAATAAACACGATCTAATCATGTTCATGCTCAGCACAAACACCAAATAACATTTATGTAGGTTCAACACTAATCCCGATAGTAGAGGGAGCGTGCGATGTTGATCACATCAACCTTGGAATCACTTCCAACACACATCGTCACCTCACCCTTAGCTAGTGTTCGTTTAATCTGTAGCTTTTATTTTGAGTTACTAACATTTAGCAAGTGAACCGGTATCCAATACCGACGTGCTACTAGGAGTACTAGTAAGGTACACATCAATAACATGTATATCAAATATACTATTGTCGACGTTGCCAGCCTACTTATCTACCAAGTATCTAGGGTAGTTCCGCTTCAGTGACCGTTTTCCTCATAATAGAAGCACTTAGTCTTGGGTTTGGGTTCAACCTTGGGTTTCTTTACTAGAACGACAACTGGGTTGCCATTCATGAAGTACCCCTTCGTGCCCTTGCCCTTCTTAAAACTAGTGGTTTTACTAACCATCAACAATTGATGCTCCTAATTGATTTCTATTTTCATGGTGTCAAACATCGCAAACAGCTCACGGATCATCATATCAATCCCTGACATGTTATAGTTCATCATGAAACTCAGTAGCTTGGTGGCAGTGTATTCGCTACGTGCAGTCCCGTTCACGTCCCATCGTGTAGCTTCCAAAGTCTATCTTGAGGAGGAGGAGGACTCATCGGCCCAGTCCGAGGAGCCTAGTCCGTTTGGGCTAGGACCCCGTATTTCATGACACTGATGGAACCAATCCTTTAGGGTTTTAAGTTCTAGATTTGTCACTGATGGTCAAATTTTTCTGAATTTATTTTCAACCTTCTAGCAATGTGTGTTCATTGAAAAGAAACGTTCCCATCAAATACACATGTGTTTGTGATGACTTTGTTAATCTGAAGATGGTGTATGAGGTCAGTATCTTAGGTTGCTCGTGGAGATACGGTGTGCGTACATGTTCATAGAGGCAAACATGTACTGTGTTAAATAAAATGCCAAAACTCCATTTTTATTTTACAATAGTAATGTTTGGTGCCGCCGCGCCCATGTATACAAAGTCTACTGTCCCAAACAAACTATGGATGACAGAGGGGATCCCATGTGCATATATGCAACCCAGAGGATTTATACTACACAAACCTACGAGCGGCAACCATAGGGTAAAGAAGTCAAGCGGTTCGATAGTCAACTTGACCGCCTCACACGGAACTACATGTAACTAGTTTTATCTTAAAATTCATGGAACCAAAGAAACCTACTCCGCATTACATGATACTGACGACGAGATGCCGTCACTCCTCGTTGAGTTGAATTACGGACTTGTGGTGCACTACAATATAATGGTCGTGGATCATATCAGTCCATTCAAACAGACGGTGAAGAGGAAAGTCAGACATTTCCCGTCTTGCAGGGGACGGGGCCAGCCAGCTCGTCAGAAGTTTGAGCACATAATAATACGAACGTAGCAGCTACGTATAGCATGCATCCCTGTCCATATTTATTGGTACGACATTTTAAAGTCACAAGCAAGCTCCTTCCGTCCGCCTAACCCCGTTTAGACGCGATGCCGCGAGCAAAAATGTCGTGCGAACGACCGGCTGAACGTGGACCGTTTCCGTGCCCTGGCCGTTGGCATGTCACGACGCCCCCTTCGTGTGCGCGGCCCGGGAGAAGCAGCGCATGTGCGCCGCCCCGGATCCCACCACACCAACCGCTGAAGCGGAGCCTCGATCCGTAGGATAGTTCCTTCGTTCGTTCGTTGGTTGGTTGTGGCAGTCCTGTACGTGCCCTCCTACCAGCTCGCGTGAAGACCAGCTGTCTGTTCCCGAATCGGGCAGCCATGGTTGACCCATGGCACCTTGCCACCACTTTTGCTAGTCAGTAAACGAGAGGAACGGATATCAAATTGTCAAGTGCTCTCGGCCTCTCACTTGCATGCTCCAAAGAGCGCGCGCTCGGCTCGGCTCGGCTCTTCTCTGATTCTCTTCTCTTCCACGACCGGTTCGTTTCGCGCTGATCGGATCCCGAGGAATTATTGGTGCGCGCAGCACGCGACCCGCTTGTGTGCTTTACTAATCATCCCCGCACGGTCGGTCACCACCGTGCAGAGCGGTGCGGTGCGGTGCGGTTTGGCGTCGGCGCGAGCTCGCAGAGACATGCTCTGAGAGGGAGGCTGCAACTGGAAGCCCCCGATTCCGAAGCGAGCATGAGGACGATGATCCGGCTCCTCCTCCTGGTCGCGGCCGTCTGCTGCTTCTCCCCCTCCGGCTGCGTCGCCGCCAGCGACAGCATCGACGTGGCCGCGTCCGTCGCCGGCAACCAGACGCTGGTGTCGGCGCGCGGGATCTTCGAGCTCGGCTTCTTCAGCCCGCCCGGCGGCCGGACGTACCTCGGCATCTGGTATGCGGGCATCCCCAACAGGACCGTCGTGTGGGTCGCCAACCGCAACGACCCGCTCGTCAGCGGCCCCGGCGTCCTCCGCCTCTCCCCCGACGGCCGCCTCCTCGTCCTCGACCGCCAGAACAGCACCGTCTGGTCCTCCCCGGCGCCCACCAGCCGCCTGACCGCGGGCGCCGTCGCTCGGCTCGGCGACAACGGCAACTTCCTCCTGAGCTCGGACGGGAGCGGCTCGCCCCAGAGCGTGGCGTGGCAGAGCTTCGACTACCCGACGGACACGCTGCTCCCGGGCATGAAGCTCGGGGTGGATGTCAAGAGGGGCCTCACCAGGAACCTCACGTCGTGGAGCAGCCCCACCGACCCCTCGCCGGGGCAGTACACGTTCAAGCTCGTCCCCGGCGGGCTCCCGGAGTTCTTCCTCTTCCAGGGCACCGACAAAATCTACGCCAGCGGGCCGTTCAACGGCGCCGGGCTCACCGGCGTGCCCAACCTCAAGTCCAAGGACTTCCTCTTCGCCGTCGTGGACAGCCCCGACGAGACGTACTACAGCTACTCCATCACCAACCCGTCGCTGCTGCGGTCGCGGTTCCTCATGGACGGCACGGCGGGGCGGGTGCAGCGCTACGTCTGGGCCAGCGGCCAGAGCCAGTGGAGCAGCTTCTGGTACTACCCGACCGACCCATGCGACACCTACGGCTATTGCGGGGCGTTCGGGTACTGCGACATGAGCCTCAACCCGCTCTGCAGCTGCCTGCCGGGGTTCCAGCCGCGGTCGACGGAGCAGTGGAACCTCCGGGACGGGACCGGCGGGTGCGTCAGGACGACCAACCTGAGCTGCGGCGCCGGGGACGGGTTCTGGCCGGTGAACCGGATGAAGCTGCCGGAGGCGACCAACGCGACGGTGTATGCCGACATGACGCTGGACCGGTGCAGGCATGTGTGCCTGGCTAACTGCAGCTGCAGAGCCTACTCCGCCGCGAACGTCAGCGGCGGGATCAACCGCGGGTGCGTCATCTGGGGCATCGATCTGATGGACATGAGGCAGTATCCGGACGTCGTGCAGGACGTGTACATCCGGCTCGCGCAGTCTGAGGTTGACGCCTTGATTGCCGCAGGTTCGATCTCTCATCATCTTCTCCAGCTCTCTCCATACTGAGCACAGCACATTTTAGTTAGTATTTCAGTTTAATGCAGCTCTATGGTTTCATCACTGTTAAACACTCATTTCTTACATCTAACTTGTTCTTGGAAGAAAAGAGATTTGGGATGATTTTTTGCTTACTAGAGTTAGGAATGTAGCCATGTATGTTAGCTAGAGCCTAGAAGTAACAAACTTCCACTGGCCGTTACGGGCCCATTCAGAGGATCCAGCATCACATCACATCACCAAAACGTTTGCTGGCCGGTCTAGTTGCAGCATATGCGTCCAAACATCCCTGTCGAGGTACAACATCAATGTGTTCTCTGTTTCTTCTCCATCCATAACCATCTGATAGCTATCAAACCGTGTTCTCTTGCACGGCCATTTTCTCTTGGTCGACAATCCGGATGGGCCGTGCACGTGGACGAACTGGCACCACTTTCCTCCCCTATTCGGTATTCAATGTGAATCCAGCTGTTTCGTTGGGTCATAAGAGTTTGGCCAGTCGATGAAACAGTCGCAATGGATATATTTTTTGAGGGCAAAGTCGCAATGGATATTTATTGTTCGGTGAGCCTCATACTAGTCCAAGCTTACCTATCCGTCAGTCCTTGGGTAGAATAGCACCAAACTCGCTGGATTACTTAGTTTAAAAGATAATCACTGGATTAGGCGCCGTGCAACCCACACAAGAAACGCCACTATAAACTCGAATATGCATCACCACCCAACCTGAAAGCGACATGATTACAGGAAATGTCCCGTGGATATGGTAAACTAAGATCAAGTACTACTTGGACTGGAAAAGTTCATAATTGACGCAAGAACCAGTGCTAGACCGGGTCACCTGACCTTCACCGCTGCTTTGATTTTCAGCTAGCCGCCAGCGCCCAAACAGGAAGCTGCTGGTCGCAGGCGTCGCTACTGCGTCCGTCGTGCTTCTTCTGGGCGTGATTTTCGGCTGCTGCTGTTTCTGGAGGGCCAGGGCAAGGAAGAAGCGTCAGGCCAAAACGGCGCCAAGTAGTCATGACGACGTGCTTCCGCTGAGGCACAGGAAGCACCCGGCGGCGAGCCCGGCACGGAATCAACGGCTGGAGGAGAGCAGGATGGGTTCGGAAAAAGATCTTGACCTTCCCTTCTACGATCTAGAAGTGATTCTCACTGCAACGGATGACTTCTCCCCGGATTGTAAGATAGGGCAGGGTGGATTTGGTTCCGTCTATATGGTACGTACGTATATATAAGAATCAGTTAACACTGGATTTTGCTGCTGTAGATTTTGATTTTAATGGATCTGCAATTCAATGAGCAGGGAAAACTTGAGGACGGACAAGAAGTAGCTGTCAAGAGGTTATCCAAGAAATCGGTGCAGGGTGTTGGGGAATTCAAGAACGAGGTGAAACTGATAGCAAAGCTTCAGCATAGGAACCTTGTGAAGCTGCTCGGTTGCTGCATCGATGATGACGAGAGAATGTTGGTCTACGAGTTCATGCCCAACAACAGCCTAGACACGTTCATATTTGGTCAGTACATTTTCTTTGCGGAGACAGCTTCTAACTTCTTATGCTGGGATTACACCCGCAATGTGCTTACCACACTACATATATTTGTGTTGCAGATGAAGAAAAGCGCAAGATATTAGTATGGAAGAACCGTTTTGAGATCATTCTAGGGATTGCGAGGGGTCTGCTTTATCTCCATGAAGATTCAAGGGTCAGGATCATCCATAGGGATATGAAGGCAAGCAATGTGTTATTAGACAGAAATATGATCCCCAAAATCTCCGACTTTGGCATCGCGAGAATGTTTGGAGGTGATCAGACAACTGAATATACCATGAAGGTCATCGGGACATAGTGAGTACTGTCTCTCCATTAATGCTTACACATACTACCTTTGAAAATGGGCCTTCATGCTGACTAGTGAGATGGTGGTTTTCAGCGGCTACATGTCTCCGGAATATGCAATGGACGGCGTGTTCTCTATGAAGTCTGATATCTACAGCTTCGGCGTCCTGGTGATAGAGATCATCACTGGCAAGAGGAATCGAGGCTTTTACGACGATGAGCTTGATCTCAACCTCCTTGGTTATGTAAGTACAAGCATGATTAATTGTCAAAAGTGATCGATCTTTCATTGTTTCTGTTGCTAATATTACAATCACGTTGATCATTTTTTAGGCTTGGATGTTGTGGAAAGAAGGTCGGGGTGTGGAGCTACTGGATGAAGCAATGGGCGGCACCTTTGACTACGATGTGGTGCTCAGGTGCATACAGGTCGCTCTGCTGTGTGTTCAAGTGCATCCTAGGAGCAGGCCACTGATGTCCTCAGTTGTCATGCTGCTGAGCAGTGAGAATGCAACAATGCCAGAGCCAAACGAGCCTGGAGTAAACATTGGGAAGAACACGTCTGACACTGAATCGTCTCAAACCCAGACAGCAATGAGTTTAACAGAAACTGCAATAGATGCTAGGTAGTTTAGGGTACGAATTCTTGTTGATTTGTTGCTCTAAAGGAATAGTTTGTACAGCATATCTAGGCATTTATATTTTACCTATCGTCACAACCTCTTGGAATGTTTTAACTAGGACATGCAAAGTTTAATAACTCATCAAAGAGCTACATCATTGCATAATAAACATATGCGTTTATTTTCAGAAAACAGGCACAAGGAGCGCCTGGTTTTAATTTAATATAAATGTTCTCCAAGCCAAAGCACAAGGAGCCCAAAGCGCCCAAGCTAAAGCACTAAACGTTCTCCAAGCCAAAGGACGATGCTGCTGGCGGGAGTTGTTTAACAACATTGGGATCTCTGTCATAGGGCTAGGGTTTCAAGAGGAATGAAAGCACTCATGAACGCAACTCCCCATAAATTTGGCAGGGGCAAATCGAAAAAATGATGTGATTGGCGTCTTCAGGCGTACCACACAAAGCACAACAACCATTGCTCCGGCTATAGCGTTTTTGAAGGTTTAATAGCAGATTGCACACGGTCCTAAGCCGCATCCATAGAAAAAATACGCACTCTAGGGGGCGAGAATGGCTTTTGGGCACACCCACGCACATTGCATCCACGGTGCACTCACAATCAAAAACTTAGCAAAACATTTTAAAAATATCTGAAACTTTGTGGCTGTGGTAATAACCAAATGTTTTAGGTGCTTGTAAAATTTGGTGGCGTAATGGCATCCGAGGTGCTTTGTACAAAAAAAAACAAAGTTTGTGTTGAAAACATGTGAACAGTAACATGGGTTCAGCACATAATTTGTATTTCGTCTTGTATGAAGATCATTTGATGTTTTTTGATGACCAAACTTTGCAAGCACCTAAAGCATTTGCTCATAATCACATCCATCAAGTTTCAGATTTTTTCTAATTTTTTAAAATTATTGTTTACTTCGTGGGTGCACCGAAGGTGGATGCAACCACTACTTTCCCTTTAGGAGGCACACGCACTACAACACGTACATTAATAGCAGGCACTTTAAAATGCCTTAGAAAGCCCATATAATGGCAGCTTAGAGAAAAGAAGGCATTTCCAAAATATGCTAGAGATGGTCACGAAGGAAAAGGTCTTTTAAGGCATTTTTTAGAACGCCTCCAAAGATCAACACAGAGGCATGTTTAAAACGCCAGCAAGCTCAATTTAAGGCATTTTTTTTAGAATGCCTCAAAAGATCAACACACATGCGCTTTTTTAGAACGCCAACAAGTTCAATTAAAGGCATTTTTCAGAATGCCTCCAAAGACTATTTGTAGCATTTCTCATACTGCCTTTACAAATTATGCCTGGCATCTCTCATACTGCCTTCAAAACATTTTTGTGGCATTTCTAAATAATGCCTCTAAACCATTATGTGGCATCTTTTGTGGCATCTGGATCTGGTAGCAATATGAAGAAGTGTTCCAGCAATATGAAGAAGTGACAGCAATATGATCAGGTGTAAAATTGACACAGACAAGAAGTGACAGCAATATGAAGAAGTTCTAGCAATATGAAGTTCCAGCAATATTGCATGCATGGGATCTTTTGTGGCATCTGGATCATGCTTCCTCTTAATTCCTCTATTTTGTGACAGCAATATGAAGAAGTGTTCCAGCTTGATGCAATCAATCATAGACTGACACAGACAAGAGCAAGCCAATCAGCGGTGTGTCACCTTCAACTTCAACCTTCAGGAGTGTACCGGCATTTCTAGGCATCTACAAGAGCAAAGAATGTTCTCAGCAATGTAACAGGGTTACACAGACATGCATGCAAGAAAAAAGGGCCAGTAAACCTCATGCTCTAATTCGCTACAGGAAAAAAGGCTCCACGTTCTCTTGTTTAGCAGAATGTAGTTCAGCTTCAACTTGAGCAAGGCGCTCCGAAGCCACTCCGCCTACTAATAGACCAAGGCCACTTGGCCTTCCTTTCTTTTCTTTTGGGAAAATTGATGAATAAAGATCACCATCACGGGCCTCCTCACCAATCAAAGAAGGATCTGCCCGAATCCTTTTTTTAATGTCATCCTGGAAGGTTCATATAATAGTAGGGTTACAAGCATGAATTTTATTAAGCAATGAATAAAGCAGTATCAAATGAAAGCTACCTAGGATGGTAATAGAACAGAGCACTATCAAGTGAACTACATACCATTTTTACTCCACTTTGTTGGTTGACTGGATATCCATCCTTTTTCGTATGTGTAACCATGTAAAGCTTGGCACGCCCAATTTCCCTACCCTCTACCATCTCCTGAAGCAGAGATGAAATGTTGAGATGGTAGTTAGACGATTTAATAATACACTAGTTAACAAGCCTAGGTATTACCATTTGATCAAGGACAACTGCAAAACTTCGTGATCCAGCGGTGTGGGTCCCGTTGCATCCCTCGAGTTGCGATGCCCGAGTGGCCTTGTTTCTCTCAGATTTTTCCTGGACACACAAATATGGTGAAGAAACTCATAACAAGCTTATATGTAGAATAAATATTCAGCATAGGATACAAAACTACAACATTGAGTACTCACCTTAGCTTTGTCTGTTCTCCAGTGTTTTACTAGCCACTCCCACTGTCCAATTGGGATTCTATTATCGCAACCATTAAGAATATTCCGTGCCCGTGACAAATCAGCTTTGTAGTATTTCCTCTTTAAAACAACCTTGAAGCCTTTCCATTTTTTACTTGCTGATCTCAACACCCATCTTTTGTATGACTCATCAATGTTGGAAAAAGCCTATTTATAAAATATAGTTGTGGCAATATGTAGAACTTGTTCATTGAAGAAGAAAATGACTTGTTTGTTGAAGATGCAAATATGTATGTTAGATTGCATTGACATACCTCGACAGAATCCCACAACTTTTCTTTCTCTAACTTTGGTACTTTGCTCCAGTTTTGAGCAGCTAAGGATATTTCTTTTCCTTTCACTAGGGTTCCAATAAAATTTGTCAGCACCAAATCTGTTGAACTTCAAATTAATCTTGTTATCAACATCATGTTCTTTCCAGAAGCGCCTCATGTGAGTAGGTCCTCTTCTAGTCTTCTCTACAATTTCTGGTATACGAACAGATAGCAACTACCATTATTCCCATGCATAACAAGCACATGTAAATTCTTTTATGCCCTTAGAACTAACCATGTGTTTGCTGATGTTCTTGTCTAACTTCCTCTTCTTGTTCATGTTCATCTTCTTGTCCAGACTTACCTTCTTCATCTTCTGATTCAGTTTCATCACCATGTTCAGCGTCATCTTCTCCATCTTCTGATTCAGTTTCATCACCACTTCCATCATGGCTCCTTAAGTCATCATGTTCTTCGGCTCTAGACTTCTTCAAAATCAATACAAAAAAACAAGATGAGTAATAAAAACAAGTGTTCAAAGTTATCCATGTTGAGCTCCTCAAGACCATCAGAAGTAATAAAAAAAACAAGAAGTCACCAAGCATTTAAAGAGCTTACCATAGTGAAGTGTTTTAATTTATCCCTATTTGAAGCTTCTGTTTTAATTTGTTTGATAACATTGATGCATTCCATTTGTGGTAGATTAACTTGTCTGACTCTATAATTCAGCTCACTCAATCTTCGTTCATGGTTAGATACATGGGACTGATTGAATGCATCAGATGTTGATCCCGAAGTCATCATATTTCCTGGCATGTACAATTCGAAACTCAGTTAGAAAATACAGTATCAAAACTAAGATAAAAACACCAACGATAGCAACTTCTCATTCGACATTTAGTTTAAAAACAAAAAATAACTCTCACCTGGTCCTAGCCTAATATTCATCATTCCCATCAATTCTAGCATCCATATCAAAGAAGTCTCTTATAGGTGGATGAACCACGGCGTACCAATCCTTCTCTATAGAATCTTGTACATAATAGACTTGGGTGGCTTGACTTGCGAGGATAAATGGCTCATCAAATATATCACTACCGCTGCTTAGCAAGTGGTTAAAATTCACTTCAGTTATTCCATATGGTTCCTTTCGAACCCCAGCATCAGGGCGAACACTATCGACCCAATCGGACTTGAATAAAACTACTTGCCTTTGTTAGAATAATTCAGCTCAACTATTTCAGTGATTTGTCCATAATAAGCAACATCTCCTAAAGCTGGATTCTTATCTTTAGCACTTGAGAAACTAGATGTCTTTGCAATCCTAGATACTCCATCGCACCGTGTTTCTTTGCCATCACCATATCCCCTTGTGTGGAAAGTGCATCCATTTATGGAGTAAGCATTATACTTCTTCACCATCCGATATGGCTTTTGTGCTAAGACTTTAACTTCTTCAGGAATCTTAACATTATTGGAAATCAATGATTGAACCTAGATACATAACATAGTCAATGCAATATCGCCACATGAAGTGGTTTAAGAATTTTAGCGTGTGATCACAGAACTTACATGGTTAGCAAACCAAGTGTGGAAACTATTGTGATGGGCACGTTCTACATCACGTATTCTTCTGCGTTGACCCACTGATAGAATATCATGATGTTGTGTACAGGAACATGAGAGAGGGTTATTACTAGTTCAAAGAGCATGGAGAGTATGGAACAGGTGTTGAGAAACTTACTGGACATAGGGAGCAATGTGGGGGTAATTTACCAGCACATATCTTTGTGCTTGAATCCATGATGTGTAGTCTAGTTCTTTAAAACAAGGAGCAAATAGAGGACGACCGACTATTCTCAAGTATGGTTGCTGGTTTGTCGAGTCATTGGGGACAATACAATCACTATGACGTCCTCCTTGAGTGAATTTGGTTGGACAATCATGCAAATATCGCGAGCAAAATGTAAGAGTGTCATCCAAAACATATCCCTCTGCTATTGATCCCTTCGGGTGACTTAGCGTATGGACCATACTTTTCAACTTGCCCAAAAACCTCTCAACTGCCCACATGCTTCGATAATGAAGCGATCCAGCAATCCTTATTTCAAATTTTATGAAGTTGCTAGTTCCTTCAAAATACTCGACAGAAGACCTTGCTTCTCGCATCCAACTCTTATCCATTCTCAACTGAATAGAACCAAGTTGTACACTCCTTCTGGGAGTACAACTAGCTTATTGTGCAAGTGCCAGTAATTAGTGTATCTATATAGCACGAATATACATGTATTAATCAGTTCGGTGCTTCTCCAACAATAGTCAAACTGCACAATGTCAAACCAAAATGATTGTTGAGGAGAATTATCTCAAACGATGTAGAAAAGGAAAGTAGCCGGGAGAGTTTCATCTAGCACATACATATAGTCAATCTACATGTATTAAACCATGTAGAACATCTAGCACAAACACAAAAGGAAAGTAAAATGATGTAGAAAAGTTCAGGAGAATTATCTCAAACACCTTGTGTGCACCTGGGGTTGGATCAACAAAAACAACAGAACGTGAGCGAGCTTGATGCGTGCACAGCAACAGAACGTGAACGTGGGCCACCTTCCTCCTCCTCCGTCGCCTCCTCTCCGGCCGGTGCCTAGATATCCCCACAGCAAGATCGGGAAGTAGAGAAGAAAAGGTCCAGCGCGGGATTGCATTGCAGGCCGCGGCGCCGAGGCGGCCGCTACGGCTGTGGCACTCCGACGTGGGACACCGGCGGCGGGCAGCGCGTTCGAGATGTGCAGAGATGGGCAGAGATGTGGGAGTTTTCTTTTTTCTTTTTTTATTACCTTAGTTATCATGTATACAAGAGAGAGGTGGGAGGGTTGTTTCGTAAATAGTCGAAAATCAAGGGTCAAATTGTATAATAAAATAAGTATTCAAGCGCTCTCGGCCGGAACGCCAGTAACACTTAGAGTTAGAGGCATTTTCTAAATTCGCTTCATAGGCTGTGAGCTTCGGAGGCATTTTTTTAAACTGCCACTAGTACATGATTTTAAGGCATTTTAAAAAATCGCCGCTAATAACATGCCTCTTAATGATCGTACGTGTTGTAGTGAGAAGCGAACGCTTCGCTAGCAAGAGCATGTGGCTCGGCTGCAATGGCCGACATGGACGGTAATAAGGCGTAAAGAGCCTTGTATGAAATCCCCGCCAAAAGCTAGAATTTGACGTCTTTACCATTGCCGGTAGAAAAATTCCGTTCCTAGGTTGGAGATGCCTTGCACTTTTGGATCCCATTCCAAATATGATATCCCTTAACATAACAAGCGAAGAAATAATAGTCTGGGTAGTATTTCACATTAAGAATCGTAGCACTGATTTGGATTTGGGGATCTAGCATCGTCGTGCTCCTCTTGACGGCCTCGTAGTTACACTAGTGAGTTGCCAAGCGAAAGCTCCATGCCTTGGTGCCAACAACGGCGACATCCAAGGGTGACGTGCTCTTCTTGAAGATGTTGTTGCGGTTCTTCTTCTCGTGTCAAGGCTCCGGGTGAAGACCTTTGTTCGATGGACTCGGCAGCGACGACGCTCTGTGCATTGTTTTCCATCTTAAGGATGTTGTCGTGGAGCCTAGGTTTGCTAGGTCGTAGCATGCGGGTGTTTAGCTCGCCCGGTGCGTGTTACCTGTAGCGTAGTCGAGTGCTTTTTACGTGTGCCAGATATCTCAGGTCGGCTTTGTAAGAGGGCTACCTCACCGTTTTGTATCATTCGGCCGTATACTTTTGTGGTTGTTGCTTTTATATAAAGTGGGATGAAAGCTTGTTTTGAGCAAAGAATCCTAGCCCAAAGCATGTGATCTTTCTCGCAAATCTTCCATATCCATTTGGTGACAAGAGGGAGATTCATTTCTAGAATTGGAGATCCCTAAGGCAATTCTTAGGTTGACGTAGATCAGCCCATCTTGTTTCTTGACATGAGCATACTTATTTGTACTTATCCGGCACTTAGCTGGTTGTGTGCACTTGTTTAAAAAAGAGGATGCACCCCGCCCTACATCTGGACGATGCATGCAGCCATTTTATTAAATATTCATCAAGTCCTTTACAAAGTACTACATCAGTATATCTCAAACCACCATGTTGATAACATATGTCGTTACACCTATCACATTGATGAAGGGGTGCCGAATGTTTGGGCCAAATACCAAATAGACATCACACCAAACCCTAACATCTAAAGCCGGATGTCCCATTCCACCCACATCGTCGGGATTGGGTGACACACCGGTCCGACGCACCCCCAGTGGGCACCAACATACACACCGCAAGGAGCGTCACCTCCGTCTTCCACCGATCCATCCTCAAAGCAGCTACTAATGCATCTACCTTGCCATGCCTCTCTGCCATCGACGTCACCAGGACGCCAAACATCGTCTTCCTCCTGCGCGAGTCCATCGCCACACACCGGACGCCGAGCCGCCACTGCTCCACGCCGCCGAGATCCATCACCATGAATATGTAGGATGAAGCACCGCTCCACCAAAGAAGTCATCCACTTGACCCTCGAGCCTGCGTACACCTCCAAGAAAGATGTCCCCAAGGGGAAACGACACAAGAGTGTCGCCGTTGTCCGATCTACTAATCTAGGGTTTCCATCTACGCATGAACCTAGCTCATGATGCCACTGTTGGGGAACGTCGCATGGGAAACAAAAAATTTCCTACGCGCACGAAGACTTATCATGGTGATGTCCATCTACGAGAGGGGATGAGTGATCCACGTACCCTTGTAGATCGTACAGCAGAAGCGTTAGAGAACGCGGTTGATGTAGTGGAACGTCCTCACGTCCCTCGATCCGCCCCGCGAACAATCCCGCGATCAGTCCCACGATCTAGTACCGAACGGACGGCACCTCCGCGTTCAGCACACGTACAGCTCGACGATGATCTCGGCCTTCTTGATCCAGCAAGAGAGACGGAGAGGTAGAAGAGTTCTCCGGCAGCGTGACGGCACTCTGGAGGTTGGTGATGATCTCGTCTCAGCAGGGCTCCGCCCGAGCTCCGCAGAAACGCGATCTAGAGGAAAAACTATGGAGGTATGTGGTCGGGCAGCCGTGAGAAAGTCGTCTCAAATCTGCCCTAAAAGCCCCATATATATAGGAGGAGGGAGGGGGACCTTGCCTTGGGGTCCAAGGGATCCCCAAGGGGTCGGCCGAGCCAGGGGGGAGGACTCCCCCCCCCCAAACCGAGTCCTACTTGGTTTGGTGGGAGGGAGTCCTTCCCCCTTCCCACTTCTTCCCTTTTTTTTCTCTCCTTTGATTTTTTCTCTCTTGGCGCATAGGGGATTGGTGGGCTGTCCCACCAGCCCACTAAGGGCTGGTGTGACCCCCCCAAATGCCTATGGGCTTCCCCGGAGTGGGTTGCCCCCCTCCGGTGAACTCCCGGAACCCATTCGTCATTCCCGGTACATTCCCGGTAACTCCGAAAACCTTCCGGTAATCAAATGAGGTCATCCTATATATCAATCTTCGTTTCCGGACCATTCCGGAAACCCTCGTGACGTCCGTGATCTCACACGGGACTCCGAACAACATTCGATAACCAACCATATAACTCAAATACGCATAAAACAACGTCGAACCTTAAGTGTGCAGACCCTGCGGGTTCGAGAACTATGTAGACATGACCCGAGAGACTCCTCGGTCAATATCCAATAGCGGGACCTGGATGCCCATATTGGATCCTACATATTCTACGAAGATCTTATCGTTTGAACCTCAGTGCCAAGGATTCGTATAATCCCTGTCATTCCTTTTGTCCTTCGGTATGTTACTTGCCCGAGATTCGATCGTCAGTATCCGCATACCTATTTCAATCTCGTTTATCGGCAAGTCTCTTTACTCGTTCCGTAATACAAGATCCCGCAACTTACACTAAGTTACATTGCTTGCAAGGCTTGTGTGTGATGTTGTATTACCGAGTGGGCCCCGAGATACCTCTCCGTCATACGGAGTAACAAATCCCAGTCTTGATCCATACTAACTCAACTAACACCTTCGGAGATACCTGTAGAGCATCTTTATAGTCACCCAGTTACGTTGTGACGTTTGATACACACAAGGCATTCCTCCGGTGTCAGTGAGTTATATGATCTCATGGTCATAGGAATAAATACTTGACACGCAGAAAACAGTAGCAACAAAATGACACGATCAACATGCTACGTCTATTAGTTTGGGTCTAGTCCATCACGTGATTCTCCCAATGACGTGATCCAGTTATCAAGTAACAACACCTTGTTCATAATCAGAAGACACTGACTATCATCGATCAACTGGCTAGCCAACTAGAGGCATGCTAGGGACGGTGTTTTGTCTATGTATCCACACATGTAAATGAGTCTTCATTCAATACAATTATAGCATGGATAATAAACTATTATCTTGATACATGAATTATAATAATAACTATACATTTATTATTGCCTCTAGGGCATAATTCCAACAGTCTCCCACTTGCACTAGAGTCAATAATCTAGCCCTCACATCACCATGTGAATTACATTGTAATAAATCTAACACCCATACAGTTCTGGTGTCGATCATGATTTGGCCGTGGAAGAGGTTTAGTCAGCGGGTCTGCTACATTCAGATCCGTGTGCACTTTGCATATATTTACGTCCTCCTCCTCGACGTAGTCGCGGATGAGGTTGAAGCGTCCTTTGATGTGTCTGGTCTTCTTGTGAAACCTTGGTTCCTTTGCTAAAGCAATGGCACTAGTGTTGTCACAGAACAAGGTTATTGGATCCAGTGCACTTGGCACCACTCCAAGATCCGTCATGAACTGCTTCATCCAGACACCCTCCTTAGCCGCCTCCGAGGCAGCCATGTACTCTGCTTCACATGTAGAATCTGCTACGACGCTTTGCTTGGAACTGCACCAGCTTACTGCATCCCCATTAAGAATAAATACGTATCCGGTTTGCGACTTAGAGTCGTCCGGATCTGTGTCAAAGCTTGCATCGACGTAACCCTTTACGGCGAGCTCTTCGTCACCTCCATACACGAGAAACATTTCCTTAGTCCTTTTCAGGTACTTCAGGATATTCTTGACCGCGGTCCAGTGATCCACTCCTGGATTACTCTGGAACCTACCTGCCATACTTATGGCCAGGCTAACATCCGGTCTAGTGCACAGCATTGCATACATGATAGAGCCTATGGCCGAAGCATAGGGGACGGAGCGCATATGCTCTCTATCTTCATCAGTTGCTGGGCACTGAGTCTTACTCAATCTCGTACCTTGTAACACTGGCAAGAACCCCTTCTTGGACTGTTCCATTTTGAACCTCTTCAAAACTTTATCAAGGTATGTGCTTTGTGAAAGTCCTATCAGGCGTTTTGATCTATCCCTATAGATCTTAATGCCTAGTATGTAAGCAGCTTCTCCTAGGTCCTTCATAGAGAAACTTTTGTTCAAGTAACCTTTTATGCTCTCCAAAAGCTCTACATTGTTTCCAATCAGTAATATGTCATCCACATATAATATTAGAAACGCCACAGAGCTCCCACTCACTTTCTTGTAAATACAAGATTCTCCAACCACTTGTATAAACCCAAATGCTTTGATCACCTCATCAAAGCGTTTATTCCAACTCCGAGAGGCTTGCACCAGTCCATAAATGGATCGCTGGAGCTTGCACACTTTGTCAGCATTTTTAGGATCGACAAAACCTTCGGGTTGCATCATATACAACTCTTCCTTAAGGAAACCGTTAAGGAACGCCGTTTTGACATCCATCTGCCAGATTTCATAATCGAAAAATGCAGCTATTGCTAACATGATTCTGACGGACTTAAGCATCGCTACGGGTGAGAAGGTCTCATCGTAGTCAACTCCTGGAACTTGTGAAAAACCCTTTGCCACAAGTCGAGCTTTATAAACGGTCACATTACCGTCAACGTCCGTCTTCTTCTTAAAGATCCATTTGTTCTGAATAGCCTTGCGGCCCTCAGGTAGTATCTCCAAAGTCCACACTTTGTTCTCATACATGGATCCTATCTCGGATTTCATGGCTTCTAGCCATTTGTTGGAATCTGGGCCCACCATTGCCTCTTCATATTTCGCAGGTTCATTGTTGTCTAACAACATGATCGATAAGACGGGATTACCGTACCACTCTGGAGCAGCACGTGATCTCGTCGACCTGTGTGGTTCAACAGAAACATGAACTGGAGTTTCATGATCATCATCATTAACTTCCTCCTCAACCGGCATCGCAACGACAGAGGTTTCCCCTTGCCCTGCGCCACCATCCAGAGGGATGAGAGGTTCGACAACCTCGTCAAGTTCTATCTGCCTCCCACTCAATTCTCTCGAGAGAAACTCCTTCTCGAGAAAAGTTCCATTCTTAGCAACAAACACTTTGCCCTCGGATTTGAGATAGAAGGTGTACCCAACTGTCTCTTTTGGGTAACCTATGAAGACGCATTTTTCCGCTTTGGGTTCCAGCTTTTCAGGCTGAAGCTTTTGGACATAAGCATCACATCCCCAAACTTTAAGAAATGACAACTTTGGCCTTTTGCCATACCACAATTCGTATGGTGTCGTCTCAACGGATTTCGATGGTGCCCTATTTAAAGTGAATGCAGCTGTTTCTAATGCATAACCCCAAAATGATAACGGCAAATCAGTAAGAGACATCATAGATCGCACCATCTCTAACAAAGTACGATTACGACGTTCGGACACACCATTACGCTGTGGTGTTCCAGGCGGTGTTAACTGCGAAACAATTCCACATTGTCTTAAGTGAGTACCAAACTCGAAACTCAGATATTCACCCCCACGATCAGACCGTAGGAACTTGATCTTCTTGTTACGATGATTTTCCACTTCACTCTGAAATTGCTTGAACTTTTCAAATGTTTCAGACTTGTGCTTCATCAAGTAGACATAACCATATCTACTTAAATCGTCAGTGAAGGTGAGAAAATAACGGTATCCGCCGCGTGCCTCCACGCTCATTGGACCACACACATCGGTATGTATGATTTCCAATAAGTCACCTGCACGCTCCATTGTTCCGGAGAACGGAGTCTTAGTCATCTTGCCCATGAGGCATGGTTCGCACGTGTCAAGTGAATCAAAGTCAAGTGACTCCAAAAGTCCATCAGCATGGAGTTTCTTCATGCGCTTTACACCAATATGACCCAAGCGGCAGTGCCACAAAAATATGGCGCTATCATTGTTTACTCTAACTCTTTTGGTCTCAATGTTATGTATATGCGTATCGCTATCGAGATTCAATATGAACAATCCTCTCACATTCGGTGCATGACCATAAAAGATGTTACTCATAGAAATAGAACAACCATTATTCTCAGACTTAAAAGAGTAACCGTCTCGCAATAAACAAGATCCAGATATAATGTTCATGCTCAACGCAGGCACTAAATAACAATGATTTAAGTTCATCACTAATCCCGGTGGTAGTTGAAGTGAGACGGTGCCGACGGCGATTGCATCAACCTTGGAACCGTTTCCTACGCGCATCGTCACTTCGTCTTTCGCCAGCCTCCGTCTATTCCGCAGTTCCTGCTTCGAGTTGCAAATGTGAGCAACAGAACCGGTATCAAATACCCAGGCACTACTACGAGAGCCGGTTAAGTACACATCAATAACATGTATATCAAATATACCTGATTTTTCTTTGCCCGCCTTCTTATCTGCCAGATACTTGGGGCAATTGCGCTTCCAGTGACCCATACCCTTGCAATAGAAGCACTCTGTTTCAGGCTTAGGTCCAGCCTTGGGTTTCTTCGGCGGATTGGCAACAGGCTTGCCGCTCTTCTTCGAATTGCCCTTCTTGCCTTTGCCGTTTCTCTTGAAACTAGTGGTCTTGCTCACCATCAACACTTGATGCTCTTTACGGAGTTCAGACTCTGCGACTTTCAGCATCGCAAACAACTCGCCGGGAGACTTGTTCATCCCTTGCATGTTGTAGTTCAACACAAAGCCTTTGTAGCTTGGCGGCAGTGATTGAAGGATTCTGTCAGTGATAGCTTCTTGCGGGAGTTCAATCCCCAGTTCAGCTAGACGGTTTGAGTACCCAGACATTTTGAGCACATGTTCACTGACAGACGAGTTTTCCTCCATCTTGCAAGCATAGAATTTATCGGAGGTCTCATACCTCTCGATCCGGGCGTTCTTCTGAAAGATAAACTTCAACTCCTAGAACATCTCAAATGCTCCATGACACTCAAAGCGACGTTGAAGTCCCGGTTCTAAGCCATACAAGACTGCACATTGAACTATTGAGTAGTCCTCCTTACGTGCTAACCAAGCGTTCTTAACATCCTGATCAGCCGTAGCGGGTGGTTCATCTCCTAGCGCAGCATTAAGGACATAATCCTTCTTTCCAGCTTGTAAGATTAGCTTAAGATTACGAGCCCAGTCTACAAAGTTGCTTCCATCATCTTTCAACTTAGCTTTCTCTAGGAACGTATTAAAATTCAGGATGACACTTGCGTGAGCCATGATCTACAACACAAATATATTCAAAGTGGATTTAGACTATGTTCAAGATAATTAGAGTTCAACTTAATCAAATTATATGCTAAACTCCCACTCAAAAAGTATATCTCTCTAGTCATTTGAGTGGTTCATGATCCACTTACACTATCCCAAGTCCGATCATCACGTGAGTTGAGAATAGTTTCAGTGGTAAGCATCCCTATGCTAATCATATCAACTATATGATTCATGATCGACCTTTCGGTCTCATGTGTTCCGAGGCCATGTCTGCACATGCTAGGCTCGTCAAGCTTAACCCGAGTGTTCTGCGTGCGCAACTGTTTTGCACCCGTTGTATGTGAACGTTGAGTCTATCACACCCGATCATCACGTGGTGTCTCGAAACGACGAACTGTAGCAACGGTGCACAGTCGGGGAGAACACAATTTCGTCTTGAAATTTTAGTGAGAGATCACCTCATAATGCTACCGTCGTTCTAAGCAAGATAAGGTGCAAAAAGGATTAACATCACATGCAATTCATAAGTGACATGATATGGCCATCATCACGTGCTTCTTGATCTCCATCACCAAAGCACCGGCACGATCTTCTTGTCACCGGCGCCACACCATGATCATCCATCAACGTGTTGCCATCGTGGTTGTCGTGCTACTTATGCTATCACTACTAAAGCTACATCCTAGCAAAATAGTAAACGCATCTGCAAGCACATATGTTAGTATAAAGACAACCCTATGGCTCCTGCCGGTTTCCGTACCATCGACGTGCAAGTCGATATTTCTATTACAACATGATCATCTCATACATCCAATATATCACATCACATCGTTGGCCACATCACATCACAATCATACCCTGCAAAAACAAGTTAGACGTCCTCTAATTTTGTTGTTGCATGTTTTACGTGGTGACCAAGGGTATCTAGTAGGATCGCGTCTTACTTACGCAAACACCACAACGGAGATATATGAGTTGCTATTTAACCTCATCCAAGGACCTCCTCGGTCAAATCCGATTCAACTAAAGTTGGAGAAACCGTCACTTGCCAGTCATCTTTGAGCAAAGGGGGTTACTCGTAACGATGAAACCAGTCTCTCGTAAGCGTACGAGTAATGTCGGTCCAAGCCGCTTCAATCCAACAATACCGCGGAATCAAGAAAAGACTAAGGAGGGCAGCAAAACGCACATCACCGCCCACAAAACCTTTTGTGTTCTACTCGAGAAGACATCTACGCATGAACCTAGCTCTGATACCACTGTTGGGGAACGTCGCATGGGAAACAAAAATTTTCCTACGCGCACGAAGACCTATCATGGTGATGTCCATCTACGAGAGGGGATGAGTGATCCACGTACCCTTGTAGATCGTACAGCAGAAGCGTTAGAGAACGCGGTTGATGTAGTGGAACGTCCTCACGTCCCTCGATCCGCCCCGCGAACAATCCCGCGATCAGTCCCACGATCTAGTACCGAACGGACGGCACCTTCGCGTTCAGCACACGTACAGCTCGACGATGATCTCGGCCTTCTTGATCCAGCAAGAGAGACGGAGAGGTAGAAGAGTTCTCCGGCAGCGTGACGGCGCTCCGGAGGTTGGTGATGATCTCGTCTCAGCAGGGCTCCGCCCGAGCTCCGCAGAAACGCGATCTAGAGGAAAAACTATGGAGGTATGTGGTCGGGCAGCCGTGAGAAAGTCGTCTCAAATCTGCCCTAAAAGCCCCATATATATAGGAGGAGGGAGGGGGACCTTGCCTTGGGGTCCAAGGGATCCCCAAGGGGTCGGCCGAGCCAGGGGGGAGGACTCTCCCCCCCCAAACCGAGTCCTACTTGGTTTGGTGGGAGGGAGTCCTTCCCCCTTCCCACTTCTTCCCTTTTTTTTCTCTCCTTTGATTTTTTCTCTCTTGGCGCATAGGGGATTGGTGGGCTGTCCCACCAGCCCACTAAGGGCTGGTGTGACCCCCCCAAATGCCTATGGGCTTCCCCGGAGTGGGTTGCCCCCCTCCGGTGAACTCCCGGAACCCATTCGTCATTCCCGGTACATTCCCGGTAACTCCGAAAACCTTCCGGTAATCAAATGAGGTCATCCTATATATCAATCTTCGTTTCCGGACCATTCCGGAAACCCTCGTGACGTCCATGATCTCATCCGGGACTCCAAACAACATTCGATAACCAACCATATAACTCAAATACGCATAAAACAACGTCGAACCTTAAGTGTGCAGACCCTGCGGGTTCGAGAACTATGTAGACATGACCCGAGAGACTCCTCGGTCAATATCCAATAGCGGGACCTGGATGCCCATATTGGATCCTACATATTCTACGAAGATCTTATCGTTTGAATCTCAGTGCCAAGGATTCGTATAATCCCGTATGTCATTCCTTTTGTCCTTCGGTATGTTACTTGCCCGAGATTCGATCGTCAGTATCCGCATACCTATTTCAATCTCGTTTATCGGCAAGTCTCTTTACTCGTTCCGTAATACAAGATCCCGCAACTTACACTAAGTTACATTGCTTGCAAGGCTTGTGTGTGATGTTGTATTACCGAGTGGGCCCCGAGATACCTCTCCGTCATACGGAGTAACAAATCCCAGTCTTGATCCATACTAACTCAACTAACACCTTCGGAGATACCTGTAGAGCATCTTTATAGTCACCCAGTTACGTTGTGACGTTTGATACACACAAGGCATTCCTCCGGTGTCAGTGAGTTATATGATCTCATGGTCATAGGAATAAATACTTGACACGCAGAAAACAGTAGCAACAAAATGACACGATCAACATGCTACGTCTATTAGTTTGGGTCTAGTCCATCACGTGATTCTCCCAATGACGTGATCCAGTTATCAAGTAACAACACCTTGTTCATAATCAGAAGACACTGACTATCATCGATCAACTGGCTAGCCAACTAGAGGCATGCTAGGGACGGTGTTTTGTCTATGTATCCACACATGTAAATGAGTCTTCATTCAATACAATTATAGCATGGATAATAAACTATTATCTTGATACAGGAATTATAATAATAACTATACATTTATTATTGCCTCTAGGGCATAATTCCAACAGCGTACACCTCCAAGAAAGATGTCCCCAAGGGGAAACGACACAAGAGTGTCGCCGTCGTCCGATCTACTAATCTAGGGTTTCCCCGGAGGTGTTGGGTGGAGTTGGGACCTTCACCTCGATGATGCCTTCAATGAAGGAAACAACAATAAGGGCGTTGTCATCATCGGCTCCGCCCACCGGCCGAAGACAAGGTTTTCACCCGGATCCGTCCAAAAAAATCCACCAGACAACCTGTGCACCGTCCCGACCACCTTCCAAGCCCCAGATCCAGCCGCCTAAATTCGGCGACCATCCACGACAGCACTGCCACCGTATGCGCACCGGCCATTGCCTGAGTGTGCCACCACTGGAGCCTGGGAGAAGTGCTCCCACCCCTCCTCGCCAGACTGCGAGAGCCGCTGAGATGGATCTCACGCGCTTGTCACCGTTTCTGATCCGAACGAATACGTAGTGAAAGACCACAAGATCGCGGGCGCAGATCCTCCTTGGACGGGGACTGCACCACGTCATGCCGCCGCGGACAACCCGGCCTTCATTTGCCTCCACCGTCCAGGGCCGCTGCCTCGGGATCCAGGCCGAACGTAGCCGCCGCCACCGGCCAAATTCCGTCACCACTAGCCAAATTCCGTCGCCGCCGAACCGCCAAACCGCTGTCCACAACCACCATGGCCATCGCGACCACGCGGACGCGCCCAGCAGGCTGCACCACCCGATCTTCCACGTCGCCTCCGCCCACCACGCCGCCGCCTTCAGCCATCGCCGGAGGCCAGCCGTCGCGCCACCACGACACAGATCGGGGCGAGGCGCCCCAGCGCCAATGGGTGACCTGCCTCACCAGATCCTAATGCGGGAGGAAAGTGATCCTCCGCCGCCGCCATCGGCCGGTCAGGGCTTCGCCCGATGGCTTCATCCAGCGGCGACGGAGAGGATAACGGGGTGGAACCGGCCCGGGAGCTGGGTGGATCTCTGCGTGAGTTGCCCTAACAGGAGGCGACCCAGGCGTCGGGCGATCAGGGACGACGACCCATGTTGTGGGCTTCTGCACTATCAAAAAACGAAAACTAAAAAACTCGGTGTGTTTTATCTATAAAGCGGGTCAAAAGCTAATTAAAAACTAAAATTAATTTGCTATATAGTTCAATCCGAAATTTGACCTACAAGGCTGATGAGAAACAAACAACGCATTATTTTTCACATCCTTCTGCTGTTGTCTATGGAAAATACTTATTTTCTTCGAAAAGGAAAAAAAAATTAAGCGAGATGTGGCTGCTGGGATTCGAGCCCAGGTCTATGTGACAAAAACTAAAATTAAAAAACTCTATGTGTTTTATCTATAAAAGCGGGTCAAAAACCAATTAAAAAATTAAAATTAATTTGCTATATAGTTCAATCCAAAATTTGACCTAGAGGGCTGATGAGAAACAAACAACGCATTATTTTTTACATCCTTCTGCATAGATTTTGTCTATGGAAAATACTTATTTTCTTCAAAACGGAAAAAAATTGAGCGAGATGTGGCTGCTGGGATTCGAGCCCAGGTCTCCACGGCCACAACGTGGAATTCTCACCACTAAACTACAGCCACTTTGATGCTATGCAAAATACTTAATGTTTTTGACCTGGAAGTACCGGTTGCACCGGACAAATTTGAACTGGATGTACCGCATTGTTCGGATCCGATACCACGATATCGCAATATCGAACTGCCATCGTATCAGATCCGTTGAAGTTCTTTCGAACAAATAAAGATCCGTTGAAGTTTGAATACCCGGCCTGCACCACTGTCCGGTCCAGTTTGGTGGAGTCGGGCTCCGCCAGACGCCAGACTGGCTCTGTGCAGCGAAAACCAGCTATTTCCGGAGGGCCAACGTTGACCTGCGCAAACTGCCTATTCCTGCTGCTAATAAACATGTTGTGAAATACTCAATCATACTACTTCTTCTCACTGCTGTTTCACGCTGTCACGCTGATTTGAAGTTTATGGGTTGCCACTCACGCATCCATTCTCTCGCACGACACCCACCGCGCGCTCATGCAGAGTCTCAGGCCGTCCTCGAGTCACAAACTACGCTCGTAATCGGGCGCCCGATTCTAATGAGGGCGCGAGGAGAGAGGATGAGGGCGCGAGGAGAGAGGATGAGGGCGCCTGCGCGCGCTCTCCTCATCGTCTTCGCCGGCACCTTCCTCTCCATCTCCATCTCCATCGCCACCGACACCATCGGCCATGGCGCGTCCATCACCGGCAACCAGACGCTCGTCTCAGCCGGTGGGACCTTCAAGCTCGGCTTCTACAACCCGCCGGGAAGCTCCGATGCCAGAGCCTACCTCGGCATTTGGTACGCGGGCATCCCGGAACAGACCGTCGTGTGGGTCGCCAACCGCCAGAACCCGGTCGCCAGCTCCCCCGGCGTCCTCACGCTCTCCCCTGACGGCCGCCTCTTCATCGTCGACGGCCGGAACACCACCCTCTGGTCCTCCGCGGCGCCTGCCAGTGCCAGAGACATAACCACCAAGGCCACCGCCCAGCTTCTCGACAACGGCAACTTTGTGGTAAGGGGCTATGATGGCAGTGGGTCGAGTCAGAGCGTGGCGTGGCAGAGCTTCGACTACCCGACGGACACGCTGCTCCCCGGCATGAAGCTAGGGGTGGACCTCAAGAGCGGCATCGCCAGAAACATCACGTCGTGTACAAGCCCGACTGACCCCTCGCCGGGAGCCTACACGTTCAAGCTGGTCATGGGCGGGCTGCCAGAGTTCTTCCTTTTCCGTGGCCCGGAGAGGATCTACGCGAGCGGGCCGTGGAACGGCGTGGTGCTCACCGGCGTGCAAAACCTCCATACCGAGGGCTACACATTCACGGTGGTGTCCAACGCCGAGGAGACATACTACGCCTACTACGTCAGCGACCCGTCGGCCCTGTCGCGGCTGATCCTGGACGGCGCGACGGGGCAGCTGCAGAGCTACGTGTGGGGCAATGGCGCGTGGAGCAGCTACTGGTACCACCCAAACGACCCTTGCGACAGCTACTACAAGTGCGGTGCTTTCGGTTTTGGGGTATGCGAGGTTGGCCAGCCCCCCAAGTGTAGCTGCCTGCCGGGGTTCAAGCCGCGGTCACCGGAGCAATCGGACCACAGGAACGGGAAAGGGGGATGTGTAAGGGTAACCGACCTGAGCTGCGGCGCCGGAGACGGGTTCTGGCCGGTGAACCGGATGAAGCTGCCGGAGGCGACCAACGCGACGGTGTATGCCGACATGACGCTGGACCGGTGCAGGCATGTGTGCCTGGCTAACTGCAGCTGCAGAGCCTACTCCGCCGCGAACGTCAGCGGCGGGATCAACCGCGGGTGCGTCATTTGGGGCGTCGATCTGCTTGACATGAGGCAGTACCCGGTGGTCGTGCAGGATGTGTATATCCGGCTCGCGCGTTCAGAGATCGACGCCTTGAACACCGAAGGTTAGGACTTCCATGAATTTATTAAAGCTTTCTTTAGTTATTCTGCAGTTCAATATTAGTAGCAAAATTACATTATGTGAAGTTTTCTAGTATCTTGGTTGAATGTTCATGATCATATTACTTGCTCAATTCTCTTAAACGACCACTTGGATTTCATATACCATATAGAAATGTAGATGCACCGGCCAGTTCGACCAGAAGTCTGAACTGATCAGAACATTTTTTTAAAGGCAGATAACTGTAAAATTTATGCAGTATAATGAACTGATGAGAAAATATAGCACAAGAGGAGAAACAATTGAAGATTATATGTGTGAATTCATTTGCCGCAGCATACATTGATACATACGGACGTTGACAAACAAATAACCGTCAGTCAGTCATTGGGTAAAATTGCAAGTAGCCATTTATTCTTCTACTGGTAGGATGTCTGTATCACATATTCACAATCGCTGGATTAGGCGCAATGCAGTCCACAATCAAACAAAGATTAAACGTGCAACACGAACTAGCTTCGCAGTGGCCAACACCTTAATAATTATCAAAAGCATATGGATATGGTAGATTAAGAGCAAGCATGCTTGCACTAAAATAGTTAATAACTACTTAATGGGAACAAGCATAGCGGTGCAGTGTTAGGCAGGCTTACCTCATGTTCACTGCTGTTTTATTTCAGCTAACCGTCGGCGTCCAAACAGGAGCGTGGTGATCCCTGTCGTCACAACTATTTTTGGCGTGCTTCTTGTGGTGGCAGTTGCCTGCTGCTATTACTTGAGAAACAATGCGAGCACAAAGCGTCGGACCGAAATGCCACCAAGTAGAAGGGGCGACGTGTTTCCCCTAGGGATCAGGAAACGTTCAGCCCTGAGGACGAAACAGGATCAACAACTCAATGGGAGCAGGATGAGCAGCGAAAAAGATCTTGAACTTCCATTCTTTGATTTAGAAGTGATTCTAGCTGCAACAGACAACTTCTCTGCTGATAGTAAGATAGGACAAGGTGGATTTGGCCCCGTTTATATGGTAGGATGAGAACCAAGTAACGGTATAATAACTTCGTCCATTTTAAGTGATGTAGACTCTAACAGACCTCCAAACCGATGAACAGGCAAAACTTGAAGATGGACAAGAAGTAGCTGTAAAAAGGTTATCCAAGAAATCAGTACAGGGAGTTGTGGAATTCAAGAACGAGGTAAAACTGATAGCAAAGCTTCAGCACAGGAATCTCGTGAGGTTGCTGGGCTGCTGCATCGATGACCAAGAGAGAATGCTAGTGTACGAGTTCATGCACAACAACAGCCTAGACACATTCATATTTGGTCAGCTTATTTTACAGAAATAACTTCTAATTACTACTTGTGATGACATTGCATTTACAATGTGTTTACCTCAATTGAAATGTTGTGCAGATGAAGGAAAGCGCAAGTTACTAGGATGGAAGAACCGATTTGAGATCGTTCTGGGGATTGCACGGGGTTTGCTATATCTCCATGAGGATTCAAGGGTCAGGATCATCCATAGGGATCTAAAGGCAAGCAATGTGTTACTAGACAAAAATATGATTCCCAAAATCTCAGATTTTGGTATCGCAAGAATGTTTGGAGGTGATCAGACAACTGCATATACCACAAAGGTCATCGGTACATAGTGAGTAGTATCTCTCGATCGATATGTAACATATATTAGCTTTCGAGAATGAGCTTTCACGCTGACTAGTGATATGGTGGTCTTCAGTGGCTATATGTCTCCAGAATATGCAATGGATGGCGTGTTCTCTATGAAATCTGATATCTATAGCTTCGGTGTACTGGTGCTAGAGATCATCACTGGCAAGAAGAATCGAGGCTTTTACGACGATGAGCTTGATCTGAGCCTCCTTGGTTATGTAAGTACTAACTGTCAAAAGTGATTGATTTTGATCGTTTGTTACTTTATGTTACTAATGTACAATTATGTTGATCATTTTTAGTCATGGAAGTTGTGGAAAGAAGGCCGGAGTGCGGATTTACTGGATGAAGCAATGGGTGGCTCCATTGACTACAGTGTGGTGCTCAGATGCATACAGGTTGCTCTGCTATGTGTTGAAGTGCATCCTAAGAACAGGCCACTGATGTCTTCAGTTGTCATGATGCTGAGCAGTGAGAATGCAACATTGCCAGATCCAAACGAACCTGGGGTAAATATTGGGAAGAGCACGGACACGGATTATTCTCAAACCCACACTGGGACCAGTTTTACAGGGGATGCAATGAATGGTAGGTAGCTTGGAGTAAAAATTCTTGTTACTTTCTTTCTTCAAGAAAGTAACAATGCTCGTCAAAGAATTCTTGTTACTTTCTTCAAGAAAGTCTCTTGCTCTAGTGGAGTGGATTGGCGAGGGCAATTTTATTTCAATGCTCGGCACGATCTCTTGTAAACTGTATTTATAACAGGCATAAACAAAAGGGATTGGCTAGAACTCATCTAGCTGAGACATAACTATGGTCTCATTCACTTCAGTTTTTCTTTTTTGAAACAATCTTTCACCTCGGCTGATGTTATCCTAGTTGTATTCTGTTTTTTTTGGGGCTGGCCTAAGAGCATTATTAGTAAGAGAGCCCGTTATTGGCTCCATTTCCCCATATACCATGTGATTTTTTATTCTGAAAATCATTTGTCAATTTTAAAATGTTCACGTACATGAGAAATATTCTTTAAATACGAAAAATGTTCAAGAATTTTATAAAAATGATCATGAATTCAAAAAAGGTTTTTAAACTTTAAAAAATCATAAATGTTACAAAAAAGTTCACGATTTTGAAAGTCATCAATTTGGGGGACAATAACAACTTCTCAAAATGTACAGAGCCTTCTACAAAAAGCTCATGATTTTTCCAAAAGTAAAATCAAAGTAAAATCTGAATATACCAAAATTATTGAAACAATGCAATTGCGACACCCATTAAAATACATGCACTTATGACATGCCTTGAAAGCATGCAACCGCGGCTCCTTGGAATACATGGAGTTGTGATATGTTTTGAAAACATGCAGTTCCGACTCCCTCTTGAAAACATGCAATTGCAGACCGTCCTAAAAATTATGCAGTTGCGATCCCTCTTGAAAAACATGCAGTTGCGACACCGTCTTAAAAAGACGCAGTTGCGACCCATCTTGAGAACATGCAGCTTCGACCCGACTTGATAAAACAAGCGGTTGCAGCTCCCTCTTAAAAACATGGAGTTGCAACCCCTCTTGAAAAGCATGCAATTGCGGCCCCTCTTAAATAACATGTAGTTGCGTTCCCTCTTATAAACATGCAATTGCAGCCCGTCCTAAAAATTATGCAGTTACGATCCCTGTTGAAAAGCATGCAGTTGCAACACTGTCTTAAAAACACGGAGTTCCGACCCACCTTGAAAACATGCAGCTTCGACCTTGATAAAAGAAGCGGTTGCAGCTCCCTCTTGAAAACTTGGAGTTGCAACCCCTCTTGAAAAGCATGCACTTATGCCCCCTCTTAAATAACATGTAGTTGCGTCTCCTCTTGAAAACATGCAATTGCAGCCCGTCTTAAAAATTATGCAGTTGCGATCCTTTTTGAAAAACATGCAGCGACACCGGCTTAAAAATACGCAGTTGCGACCCACCTTAAAACGTGCAGCTTCGACCCGACTTGATAAAAGAAGCGGCTGCAGCTCCCTCTTGAAAACATGGAGTTGCAACCCCTCATGAAAAGCATGCAATTGCGGCCCCTCTTAAATAACACTAGATCTTTAATGGCGCGGGTTGCCGCGCCTGTCTATTTTGGCTCTTACAGTTCTTAGGATATGAAATAATTTAAATTCAATGTTTGCAATGTTCTAAAGTATTGTGCCTTCTAGCAACTTGTGGTTGTCTCCTTAATTTTTGGCTCTTAATTACAATGAGTTTTGAATTACGATCGTTGATGGATACATGTTTTGTAATTGATCGTGACCTCTTTTGACTCTGGCACTATCTCACAAAGGCTAGCATTATGACATCTAAAAATACAAATAGTGAGGAAACCAATAGAAATACTAAGAAAATAAAATTTGGGCATACAAATACTAAAACAAATTGAATAACATATTATCTAAACTATCTCTATGTATTTCTAAAATTGTTGAAGCCCCACAAGAAAACTTACATTTATCTTGAACAGATAAGATTCTGTAACCCCATGAAAGGAACTACACCCGAGCATACATATCTTGTCATCATGTTTAAAATAAATTGAGTATTGTCTACAAAACTGAAGCTATGTTGTTGCTTTTCTAATTTCACCGACACCGCCTTGATCATGTGACATGCGTCTACAACTCAACTTGGTTTGGCCTCATTACCATGTTGTTGGACAAAGGGCCAGTACCCCTAAAATGCATGTTGGCTTACTTAAGGTCCTTTATCTGGTCATACACATCATCTAGGTTGTTCGAGAGTAGTCTTGTTGTTTCACGGGTTGTCAGGTTTAATAACATTTGCTGCGAGTTTGCTTGGCATCACATTGAGAAAAATAAATGCTGATTATATAGTACCTAATGTGTTATCTTTATGTAATAGTACAATATTAATGCCTAAAATGGGTCCACATTATTCAAAGAGATAATTCATGTGAGTAAAATAAAAATCTGGATGCTAATATATAATGCAACATATATATAAGATGTTAGTAGTTTCCAATATATTGTACTTTGACACTTTATTGACTCCTGTGTATATAGACATTGGTTTTCCTTTAGTCAATTAATATGCAGTAGGGGGTTAGAAAATACAGTAAAAGAGCAAAGAGCAAGTATAGAAAGAACATGGGAAATACTACTTACAGGTCAGATGAAATATTTGTGTCATGTACTTATGCTGGAACTAATTAGCTACTTAGTTGCTACCTTGGCATCCCTCTGGAAATAAATAGATGGTAGCACTCTCTGTAGAGAGTATTCCGTGTAGACAAAACAAACTCACGAACATGTACTATATTGGCAATTATAACAGAGATCAAGAAGCATCCAATTATATATGTCCCTCTTATAATTCCTTTATCAATTTTGAACATGCGGATGACATTCAAATATGTCGGCCGCCAAACTAAATCAAGAAGGCCACAAACCAACAACACATAAAAATTGCAAATTATGGCAAACAGTTTATATTGTCTGCTTATTTGGATTGAACAAACTGGTGTGTGCAGAATACAAAATAACACCCTTGCGGGTCATCACAAACAAACATAATGATATAAGGAAAAGAAGTCCGCGTTGCAATGATATTAATCCAGGAAACAGAAGAAGGACATTGTGTTAGATTTCATAAAAGGAACTTCTGAAAAACAATGAAAAACTTAACAAGTTCTCTTGTCCGCAAGTATAAACATGGTAGAGTCATACACTAATTAGAGAACAAAATTGATTCAGTCTTTCAACTATTATTTTCTCCTAATCTGCTATTGGAGGATCTCTAACTCCGACAGGGAATAACATAAAAGCATCCATTAAAAACAGTGGTTCCTATTATTATTTTTCCTAAAAAATATCTTATTATATGAAATGAAGAAACTATTGTTGCCTAAAATAGAGAACTGCCATTTGCCATCTTCGCGGACATATTTGAGTCAAATCATAATATAAAAGGAACGCCAGACTTCTCCTTAAATCATACTATAGTGCCTCCCAAATAAAGTTTACTGTATCCTGGAAGGAGTACTTTGTCCAATCAAACATCTACAATAGAACAACTACAAACAATTAATATTGTTAAACGATAGTCTCTGAGATGAAACAATTCAATAGATAATGTGGAGATTTTTTGTACTTGTACAACTCTCAGCTGATAGAAGTGGACCACTTCTTTTCCATCCTTGTGTCCTCGTTGCTGCATATGTCCAATACTTCATCTCCCATTTCTATAACCATTTCATACCCAATTGTCTGAAAAATTTCCACAGTATATCAAACAGAGGAGGACCACTTCTCCAACGAACAGAATGAATAGCGCGACCATGCAACGCCCTTATGGCTATCAGGCCATGGATAGCTGGATTAGACCGCACACCTGGGTAGTCAGGATGGTTAGATAGAATCCAAGATGACATAGAATCCACAAACCACGACTGCGGATGGCAGAGAAGGACGATGGCGTGTCCGTAGAGAAGATCAGAGCTGAAAATGAGCATAGAGAACAGAGGATGTGGGGCTAAAAAATGATGCAGTGAGTGGCTCACCGTCGGCTCGTTCCAGGGATGACCGATTAACAGCGAACAGGGGCTCGAAGAGTGACAGGGGATGAAGCATATATACAGAGGTACTTATAACACCCCAAGGCAGCGAAAACGATGGGAACATCCCCTGTCATGAATCTGCGCAGGAAACTGAAGATTGATGCGCCCATTAAATTTCAGGCGGGCAGTTTCGCTCGAACGAGCAGCCATATCCTCGATCTGAATTGCCTGCAGCAACTGGGTCCCTCCTCTCCCGTTCATGCACCGATGGATCCACCTCCTCATCTCCTTTTCGTGCACTGATGAATCCATCTTCTCCTCTCTCGGGCTGGTCCGCATCGGCTTCCCAGATCCCATCTCTCCCACGACGACCCTCTCTCTCGCAGCAATTGACGGATCCACTCCTGGTGCCACGAAGTGATATTTTTTCTATTGGAGGAATAGAGATCGATCGGTGGCCGTGGCTCTTAGGACGAACGGATTCCGGCCTTTATACCTTATTGGGCTGGGTGTAAAGGCTCAGTTAACGAGAGAGCTTAGATTTTTCCTGCGGAGAAGCTGCCCTTTAGGACAGAACATCTAACGCCCCTAAATGATCCAATCATAACAATGGACGGTCAAAAACTATGAGGTCGTGAGAGGGCAGGGATTTAGTTCAGTTTTACTGTCCTAAATGTAGTTGCGTCCCCTCTTGAAAACATGCAATTGCAGCCCATCCTAAAAAAGATGTAGTTGCAATCCCTTTTGAAAATATGCACTTGCGACACCGTCTTAAAAACACGTAGTTGCGACCCCCTTGAAAACATGCAGCTTCGACCCGACTTGATAAAAGAAGCGGTTGCAGCTCCCTCTTGAAAACATGGAATTGCAACCCCTCTTAGAAAGCATGCAATTGCGGCCCCTCTTAAATACCATGTAGTTGCGTCCCCTCTTGAAAATATGCAGTTTCGACCCCGTCATGACAAAAGATGTAGTTGCGCCTCCTCTTGAAAACATGCAGTTGTGACCCCTCTTGAAAACATGCAGTTGCGACCCCTCTTGAAAACATCCAGTTTCAACCCGCTTTGAAAAAAGATGCGATTGCGCCCCCTCTCGAAAACATGCAGTTGCGATCCCTCTTAAAAACATGAAGTTGCGGCCCCTCTTAAAAAATATGCAATTGCAACCCTGTCTTAAAAACACGCAATTGAAACCCCGCATTAAAAACACGCAATTGTAACGGGCATGGGTCGCCCCTCGTATAGATGAGCCACACATCGGTCGCTCAAAGCCATCACAAATCTTAACGTGATGATCGGAGGGCTAGAAAAGTGACCGGACCGTAGTTAAAACTCAACTAGCTGAGTTTTAGCAAAACCGATAAAATAAAGTTATGAAGAAAAAGATGAAACAAGGAAAAAGTTTAATAGAAAATAATACATTCAGATTTTAGAGAGTGATCCCTAAAAAAGTTAAATCAGATTTGAGTGAGTGAGTGGGGAAATGGGAGAAAAAAGCTCACAGACTTGCCATAAATCTCTCGTTGATGGTTGTGTTATGTTTGTTTGTGTTATGGTTGCCATAAATCAGACGGTGTATTAACTTAAAACAAGGCTCATCCGCTCATACAGTCAAAATATCTACCATTCTCATAAAAAAGCAACGACAAAGGCATAACACAACCAGCTCCCCGTCCTGATACAAACGGGTCCAACAGCCAAGCGTGCATCGAGCAAAAAAAAAAAGATCAGATAACAGGTTGTTCCCACGTATCTCCACAGAAACATGAATTTTGGCTTGCTCTCCTATCGAACGGTTGTTGACGTGAATGAGCCCATAAACAAAACTCAGCTAGTTGCGTACAAGCAAATCCGTGAATAAAAACTTGTAGACATCCAAAAGCTACTAGTAGTAAATTAACTATAAGAAAACTGTATGCTGTGAGGGAAGTACTGCTGTGTTAATAACTGTTTATTCAGTTCCTAGACATCAAGCTGAAAAACAACAGTTTACCTGCAATCATATGGCACCATCTCATTATCTTCTTCTTGTCAGTTAACGTCTTCAAGGTGCCAAGATTGTGCTCAGAATAGCGTGCACAATTCAGACACGAGATTCAGCAATTGTCCACAGAAGCTTTCCATCTTCAACTTCATCCTGTATTCCTGTTCTTCAATGGCTTAAAGATGACCACGTCTGTTTATCTGAAATCACGTTAGTATTCTATATAATTCCATATACAGCATTACGCTAGCAATAATGGAATACCACAAATTAGCATTGCAAAACTGAGTAATCGATTCGAAAGCGCCAATGTTTTGCCGGCCTTGGGCTGGCTGTAAACACCGCCGACGGTGCCGGCCGGACCGCCGGAGTGCCCCGGAGGGTGTAGTGTCGTACTGTCGTTTGGTGGTACTGCCCTCGGAGCACGCCCCCAGGCGCGATGCGATGCAGGTCGCGCCTCGGTGGAGCGGAACCCGACGCACGATCCCCAGGGCGCGAAGACGGGGGAGTGCAGCCCGGCCACGCATGTGTGTAGTGTAGGCTGACCGGGGTTAGCGCCTAGCAGAGTAAAGTCTGTTTTAATCCTTGATATTGCAGACCTGGTTGTAAATAAACCCTTATCTTTAAATCCCTGAAGTTTGTACCTTGTATTTACTGATCCCGGTCAATCTCAACACTTGTCCTGGTATTAATATCTACCTCTCACTTACATCCCTACCCCACATGTTAGATCCATCCTCCAGCCCCAACCCCGTCCTCTCTCTCCTGAAATAAGCGCAGATGCCTGGACGGCACCAATGCAGCAAAACAGCAAGGCGCGCCTAGGGGTGATCGGCGGACAAGGGCGTGTAGTGTGCCCACACGCATCCCAGGTGCCGCCGCAGACGTTCACTATCAGCCTTGTCATGGACGTTGCAGTGCCGGAGCCGAGCTAGTGCCCAGCGAAAACGAGCTTGTAGTCGCACCCTTGCTGGCAATTTTGTGTTATGCGTAGATTCGATCATATCAATCAGGCCAAGATCGATTAAATTAATTAACACATATATGAGTGTTTGGTGCTAGATTGCTAAGCTACTACTTATCCAGACACATCGGGCAAAAGAAATCAATCAGCGGAAGCAATTGAGCTATTCATGGTGGCATCGAACGTAGGTCGCGAGCCCGCGGCTAGCAGCAACGAGTGATGGCAAGGGCAACAGCGGGCGCACCCGCGGGCTAGCAGCGGCAACAGGCGAGCGCGCGCACGCAGCAGGTAGCAGCGACATCAGCTTGAGCAATAGCTGTGGCTAGTAGCAGCCAGCAGCAGCAAGTAGGCACGCAAGGCAGCGGCAACAGTATAGCTAGAGGCACACAGAGCAACATCTAGCAAGCAGCAGCATGTAACTACGCAACAGCTGTGGGAGGCGGCGGCAGCAGCAGGCACGGGGCTGCACGGGCTCGGCGAGAGCAGCGGCAGACGAGAGCGAAGTAGCGGCAACAGCAACACACACGCACACGTATGCATGAGATCGGGACGACGGCAAGCGGCTACGAACCGAAGGGGATCGACAGAGGAGCTACCATGGAGCTCGTGGACGTAATTTGAGAGTGCAGGGATGACCGGATGCGTCGAGCTCGACGGCGATGCGACGAAAGTGGCGAAAAACTAATCGATTCCGAGAGCATGGTGTAGCTCCGATCGAACGGATGGTCGGGGATGACGAAGTCGACGGCGAGGAAGTCCCTCGACAACCTCCCGATCGCCGAGGAGGCCAGTGGCCGCAAGGACAGGAACCAGGGCAGCAAACCAGTCACCGCGTGCACGCGTCTCCGTTGGAGCTTGTCCTCCCCATTACCTACTACAACCGGCCACGAGGCCCTCGTCTCAACCGCGACGGCTCGACGGACAGGTGCATCGCGACGGCTCGACGAACAGTTGCACTGCGGTATGACATGCAGCTAGCCGCGGTTTCTCGGAAAAAGAAATATGTCATGTGGACCAGTCAAGTCAGTGACATTAGACCGATCCCGGCCGGGATAATTGGTTTCCTAGGTGGCAAACTGGTATAGACAGGTTTCAGGTTGAGATTGACCGGGATCAGTAAGTACAGGCTACAAACTTCAGGGATTAAAAAGTGCGTGTGAGTGAACCGGTCCTTGCCCATACAGACATCATTCGATCCATCAACGCATCACTGCTCACGATGTCGTGCGGGTGAACTGCTTTTCGTCCACATGATGCTCATATGATGATAGATGACAACTATAGTTGTGTATATGTAACAACTAATTAATCACACATGAAAACTATGATTGATCATACATAACAACTATGGTTGAACCACACGTATCAACTAGTTTGCAACTAGAGTTGATCACATGTGGCAACTAGTTAATTACATATGACAACTATGGTTGATTGTACATGATAATTATGGTTTGATCACACATAGTAACTACCGTTAATTAGACATGGCAACTACAGTTAACCAAAATGATAGGTGCTACACGTGTGACACAAAGTGACACTATCTCGACGTTTTTACAACTAAAATTGTCATCTGGAAAAAACGATACCCCCAAAAAAATTGTCATCCAAAATGGAGAAGTTGTCATGCTTTATAATTAAAGTTTTCATCCTCGAATAAATAAAGTTGCCATAAAAAAAAGTCAAGGCTGAATTACTTCGTGTCACATGTGCGGGGTGGGGATGACTAGTTGTTGTTGGTTCGACGTGTGGCATGAAGTAGCTGCGCCTGGACGTTTGGACAGTTCTAATGTTCGCCCACATAGGATCATGTCAGGGGTATGCCACGCATGGTCGTGTGGTCGGATGTCCATTATGCCACACGTGTGGTAAGTATCATGATATTTGTGATATGCGTTAGGTTTTCCATGAAGAGGAACTGATGATGCAACATAGTATAGATAAATATTTTCCTCACTAGAGAACCAAGGTTAATTGAACCAATAGGAGTAACAACCAACCCCCGCCTACATCGACTTCACACAAATAAGCAAACACTTGCACCGAACGCGGGAAGAGGTTGTCAATCCCCTTGGACTCGTTATTTGCAAGCAAGTAAAGTATATAAATGAAAGTTAATAATTGCAAAGTAAATAAAGGCAACGAAATAATTATAGCGTTTGTAAACTTATAACTGAATAGACCCAGGGGCCGTAGTTTTTCCTAATGGCATCTCTCTTGTAGTAGGCATTGTTGGGGATCGTAGTAATTTCAAAAAAATTCCTACGCCATGCAAGGATCTATCTATGGAGAAACCGGCAACGAGAGAGGTTGTAGAGCATCTTCATACCTTTGAAAATCGCTAAGCGGAAGCGTTACTATGAATGCGGTTTGATGGAGTCGTACTCGCAGCGATTCAGATCGCGGTGGATTTTGATCTATGTGCCGAATCACGGTAACTCCGCGTTCAACACACGTACAGCCCGGTGACATCTCCTCCTTCTTGATCCAGCAAGAAGAGAGGAGAAGTTGAGGGTGAGATCCGACAACACGACGGCGTGGTGGTGGTGGAGCTATGTGGTTCTCCGACAGGGCTTTGCCAAGCGCTGCGGAGGAGGAAGAAGAGAGGGAGAGGGTTGTGCCTTGGGAGAGATTAATTATGTGTTCCCAAAAGACCAAAACCTCAAGTATATATAGGAGTAGGGAGAGGGAGGGCTTCCTTGGCCCCTCCTCCAAGGAGGAGAGCTTCGACCGAAGCTAGGGAGGAGTCCTCCTCCCACAAGGGAGGTGGAATCCCTTGGTAGGACTGTTCCTTCCTTTCCTTTTAAGCTTTTTTGCCTTATCTCCTTTATCCCTATGCGCATGGGCCTTTAGGGAAGGCTTTGGCCATCCAAATAAGGGCTGGTCCACCTCCTCTAACAGCACATGAACCTCTTTGGTCGTCACACCCCTCCCGGGGGTCCTTCGGCAGCCTCCCGGCACTCCTCGTACACTACAGATGAGCCCAAAATTTTCCGGTGACCAAAACATGACTTCCTATATATCAATCTTTACCTCCGGACCATTCCAGAGATCCTCGTGACGTCCGGGATCTCATCTGGGACTCTGAACAACCTTCGGTAACCACATACCATTCCCTTTACAACTCTAGCGTCATCGAACCTTAAGTGTGTAGACCCTACGGGTTCGGGAGACGTGCAGACATGACCGAGACATCTCTCCGGCCAGTAACCAACAGCGGGGTCTGGATATCCATGTTGGCTCCCACATGTTCCACGAGGATCTCATCGGATGAACCACGATGTCAAGGATTCAATCAATCTCATATGCAATTCCCTTTGTCTATCGGTATGGTACTTGCCCGAGATTCGATCGTCGGTATCCCCATACCTTGTTCAATCTTTTTACCGACAAGTCTCTTTACTCGTTCCGTAACACATCATCCCGTGGCTAACTCCTTGGTCACACTGAGCTCATTATGATGATGGATTACTGAGTGGGCCCAGAGATACCTCTCCATCACACGGAATGATAAATCCCGGTCTCGATTCGTACAACCCAACAGATACTTTCGGAGATACCCGTAGTGCACCTTTATAATCACCCAATTATGTTGTGACGTTTGGTACACCCAAAGCACTCCTACGGTATCCGGGAGTTGCACAATCTCACGGTCTAAAGAAATGATACTTGACATTATAAAAGCTTTAGTACACGAACAACACGATCTAGTGCTACGCTTAGGATTGGGTCTTGTCCATCACATCATTCCCCAATGATGTGATCCCGTTATCAACGACATTGAGTGTCCATGATCAGGAAACCATGATCATCTGTTCATCAACGAGCTAGCCAACCATAGGCTCACTATGGACACACTACGATCTATATATTCACACATGTATTACGGTTTCCGGTTAATACAGTTATAGCATGAATAATAGACAATTATCATGAACTGAAAATATAATAATAACAACTTTATTATTGCCTCTAGGGCATATTTCCAACAGTCTCCCACTTGCACTAGAGTCAATAATCTAGTTAAATTATGATGAATCGAACACCCTTAGAGTTCTGGTGCTGATCATGTTTTGCTCATGGAAGAGGTTTTGTCAACGGGTCTGCGACATTCAGATCCGTGTGTACTTTACAAATATCTATATCTCCATCCTGGATGTATTAACGAATGGAGTTGAAGCGGCACTTGATGTGCTTGGGCTTCTTGTGAAACTTGGGCTCCTTTGCAATGGCAATAGCTCCAATGTTGTCACAGAACAGAGTCATCGGGCCCGACGCACTAGGAATCACTCCTATGTCGGTGATGAACCCCTTCATCCAGACTCCTCCTTGTGCTGCTTCCAAAGCAGCGATGTACTCCGCTTCACATGTAGATGCCGCCATGACGCTTCGCTTGCAACTGCACCAGCTAACTATCCCATTATTCAAAATATACATGTATCTAGTTTGTGACTTATAGTCATCCGGATCTGTGTCGAAGCTAGCATCGACATAACCCTTTACGACGAGCTCTTCGGTACCTCCATATATGAGAAACATATCTTTAGTCCTTTTTAGGTACTTAAGGATGTTCTTGACCGCTGTCCAGTGATCCACTCCTGGATCACTCTGGTACCTCCCTACCAAACTTATGTCAAGGTTCACATCAGGTCTAGTACACAGCATGGCATACGTAATAGAGCCTATGGCTGAAGCATAGGGGATGGTACTCATCTTCTCCATTTCTTCTGTCGTGGTCGGTCGTTGAGTCGAACTCAACCTCACACCTTGTAATACAGGGAAGAACCCCTTCTTAGCCTTACCCATATTGAAATTTTTCAATATGTTGTCAAGGTATGTGCTTTGTGAAAGACCTATGAAGCATCTCGATCTATCTCTATAGATCTTGATGCCTAATATGTAAGCAACTTCTCCAAGGTCCTTCATTGAAAAACTCTTATTCAAATAGGCCTTTATGCTTTCCAATAGTTCTATATCACTTCCCATCAACAATATGTCATCTACATATAATATGGGAAATGCTATAGAGCTCCCACTCACTTTCTTGTAAATATAGGCTTCTCCATAAGTCTGTATAAACCCAAACGCTTTGATCACCTAATCAAAGCGAATGTTCCAACTCTGAGATGCTTGCACCAGCCCATAGATGGAGCGCTGGAGCGTGCATACCTTGCTAGCATTGCTAGGAATGACAAAACCTTCCGGCTGTATCATATACAATTCTTCTTTAAGAAAGCCATTCAGGAATGTTGTTTTGACGTCCATTTGCCAAATTTCATAATCATAGAATGTGGCAATTGCTAACATGATTCGGACCGACTTTAGCATCACTACGGCGATCATGTCTCATCGTAGTCAATCCCTTGAACTTGTCGATAACCCTTAGCGACAAGTCGAGCCTTATAGATGGTCACATTACCATCCGCGTCAGTCTTCTTCTTGAAGATCCATTTATTTTCTATGGCTCGCCGATCATCGGGCAAGTCCACCAAAGTCCATATTTTGTTCTCATACATGGATCCTATCTCGGATTTCATGGCCTCAAGCCATTTTTTGGAATCCGGGCCCGCCATCGCTTCTTCATAATTCGAAGGTTCACTGTTGTCCAACAACATGATTTCCATGACAGGGTTGCTGTACCACTCCGGTGCGGAACGTACCCTTGTCGACCTTCGAGGTTCAATAGCAACTTGATCCGAAGTTTCATGATCATCATCATTAACTTCATCTCCAGCTGGTGCAGGCGCCTCAGAAACATTTTCTTGTGCTGCGCTACTCTCCGGTTCGAGAGGAGGTACAATTACCTCATCAAGTTCTATTTTCCCCCCACTTACTTCTTTCAAGAGAAACTCTTTCTCTAGAAAGGATCCATTCCTAGTAACAAAGATCTTGCCTTCGCATCTAAGATAGAAGGTGTACCCAATAGTTTCCTTAGGGTATCCTATGAAGACACATTTTTCTGCTTTGGGTCCGAGCTTCTCTGGTTGAAGTTTCTTCACATAAGCATCGCAACCCCAAACTTTGAGAAATGATAACTTAGGTTTCTGGCCAAACCATAATTCATACGGTGTCGTCTTAACGAATTTGGACGGTGCCCTATTTAAAGTGAATGCGGCAGTTTCCAATGCATATCCCCAAAATGAGAGGGGTAAATCGGTAAGAGACATCATAGATTGCACCTTATCCAATAAAGTACGATTACGATGTTCAGACACACCGTTACGTTGCGGTGTGCCAGGCGGGGTGAGTTGGGAAACAATTCCACATTTCCTTAGGTGCGTGCCAAACTCGTGACTCAAATATTCTCCTCCACGATGAGATCATAGGAACTTTATTTTCTTGTCACGTTGATTCTCCACCTCATTCTGAAATTCCTTGAACTTTTCAAAGGTTTCAGACTTGTGCTTCATTAAGTAGACATACCCATATCTACTCAAATCATCATTGAGGGTGAGAACATAACGATAGCCTCCGCGAGCTTCAACACTCATTAGACCGCATACATTGGTATGTATTATTTCCAATAAGTTGGTTGCTCGCTCCATTATTCCGGAGAATGGTGTCTTGGTCATCTTGCCCATGAGGCACGGCTCGCATGTGTCAAATGATTCAAAATCAAGTGACTCCAAAATTCCATATGTATGGAGTTTCTTCATGCGCTTTATGCCGATATGACCAAGGCGGCAGTGCCACAAGTATGTGGGACTATCATTATCAACCTTACATCTTTTAGCACTCACACTATGAATATGTGTATCATCATGATCCAGATTCATCGGGAATGAACCATTTACCAGCGGGGCATGACCATAAAACATACCACTCATATAAATAGAACAACCATTATTCTCTCATTTAAATGAGTAGCCATCTTGCATCAAGCAAGATACCGATACAATGTTCATGCTTAAAGCTGGTACTAAATAACAATTATTAAGGTTTATAACTAATCCCGAAGGTAGATGTAGAGGTAGCGTGCCGACGGCGATCACATCGACCTTTGAACCATTCCCGACGGGCATCGTCACCTCGTCCTTACCCAACCTACGCTTGTTCCGTAGTTCCTGCTTAGAGTTGCAAATGTGAGCAACAACACCAGTATCAAATACCAGGAGCTACTACGAGCGCTGGTAAGGTACACATCAATAACAAGTATATCACATATACCTTTGACATTGCCGGCCTTCTTATCCGCTAAGTACTTGGGGCAACTCCGCAGATTTTAGCATTGAATACAACTCGGGAATAGTCTTTTCCATCCCTTGCATGTTGTAATTCATTACAAAGCCTTTATAGCTAGGTGGAAGCAACTAGAGGATTCTATCAATGACCGCATCATCCGGAAGTTCAACTCCCAGCTGAGTCAAGCTGTTGTGCAACCCAGACAATCTGAGTATGTGCTCATTGACAGAACTATTCTCCTTGATCTTACAGCTAAAGAACTTGTCGGAGACTTCATATCTCTCGACACGGGCATGGTCTTGAAAAACAAGTTTCAGCTACTCGAACATCTCATATGCTCTGTGATGCTCAAAACACCTTTGAAGCCCCACTTCTAAACTGTAAAGCATGACGCACTGAACGAGAGAGTAGTCATCACTCCGCGACTGCCAAGCGTTCCTAACGTCCTTGTGTGCCGCGGGAACGGGAGGATCACCTAGCGGTGCAGTAAGGACATATGCCTTCATGGCAGCATTGAGGATGAGCTTTAAGTTACGAGCCCAATCTGCATAGTTGCTTCCATCATCTTTCAGCTTGGTTTTCACTAGGAACGCCTTGAAGTTGAATGAGACATTTGCGTTGGCCATTGGATTTACAATATTTGTAAAGACACTTTTAGACTAAGTTCATGATAATTAAGTTCATCTAATCAAATTACTCAATAAACTCCCACTTAGATCGACATCCCTCTAGTCATCCAAGTGACACATGATCCACGTCGACTAGCCCGTGTTCGATCATGACGTGAGACAGACTAGTCATCAATGGTGAGCATCTCTATGCTGATCATATCAACCATATGAGTCATGTTTGACCTTTCGGTATCCCGTATTCGAGGCCATGTATGTACATGCTAGGCTAGTCGAGTCAACCTAAGTGTTCTGCGTGTGTAAACTAGCTTACACCCGTTGTATGTGAACGTTAGAATCTATCACACCCGGTCAACATGTGGTGCTTCGAAACAACGAACCTTCGCAACGGTGCACACTTAGGGGAATACATATCTTGAAATTTTATGAGGGATCATCTTATCTTTGCTACTGTCATTCTAAGCAATAAGATGTAAAACATGATAAACATCACATGCAATCATATAGTGACATGATATGGCCAATATCATCTTTCTCCTTAGATCACCATCTTCGGGGAACTATGATCATCATCGTCACCGGCATGACACCATGATCTCCATCATCATGATCTCCATCATTGTGTTGTCGTGAAGTCGTTACTTCTACTACTATAGTTAACATTTAACAATAAAGTAAAGTAATCACATGGTGTTGCATCTCATACAATAAATTAAGACAACTCCTATGGCTCGTGTCGGTTGTCATACTCATCGACATGCAAGTCATGAATCCTATTACCAAGGTTAATTGAACCAATAGGAGTAACAACCAACCCCTGCCTTCAGCGACTTCATACAAAGAAGCAAACACTTGCACCCAACACGGGAAGAGGTTGTCAATCCCCTTGGACTCGTTATTTGCAAGCAAGTAAAGTGTGTAAATGAAAGTTAATAATTGCATAGTAAATAAAGGCAACAAAATAATTATAGAATTTGTAAACTTATAAGTGAATAGACCCTTTGGCCGTAGTTTTCCTAATGGCATCTCTCTTGTAGTAGGCATTGTTGGGGATCGTAGTAATTTCAAAAAAATTCCTACGCCATGCAAGGATCTATCTATGGAGAAACCAGTAACGAGAGAGGTTGTAGAGCATCTTCATACCTTTGAAGATCGCTAAGCGGAAGCGTTACTTTGAACACATTTGATGGAGTCGTACTCGCATCGATTCAGATCGTGGTGGATTCCGATCATGTGCCAAATCACGGCACCTCCGCGTTCAACACACGTACAGCCCGGTGACGTCTCCTCCTTCTCGATCCAGCAAGGAGAGAGGATAAGTTGAGGGAGAGCTCCGACAGCACGACGGCATGGTGGCGGTGGAGCTATGTGGTTCTCCGACAGGGCATTGCCAAGCGTTGCGGAGGAGGAAGAAGAGAGAGAAAGGGTTGCGCCTTGGGAGATATTAATTGTGTGTTCCCAAAAGGCCAAAACCTCATGCGCATGGGCCTATAGGGAAGGCTTTGTCCGTCCCAATAAGGGCTGGTACACCTCCTCTAACATCCCATGAACCTCTTTGGTTGTCAAACCCCTCCTGCGGGTCCTCCGACGCCCTCCCGGCGCTCCCGGTACACTACCGTTGAGCCCGAAAGTTTTCCGGTGACCAAAACAGGACTTCCTATATATCAATCTTTATCTCGGACCATTTCAGAGCTCCCTGTGACGTCCGGTATCCCATTCGAGACTCCGAACAACCTTTGGTAACCACATACCATTCCCTTTACCACTCTAGCGTGATCGAACCTTAGGTGTGTAGACCCTACGGGTTCGGGAGACATGCAGACATGACTGAGACATCTCTCTGGCCATTAACCAACAGCGGGGTTTGGAAATCCATGTTGGCTCCCACATGTTCCATGATGATCTCATCGGATGAACCACGATGTCAAGGATTCAATCAAACACGTATGCAATTCTCTTTGTCTGTCGGTATGATACTTGGCCGAGATTCGATCGTCGGTATCCTCATACCTTGTTCAATCTCGTTACCGACAAGTCTCTTTACTCGTTCTGTAACACATCATCCCGTGGCTAACTCCTTAGTCACACTCAGCTCATTATGATGATGGATTACCAAGTGGGCCCAGAGATACCTCTCCGTCACACGGAGTGACAAATCCCGGTCTCGATTCGTACAACCCAACAGACACTTTCAGAGATACCCGTAGTGCACCTTTATAATAACCCAGTTATGTTGTGAGGTTTGGTACACCCAAAGCACTCCTACGGTACCCGGGAGTTGCACAATCTCACGGTCTAAGGAAATGATACTTGACATTAGAAAAGCTTTAGCAGATAAACAACACGATCTAGTGCTACGCTTAGGATTGGGTCTTGTCCATCACATCATTCCCCAATGATGTGATCCTGTTATCAACGACATCCAATGTCCATGATCAGGAAACCATGATCATCTGTTGATCAACGAGCTAGCCAACTAGAGGCTCACTAGGGACACATTGTGATCTATATATTCACACAAGTATTACGGTTTCCGGTTAATACAATTATAGCACGAATAATAGACAATTATCATGAACTAGAAATATAATAATAACAATTGTATTATTGCCTCTAGTGCATATTTCCAACATGCATACGGTGGGTAAATAAATTATTGTTGGGCAATTGGTAGAGAAGCACATAGTTATGTAATATTCACGCATTGATCATGTATATATATGCATTATGTCGATAAGCAAATAGGTCGACTCCTGCATGCACCTATTACTACTCAATCCATCGACCACTATCCACCATGCATCTAGAGTATTAAGTAAAATAGAGTACTGCTTGGAGAACAATGACATGATGTAGACAAAGAGAACTCAATCAATATAAATTAAGCCATCATTTTATACTTAATGGCAACAATACAAAGACGTGTCCTTGTCTCTTTCTATCACTGTGATATAGAACTCCGCCTGATTGAACCCACTACAACACACGTCTCTCACTGAAGAAATATCAATCTAGTTGGCCAAACTATTTTGATAGATCGGAGAGATTTATGAAGCTATAATAATCATGTAAAAAGAATCATAATAGAATTCAGAGAAGACTCAAATCTTTATCATGAATAATCTGAACATATACACGCAATTGATCGGATCCCAACAAATGCATCGCACAAAAGAATTACATCGGATTGATCAAAGCGAAGATGCGATGATCATTATTTTGAAGATCAAGAGAGAGAGATTGACATCTAGGTACTAACCACAGACCCATTGGTCTGTGGTAAACTACTCACATAATCACCATGGGAGGAGCAAGGTTGATGTAGAGGTCCTCCGTGATCGAACCCCCTCCGGCAAGGCACCGGAACAGGGCACCAAATGGGCACACAACAGAAGAGAGACTTGCGGCGGCAGGAAAAGTGTTTCTGACTGATCTCATAGGGTTTTGGAATATTTTAGAACTTATAAGCTAGAGAGGGACATCGAGAAGCGCCTGAGGGGGCCACCACACAACACGGTGTGACCACCCCCTGGGCGCGCCCTGATGTGTCGTTCCTCCCTCGTGAGGCTTCCGGTATCCTCCCGAAGCTTCCACGTCTTATTTTGGTCCCAAAAAATCATAAAAAATTGTAGCAATTGGACTCTCTTTGGTACTATAAACCTGAAAAGACAAAAACATGCAGAAAACAACAACTAGCACTAGGCACTTGGTTAATACGTTAGTGCTTAAAAATAATATTAATTAGTATATAAACACCCTAAAAGCATCCTAGAATGATAATATTATAGCATGGAACAATAAAAAAATTAGATACGTTGGAGATGTATCAGCAACCCAAAGCTTGATTCCTGCTCGTCCTCGAGTAAGTAAATGATAAAAACAGAATATTTGATGTGACATGCTACCCAACATATAATCTATTGCAGGTTTGATCATTGAGAAACAATGAATTAATAAAAGTTAGCATAGTAATATTCAAACATAAGCAACATAATCATCAAGTTTCAAAATATACGATCCTTAAAGAATGTTCACCCTCTATTCATTTTATCATATAAGCATAGCATGGCTCCAAATGTTAAGCACCACGATGTCAAGTTAGTCAATTGGATCGTACTCTTTAACGCGCTTCGACTTTTTTATTACTCACTCAATATATGAGTCTGAACCATGGATAGAGAATAAAGGTGGAATAAAATATGGTGGTAGGTTTCAAAGGGGTGAAAGTGGAGAAGGAAGTCTCACATCAACTAGACATATCAACGGGCTATGGAGATGCCCACAATAGATATTAATGTAAGGAGTAGGCATTGCCATGCAACATATGCATTAGAGCTATAAGTGTATGAAAGTTCAACTGAAGTTAAGTGGGAGTGCATCCAACTTGCTTGCTCATCAAGACCTCGTGCATTTGAGGAAGCCCGTCACCGACATAGCCAAGTTCTATAATGAAAAATTCCCACTAGCATATGGAAGTGTCAAAACAGGAGACTCTCTATATGAAGAACATGGTTCCACTTTGAGGCGCAAGTGCGGAAAAAGAGGTAGTAGCACTGTCCCTTCTCTCTTTTCTCTCATTTATTCCTTTTTTAACTGTTTTTTAATTTTTCGTCCGGAGTATCATCCCGACTTGTGGAGGAATCATTGTCTCCATCATCCTTTCATCACTAAGACAGAGCCCTAATAATGATGATCGTCACACTTTTATTTACTTACAACTCAACATTAAAAACTATAGTATGACTCTGTATGGATGCCTCTGGCAGCGTACCAGGATGTGCAATGATCGAGCATAACATATATAAAAAGGATGAACAATGGCTTTGCCAGAAATACTATGTGAGCTTATATGATCATGCAAAGCAATATGGCAATGATAGTACAAGTCATATGATGTGACATGGAAGTTGCATGGCAATATATCTCGGAGTGGCTATGGAAATGCCATGATAGGTAGGTACGATGTTTTTTTTAGGAAGATATAATGAGGTTTATGTGCAACAGAGCGTATCATCTCACGGGTTTTGGATGCACCGACGAAGGTTGCACCAATCCTCGAGGTGAGAATGGGCAATGCACGACACCGAAGAGGCTAGCAAATATGTGGATGTGAGAGTGCGTATATCAATGGATTCACATTAGTCATAAAGAACTCACATAGTTATTAATATATTTTATTAGCTCTCCTGAAGAAAAGCAGTACGCTCATGGCCCTAGGGTGGAGGTTGGTAGGAGTTAATCATTGCGCTCCCCCGACTTAAACAACACTAGGATTTCAACAAGGAATAAGTATGCTTACACATCATCACCATGCCTAAAACTATTTGGATGAACAGAAAGTTAAAACATTTAATTAACGATACTTATATTAACCAATGATCATGCACTCATGCCCTTTTCACATTCCCTCACTAATAACATTAACCATGATTTATCTTTTATGTGCTACATGTGGTTTTGATTATGCACTCATTTAATACATATTATTTTTGGACTAGCCTTATAACCCATGTAAATTATCATCGCTATTTATTAACTCTCAACCAAATATAAGTGAAGAACAGAGTGTAATTATTTCTTTAAAATCTATACACCACCGTGCTCTCAAAGATATGAGTGAAGTGCTAGAGCAACTGCTAAGCTCAAAACATATAAGTGAAGCACAAAGAGTATTATAATAAATCATGGTGATATAGTGCCTCTCTAAATTGGGTGTGTCGAGTAAACACTGATTGCGGAAAACTATTACAAAAGTAAACTAAAGCAAACATACTGATGGATTGAGACGAAACAGGGGATGCCTTCCGGGGAATCCCCAAGTTTAGATGCTTGAGTATTCCTAGAATACTACCTTGGGGTGCCTTGGTAATTCCCAATCTTAGGCTCTTGCCGCTCCTTATTCCTTCATCCATCGTGATAATACCTAAAACTTGAAAACTTCATCACACAAAACTCAACAGAAACTTTGTGAGATCAATTAGTATAATAAACATATCAAATACTTTAGGTACTATTATTAATTGATATATATTTTGTTATTGCATAAGGTACTGTATTATAACTTCTCCATGACTTATAACCCCCGATACAATCCATGTCATCAGCAAAACAAGCAAACTGTGCAATAAAAAACAAAATGTGTCTAAAACAGAACAATGTGTAATGATATAATTAAGTACCATACTTATGTAACTAAAAAATTCTGAAAAATTAGGATACTTGAGGAAATTGTATAAAAATACATCGTAAAAAATTCAGATCAAAAATACGTGCGAGTAAAATCACAGAAATTCTGCACTGGATGCCAAAGTTTCTTTTTTTTGCACCGGCATCAATTCTACTATCATTCGAATCATCCCAGAGGATTTACTTGGCACAAACACTAATTTAAACATAAAAAAATAATCATTACAGAGGAAAAAAATCAAGTTATCACACACAAACTGAAAGTAAAATAAAAAAAATCAAGATAACTATTGGGTTGCCTCCCAACTAGCACTATGGTTTTACGCCCTAGCTAGGCATAATGCATATGATTCAAGTGTTGACATGTTTGACTCTCCACCCATAAGTAACCCTCACGATAGATTCATATGGTGGTTTGATTCTCTTTCAAGGAAAGTGTTCCATCCCTTTCTTTAATGGGGTGTTTCCCTCTTTCATCTTAAGTATTGCACCTATAGTTCACAGAAAAGGTCTCCCAAGTATTATTGTACAAGATGGGTTGCATTCAACATAAAGAACTATAAAATCTACGAACACATAATTTCTATTAGCAATTATGAGAACATCATTTATTCTTCCCATAGGTTTCTTGATAGTAGAGCCCACAAGATGTAAATTAAGGGAACATTCATGAATATTAGTGAGACCAAGTACATCACATAAAGATTTAGGTACAGTTGAAACACTAGCACCTAGGTCACATAAGGCATTGCATTCATATTCTTTTATTTTTATTTTAATATTAGGTTCCCACTCATCATGCAACTTTCTAGGAATAGAGACTTCTAACTCAAGTTTCTCATCATAGGTTTTACCATAGCTTCTACTATATCTTGGGTAAAACCTTTATTTTGTTCATAAGAATTGGGTGAGCTAATGATGGATGGCAGAAAGGAAATCCTTGTGATCCAAGATAACAGACACATCACTAATTAAAGATTTAACCTCTCCAAACCCACTTTTTCAGTTTTATCACTATAGTCATCACCCTCCAAGCAATTGGGATGCTCTCTAGCTAGAGTTAACTTGTATTGAGTCCCTTTATCATTCGTATTCAGATTAGTAAACAAATATTCAATTGGAGAAGTACCAAGCATTTTAAGATCTTCATCATGATTCCGGTAAAAACCGGGTGAAAGAGCTTTTTCTAGGAATTCCTGCTTAGCTTTCAACTTAGTTTTCCTCTCCTTACTTTCAGTGATAGACATTTGGATAGATTTAGTAGTCTCATTAAAGTCATGATTTTTGTGGCAAAGTTTTACTTTTAAGAGTTTGTACTGTTGGGGAACGTTGCATGGGAAACAAAAAATTTCCTACACACACGAAGACTTATCATGGTGATGTTCATCTACGAGGAGATTAGATCTACATACCCTTGTAGATCGCTAAGCGGGAAGCGCTTAAGAAATGCGGTTGATGTAGTGGTACAGCTTCGTGATTCGAATCACCGTCGTCCCATGATCTGTTCCGATCTAGCGCCGAACGGACGGCACCTCCGCGTTCAGCACATGTACAGCTCCATGAAGATCTCGACCTTCTTGATCCAGCAAGAGAGACGGAGAATTAGATGAGTTCTCCGGCAGCGTGACGGTGCTCCGGTGGTGGTGATGATCTACTCCTGCAGGGCTTCGCCCGAGCTCTGCAGAAATCCGATCTAGAGGAAGAACTACGTGGCATAGGTTTGAGTTGCACGTGGCAAAGTTGTGTCTGAAAAGCCCTAAAACCACCAGTATATATAGGAGGAGGGGAGGGGCTAGCCTCGGGACTCAAGGGAGCCCCAAGGGCGCCGGCCAAAGGGAGAGGTGGACTCCCACCCCAATTCAGTTTGGGGAAAGGACTCCACTCCTTCCTTCCCACCCCCTATTTCCTTTTTTTCCTTTCCTTTGGTATTTTTCCCTTGTGGTGCCATGGCCCTATTGGGCTAGACTCACCAGCCCACTAAGGGCTGGTGCTCCACCCTAGGGTCATTGGGCTCACTCCCGGGTGGGTAGGCCCCTCCCGGTTAATACCCGTAACCCATTCGTCACTCCCGATACACTCCCGGTAATGCGTGAAACTTTCCGGTGACCAAATGAAACCATCCTATATATCAATCTTCGTTTACGGACCATTCCAGAAACCCTCGTGATGTCTGTGATCTCAACCGGGACTCCGAACAACCTTCGGTAACCACACATATAACTCAACTATACTAAAACATCATCGAACCTTAAGTGTGCAGACCCTAAGGGTTCGAGAACTATGTAGACATGACCCGAGACACTCCTCGGTAAATATCCAATAGCGGGACCTCGATGTCCATATTGGATCCTACATATTCTACGAAGATCTTATCGGTTGAACCTCTGTGCCAAGGATTCATATAATCCCGTATGTCATTCCCTTTGTCCTTTGGTATGTTACTTGCCCGAGATTCGATCGTCGGTATCCGTATACCTATTTCAATCTCGTTACCGGCAAGTCTCTTCACTCGTTCCGTAATCCAAGATCCTGTGACTCACACTTGAGTCACATTGCTTGCAAGGCTTGTGTGTGATGTTGTATTACCGAGTGGGCCCCGAGATACCTCTCCGTCACGCGGAGTGACAAACCCCAGTCTTGATCCATACTAACTCAACGGACACCTTCGGAGATACCTGTAGAGCACCTTTATAGTCACCAAGTTACATTGCGACGTTTGATACACACAAGGTATTCCTCCGGTGTTAGTGAGTTATATGATCTCATGGTCATAGGAATAAGTACTTGACACGCAGAAAACAATAGAAATAAAATTACACGATCACATGCTACGTTCATAGTTTGGGTCTAGTCCATCACATGATTCTCCTAATGATGTGATCGAGTTATCAAGTGACAACACTTGCATATGGTCAGAAAATCTTGACCATCCTTGATCAACTGACTAGCCAACTAGAGGCTTGCTAGGGACATTGTTTTGTCTATGTATCCACACATGTATCTATGTTTTCATTCAATACAATTATAGCATGGATAAGAAAGGATTATCTTGAAACAGGAAATATAATAATAACTATTTTATCATTGCCTCTAGGGCATATTTCCAATAGTCTCCTACTTGCACTAGAGTCAATAATCTAGTCCTCACACCGCTATGCGATTTACATTGTTATGAATCTAACACCCATACAGTTCTGGTGTTGATCATGCTTCGCTCGTGGAAGAGGTTTAGTCAGCGGATCTGCTACATTCAAATCCGTGTGCACTTTGCAAATATTTACGTCCTCTCCTTCGACATAGTCGTAGATGAGGTTGAAGCATCGTTTGATGTGTCTGGTCTTCTTGTGAAACCTTGGTTCCTTTGCTAAAGCAATGGCACTAGTGTTGTCACAGAACAGAGTTATTGGATTTAGTGCGCTCGGCACAACTCCAAGATCCGTCATAACCTGCTTCATCGAGACACCCTCCTTAGCTGCCTCCGAGGCAGCCATGTACTCCGCTTCACATGTAGAATATGCTATGACGCTTTGTTTGGAACTGCACCAGCTTACCGCACCCCCATTAAGAAGAAATACGTATCCGCTTTGAGACTTAGAGTCATCCGGATCAGTGTCAAAGCTTGCGTCGACTTAACCCTTTACGATGAGCTCTTTCTCACCTCCATAAACGAGAAACATTTCCTTAGTCCTTTTCAGGTACTTCAGAATATTCTTGACCGCCGTTGAGTGATCCACTCCTGGATTACTTTGAAACCTGCCTGCCATACTTATGGCCAAGCTGACGTCCGGTCTAGTGCACAACATTGCATACATGATATAACCTATGGGTGAAGCATATGGGACGGTACTCATCTGTTCTCTATCTTCCGCAGTTGCTCGGCACTAAGTCTTACTCAATTTTATACCTTGTAATACTGGCAAGAACCCCTTCTTGAACTGTTTCATTTTGAACTTCTTCAAAACTTTATCAAGGTATGAGCTTTGTGAAAGTCCTATCACGCGTCTCGATCTATCCCTATAGATCTTAATGCCTACAATGTAAGCACCTTCTCCTAGGTCCTTCATAGAGAAACTTTTATTCAAGTAATCCTTTACGCTCTCCAAAACTCTACGTTGTTTCTAATCAACAATATGTCATCCATATATATTATTAGAAACGCCACAGAGCTCCCACTATCTTTCTTGTAAATACAAGATTCTCCAACCACTTGTATAAACCCAAATGCTTTGATCAGCTCATCAAAGCGCTTATTCCAACCCCGAGATGCTTGCACCAGTCCATAAATGGATCACTGGAGCTTGCATACTTTGTTAGCATTCTTTGGATTGACAAAACCTCCGGGTTGCATCATATACAACTATTCCTTAAGAAAACCGTTAACGAACGCCGTTTTGACATACATCTGCCAGATTTCATAATCGAAGAATGCAACTGTTGCTAACATGATTCGGACAGGCTTAAGCATCGCTACCGGTGAGAACGTCTCATCGTAGTCAACTCCTTAAACTTGTGAAAAATCCTTTGCCACAAGTTGAGCTTTATAAACGGTCACATTACCGTCCGCGTCCATCTTCTTCTTAAAGATCCATTTGTTCTCACTAGCCTTGCGGTGTAACATCCCAAATTTCCAATTTGGAATGTTATTGCATTAGAGCATCTTGCATATCATATTTTATTTGCATAATTGCCGATCCTAAAAATTCTAACCAACTCAAGGACCCTTGGAGAGAGTTGGGAATTTATTTATTTTCATATTGGGATTTTCTCAAATAATGAAAAGAGGATCATTGGTTTTTAATTATTTTTCTCTTCAAATATTTCATATATAAAAATATGAGAGAGGGGACAAAATGACTTTCCCAAATTTTAGAAATATTTGAGAGGAAATATTAAAGCCAAATAATAATTTGTTCTTGGATTTTATTTGCTATTTTATTTGATTTACGAAAATACGCGTTTTTCAAAATAGTATTTCGGCCTTTTAGAAATGTGCACGTTGTAGAGCTCATTTTTAGGAGTCCGGCAAAATTTGTTTCATCGAAATCGGAGTTCGTATGGACTTCCGTTTTAATTTTCCATCTCGTCCGATTTAAAAAAACGAACCGACCACGAAGGCTATATAAGCCGCCCGCCCCCCTGCGCAAAAACCCAAGCCGCCGCCGCCGGTCGCCGCCACTCATCGGAGAACGCCGCCCGAGGTAGAAAAAAATATTTTTCAGTTTTTTTTGGTTTATTTAATTAACGGACGTTCGTCCGTACGGTCCTTTTAACGAACACTGTTCGTTAATTATTTTCAAACGGCGAACGTTCGTTCGTCCGTCTGTTCGTCAGATTAATTTTCGGGGATTTTTCCGCGATTAATTTCGATCGCGATTCCTGATCCGAATTTCATTTTAGCATAACTTTTTGCTCGTTTATCGAAATCAGGTGATTCAAACGCCTAGATTTTCGTCACGAAAATCTCCTTCCGATTAATCCACTTGCACAAGATTTTTATAAATAAAATTTTGAATTTAGTCCAGATTAGTAAACGAATCTCGTTTCTTTCGCAGTTTGAGTTTCGTTGATCCGTTTGATTTGATTCTTTTTGCAAACCGGAGTTCTTTACTTGAACTTTCTGGTTAGATCTTATTCGATTTTACCCGTGCATCGATATTGTTTGCTTATGTGTGCTATTGTTTGTTGCGATAGAATACCCGGATTATGAAGCGTGCTACTACGAGTCCCTAGGTTTTGCGGATCATCCGCAAGGCAAGTAACACTTTGATCATATCCCTTATTATCCAGTTTTATTGCATTAGATCCACCCTCACACATTGCATGGTTAGGATCTAATTAACATGTGGGTATTGGAAAGTAGATACAGAGGTAGAACCTTACCTGTTTACTATCAAACTTTTGGGAATTACTTCTACGTGATGCTATTATTGCTATGCTATGCTCGTAGACGTTATTGGGTGAGTGATTCCATGACAGATGTGAGTATTGTTAATTAAAGGTTAACTTAAGGTGGCTACTTAAATACACATCTGGATGGATTGCTTGAGGCACCCTGGAATCCCCAGTGGCTGTCAAGATATCCTGGGGGAACCGTGTGATCATCCTTAGGCCATATTATTGTAATAAATTCTCTTTGAGACATTCGATGTAATATGTGTGTTATTGCTACTCTGTTATAATACCCATCAAAGTACTGTGCGTGTCAGCATACCGATCCAGGGATGACACAGATGCATAGAGACTAGACTGATTGAGGTCTGGTCGCTACATGCGGCCTTCTGGTAATACTTCCAAAGTCCACGCTTTGTTTTCGTACATAGATCCTATCTCGGACTTCATGGCCTCCAGCCATTTGTTGGAATCTGAGCCCACCATTGCTTATTCATAATTCGTAGGTTCATTATTGTCTAACAACATGATTGATAAGACAGGATTACCGTACCACTCAGGCGCAGTACGTGATCTTGTCGACCTGCGAGGTCCGATAGGAACTTGATCCGAAGTTTCATGATCCTCATCATTAACTTCCTCCTCAACCGGGGTCGCTTTGACACAGGTTTCCCCTTGCAATGCTCCACCATCTAGAGGGATTAGAGGTTCGAAAACCTCATCAAGACTATCTTCCTCCCACTCAATTCTTTCGAGAGAAACTCCTTCTCAAGAAAAGCTCCTTTCTTAGCAACAAACACTTTGCCCTTGGATTTGAGATAGAAGGTGTACCCAACTATCTCCTTTGGGTAACCTATGAAAACACACCTTTCCGCTTTGGGTTTTTGACATAAACATCACATCCCCCAACTTTAAGAAATGGCAACTTTGGTCTTTTGCCATACCACAGCTCGTATGGTGTCGTCTCAACGGATTTTGATGGTGCCCTATTTAAAGTGAATATAGCTGTCTCTAATGCATAACCCCAAAACGATAATGGCAAATCGGTAAGAGACATCATAGATCACACCATTTCTAACAAAGTATGATTACGATGTTCGGACACACCATTACGCTGTGGTGTTCCAAGCGGTGTCAACTGTGAAACAATTCCACATTGTCTTAAGCGAGCACCAAACTCGAAACTCAGATACTCACCCCCACGATCAGAACGTAGGAACTTGATCTTCTTATTACGATGATTTTCTACTTCACTCTGAAATTGCTTGAACTTCTCAAATGTTTCAGACTTGTGCTTCATCAAGTAGATATATCCATACCTACTCAAATCATCAGTGAAAGTGAGAAAATGACGATATCCGCCGCACGCCTCCACACTCATCGGACCCCACACATCGGTATGTATGATCTCCAACAAGTCACTTGCACACTCCATTGTTCCGGAGAACGGAGTCTTAGTCATCTTGCCCATGAGGCATGGTTCGCACGTGTCAAGTGATTCAAAATCAAGTGACTCCAAAAGCCCATCGGAATGGAGTTTCTTCATGCGCTTTACACCAATATGACCTAAGCGGCAGTGCCACAAAAACATGGCGCTATCATTGTTAACTCTACATCTTTTGGTCTCAGTGTTATGTATATGTGTATCATCACTATCAAGATTCAATATGAGCAATCCTCTCACATTGGGTGCATGACCATAAAAGATATTACTCATAGAAATAGAACAACCATTATTCTCTGACTTAAACGAGTAACCGTCTCGCAATAAACAAGATCCAGATATAATGTTCATGCTTAACGCAGGCACTAAATAACAATTCTTTAAGTTCATAACTAATCCCGATGGTAACTGAAGTGAGACTGTGCCGACGGTGATTTCATCAACCTTGGAACCATTTCCCACGTGCATCGCCACTTCATCCTTCGCCAGCCTTCATTTATTCCGCAGGTCCTGCTTCAAGTTGCAAATATGAGCAACAGAACCGGTATCAAATACCCAGGCACTACTACGAGAGTTGGTTAAGTACATATCAATAACATGTATATCAAATATACCTGATTTTTCTTTGGCCGCCTTCTTATCAGCCAAATACTTGGGGTAGTTGCGCTTGCAGTGACCCATTCCCTTGCAATAATAACACTCTGTTTCTGGCTTAGGTCCAGCCTTGGGTTTCTTCGTCAGATTGGCAACAGGTTTGCCGCTCTTCTTGGAGTTACCCTTCTTGCCTTTGCCGTTTCTCTTGAAACCAGTGGTCTTATTGACCATCAACACTTGATGCTCTTTCCGGAGTTCTGACTCTGCGATTTTCAGCATCGTGAATAACTCGGCGGTTGACTTGTTCACCCCTTGCATGTTAGAGTTCAACACAAAGCTCTTATAGCTAGGTGGCAGTGATTGAAGAATTCTATTAGTGATAGCCTCTTGTGGGAGTTCAATCCCCAGCTCAGCTAGACGGTTTGAGTACCCAAACATTTTGAGCAGATGTTCACTGGCAGACGAGTTCTCCTCCATCTTGCAAGCATAGAATTTATCGGAGGTCTCATACCTCTCGATCCGGGAGTTCTTCTAAAAGATAAACTTCAACTCGTGGAACATCTCATATGATCCATGATGCTCAAAGCAACGTTGAAGTCCCGGTTCTAAGCCATACAAGACTGCACATTGAACTACTGAGTAGTCCTCCTTACGTGTTAACCAGGCATTCAAAACATCTTGGCTAGACGTAGCAGGTGATTCATCTCCTAGCATTACATTAAGGACATAATCCTCCTTCCCAGCTTGCAGGAGCAGATTTAGATTACGAGCCCAGTCTGCAAAGTTGCTTCCATCATCTTTCAACTTAGCTTTCTATAGGAACGTATTGAAATTCAGGGTTGCTACTGCGTGAGCCATTGATCTACAACATAAAATATTGCAAAATGGACTTACACTATGTTTAATATAATTAGAGTTTAACTAATCAAATTACTGATAAACTCCCACTCAAAAAGTACACCTCTCTAGTCATTTGAGTGGTACATAATCTAAATCCACTATCTCAAGTCCGATCATCACGTGAGTTGAGTATAGATTCAGTGGTAAGCATCTCTATGCTAATCATATCAACTATATGATTCATGCTCGAACTTTCGGTCTCTTGTGTTCCGAGGCCATGTCTGTACATGCTAGGCTCGTCAAGTTTAACCCAAGTGTTCCGCGTGTGCAACTGTTTTGCACCCGTTGTATGTGAACGTTGAGTCTATCACACCCGATCATCACGTGGTGTCTCGAAACGATGAACTGTCGCAATGGTGCACAGTCGGGAAAACACAATTTCATCTTGAAATTTTAGTGAGAGATCACCTTATAATGCTACCGTCGTTCTAAGAAAAATAAGGTGCATAAAAGGATTAACATCACCATGCAATTCATAAGTGACATGATATGGCCATGATCTTGTGCTTCTTGATCTCCATCACGAAAGCACCGACATGTTCTTCTTATCATCAGCGCCACACCATGATCTCCATCATCGTGTTGCCATCGAGGTTGTCGTGCTATCTATGCTATTACTACTGAAGCTACGGCCTAGCAATATAGTAAACATATCTACAAACATAAACATTAGTTTAAAGACAACCCTATGGCTCCTGTCGATTGCCGTAGCATCGATGTGCAAGTCAATATTAACTATTACGACATGATCATCTCATACATCCAATATATCATATCATGTCTTTGGCCATATCACATCACAAGCATACCCTGCAAAAACAAGTTAGACGTCCTCTAATTTGTTGTTGCATGTTTTACGTGGTTGCTATGGGTATCTAGTATGGTCGCATCTTACTTACGCAAAAACCACAACGGAGATGTGCAAATTGCTATTTAACCTCTCTCCAAGGACCGCCTCGGTCAAAACCAATTCAACTAAAGTTGAAGAAACCGACACCCGCCAGTCATCTTTATGCAACGAGTTGCATGTTAGTTGATCAAACCAGTCTCTCGTAAGCGTACGAGCAATGTCGGTCCGGGCCGCTTCAATCCAACAATACTGCTGAATCGAGAAAAGACTAAGGAGGGCAGCAAATCGAACATCAACGCCCAAAAAACCTTTTGTGTTCTACTCGAGATAACATCTACGCATGAACCTAGCTCATGATGCCATTGTTGGGGAACGTTGCATGGGAAACAAAAAATTTCTTACGCACACGAAGACCTATAATGGTGATGTTGATCTACGAGAGGAGATTAGATCTACATACCCTTGTAGATCACTAACGGGAAGCGTTTAAGAAACGCGATTGATGTAGTGGTATAGCTTCGTGATTCAAATCACCGTCGTCCCATGATCCTTCCCACAATCCGTTCCGATCTAGTGCCGAACGGACGGCACCTCCGCGTTCAGCACACATACAGCTCGATGATGATCTCGGTCTTCTTGATCCAGCAAGAGAGATGGAGAAGTAGATGTGTTCTCCGGCAGCGTGATGGTGCTCCGGTGGTGGTGATGATCTACTCCTGCAGGGCTCCGCCCGAGCTCCGCAGAAATCCGATCTAGAGGAAGAACTACGTGGTATAGGTTTGAGTTGCATGTGGAAAAGTTGTGTCTCAAAAGCCCTAAAACCACCAGTATATATAGGAGGAGGGGAGGGGCTAGCCTTAAGACTCAAGGGAGCCCCAAGGGCGCCGGCCGAAGGGAGAGGTGTACTCCCACCCCAATTCGGTTTGGGGGAAGGAGTTCACTCCTTCCTTCCCACCCCCTCTTTCCTTTTTATTCCTTTCCTTTGGTATTTTTCCCTTGTGGCGCCATGGCCCTATTGGGCTGGCCTCACCAGCCCACTAAGGGCTGGTGCGCCACCCTAGGGTCACTGGGCTCACTCCCGGGTGTGCGGGCCCCTTGATACGTCCATTTTGCATCATGCTTTTATATTGATATTTATCGCATTATGGGCTGTTATTACACATTATGGTACAATACTTATGCCTTTTCTTTCTTATTTTATAAGGTTTACATGAAGAGGGAGAATGCCGACAGCTGGAATTCTGGGCGGGAAAAGGAGCAAGTTTGAGATACCTATTCTGCACAACTGCAAAAGCCGTGAAATCAGCGAGGAATTATTTTGGAATATATAACAAATATTGGGCAGAAGAAATATTGGAGGGGAGCCACCAGGAGGCCGCAAGCCTGCCAGGTGTGCCTGGGTGGCTCGTGGGCCCCCTGTTACCCCTCCGGCTCCTATCTTCTCCTATAAGGAGGGTTTCGTCCTAGAAAAAATCAAGAGGGAGCTTTTGGGAAGAAACACCACCGATACGAGGCGGAACTTGAGAAGAACCAATCTAGAGCTCCGACAGGGCCATCCTGCCTGGGAAACTTCCCTCCCGGAGGGGGAAATCGTCGCCATCGTCATCACCAACACTCCTCTCATTGGAGGGGACTCATCTCCATCAATATATTCATCAGCACAATCTCATCTCCAAACCCTAGTTTATCTCTTGTAACCAATCTCCGTCTCGCGACTCCGATTGGTACTTGTAAGGTTGCTAGTAGTGTTAATTACTCCTTGCAGTTGATGCTAGTTGGTTTACTCGGTGGAAGATCTTATGTTCAGATACTTAATGCTATTCAATACCTCTCAGATCATGAACATAATTATGCTTTGTGAGTAGTTACGTTTGTTCCTGAGGACATGGGATAAGTCTTGCTATAAGTAGTCATGTGAATTTGGTATTCGTTCGATATTTTGATGTGTTGTATGTTGTCTTTCTTCTAGTGGTGTTATGTGAACGTCGACTACATAACACTTCACCATTATTTGGGCCTAGAGGAAGGCATTGGGAAGTAATAAGTAGATGATGGTTTGCTAGAGTGACAGAAGCTTAAACCCTAGTTTATGCGTTGCTTCGTAAGGGGTTGATTTGGATCCATTAGTTTAATGCTATGGTTAGACTTTCTCTTAATTCTTCTTTCATAGTTGCGGATGCTTGCGGGAGGGGTTAATCATAAGTGGGATGTTTGTCCAAGTAAGGACAACACCCAAGCACCGGTCCACCCACATATCAAAATATCAAAGTAGCGAACGCGAATCATATGAACATGATGAAAACTAGCTTGACAAAAATTCCCATGTGTCCTCGGGAGCGCTTTACCTTATATAAGAGTTCGTTCGGGCTTGTCCCTTGCTACAAAAGGGATTGGGCCATCTTGCTGCACCTTTGTTACTATTGTTACTTGCTACTCGTTACGGATTATCTGATCACACAACTATCTGTTACCAATAATTTCAGTGCCTGCAGATAATACCTTGCTGAAAACCACTTGTCATTTCCTTCTGCTCCTCGTTGGGTTCAACACTCTTACTTATAGAAAGGACTACGATAGATCCCCTACACTTGTGGGTCATCACCCCTCCCGGTGAATACCCGGAACCCATTCGTCACTCTCGGTATACTGCCCGTAATGCGTGAAACTTTCCGGTGACCAAATGAAACCATCCTATATATCAATCTTCGTTTCCGGACCATTCTGGAAACCCTCGTGACGCTCATGTTCTCATCTGGGACTCCAAACAACCTTCGGTAACCACACATATAACTCAACTATACTAAAACATCATCGAACCTTAAGTGTGCAGACCCTGCGGGTTCGAGAACTATGTAAACATGACCTGAGACACTCCCCGGTCAATATCCAATAGCGGGACCTGGATGTCCATATTGTATCGTACATATTCTATGAAGATCTTATCGGTTGAAATTCTGTGCCAAGGAATCATATAATCACGTATGTCATTCCCTTTGTCCTTTGGTATGTTACTTGCCCGAGATTCGATCGTTGATATCCGTATACCTATTTCAATCTCGTTACCGGCAAGTCTCTTTACTCGTTTCGTAATACAAGATCCCGTGACTCACACTTTTGTCACATTGCTTGCAAGGCTTGTGTGTGATGTTGTATTACAGAGTGGGCCCCGAGATACCTCTCCGTCACACGGAGTGACAAATCCCAGTCTTGATCCATACTAACTAAACGGACACCTTCGGAGATACCTATAGAGCACCTTTACAGTCACCCAGTTACGTTGCGACGTTTGATATACACAAGGTATTCCTCTGGTGTTAGTGAGTTATATGATCTCATTCTCATAGGAATAAATACTTGACACGTAGAAAACAATAGCAATAAAATGACACAATCACATGCTACGTTCATAGTTTGGGTCTAGTCCATCACATGATTCTCCTAATGACGCGATCTAGTTATCAAGTGACAAGACTTGCATATGGTTAGAAACCTTGACCATCCTTGATCAACTGGCTAGCTAACTAGAGGCTTTCTTGGGACATTGTTTTGTCTATGTATCCACACATGTATCTATGTTTTCATTCAATACAATTATAGCATGGATAATAAACGATTATCTTGAAACATGAAATATAATAATAACTATTTTATCATTGCCGCTAGGGCATATTTCCAACATCTACATCAAGAGCAATCCTATCCATGTTCCTAGCCAAGTCATCAATTTTATGCAACTTTTCCTCTACCATAGTATTGATTTTTTCAGAACTAATGGATTGTTTTATGGTGTTCACAAAATTATAGGATAACTTATTATTTTTGGTTGAAGAATTTCCATAATAATTTCCATAAGTGTTGCCGTAACTATATTAGAGGAGTTACGATGATATGTCCTAGCATTGAAATTACCCCGATAGACATTGTTATTAAAATTGTTTCAAGAGATAAAATTCACATTAATGGCATTATAATTTTGCTAAATAAAAGTAGACAAGGGCATGTCATTAGGATCAATGTGAGAATTTTTACAAACAACCAAATTCATAGGAGCGTCAACTTTTTCACTCAAAGTAATGGTTTCCTCGAGCGAGTCTACCTTCTAACCAGTTGGAGTTCTTTTGGCATGCCATTGAGGGTAGTTTGTCATGATGTTGTCCGGAGGCTTGGTGGCCTCTCCTCAGGTCACCTCCATGAAGGTACCACCTGCAGCGAAATCTAGAAGATTTCTAGACATAAAAATTATTCCAACATAGAAATTTTGAGTAATCATCCACAAGTTTAAACCATGAGTAGGGTAATTTCTAATCATTTATTTAATATTCTCCCAAGCTTGCGCAACATGTTCTTGTTCATGTTGTTTAAAATTCATAATTTGATTTCTAAGGGAGATGATCTTAGCAGGTGGAAAAAATACTTGGTACTAAGTATCTTTACGATTATCCCATGCTCCAATCTTATTACGTGGTAAATATGAGAACCAAGATTTGGCTTTATCTCGTAAGGAAAAAGGAAATAATTTTAATTTCAAAATATCATTATCCATGTCCTTTTTTTTGCATATCACAAAGTTCAACAAAGGTATTAAGATGAGCAGTGGGATCCTCATTAGGACTTCCCGAAAATTGTTCTTTCATCACAAGATTCAACAATGCAGCATTTATATCATAAGACTCTGCACTAGTGGCGGGTGGTATAGGTGTAATAATAAAACCATTGTTTTTAGTATTTCAAAAGTCACACAACTTAGTAGTATGTTGAGACACGGTGACCGAGCAAGCCAAGTAACAAGCAGGATAAGTAAACAAACGAGCAAAGAAGTAACCTAGTGGCTAGAAAATATAAATACTTTTGTATTTTTGATTTTTATGAAGCAAGCTAAATATAACAGCAAATAATAAGAAGAACAAGTGAATGATAATTTATGCAAAGTTACCTGATTGTAGGTTGGTGATACTTCCCGACAAAGGTGCCAGAACTCCTTCCTAATACTTGTGATCTGCGTTGGGTTTTCTGAGAAGAGGAACTAGTGATGCAACATTGCATAGATAAGTATTTTCCTTAGTAGAGAACCAAGGTTTATCGAACCAATAAGATTAACAACCAACCACCATCTTCAGCGACTTCACACAATGAAACAAACACTTGCACCCAACGCAGGCAAGAGGGTTGTCAATCCCCTTGGACTCGTTATTTGCAAGCAAGTAAAGTTTGTAAATGTAAGTTGACAATTGAAAAATAAACAAAAAGTAAATAAAGATAGTGAGGTAATAGTAGCATATGTAAACTTATAAGTGAATAGACCTGGGGGTCGTAGTTTTCCCTAATGGCATCTCTCATGTAGTAGGCTACGACGGGTAAACATATTACTTTTGGGCAATTGATAGAAAGCGCATAGTTATGTAATATTCATGGAAATTATCATGTATATATAGGCATCAGATCCATAAGCAAATAGGATGAATCCTTCACCTATTACTATTACTCCACCCATCAACCGCTATCCAGCATGCAACTAGAGTATTAAGTAAAACCGAGTAATGCATGGAGAACAATGACATGATGTAGACAAAGAGAACTCAATCAATATGAATTAACCCCGTCATTTTATTCTTAGTGGCAACTATACAAATACGTGTCCTTATCCCTTTTTGTTATTGGGATATAAAACTCTGCCAAATTGAACCGACTACAACACATCCCTCTCAGTAAAGAAATACAAGTCTAGTTGGTCAAACTATTTCAATAGATCGGAGAGATTTATGAAGCTATAATAATCATGCAAATATGAATCATACAAAGGAGACTCAGATCTTTATCATGAATAATCTGAACATAAACCCACAATTTATCAGATCCCAACAAACGCACCGCACAAAAGAATTAAATCGGATAGATCAAAGCAAAGATGCAATGATCATTGTATTAAAGATTAAGAGAGAGAGAGAGCCGTCTAGATACTAGCCACAAACTCGTAGGTCTGTAGAAAACTACTCACACGTCACTATGGGAGCTACAAGGTTGATGTGAAGGACATCCGTGATCGACCCCCCTCTAGTAGAGCACCGGAACATGGCTCCAGATGGGAACACAACGGAACAGAGACTTACGGCAGTGGAAAAGGTCGTGTCTACCTGTCTCCCGAACCCGCAGGGTCTACACACTTAAGGTTCGATGACGCTAGGGTTATAGGGAATTGTTATATGAGGTTACCGAAAGTTGTTCGGAGTCCCGGATGAGATCCCGGACGTCACGAGGAGCTCCGGAATGGTCCGGAGGTAAAGATTGATATATAGGACGGATGGTTTCGGACACCGGAAGTGTTTCGGGCATCACCGGTAACGTACCGGGACCACCGGAGGGGCCCCGGGGGTCCACCGAAAGGGGGAAACGACCCCGGGAGGCTAGATAGGACAAGTGGGGGAGGGAACCAGCCCCTAGGTGGGCTGGTGCCCCCCCACTCAGCCCATGGCGCAGGAAGAGGGGAGAGGGGAGAGGGGGGAAACCCTAGTGCAGGTGGGCCTAAGGCCCACCAGAGGGGTGCGCCACCCCCCCTCCCCCCTTGGCCGCCACACCTCCCCCCATCTAGGGCTGCCGCCCCCCTAGGAGAGGGAAACCCTCAAGGGGCGCAGCCCCTCCCTACCCCTATATATAGTGGGCACTTTTGGGCTTTTGGAGACACTTTTCCCTCTCCCTCGGCGCAGCCCTACCCTTCTTTCTCCTCCTCTGTGCCAGTGCTTGGTGAAGCCCTGCCGGGAGACCTCGTCTCTCCAACGACACCACGCTGTCGTGTTGCTGGAGTTCTTCCCCAACCTCTCCCTCCTCCTTGCTGGATCAAGGTGCAGGAGACGTCACCGGGCTGCACGTGTGTTGAACGCGGAGGTACCGTAGCTCGGCACTAGATCGGAATCACACCGCGATCTGAATCGCCGCGAGTACGACTCCATCAACCGCGTTCTAGTAACGCTTCCGCTTAGCGATCTTCAAAGGTATGAAGATGCACTCACCCCTCTCTCGTTGCTGGTCTCTCCATAGGAAGATCTAAATATGGCGTAGGAAAATTTTGAATTTATGCTACGTTACCCAACAGTGGCATCCGAGCCAGGTTTTCTATGCGTAGATTCTATGCACGAGTAGATCACAAAAGGTTGTGGGCGATGATTTGTCAATTGCTTTCCGCTACTAGTCTTATTCTTTTCCGGCATTATTGTGGGATGAAGCGGCCCAGACCGACCTTACACGTACGCTTACGTGAGACTGTTTCCACCGACAGACAAGCACACCGTGCATAAAGGTGGCTAGCGTGTGTCTGTCTCTCCTACTCTAGTCGGATTAGATTTGATGAAAAAGGTCCTTATGAAGGGTAAATAGCTTTGGCATATCATTGTTGTGGCTGTCACATAGGTAAGAAAGCGTTCTTGCTAGAAACCCAAATCAGCCACGTAAAACTTGCAACAACAATTAGAGGATGTCTAACTTGTTTGTGCAGGGTTTGACATGTGATGTGATATGGCCAAAGTTGTGACGTTGCATGTATGATGCATGAGATGATCATGTTATTGTAATAGGTTTCACGACTTGCATGTCGATGAGTATGACAACCGGTAGGAGCCATAGGAGTTGTCTTAATTTATTGTATGAGATGCAACGCCATGTGCTTACTACTTTTACTTCATTGCTAACGGTTAGCTATAGTAGTAGTGATAGTAGTAGTTGGCGTGACGACTTCACAGAGACACGATGATGGAGATCATGGTGTCACGCCGGTGATAATGATGATCATGCGATGCCTAAAGATGGAGATCGAAAGAGCAAAGATGATAATGGCCATATCATGTCACTATATGATTGCATTGTGATGTTTATCATATTTTTCATCTTATTGCTTAGAACGACGGTAGCAGAATAAGATGATCCCTCTTAAACTTTCGAGAACGTATTCCCCTAAGTGTGCACTGTTGCGAAGGATCGTTGTCTCGAAGCACCACGTGATGATCTGGTGTGATAGATTCTAACGTTCGCATACAACGGGTGTAAGCCAGATTTACACACGCGAAACACCTAGGTTGACTCGACGAGCTTAGCATGTACAGACATGACCTCGAATACAAGAGACCTAAAGGTCGAACATGAGTCGTATGGTTGAATACGATCAGCATGAAGTTGCTCACCATGGTGACTAGTCCGTCTCACGTGATGATCGGACACGGGTTAGTCAACATGGATCATGTATCACTTAGATGACTAGAGGGATGTCGATTTAAGTGGGAGTTCATACTTAATATGATTAAATGAACTTAATTGTCATGAACTTAGTCTAAAAGTTGTCTTTATAAATATTGTAGATGGCCAACGTCAACCTCAATTTCAACGCATTCCTAGAGAAAAACAAGCTGAAAGATGATGGTAGCAACTATGCGGACTGGGTTCGTAACTTGAAGCTCATCCTTGAAGCAGCTAAAAAGGATTATGTCCTTGATGCGCCGCTAGGTGACCCTCCCGCTCCCATAGCAGCCCAGGACATTCTGAACGTCTGGCAAACGCGGAGTGATGACTACTCTCTGGTTAGGTGTGGCATGTTATACAGTTTAGAAACGGGGCTCCAAAGGCGTTTTGAGCAACACGGTGCATATGAGATGTTCCAAGAGATGAAGCTAGTTTTTCAAGCTCATGCCCGTGTCGAGAGATATGAAGTCTCCGACAAGTTCTTTAGCTATAACATGGAGGAGAACAGTTCTGTCAGTGAGCACATACTCAAAATGTCTGGGTTACACGGTCGTCTGACTTCACTTGGAGTCGAACTTCCGGATGATGCTATAATTGACAGAATCCTCCAGTCTCTCCCACCAAGCTACAAAGGCTTTGTGCTTAACTACAACATGCAAGGGATGGAGAAGACCATTCCCGAGTTGTACTCGATGCTCAAGTCTGCAGAAGTAGAAATCAAGAAAGAGCATCAAGTGTTGATGGTCAACAAGACCACTAGTTTCAAGAAGGCCAAGGGTAAGAAGAACTTCAAGAAAGACGGCAAAGCCGTTGTCGCGCCCGGTAAGCCAGATGCCGGGAAGAAGAAAAAGAATGGACCCAAGCCTGAGACTGAGTGCTTCTATTGCAAGGGAAAGGGTCACTGGAAGCGGAATTGTCCCAAATACTTAGCGGACAAGAAGGCCGACAATGTTAAAGGTATATGTGATATACATGTTATTGATGTGTACCTTACCAGCGCTCGTAGTAGCTCCTGGGTATTTGATACCGGTGCTGTTGCTCACATTTGCAACTCAAAGCAGGAACTGTGGAATAAGCGGAGACTGGCCAAGGACGAGGTGACAATGCGCGTCGGGAATGGCTCCAAGGTCGATGTGATCGCCGTCGGCACACTACCTCTACATCTACCGTCGGGATTAGTTTTAAACCTTAATAATTGTTATTTAGTACAAGCTTTGAGCATGAATATTGTATCAGGGTCTTGCTTAATGCGAGACGGCTACTCATTTAAGTCAGAGAATAATGGTTGTTCTATTTATATGAGTGATATGTTTTATGGTCATGCTCCGCTCGTGAATGGTTTATTCTTGATGAATCTCGATCGTGATGTTACGCATATTCATAGTGTGAGTACCAAAAGATGTAAAGTTGATAATGATAGTCCCACATACTTGTGGCACTGCCGCCTTGGTCATATCGGCGTTAAGCGCATGAAGAAGCTCCATACTGATGGACTATTAGAGTCTCTTGACTTTGAATCATTTGACACATGCGAACCGTGCCTCATGGGCAAGATGACTAAGACTCCATTCATAATGGAGAGAACAACCGACTTATTGGAAATAATACATACTGATGTGTGTGGTCCAATGAACGTTGAAGCTCGCGGTGGCTATCGTTATGTTCTCACTCTCACCGATGATTTTAGTAGGTATGGGTATATATACTTGATGAAGCACAAATCTGAGACGTTTGAAAAGTTCAAGGAATTTGAGAGTGAGGTTAAGAATCAACGTGATAGAAAAATTAAATGTCTACGATCTGATCGTGGAGGAGAATATTTGAGTCACGAGTTTGGCACACACCTAAGGAAGTGTGGAATCATTTCACAACTGACGCCGCCTGGCACACCGCAACGCAACGGAGTGTCTGAATATAGTAATCGCACTTTATTAGATATGGTACGATCTATGATGTCTCTTACCGACTTACCGCTATCATTTTGGGGATACGCATTAGAAACTGCAGCATTCACTTTAAATAGGGCACCGTCTAAATCTGTTGAGACGACACCGTATGAACTATGGTTTGACAAGAAACCTAAGTTGTCGTTTCTTAAAGTTTGGGGCTGCGATGCTTATGTGAAGAAACTTCAACCGTAAAAGCTCGAACGCAAAGCGGAGAAATGCGTATTCATAGGATACCCTAAGGAAACTATTGGTATACCTTCTATCTTAGATCCAAAGGTAAAACCTTTGTTGCCAAGAATGGATCCTTTCTAGAGAAAGAGTTTCGCTCGAAAGAAGTATGTGGGAGGAAGGTAGAACTTGATGAGGTAATTACACCCCCTTTCGAACAGTAAAGTAGCGCAGCGCGGGAAATTGTTCCTGTGGCGCCTACACCAACTGAAGAGGAAGTTAATGATAATGATCATGAAGCTTCGGATCAAGTTACTACTGAACCACGAAGGTCCACAAGGGCACGCTCCGCACCAGAGTGGTACAGCAACCCTGTGATGGAAATCATGTTGTTAGACAACGGTGAACCTTCGAACTATGAAGAAGCGATGGTGGGCCCAGATTCCAACAAATGGCTTGAAGCCATGAAATCCGAGATAGGATTCATGTATGAGAACAAAGTATGCACTTTGGTGGACTTGCCGGTGACCGGCGAGCCATAGAAAACAAATGGATCTTCAAGAAGAAGACTGATGCAAACGGTAATGTAACCGTTTATAAAGGTCGACTCGTCGCAGAGGGTTTTCGACAAATTCAAGGAATTGACTACAAAGAGACTTTCTCTCCCGTAGCAAAGCTGAAATCAGTCTGAGTCATGTTAGCAATTGCCGCCTTTTATGATTATGAAATTTGGCAAATGGACGTCAAAACAGCGTTCCTTCACGGGAACCTTAAAGAAGAGTTGTATATGATGCAACCAGAAGGTTTTGTCGACCCTAAGGGTGCTAGCAAAGTGTGCAAGCTCTAGCGCTCTATCCATGGGCTGGTGCAAGCATCTCGGAGTTGGAACATTCGCTTTAATGAGGTGATTAAAGCATTTGGGTTCATACAGGTTTATGGAGAAGCCTGTGTGTACAAGAAACTAAGTGGGAGCTCTGTAGCTTTCCTCATACTGTATGTGGATGACATATTATTGATGAGGAATAATATAGAGATGCTGGAGAGCATAAAGGCCTATTTGAACAAGAGTTTTTCAATGAAGGACCTTGGAGAAGCTGCATACATATTAGGCATCAAGATCTATAGAGATAGATCGAGACGCCTCATAGGTATTTCGCAAAGTACATACCTTGACAAGATATTGAAGAAGTTCAATATGGAAAACTCAATGAAAGGGTTCTTGCTAGTTTTGCAAGGTATGAGATTGAGTAAGACTCAGTCGCCGACCACGGCAACAGATAGAGAGAAGATGACTTCTGTCCCCTACGCTTCAGCCGTAGGCTCTCTTATGTATGCCATGCTGTGTACCAGACCTGATATAAACCATGCAGTAAGTTTGGTAGGGAGGTACCAAAGTGATCCCGGTATGGAACACTGGACAACGGTCAAGAATATCCTGAAGTACCTGAAAAGGACTAAGGAAATGTTTCTCGTTTATGGAGGTGATGAAGAGCTCGTCATAAAGGGTTACGTCGATGCTAGCTTCAACACAGATCGGGATGACTCTAAGTCACAGACCGGATACGTATATGTTTTGAATGGTGGGGCAGTGAGCTGGTGCACAACAAGCAAGAAGTCGTGGCAGCATCTACATGTGAAGCGGAGTACATAGCTGCTTCAGAAGCGGCTCATGAAGGAATTTGTATGAAGGAGCTCATCACCGACCTTGGAGTGGTTCCAAGCGCGTCAGGTCCAATGACACTTTTCTGTGATAACACTGGGGCCATTGCCATAGCCAAGGAGCCCAGGTTTCACTAGAAGACGAAGCACATCAAACGCCGCTACAACTCCATCCAGGACCATGTCCAGAGTGGAGTGATAGAGATTTGTAAAGTACATACGGATCTGAATGTCGCAGACCCGTTGACTAAACATCTTCCACGAGCAAAACATGATCAACACCATAATGCTATGGGTGTTCGATACATCACAATGTAACTAGATTATTGACTCTAGTGCAAGTGGGAGACTGTTGGAAATATGCCTTAGAGGCAATAATAAAATGGTTATTATCATATTTCCTTGTTCATGATAATCGTCTATTGTTCATGCTATAATTGTATTAACAGGAAACAGTAATACATGTGTGAATAAATAGATCACAATGTGTCCCTAGCAAGCCTCTAGTTGGCTAGCTCGTTAGTCAATAGATGATCATGGTTTCCTGGTCATGGGCATTAGATGTCATTGATAACGGGATCACATCATTGGGAGAATGATGTGATGGACAAGACCCAATCATAAGCGTAGCACTAGATCGTATTGTTCGTATGCTAAAGCTTTTCCAATGTCAAGTGTCTTTTCCTTCGACCGTGAGATTGTGCAACTCCCGGATGCCGTAGGAGTGCTTTGGGTGTATCAAACATCACAATGTAACTGGGTGACTATAAAGGTGCACTTCGGGTACCACTAAAAGTGTCTGTTGGGTTGGTACGAATCGAGATCGGGATTGGTCACTCCGCGTGACGGAGAGGTATCTCTGGGCCCACTCGGTAGAACATCATCATGAGCTCAATGTGACTAAGGAGTTAGTCACACAATGACGTGCTACGGAACGAGTAAAGAGACTTACCAATAACGAGATTGAACAAGGTATAGGTATACCGACGATCGAATCTCGGGCAAGTTTTATACCGACAGACAAAGGGAATTGTATACGGGATTGATTGAATCCTTGACATCGTGATTCATCCGATGAGATCATCGTGGAGCAAGTGGGAGCCACCATGGGTATCCAGACCCCGCTGATGGTTATTGGCCAGAGAGGTGTCTCGGTCGTGTCTACCTGTCTCCCGAACCCGTAGGGTCTACACACTTAAGGTTCGATGACGCTAGGGTTATAGGGAATTGTTATACGAGGTTATCTAAAGTTGTTCAGAGTCCCGGATGAGATCCCGAACGTCATGAGGAGCTCCGGAATGGTCAAGAGGTAAAGATTGATATATAGGACGGATGGTTTCGGACACCGGAAGTGTTTCGGGCATCACCCGTGACGTACCGGGACCACCGGAGGTGGCCCCGAGGGTCCACCGAAAGGGGGCAACGACCACGGGAGGCTAGATGGCCCAAGTGAGGGAGGGAACCAGCCCCTAGGTGGGCTGGTGCGCCCCCCAGTCAGCCCATGGCGCAGGAAGAGGGGAGAGGGGGGAAACCCTAGCGCAGGTGGGCCTAAGGCCCACCAGAGGGGTGCGCCACCCCTCCTCCCCCCCTTCGCCGCCGCACCTCCCCCCATCTACGGATGCCGCCCCCGCTCCCCTAGGAGAGGGAAACCCTCAAGGGGGCGGAGCCCCTCTCCCCCCTATATATAATGTGCACTTTTGGGCTTTTGGAGACACTTTTCCCTCTCCCTCGGCGCAGCCCTGCCCTTCTTTCTCCTCCTCTCTGTCGGTGCTTGGCGAAGCCCTGCCGGGAGACCTCGTCTCTCCATTGACACCATGCCGTCGTGCTGCTGGAGTTCTTCCCCAACCTCTCCCTCCTCCTTGCTGGATAAGGTGCGGGAGACGTCACCGGGCTGCACGTGTGTTGAATGCGGAGGTGTCATAGTTCGGCACTAGATTGGAATCACACCGCGATCTGAATCGCCACGAGTACGACTCCATTAACCGTGTTCTAGTAATGCTTCCGCTTAGCGATCTTCAAAGGTATGAAGATGCACTCACCCCTCTCTCATTGCTGGTCACTCCATAGGAAGATCTGAATGTGGCGTAGGAAAATTTTGAATTTATGCTACGTTACCCAACATAGGGAACATTCTTCAATATTAGTGAGACAAAGCACACCGCATAAAGTTTTAGGTATAGTTGAAACACTACCACCATGGTCACACAAATCATTGCATTCATATTTATTTATCTTAATTTTGATAGTAGGTTCCCACTCATCATGAAACTTTCTAGGAATAGAAACTTCAAGCTCAAGTTTCTCATCATAAGCTTTTACATAGCTTCCACTATATGTTTAGTAAAAGCTTTGTTTTCTTCATAAGAATTGAATGAGATAATAATGGACTATAGCAAGGAAATACATTCTACTAAATATAAATTATCATAATTAAAGTCCTTGTAATCCAAAATAGTGGGCACATCACTAGTTAAAGTTTTGACATCTCCAAACCCACGTTTTTCAATTTTAGCGTTAAAATCATCACCCTCCAAGAAAACACGATGCTCCTTTACTAGAGTTTACTCACCTCGAGTCCCTTTATTAGAAATATTCACAGAAGTAAACAAAGATTCAATAGGAAAAGTACCAATCATTTAAGATCGTCATCATGATTCCGCTAAAAACCGGGAGGAAGACCTTTTTCTAGGAATTCCCGCTTAGCTTTCAACTTAGCGGTCCTCTCCTTAATTTCATTAAAAGAGAGTTGGATAGATTTAAAAGACTCAATAAAATCTTGCTTAGGAGGAAAATCTTTTTTAAGAGTTTCTACATCAATAGCAATCCTATCCATGTTTTTAGCCAAAGTATCAACAACATGCAATTTTCTTCTACCATTGTATTGAAAACTTTTTGAGAATTAACGAACTCCTTAATTGTGTTCTCAAGATCAGAGGGTATCCTCTTAGAATTTGTAGAATAATTTCCATAAGAATTACCATAAGAATTGCCATAACCATTAGGATTATTACCGGGATATGGCCTAGCATTGAAATTATCCTTATAAGCATTGTTGTTGAAATTATTTCGCGAGACAAAGTTCACATCAGTAGCATCATTATTTTCTTAAATCAAGGTTGAAATGGGAATATCATTAGGATCAACATGAGTATTTTTATTAGCAACCAAATTCATAAGAGCATCCACTTTTTCACTCAAAGTAGCGATTTCCTCAATAGAAATTACCTTCTTACCGGTTGGAGCTCTCTCGATATGCCATTGAGAATAGTTGTCCCTGATCTTTTCGAGAAGTTTGGTGGCCTCTCCTAAGGTCACATCCATGAAGGTACCACCAGGGGTAGAATCTAGAAGATTTCTAGATACAACGTTTATTCCAGTATAGAAATTTCAGATAGTCATCGACAAGTTTAAACCATGCGTTGGGAAATTTCTTATCATCAATTTCATCCTCTCCCTAGATTGTGCAACATGTTCATGATCTTGCTGCTTAAAATTATTTATTTATTTCCAAGGGAGATGATCTTAGCAGGAGGAAAATACTTGGCTATAAAAGCATCTTTACACTTATCCCAAGTTCCAATACTATTACGTGGTAAAGATGAAAACCAAGTTTAGCTTTCTCTCTTAGTGAAAAAGGAAACAATTTGAATTTCACAATATCATTATCCATATCCTTTTTCTTTTGCATATCACAAAGTTCAACAAAGGTATTGAGATGTGAAGCGAGATCCTCATTAGGACTTCCCAAAAATTGATCTTTCATTACAAGATTCAGTAATGCATCATTAATATCAAAAGCATCCGCACTAGTGGCGGGTGGTATGGGAGTAATAATAAAATGATTGTTATAAGTATTTGAGAACTCACACAACTTAGTAGTATCTTCAGACATGGTGACCGAGCAAGCAAAGTAACTAGCAAGACAAGCAAACTAGAGAGCGAAGGTGCAATCTAGTGACAATCAAAGCAAGCAAAGCTAAATATTTTTTGTATTTTAATTTTTTATGAGACAAACTAAATATACCAGAAAATATAAAGAGGAACAAGTGAATGAAAATTTGTGTGAAGTTACTTGTTAGTTGGTGATGATATACCCCTACATCGACGCCAGAAATCCTTCCTGATACTTGTGATCTGCGTTGGGTTTTCCGTGAAGAGGAATGAGTTATCGCAGCATAATGTGGGTAAGTATTTCCTTCAGTTATGAAAGTAAGGTTTATCAAACCAATAGGAATATCAACCACAACTATCTTCAGCGGCTGAACACAAAAGAACAAACAACTTGCACCCAACGTGGGCAAGAGGGTTGTCAATCCTCTTGGTCTCGTTATTTGCAAGCGAGTGAGGTGTGTAGATAATTGTAGATAGCAAGATAAAATAAAAACAAGTAAATGGCATCAAGGTATTGAAGATTTTATCAATATATTGTGAATAGGCCCGGGGGGCATAGCTTTCCCTAATGACATCTTTCCTGGATTATATCATACAGTGGGTAAAAAAATTACTGTTGGCCAATTGATAGAAAAGCCGATAGTTATGCGATATTCACGGCAATGATCATGTGTATATATGCATCACATCCATGCATCCAGAGTATTAAGTAAAACATAGTAATGCATGGAGAACAATGACATGATGTCGACAAAGTAAACTCAAGCAATAGGAATAAACTCCGTTGTTTTATCATTAGTAGAAGCAACACAAAGACGCATCTTGTCCCCTTGTGTCACTGGGATATAGAAATTCGCCAGGTTGAACCTACTACAACAGACCTCTCTCAGTGAAGAAATATCAATCTAGTTGGCAAAACTATCTCATTAGATCAAAGAGAATTACGAAGCTATCATCATAATGCACATAAGAATTGTATAAATATTGAGAGGAGACTCAAATATTTATCATGAATAATATGAACATTAACCCACAATTCATCGGATACCAACAAACGCGCTGCACCAAAGGAATTGCATCATGTGGATCAAAGCAAAGATGTGATGATCATTGTATTGAAGATCAAAGATATAGAGAGAGAGATTGACATCTGGGTAATGTCCGTGGACCCGTAGGTCTATGTTGAACTACTCACACATCATCATGAGTGCAGCATGGTTGATGAAGAGGCCCTCCGTGACCGATCCCCCTCCGACAGGGTGTCGGAATGGAGCTCCAGATGGCCTCCCGTCAGAACCGAGACTTGTGGCGGTGTAAAAAGTGTTTCGGGACTCCTTGTGATATTTTTAGGGTATAAGAGAATTTATAAGCTAGAGAACGGAGTCGGGAGGGCCACGAGGGAGGCACAAGCCATCAGGGCACCCCCAGGCCGCGCCCTATTGGCTTGTGGGCCCCTCGTGTGGCCTCCAGCCTTCCTTCGATACTCTTTGGTCTTCTTTTTGTCCAAAAAAATCACCAAAAAAGTTCTAGTCAATTGGGCTTCGTTTGGTATGGAAAACGAGAAAAGTGAAAAACACGCAGAAAACAACAACTCACGCTGGGCACTGGGGCAATAGGTTAGTGCTCAAAAAATATTCAATAAATACCCCCAAAAGTATCCTAAAATGATAGTATATCAGCATGGAACAATCAAAAATTAAACATACGTTGGAGATATATCACGCAGCGGCCACCAAGGTGGCTTGGCCCCCAAGTTAGGTGGGGCGACGGCCATCTCTAGGACAACCCACCTCCTTGGCCGCATCGGTCTTAGGTGGGAGGGGCGGCCAGCCCACCAAGGGCTGGTGCAACACCTCTCATAGCCCGTGGGGCCCTATGGGTCAGGTGGACCCTCCCGGTGGACCCCCCAGAACTCTTCCTGAATCTCCATCACAAAACCAGTAACTTTCCGAAACTCTTATGGACCTCGAATACCAACTTCCAATATATCAATCTTTACCTCCAGACCATTCCGAAGCTCCCCATCATTTCCGGGTTCTCATCCGTGACTCCGAACAATCTTCGTTCACCAACACAGTAACTCAACTATATCTATATCGTCATTGAATGTTAAGTGTGCACACCGTGCGGGTTCGAGAACTATTCAGACATGACCAAGACACCTCTATGGTCAATAACCAATAGTGGGACCTGGATGCCCATATTGGTTCCTACATATTCTACAAAGATCTTTATCGGTCGAACCACGATGTCAAGGATTTAGCAAATCCCAAATGTCGTTCCCTTGTCCATCGGTATGTTACTTGCCCCAGATTCAATCGTTGGTATCTCCATACCTAGTTCAACATCGTTCCTGTTGGGTAACGTAGCATAAATTCAAAAAAATTCCTACGCATATTCAGATCTTCCTATGGAGAGACCAGCAACGAGAGAGGGGTGAGTGCATCTTCATACCTTTGAAGATTGCTAAGCGGAAGCGTTGCTAGAACGCGGTTGATGGAGTCGTACTCGCGGCGATTCCGATCGCGGTGAGATTCCGATCTAGTGCCGAACCACGACACCTCCACGTTCAACACACGTGCAGCCCGGTGACGTCTCCCACACCTTGATCCAGCAAGGAGGAGGGAGAGGTTGGGGAAGATCTCCGGCAGCACGACGGCATGGTGTCGATGGAGAGATGAGGTCTCCCGGCAGGACTTCGCCAAACACCGTGGGAGGAGGAGGAAGAAGGGGAGCGGGGCTGTACTGAGAGGAGAAGAAACCGTGTGCAAAACAGCCCCAAACCCCTAGGTATTTATAGGAGGAGGGGAGGGGGGTGCCACCCCTAGTGTTTCCCCCCTAGGAGGTGCGGCATCCCCCCAGATGGGAGGTGCAGCGGCTAGGGCAGGGGGAGGGGGTGGCGCACCCCTTAGGTGGGCCTTAGGCCCACCAGCGCCTAGGGTTTCCCCTCTTTCTCTCCCTCCTGCGCCTTGGGACTCTTGTGGGAGGCGCACCAGCCCACTTTGGGCTGGTTGCCCTCCCTCTTTTGGCCCATGCTGCCTCTTGGGCCTAGTGGCCCCTCCCGGTGGACCCCCGGGACCATTTCCGGTGGTCCTGGTGGTCCCGGTACGCTACCGGTTGTGCGTGAAACATTTCCGGTGTCCAGAACCATCCATCCTATATATCAATATTTACCTCCGGACCATTCCGGAGCTCCTCGTGACGTCCGGGATCTTATTTGGGATTCCAAACAACTTTCGGTAACCTCATATAACATTTCCCTATAACCCTAGCGTCATCGAACCTTAAGTGTGTAGACCCTACGGGTTCGGGAAGCATGCAGACATGACCGAGACGTTCTCCGGCCAATAACCATCAGCGGGATATGGATACCCATGGTTGGTCCCACACGTTCCACGAAGATCTCATCGGATGAACCACGATGTCAAGGATTCAATCAATCCCGTATACAATTCCCTTTGTCTGTCGGTATAGAACTTGCCCGAGATTCGATCGTCGGTATACCTATACCTTGTTCAATCTCGTTACCGGTAAGTCTCTTTACTCGTTCTGTAGCACGCCATCGTGTGACTAACTCCTTAGTCACATTGAGCTCATGATGATGTTCCACCGAGTGGGCCCAGAGATACCTCTCCGTCACACGGAGTGACAAATCCCGATCTCGATTCGTACCAACCCAACGGACAATTTTAGAGGTACCCGTAGTGCACCTTTATAGTCACCCAGTTACGTTGTGACGTTTGATACACCGAAAGCACTCCTACAGTATCCGGGAGTTGCGGAATCTCACGGTCGAAGGAAAATACACTTGACATTAGAAAAGCTTTAGCATACGAAGAATACGATCTAGTGCTATGCTTAGGATTGGGTCTTGTCCATCACATCATTCTCCCAATGATGTGATCCCGTTATCAATGACATCTAATGTCCATGATCAGGAAACCATGATCATCTATTGATCAACGAGCTAGCTAACTAGAGGCTTGCTAGGGACACATTGTGATCTATTTATTCACACACGTATTACTGTTTCCTGTTAATACAATTATAGCATGAACAATAGACGATTATCATGAACAAGGAAATATGATAATAACCATTTTATTATTGCCTCTAGGGCATATTTCCAACAGTCTCCCACTTGCACTAGAGTCAATAATCTATTTACATTGTGATGTATCGAACACCCATAGCATTATGGTGTTCATCATGTTTTGCTCGAGGAAGAGGTTTAGTCAACGGGTCTGCACATTCAGATCCGTATGTACTTTCCAAATCTCTATTACTCCACTCTTGACATGGTCCTGGATGGAGTTGTAGCGGTGTTTTATCTGCTTGGTCTTCCGGTGAAACCTGGGCTCCTTGGTTATGGCAATGGCCCAAGTGTTATCACAGAAGAGTGTCATTGAACCCGACACGCTTGGAACCACTCCAAGGTCGGTGATGAGCTCCTTCATCCAAATTCCTTCATGAGCCGCTTCTGAAGCAGTTATGTACTCCGCTTCACATGTAGATGCTGCCACGACTTCTTGCTTGCTGCTGCACGAGCTCACTGCCCCACCATTCAAAATATACACGTATCCGGTCTGTGACTTAGAGTCATCCGGATCTGTGTGGAAGCTAGCATCGACGTAACCCTTTACGACGAGCTCTTCATCACCTCCATAAAGAGAAACATCTCCTTAGTCCTCTTCAGGTACTTAAGGATATTCTTGACCGATGTCCAGTGTTCCATACCGGGATCACTTTGGTACCTCCCTACCAAACTTATCGCAAGGTTTATATCAGGTCTGGTACACAGCATGGCATACATTAGAGAGCCTACGGTTGAAGCGTAGGGGATAGTACTCATCTTCTCTCTATTTGCTGCCGTGGTCGGTGACTGAGTCTTACTCAATCTCATACCTTGCAAAACTGGCAAGAACCCTTTATTTGAGTTTTCCATATTGAACTTCTTCAATATCTTGTCAAGGTATGTACTTTGCGAAAGACCTATGAGGCGTCTTGATCTATCTCTATAGATCTTGATGCCTAATATGTATGCAACTTCTCCAAGGTCCTTCATTGAAAAAATCTTGTTCAAATAGGCCTTTATGCTCTCCAACATTTCTATATTATTCCCCATCAATAATATGTCATCCACATACAGTATGAGGAAAGCTACAGAGCTCCCACTCACTTTCTTGTACAAACAGGCTTCTCCGTAAACCTCTATGAACCCAAACGCTTTAGTCACCTCATTGAAGCGAATGTTCCAACTCCGAGATGCTTGCACCAGCCCATAGATGGAGCGCTGGAGCTTGCACACTTTGTTAGCACCCTTAGGGTCGACAAAACCTTCTGGTTGCATCATATACAACTCTTCCTTAAGATTCCCATTAAGGAACGCTGTTTTGACGTCCATTTGCCAAATTTCATAATCATAAAATGCGGCAATTGCCAACATGATTCGGATTGATTTCAGCTTCGCTACGGGAGAGAAAGTCTCTTTGTAGTCAACTCCTTGAATTTGTCGAAAACCCTTTGCGACAAGTCGAGCTTTATAAACGGTCACATTACCGTTTGCATCAGTCTTCTTCTTGAAGATCCATTTATTTTCTACGGCTCGCCGGTCATTGGGCAAGTCCACCAAAGTCCATACTTTGTTCTCATACATGGATCCTATCTCGGATTTCATAGCCTCAAGCCATTTGTTGGAATCCGGGCCCGCCATTGCTTCTTCATAGTTCGAAGCTTCACCGTTGTCTAACAACATGATTTCCATCACAGGGTTGCCGTACCACTCTGGTGCGGAGCGTGCCCTTGTGGACCTTCGTGGTTCAGTAGTAACTTGATCTGAAGCTTCATGATCATTATCATTAACTTCCTCTTCAGTTGGTGTAGGCGCCACAGGAACAATTTCCCGCGCTGCGCTACTTTACTGTTCGAGAGGGGGTGTAATTACCTCATAAAGTTCTACCTTCCTCCCACATACTTCTTTCGAGAGAAACTCTTTCTCTAGAAAGGATCCATTCTTGGCAACAAAGGTTTTACCGCCGGATCTAAGATAGAAGGTATACCCAATTGTTTCCTTAGGGTATCCTATGAATACGCATTTCTCCGCTTTGGGTTCGAGCTTCTCTGGTTGAAGTTTCTTCACATAAGCATCGCAGCCCCAAACTTTAAGAAACGATAACTTAGGTTTCTTGCCAAACCATAGTACATACGGTGTCGTCTCAACGGATTTAGACGGTGCCCTATTTAAATTGAATGCTGCAGTTTCTAATGCGTATCCCCAAAATGATAGCAGTAAGTCGGTAAGAGACATCATAGATCGTACCATATCTAATAAAGTGCGATTACGATGTTCAGACACTCCGTTGCGTTGCGGTGTGCCAGGCGGCGTCACTTGTGAAACGATTCCACACTTCCTTAGGTGTGTGCCAAACTCGTGACTCAAATATTCTCCTCCACGATCAGATCGTAGACACTTAATTTTTCTGTCACGTTGATTCTCAACCTCACTCTAAAATTCCTTGAACTTTTCAAATGTCTCAGATTTGTGCTTCATCAAGTAGATATACCCATACCTACTCAAATCATCTGTGAGAGTGAGAACATAACGGTAGCCACCGCGAGCTTCAACGTTCATTGGACCACACACATCAGTATGTATTATTTCCAATAAGACGGTCGCTCTCTCCATTATTCCTGAGAATGGAGTCTTAGTCATCTTGCCCATAAGGTACGGTTCGCATGTGTCAAATGATTCAAAGTCAAGAGACTCTAATAGTCCATCAGTATGGAGCATCTTCATGCGCTTAACACCGATATGACCAAGGCGGCAGTGCCACAAGTACGTGGGACTATCATTATCAACTTTACATCTTTTGGTACTAACACTATGAATATGTGTAACATCACGATCGAGATTCATCAAGAATAAACCATTCACCAGCGGAGCATGACCATAAAACATATCACTCATATAAATAGAACAACCATTATTCTCTGACTTAAATGAGTAGTCGTCTCGCATTAAGCAAGACCCTGATACAATATTCATGCTCAAAGCTGGTACTAAATAACAATTATTAAGGTTTAAAACTAATCCCGGCGGTAGATGGAGAGGTAGCGTGCCGACGGCGATCACATCGACCTTGGAGCCATTCCCGACGCGCATCGTCACCTCGTCCTTGGCCAGTCTCCGCTTATTCTGCAGTTCCTGCTTTGAATTGCAAATGTGAGCAACAACACCGATATGAAATACCCAGGAGCTACTACGAGCGCTGGTAAGGTACACATCAATAACATGTATATCACATATACCTTTAACGTTGCCGGCCTTCTTGTCCGCTAAGTACTTGGGGCAGTTCCGCTTCCACTGACCCTTTCCCTTGCAATAGAAGCACTCAGTCTCAGGCTTGGGTCCATTCTTTTTCTTCTTCCCGACATCTGGCTTACCGGGCACGGCAATGGCTTTGCCGTCTTTCTTGAAGTTCTTCTTACCCTTGCCCTTCTTGAAACTGCTGGTCTTGTTGACCATCAACACTTGATGCTCTTTCTTGATTTCTACTTCTGCAGACTTGAGCATCGAGTACAACTCGGGAATGGTCTTCCCCTTCCCTTGCATGTTGTAGTTCAGCACAAAACCTTTGTAGCTTGGTGGGAGAGATTGGAGGATTCTGTCAATTATAGCATCATCCAGAAGTTCGACTCCAAGTGAAGTCAGACGACCGTGTAACCCAGACATTTTGAGTATGTGCTCACTAACAGAACTGTTGTCCTCCATCTTACAACTAAAGAACTTGTCGGAGACTTCATATCTTTCGACACGGGCATGAGCTTGAAAAACCAGTTTCAGCTCTTGGAACATCTCATATGCATCGTGTTGCTCAAAACGCCTTTGGATCCCCGTTTCCAAACTGTATAACATGCCACACCTAACCAGAGAGTAGTCATCACTCCGCGTTTGCCAGATGTTCAGAATGTCCTGGGCTGCTGTGGGAGCGGGAGGGTCACCTAGCAGCGCATCAAGGACATAAGTCTTTTTAGCTGCTTCAAGGATGAGCTTCAAGTTGCGAACCCAGTCCGCATAGTTGCTACCATCATCTTTCAGCTTGTTTTTCTCTAGGAATGCGTTGAAACTGAGGTTGACGTTGGCCATCTACAATATTTATAAAGACAACTTTTAGACTAAGTTCATGACAATTAAGTTCATTTAATCAAATTAAGTATGAACTCCCACTTAAATCGACATCCCTCTAGTCATCTAAGTGATACATGATCCATGTTGACTAACCCGTGTCCGATCATCACGTGAGACGAACTAGTCATCATGGTGAGCAACTTCATGCTGATCGTATTCAACCATACGACTCATGTTCGACCTTTCGGTCTCTTGTATTCGAGGTCTTGTCTGTACATGCTAATCTCGTCGAGTCAACCTAGGTGTTTCGCGTGTGTAAATCTGGCTTACACCCATTGTATGCAAATGTTAGAATCTATCACACCCGATCATCACGTGGTGCTTCGAGACAACGATCCTTCGCAATGGTGCACACTTAGGGGAATACTTTCTCGAAATTTTAAGAGGGATCATCTTATTATGCTACCGTCGTTCTAAGCAATAAGATGAAAAACATGATAAACATCACAATGCAATCATATAGTGACATGATATGGCCATTATCATCTTTGCTCTTTCGATCTCCATCTCCAAGCATCGCATGATCATCATTGTCACCGGTGTGACACCATGATCTGCATCATCATGATCTCCATCATCGTGTCTCCGTGAAGTCGTCACGCCAACTACTACTATCAGTACTACTATAGCTAACCGTTAGCAATGAATTAAAAGTAGTAAGCACATGGCGTTGCATCTCATACAATAAATTAAGACAACTCCTATGGCTCCTGCCGGTTGTCATACTCATCGACATGCAAGTTGTGAAACCTATTACAATAGCATGATCATCGCATACATCATAGATGCAACATCACAACTTTGGCCATATCACATCACATGTCAAACCCTGCAAAAACAAGTTAGACGTCCTCTAATTGTTGTTGCAAGTTTTACGTGGCTGATTTGGGTTTCTAGCAAGAACGCCTTCTTACCTATGTGACAGACACAATGATGATATGCCAAAGCTATTTACCCTTCATAAGGAACGTTTTCATCAAATCCAATCCGACTAGAGTAGGAGAGACAGACACCCGCTAGCCACCTTTATCCACGGTGTGCATGTCTGTCGGTGGAACCAGTCTGGGCTGCTTCATCCCACAATACTGCCGGAAAAGAATAAGACTAGTAGCGGCAAGCAATTGATAAATCATCGCCCACAACCTTTTGTGTTCTACTCGTGTTAAGAATCTACGCATAGAAAACCTGGCTCGGATGCCACTGTTGGGTAACGTAGCATAAATTTAAAAAAATTCCTACGCATATTCAGATCTTCCTATGGAGAGACCAGCAACGAGAGAGGGGTGAGTGCATCTTCATACCTTTGAAGATCACTAAGCGGAAGCCTTGCTAGAACGCGGTTGATGGAGTCGTACTCGCGGCGATTCAGATCGTGGTGAGATTCCAATCTAGTGCCGAACCACGGCACCTCCGCGTTCAACACATGTGCAGCCCTGTGATGTCTCCCACACCTTGATCCAGCAAGGAGGAGGGAGAGGTTGGGGAAGATCTCCGGCATCACGACGGCGTGGTGTCGATGGAGAGACGAGGTCTCCCGGTAGGGCATCGCCAAGCACCGTGGGAGGAGGAGGAAGAAGGGAAGCATGGATGCGCCGAGAGGAGAAGAAACCGTGTGCAAAACAACCCCAAACCCCTAGGTATTTATAGGAGGAGGGGAGGGGGTGCCACCCCTAGGGTTACCCCCCTAGGTGGTGCGGCAGCCCCCCCCCCAGATGGGAGGTGCGGTGGCTAGGGCAGGGGGAGGGGGTGGCGCACCCCTTAGGTGGGCCTTAGGCCCACCAGCGCCTAGGGTTTCCCCTCTTTCCCTCCTTCCTGCGCCTTGGGCCTCTTGTGGGAGGCGCACCAGCCCACTTTGGGCTGGTTGCCCTCCCTCTTTTGGCCCATGCTTCCTCTTGGGCCTGGTGTCCCCTCCCGGTGGACCCCCGGGACCATTTCCGGTGGTCCCGGTGGTCCCGGTACGCTATTGGTGATGCGTGAAACATTTCCGGTGTCCAAAACCATCCATCCTATATATCAATATTTACCTCCGGACCATTCCGGAGCTCCTCGTGACGTCCGGGATCTCATCCGGGATTCCGAACAACTTTCGGTAACATCATATAACATTTCCCTATAACCCTAGCGTCATCGAACCTTAAGTGTGTAGACCCTACGGGTTCGGGAAGCATGCAGACATGACCGAGACGTTCTCCGGCCAATAACCATCAGCGGGATCTGGATACCCATGGTGGCTCCCACACGTTCCACGAAGATCTCATTGAATGAACCACGATGTGAAGGATTCAATCAATCTCTTATACAATTCCCTTTGTCTGTCGGTATACAACTTGCCCGAGATTCGATCGTCGGTATACCTATACCTTGTTCAATCTTGTTACGGGTAAGTCTCTTTACTCGTTCCGTAGCACGTCATCGTGTGACTAACTCCTTAGTCACATTGAGCTCATGATGATGTTCCACCGAGTGGGCCCAGAGATACCTCTCCGTCACACAGAGTGACAAATCCCGATCTCGATTCGTACCAACCCAACACACACTTTCATAGGTACCCGTAGTGCACCTTTATAATCACCCAGTTACGTTGTGACGTTTGATACACCCAAAGCAATCCTACGATATCCGGGAGTTGCACAATCTCACGGTCGAAGGAAAAGACACTTTACATTAGAAAAGCTTTAGCATACGAAGAATACGATCTAGTGCTATGCTTAGGATTGGGTCATGTCCATCACATCATTCTCCCAATGATGTGATCCCGTTATCAATGACATCTAATGTCCATGATCAGGAAACCATGATTATCTATTGATCAACGATCTAGCCAACTAGAGGCTTGCTAGGGACACATTGTGATCCATTTATTCACACATGTATTATTTTTTCCTGTTAATACAATTATAGCATGAACAATAGACGATTATCATGAACAAGGAAATACGATAATAACCATTTTATTATTGCCTCTAGGGCATATTTCCAACAGTTCCCAGTAAGTCTCTTTACTCGTTCCATAATACAAGATGCCATGACTAACTCCTTAGTTACATTGCTTGCGAACTTATTGTGATGTTGTATTACCGAGTGGGTCCCGAGATATCTCTCCGTTATATGGAGTGAAAAATCCCAGTCTTGATCCATGCCAACTCAACAGACACCCTTAGAGATACCTGTAGTGCATCTTTATAATCGCACGGTTACATTGTGATGTTTGATGCACACAAGCCATTCCTCCGGTGTCAGGGAGTTGCATGATCTCATGGTCATAGGAACACATACATTGGCATGCAGAAAGCAATAGGAGTAAACTTGATACGATCAAACTCTATGCTTATGGTTTGGGTCTTGTATATCATATCATTCTCCTAACGATTTGATCCCGTTATAAAATAACAACCCATGTCTATGGATAGGAAACCTTAGCCATCTTTGATCAACGAGCTAGTCTACTAGAGGCTTTACTAGCGACACTTTGTTGTCTATGTATACACACATGTATTTGAGTTTCCGACCAATACAATTATAGAATCGATAATAAACAATTATCATGAACAATGAAATATAATAATAACCACTTTATTATTGCCTCTAGGGCATATTTTCAACATTTGTTACATGTTATCTTGCTGGTTATCTGCAGCATTGTTGTTAATTGCATCTTTGCGATGCTGCAAAATAGGCCCAATAAAGACATGCTATTTTTTGTGAAAATGTTCTTCCTCTCGCAAGGGATGAGGGTTTACATTAGATCGAATTGGGCCCTCATCAGGTGGATCTTCTCTCATAAGATTTTGCTGCAAAATGACCACTCGGGAGGACCAAGAGTCTCCTCGAGTATTTCCTTTTCTAAACAACATGATGCTTGTTGGGATGTCTCTAAGTTCCTCTACTTTGACTTTAATCATGATACCAGCCTCACTGCTTTTACTTTCATCCCAAGCTTGCAGAGTACCAAAGGAGCTACCAACACTGTGAATTTCAGAGAGATTGTGCAGATCTACATGAAAGCCCACAATGAACAACAAACATTCTCTATTAGGACTAAAAGCCCTCCAGCTTTGCCCCTCGTCGTGCTTTTGAAAAACAATGGAAATATCATCATATCTATGTGGAATGTTGTTGACTAAATCATCATGATCAAAAGTATGGTGTAGTTGAACAAATGCCTGCCCCATCGGACACTTCACAATCTTATGAAAACCAAGCCTCTTGCGCAAAGTAAGAAATTTATATATGATCCGCCTTACATTGGCGAAATGCATTGGACCTTCGGGCATCGGCAGAATCAAAGCAATCGCAAGGGTTTCATGACGGTGACGGATGTGCCCTCACATAACCCTAACTTGAGTTGGTCTCCCCTCAATCTCCATTTCTTGATGATTGGGAGGCGGAAAAGGAGAAGGGTCAAAAGGGAAGTTCTCCATGGTCGAAGGAGCGCGGCGATGGTCGACGGCAATCTGGTGGTGGAGGGGCGGTGTTGGGGTCCAAGGTGGCCGAGCGGGAAGAGAAGGGTCTGATTGGGGAGGAAGAGAGACTGAGGGAGTATGAACGGTCACTGAGAGATTGATAGATGGGTCCTTCCTTTGCACAGTCGGTTGCCGAGGCGGTTGAATTACTGTCGTTGATTGCGGACGATTGCCATTAGTTGCCAGATTAGTGAAGGGGTTAAAGCGCGGTCAGCATCAGCCTCCTTGTTAGCAAATCACGCCGCTCCAATGTGACGCCATCCATTACAGGCCGAGCAACGAATACGATTGGTGCACTATGCTCTAGAGTGGGCCGAGGAGAAACAAGGAGTGCAACGACCAGCAGAATGAACCGGGTCGCGCATCCGAACCGGCCCAAGAATACCTTCATCATTAGATTTGAAACCAAGGGAACCCCCTTGATGATGAGTAATGCGCTGACTAGAAACTGTTCCCCTATGATCATGCAAATATTCAGGCTCTCCAAAACTGTTGATGATTCACTGATGGAGATGATGGCTCGAATACTCTTGGATTTTGAACAGTGTGAGCATAAGATTTTGAATTCCCTTTTCGGTACACTTTGGTCCACTCAGCATCTTCTTCACGGTAAAAGAGCTCAAATTCTTTCAAAATAATCAGGGCCTCCAGATCCCCAAAGCCAAAAAGAAAGATTGAAGTTCAGATTTGCAATATTACCTCCTTGAAAAATGTTCATACCACCTCTTTAGATGCAACTGAAAATTTAAAAGTCCAGTTCCGACAGCAAGAAAACTTGAAATGTGATGCATGGCTTCCAAAGCATGATTGAAGAATGAGACCAAGCGAATCAACCTTGAGCTTAATCTTTGAACGGGTAAATTCAGCAACTAACATAAATTCCTTGAGATTGCGGCATGAAATTCACTAGTACACCAAATCGCTTCCAGGTCTTCTCCTCAAAGGCTAGACCTTGGTCAAACTTGAGATTAGAAAGAGCCATGATCTTTAGTGGAACTTCCAATGATGAGGTGGTCGCTATTGCCAGAATAGCAAACAACGATACGGTGGCCGCCTTCACCGGAGTGATCAGCGGCGAGCGACTTTGGCTGCCATTGGTCGGGGTGGCCAACGGAGGTCTAGGGGAGAGGGCTAGCCCCCCCATCTATCGATCGATGATGTGCGGTGCTTCCTCTTGGAAACGCGAGTTTGTTCTTCATCGACGACAACGGGGGTGTCCCGTTGGGGTTTGAAAACTTTTGTGCTCATGGTCGACGACGAGTTCATTGTGTCTAGTACTGGTGCATTTCTTATAAATTATTTTTGGTTGCCTTCTTGACTCTTCTAGTTTGTCTCTCATTACGTGGTATAGGTCGGTCGTTCCGACGTATGGCTTTTATTTATAAAGCACCGAGAAAACCTATTTCAATTTATTTTAATTATTGTGAGATGTTCCTAATTTGTATAGGATTTTGTAGCATATTTTCTTTTTTGTCGTTAGCAAGTACTTTTAATATATATATATATATATATATATATATATATATACATATATATATATATATATATATATATATATATTCAGTATTGTTTTAGTTACTTCATATATTAGTTTTTCTTTTATCTTTCTTTTCTAAAGTACGAACGAATTTATAGAAAACATATCAACATGTACAGTATCAAGTCGATTCATTGTACTACCTCTTTTCCAGATTATAAGGCTCACACGTATTCCTAGATTTATAATTTGACCAAGATAAAATGACTTGTATAGTCTAAAAATTATACCATTAGAGAGTAGACCGTTTGAAGTTTCTAATGACATATTTTTTGTAATATATAACTTGTATTACGATGGTCTATTTGTCAACCTAGGGATACGTGCAGGCCTTATAAACCGGAAAGGAGGTAGTATCAATCATGGAATATATTTTAATATTGTATTTGTTTGGTACTTTAAACGTTGATGTTTTTTACTATAAAGTGGGTCAAACTTTCAGTTTGACCTCATAATTAAGTAAATAAAACAAAGAGAGTAATATAAAGTTTGACCTCATAAGTAGATAAACACAAAGGGAATAATAAATAGATTGTGGTGTTTATGTGTGAATGCAAATATACGTATCAAAAGAAAGTATATATGTATATATACATGGTGATGGTTATACGTTGCTTTGGAGGTACAGTGTGTGCATGCATGGAGGACATGCTCTAGCCATTAAGATTAGATAATAGATGGAGTACAAAATTAGCGACGTCTTAACCAAAGAAGGCTGCTTTAACCCAACCGTATCACAGACCGTATGTCAATCTAAGTGCATTTAACAGACAAGAGAGTGATTGAAACAAAACTGTTTTTAAGGCAACTTGCACATAGGATGTCCCATTTCTTTAGTACTTAAAGTGTTCTATGCATCAGGATCAGATTGTTAGTTTCTGTTTAAAACAAACAGCCAAAACCCCGCTGCTATGACTGCAAGTGCACCGCAATATTCGGATCTGATACCGTGATATCGAAGTTTGACCACCCATCCATTCAAGCATATTATTGTTTTCTTCTCTGATGATGATTGACATGTTCCATCCAAATGTATTCATGATTGTAGAAAAAACAATAGGATCCAACACAATAGGATGTATTCACGGGCAACAATAGGATGGAACACAATAGGATGTATATAGAGTTTAAGACCAAACCCTAACAAGATGGGCGAAGATTAAAGTATATGTATATGTACGCGTACCATCAGTGATCTCGTTGTTTGAACACCCATGTGACAACACGCCTCTTCCGGATGCCGACGTTGACCACCCCACATTTTCTGCTAATAAGCAAGGGAAGCAACATTACTTCTTTCAGCACTCAAGCAGCCACTCAACCAGAGTATCGGTTTCCATTCACACATACCTCACCGGCCGCCGGCCACCGGCCGCTGGCAGCTCGCGTATTTGAGTGGCCAATTCCACAGCAAAGAGATCATTGGATAGGTGATGAGGAGGCGTGCGCTCTCTGTACTCCTTGTCGCGGCCACCTATCTCTCCGTCTCGATCGCCACCGACACCATCGACTTGGCCGCGTCCATCACCGGCAACCAGACACTCATCTCCGCCCGCGGGAAATTCAGGTTAGGCTTCTTCAGCCCACCCGGCAGCTCCGACGGCAGGACCTACATTGGCATTTGGTACGCAGACATCCCAGTACAGACCGTCGTGTGGGTCGCCAACCGCCAGAACCCGGTGGTCCAATACCCGGGCGTCCTCAAGCTCTCCCCCGACGGCTGCATTGTCATCGTCGACGGCCAGAACTCCACCGTTTGGTCCTCCGCGGCGCCCACCGGAAGCGTGACCGCCAAGGCCACCGCTCGGCTTCTCGACAGCGGCAACTTGGTCGTGAGCTCTGATGGAAGTGGATCGAGCCAGAGCGTGGCGTGGCAGAGCTTCGACTACCCGACGGACACGCAGCTCCCGGGCATGAAGGTCGGGGTGGATCACCGGAGTGGCGTATCCTGGAACATGACGTCGTGGAGCAGCCCGACCGACCCCTCCCCGGGGGAGTACACGGTCAAGCTGATCACCGGCGGACTGCCTGAGTTCTTCCTCTTCCGCGGCCCGGCGAAGGTCTTCACGACCGGGCCATGGAACGGCGTGGTGCTCACCGGCGTGCCGGAGCTCAAGACCCAGGATTACACGTTCGCGCTCGTGTCCAACCCCAACGAGACGTACTGCACCTACCACATCAGCTCCCCGACGCTGCTGACGCGGCTCGTCCTGGAAGGCTCGACGGGGCTGCTGCAGCGGTACGTGTGGGCCGACGGCGCGTGGAACAACTTCTGGTACCACCCGACCGACCCCTGCGACAGCTACGCCAGGTGCGGCCCTTTCGGTTTCGCCTACTGCGACACCGCGCATTCGCCCGAGTGTAGCTGCTTGCCGGGGTTCCAGCCGCGGTCACCGAAGTGGAGCTTCAGGGACGGCTCCGGCGGCTGCGTCAGGAAGACAAAGTTGAGCTGCGGACACAGCGACGGCTTCTGGCCAGTGAACAATATGAAGCTGCCGGTGGCGACTAACGCCACGGTGCACGCCGAGATGTCGCTGGGCGAGTGCAGACAGTTGTGCCTGGCCAACTGCAGCTGCAGGGCCTACTCCGCCGCGAACATCAGCGGGGGCGTCAGCCGCGGGTGCGTCATTTGGGCCACCGATCTGCTGAACATGCGGCAGTATCCGGCCGTCATGCAGGACCTCTACATCCGGCTCGCGCAGTCAGATGTAGATGCCTTGAACGTCTCAGGTTAGAACAATTTCCCTGTTTTCCCAAGCACAGTTTGTCTCCCATTTCGAGCGAGTCTTCATAGTCGTGGCTACTTGATTGCAGTTGCAGGTAAGCGCCGACGCCCCATGGTGATCGCCGTCGCCGCGACTATTTCCGGCGTGTTTCTTCTGGCAGCCGCTGGCTGCTTATGTTTCTGGAGATACAAAGCGAGGAGGAAGCGCCGGCGTCATGCGCCTGAAACGGCGCCAGGCAGTGGAGACAACGTGCTTCCATTCAGGGCCAGAAAACACCCTGATTTGAGCCCAGCACGGGACGACGAGAACAAGATGAGCTGCGGCGAAGACGATCTGGACCTTCCCTTGTTCGATCTCGCAGTGATCCTCGCCGCCACGGACAACTTCGCGGCGGAGAGCAAGCTAGGAGAAGGTGGATTTGGCCCTGTCTATTTGGTAAGATCATCAAGATCAAGGGAAACTACTAGAATAAGTGGTGATTCTCCGCATGTTATTTTAATAAAATAATGTTATACGAAATATAATAATGAGCAGGGAAGGCTTGAGGATGGGCAAGAAGTAGCTGTGAAGAGGTTGTCCAAGAAATCATCGCAAGGTGTCGAGGAATTCAAGAACGAGGTGAGGCTGGTCGCCAAGCTCCAGCACAGGAACCTCGTGAGGCTGCTCGGCTGCTGCATCGACGACGATGAGAGGATGCTCGTCTACGAGTTCATGCACAACAACAGCCTGGATACCTTCATATTTGGTCAGTTCATTAGTTTGTTACACAAGAGAAAAACTCGTGGTAACTTATTTCCCTAAATCAAATGAACACCAACTATGGTTGCATGTATCTGATTGATGCAGAGAGCTTCGTTCCTCCTTTTACAAAAGAAAAATGAACACCAACTTGGATGTATTATCATGCAGATGAAGCAAAGGGTAAGTTGCTAGGATGGAGCAAACGCTTTGAGATCATTCTGGGGATCGCGCGGGGTCTGCTCTACCTCCACGAGGATTCGAGGGTGAGGATCATCCACAGGGATATGAAAGCGAGCAACGTGTTGCTGGACAGAAACATGATCCCCAAGATATCAGACTTCGGCATCGCGAGAATGTTCGGAGGCGACCAGACAACTGCCTACACCCTGAAGGTCATCGGGACATAGTGAGTGTTATCATCTCTGAAACCATCGTGTATGTACGACGTATACACTGTTATCGAGATGCTGACTATTGGGGTGGTGGCCGATCACCAGCGGTTACATGTCCCCGGAATACGCCATGGATGGCGTGTTCTCCATCAAATCAGACATCTACAGCTTCGGCGTCATGGTGCTGGAGATCGTCACCGGCAAGAAAATCCGAGGGTTTTACGACGAAGAGCTTGATCTAAACCTCTGCGGTTATGTAAGCACCATCGTGATTAACTGTCACAAGCGGTCAAGCTTGAACCAGTTTTGTTGCTAATGTACGATCATGCTGATGGTTTTTCAGGCGTGGATGTTGTGGAAGGAAGGCAGGAGCACGGAGCTCCTGGATAATGCGATGGGCAGCAGCTGCGATCACAGCCAGGTGCGGAGGTGCGTACAGGTTGCGCTTATGTGCGTCGACGTGCAGCCTAGGAACAGGCCGATGATGTCTTCGGTTGTCATGATGCTGGCCGGCGAGAATGCCACGTTGCCGGAGCCAAATGAGCCCGGAGTAAACCTGGGGAGGAACAGGGCAGATACAGGGTTTTCTTTAACTCAAAGTGAGTTCACTGTCACTACGACAGATACTGGGTAGTTTAGCCTGGTGTGTGGAATGGTATTCACAGGTTACAACGGAAGTTTCCTTTTTGTTTCTCTCTCACCATTACTATGCTACCCGGTGAAGTTAATTATGACACGCCTAGGGGACCAAAGTAGTGCATCCTAGTTTACTTCCTTCGTCCCATAATGTAAAACGTCTTTTTACGCTAGTTTTACATTATGGGACGAAGAGAGTATTTGTTTTTGGACGGTAGACGACTTTATAAAAATGAGTAGAGCATTGCATCATTATATAATCAGAGACGAGTAGAGTATCTCTAACCGATCCCTTATCATTTTCATTTAGAGAAACAAACGACCAAGTATTCTTTAAAGGAAAAGCATATTTGATCCTTAAAAAAAGTGTGGTTCCGAACCAAATCCCTAAACTTAACTCCATAAAAGAATGAACACATATTAGGTGCCAATTTAATTCAAACTACATCATCAAAACTTGATTCAACCATTTGCATAAACTATTTTACATAACATTAAACAAAATATAAACTAAAACCAAAACTAATCACTAGGCGTTGGTCTCGTTCAACAACCTCTCCCTGTCTGATTTGGTCATGGGACCGGGGTCAGTGCCCTCTCCATCTCCGTCACTGCCACCGCCCTAGCCCACCCCGGCGCCACCGCCCTCGCCCTTTCCATTGTTGAGGTTGGAGGGAAGTTCAATGATTGTTGCCACCCCACCTTGTAGAGAGTTAATTGCAAAAGAGTACCACAATTCGGGTTGTATTCATAAGTTGGTGCCATCTTTTAAATTTTTTGCGAATACGTATCAAGATACAGGCAACTTGTTGCAAAACTTGTATTTGTACGTATAGATGCTCTTTCTGATACATATGGCCCACCGGTCAGTCTCTTACAGGAAAAACCGGCCCGGACCGCTTCGGCCGGGGGAAAACCGGCTCTCTATCTCTCTCCATCTGGACCGGATCGGCCGCTGCACAACCTAGGCCGGCTCGATTCGGATCCAGCCGCACTCTCTCCCAGCCCGACTCCATCTCCTCTCTCTCGGCGATGGCGGCAGCGACTCCTGGAAGCGTAGTTGGTGGTGGCGGCGATGGCGACGTCGATGGTGACGGCGGCCACATCGTTTCGAGTGGTGCTTTAAGAGGCGTAGCTTGTCGTGGCGACGACGGCGACGGCGACTCTGATTCGTCCGATGGCGAGGGCGCTTGCGATTTCTCCGAGCCTGCTGTGTCCAAGGCGGGGAAGTTGAGGCTAGCGCAGATTTGGGTGGTGAATCCAAGTACAAGCCATCGTTGGACGTCGGGGATCTGCGGCGTTGAGTAAGTTTTCTTGGTGTGATAAATTGTTTTTAGGGTTAGTTTTAATTAGTTCCTATTTCTCTATTATGATGGGGGACTAGGGATAGCAATCACTGCCATGTTCCGTAATTGTGACATTCATTGTGCATTAATAGGAATTTACACTTCCATATTGAAATTTGTGTAATGTGAATTTATAGTAATGTAGTTTCTGAAATTTATAGTAATGGGGATTAGGAATAGGAATTTACACTTGCATGATTTGTGTCATGTGATGTAAATTTATCACTGACAAGTGCCATATTTTCTAAAATTATAGTTTATATCCAGAAATTTGGGATGCTGGCATCCATTTTCAAGATCAGGACAGTTTACAGTTGAAACTGTGCAGTGATGATGTTGTCCTTTCTAGTGTGCTAGCACTGATGGACACACAAGGCTATGGAAACACGGACTCGGTGTATTTTGATCAAGGCATATGATTTCATGGTCTAGAGAAAATAGATACCAATGCTAAGTTGCAACAGCTCAAGAGGCAGCACAAGGATGCCAAGTTGCTGAATTTGTCAGTGTATAGGGGGAGTGCACCTGTAATTGAAGATGTGCTTGTGACAGAAGAGAGCAAAAATGTGGTTGGAACACAAGAGAGCAGAAATGAGGGAAGAGAGCACAAGGGCAAGGTCAAGCTTAAAGAAATAGTGGAAGAAGATAGTACTGATGCATCTTCATTTGATGTTGAGGGTCCAAGAGATATTAAAAATGATCCTTACTTCATGCGGGAGTATAGGCCAAAAGGAAATGAGGGAAGGGGGTTACATTATAAGAATTTGAACAGGAAGAAACAGAAGATGATGAAAGAGACGTCAGTGATGCAGGACTTGATGATGAAGTGCTACCAGAGGTGTTACATCATTATGAGGGTGAAACAGATGTGGAAGATTTATTTGAGCTGGATGAGGAGGATCATGTTATTAAAGAAGGAGTACGCATTAGTGAACCTGCAATAAAGAGGATAAAACTGCCAGCAAGGAGAGGACCCACAAGCAGGTCATATTCCAGTGCCCTAGAAATATTGGAACCAGATTTTAAACACTCGTGAGATGAAGAAGAGAAAGGTTTCCTTGAGGAAAGTGTTGATGATATGTTTGGTCCAGCTAGTTTTGTACCACCTAAAGGCAGGTAGAGCAGCGCAAAGAAACAACCACCTAGGAAATGGTATGATGAAAATAGGGAAGAGCCACATAACCAATTATGTTTGAAAATGTGTTTCAGAGATCACCACCAAGTGAGGGATGCTTTATTGAGCTTGCACATCACACATAGTAGAACTTTTAAGTATCACAGGAATTCAGATAAAAGAATAATTGTGGAACGCGGAACAAAGAAGAAATGCAAATTCTTTATGGTGGTGATACGTCCCAAACGTATCTATAATTTCTGCTTGTTCCATGATCTTTTGGGTGACATTGTCATATGTTTTTCCACACTTTTATATCATTTTACACATATTTGGACTAACCTACTAACTCAGTGCACCCAATCCCAGTTTATGACTGTTGATGTCTATTTTGCAGGGGCTTTTACCCAATTTTCCGAAGCCCGAAAAAATCCAGAAAAAATATATAAAAAATCAGCGAAACAAAAGCTTCCGGGTCACCGAAGATAGGCCAGAGGGGGCCAGGGGCCTCCGAGGCGACCTGCTGGCGTGGCCAGGCCCTAGGCCGCCTCAGGAGGCCGCCTGGATGGGTCCCACCTCCTTCAGTGCCCTCCTTTGGCCTATATTTAGAGTCCCGAGAGGAAACACTTTCAAAAACTTCCAGAATCATGAATTTCTCCATCGTTCCGCCGCCGCAGCGCTTCCGAGATTGGGAGCGTCAAGAGACCTCTTCCCGGCACCCTGCCGGAGGGAGGATTGACCTTCGGGAGCTTCTACACCGCCATGGATGCTTCTCGGACGTGTCGTGAGTAGTCCTCCTTGGACCATGAGTCCATGACCAGTAGCTATGTGATGTCTTCTCTCAAGTCTTGTGCTTCAATGGTTAGTCCTTGTGAGCTGTCCTACATGATCAAGGCATCTATGTAATTCTCTTGCTATTGCTATGCTCGGTTTGTTGGGATCTGATGAATTATGATATTATGTTCAGATTGTTATGAGTTATATATTTGATTATCCTTGTATATTATGTTCCTTAGTGACTCATGCATGTTCTTCGTTGCTATTTATTGCTTTGGTCGAGTAGTAGATTGTAACTCCAAGAGGGAGCATTATGCATGATTGTGGGTTCATGCCCCTCGATGTCTAGCTTGAGTAACAGAAACATGAGACTAGGGGATGTGCTTGATGCCACTAGGGATAAAACAATGGTGCTTGTGACCACGGTTGCAAGGAGTGTTTACCTTACACATAGTTCGTTAATGCAGTTGTCTGTTGCTTTGAGCTTACACTTTGGGTGGGGCTCGCAACTTAATACCGGAGAGATGTTCTGGATAGATATCTCAAGGTGGATGATTAGTAAGTAGATGCTGATGAATAAATGGTCTACTTGTCTTGGCGTACTGCCCATTACTATTGAACCTCTAACTATAAAGTAGCATTATTAGCATTGCGGTGCGATCATAATTCTGTCAATTGCCCAACTGTGATTTGTTTACCCAAGCATAGTTGTGTATCGTCTTTTGGGAGAGAGACATCACTAGTGAACATCATGTGACTCCGGTCCATATCACCATCATTGTTTACACCTCCATCTTTTATCGCTTTCGTTTACTTTTCCGTTGCAATCACTATTACTTTCCCGCTTGTGTTTTGATCCTTTGCAAACTACAAGGCCAGAGAGATTGACAACCTCTCTGTACTAGTTGGGAGCAAAGTTATTTGTTGTGTGTGCAGGTCCACGTCTTCTGCTAGCGCCAGGGTGGGAGACACCTACTTGTTGAGCCTATGAGTCCTCCTGGTTCGATAAACCTTATAGTCTCTGTGTAAGGGAAATCTGTTGCTGACTACATCTCCACCTTCCACTTGGGGTAACCAACGAGGGGCGAGAAGTATATCCATCATCTCATCATCAAGCAAATTTATGGCGCCGTTGTCGGGGACTCCAGTCTTCAAGATAGGGGAGTTGCACGCTATCTTTTATCTTTGCTTTTTAGTCTTGTTAGTTTGCTTTTTAGTTTTTTATTTAGAGTCTTATTCCAAAAACCACAAGAAATTAGTTACTTTTCCTTATTTAGTCAGTATGCCTAAATCCTTTGCCTCTAGTGTTGCTCCTGAAGGAGAGATTCTCACCTTCAAACAAAGGGTTGGAGAAAGTTTGAAAGATGCTTAGTATAGAATTAAAAATTCTCAAGATAGAGCCACCAAGAAGCAATCCACCACTATTTTGCTTAGAAATTTTTATGTTGGTATTACTTCTTTGCATAGGTTTGTTCTAGACACAACAATAGGAGGGAATTTCTTGGAAGCTCTCATTGGGGAGGCTCTTAACGTTATGGAAAATCTTGTCGGAATCCCACCTATTGTTGATATAAAGCATGATATCACTTTATCTCATGTTATGAGTAAACTTGAGAAAATAGAGCTAGAGATGCCAAGCATGAGTAAAATTAATGAAGTAGATCGTAGGATTAAAGGGAACTTAAATAGACTTTATAGCTCCATGAACAAAATTTACAAAATTTTGGAGACCCTTAAATCCCATGATGTGGATCCTTCTCGGATTTATAAGATCGAGGATATTTTTGAAACTTTAGGAACTACTCTATCCTCCATCAGGACTAAAAAGGTAAAAAACCCCGCAAGGAAGGGACCTAGGTTCGTTAACATACCCAAGGTTCCTCAACCCAAAACAAGTATACATATTGCTAAGGGTGTTGAAACTCTGAAGACCTTGGAAGAGATACCTCTCTTAAATAGAATTAGAAATGAAATTACAATTGGTCTTACTACCTTTTCTTTTTCTCCTAAAGTGTTGCCACTAAGCCTCTCTTTAAGAGTCCTCTTAAGACTAGTTGTATAATTGAAGAGCTCTTTGATGATCTTGATGATGGTTCAATTGATGCAACTTGATCTTCTTGCATTATGCCTAGCTCAAAGGCATAAAAGAAAGCGCTTGTTGGGAGGCAACCCAATTTGTTTTTACTTTCTGTTTTAGTGGTCTTGATGCTTGTTACTACTGTATCAACATCATTGTATCTTTATTTTTAAGCTTTGTGCCAAGTTATAGCCTTCGATTGCAAGAAAGTTCAAAAATGGGACATGCTGTCGAGAAACAGATTTTGTCTGCTTGACGGAAACATTCGCCAAAAATCACCAGATCATCTTTTTTATCTAAATTGTTTTGAAAGCATGATCTATATAATTGCCTTTCTGAGATCTGTTCTGAGTTTTTTGATTTGAGTTGTACAAGTGCCATGAATAAATTATTTACTACCTATTGTTCTGTTTTTCACAGATTCTGCCATGTTTTGCGTTTTCATTGTTTTGCAAATCCTAAGCTTACTTTTTATTTGCAAAAACCTTTTGGCATTCATAAGAAGCAGTAGCTTTTCATGAAAATATTTATTTCCAGTAGGTAATGAATTATTTCATTAAGGGAACTAACCACTCTAATCAGCTTATGATGAGTTCCGTATGAAGGGAGTTTTCAAGTATGCGATGGGAGATGATGAAAGAAGATACAGGAGTGTCAAGCGCTCAAGCTTGGGGATGCCCCATGCACCCCAAGAAATATTCAAAGGAGACTCAAGCGTCTAAGCTTGGGGATGCCCCCGTGCATCCCCTTCTCTATCAACAATCATCAGTTCGTCCGTCTCCATGCTATATTTTTATCGCTTCATATGATATGAGCTATGCCTGGAGCATCCCGTTATTTGCTTTTTAGTTTTATTTTAGTTTGTTTTCTGGTCATAACAATTCAGAACCTAGCCTGCCTTGTTTGGGAGAGACACACACTCCATTCCACTCTAGAACACAACATAGGTTTTCATGCTTATCCTTTTTGTGTGTTCTTCATCTTTTCGTAGCTACTGTCATGCTTAGCTCTTAGTTTTCATGCTTATATTTTTAAGAGATATTATTTAAGTTGCTTCTCGAACTCTCTTGAGTTATCATTCTTATCTTGTTTAGAGAGTTGGCTCGTTGCACTGAGTTGTGTGTCATGCATGAATAGGTAACCGAGGTTGCTATTTAAGTATAGTATTAACTTGCAATAGTTTTGAGGTATTGATTTGAGTAATGTTTGGACTATTGGTGCCAAGAGCTTGAGCCTATTAGTGATAGGTTTTGTAATTTGGGAAATCCGTGTGTTTTTCAAAAACTAAAAATTAGTTGAGAACTCTAGCTACTAAATTGATCGCTAACCTCTGAAGGGGTTGGAATATATAGAGTACCCTCATGTTACCATGAGTCGAGGATACGCAAGGATAACAAAACCCCCAAACACTCCTCCTCGGGGTACTTGCCTCTTTGTGAATTTCATAACTAGATAGAGAGTTACCGATAATAAGTGTATGAGTTCTTCAGACTAATATGAGTATTCGATTGTTGGCACTTCCACCATCCATATTTTGCAAGCCTCTTCGGTACCGTGCATTGCCCTTTCTCACATTGAGAGTTGGTGCAAACTCCGCCGGTGCATACAAACCCATGACATGATACGCTCTGTCATACTAAGACTCATTATATCTTTCCTCAAAACTACCACCATACTGATACGTCCATTTTGCATCATGTTTTCATGTTGACATTTATCGCTTCTTTGGCTATTATTTCACTTCACGGTACTATTCTTATGCCTTTTCTCTCTTATTTTGCAAGGTTTACATGAAGAGGGAGAATACCGGCAACCGGAATTCTGGCCTGAAAGTGGAGCAAAGTTGAGATACTAATTCTGCGCAACTCGAAACGCCGTCAAAATCAACAAGGAATTTTTTCCCGATTTATCAAAAATACTGGGCCGAAGAAGTGCCACAGGGGCACCAGGGGGTGCCCACAAGCCTGCACGGCGCGGCCAGCCCCCAGGCCGCGTCATGGTGGCTTGTGGGCAGCCCACTGGCCCACTTGCTCCCCTCTTTTGATATATGGAGGGTTTCGTCCAGGAAAAAATCGACGAGGAGCTTTTTCGTGGTTTCGCCGCTGCCACGAGGCGGAACTTGAGCACAACCAATCTAGAGCTCCGGCAAGACGATCCTGCCGGGGAAACTTCCCTCCCGGAGGTGGAAATCATCGCCATCGTCATCACCAACACTCCTCTCATCGGAGGGGACTCGTCACCATCAACATCTTCATCAACACCATCTCATCTCCAAACCCTAGTTCATCACTTGTAACCAATCTCCGTCTTGCGACTCCGATTGGTACTTGTAAGGTTGCTAGTAGTGTTGATTACTCTTTGTAGTTGATTGATACGTCCATTTTGCATCATGCTTTCATGTTGATATTTATCGCTTTATGGACTGTTATATTACTTTGTGGTACCATACTTATGCATTTTCTCTCTTATTTTGCAAGGTTTATTTGAAGAGGAAGAATACCAGCAGCTGGAGTTCTGGACTGGAAAAGGAGAAAGTCTAAGTCCTCTATTCTGCGCAACTCCAAATGCCCTGAAAATCAACGTGGAAATTTTTGGGATTATATAAAAAATACTGGGCGAAAGAAGTGCCACAGGGGAGCTGCCAGGGGCCCACAAGCCTGGTAGCCGCGGCTAGAGGGCTTGTGGGCACCCTGGTGGCCCACTGGACCCCCTCTTCTGCTATATGAAGGGTTTTGTCCGGAAAAAAATCAGGGCGGAGCTTTTTCGTGGATTCACCGCCGCACGAGGCGGAACTTGAGCAAAACCAATCTAGAGCTCCGGCATGACGATCGTGCCGGGGAAACTTCCCTCCCGGAGGGGGAAATCGTTGCCATCGTCATCACCAACACTCCTCTCATCGGAGGGGACTCGTCACCATCAACATCTTCATCATCATCATCTCATCTCCAAACCCTAGTTCATCTCTTGTAACCAATCTCCGTCTCGCGACTCCGATTAGTACTTGTAAGGTTGCTAGTAGTGTTGATTACTCTTTGTAGTTGATGCTAGTTGGATTACTTGGTGGAAGAGTTTATGTTCAGATCCTTGATGCTACTCATTACACCTCTGATCATGACTATGATTATGCTTTGTGAGTAGTTACTTTTGTTCCTGAGGACATGGGATAAGTCTTGCTAATAATAGTCATGTGAATTTGGTATTCGTTCGGTATTTTGATATGTTGTATGTTGTCGTTTCCTCTAGTGGTGTTATGTGAACGTCGACTACATAACTCTTCACCATATTTGGGCCTAGATGATGGGTTGCTAGAGTGACAGAAGCTTAAACCCCAGTCTATGCGTTGCTTCGTAAGGGGCTGATTTGGATCCACTAGTTTAATGCTATGGTTTGACGTTGTCTTAATTCTTCTTTCGTAGTTTGCGGATGCTTGCGAGAGGGGTTAATCATAAGTGAGATGCTTGTCCAAGTAATGTCAGTACCCAAGCACCGGTCCACCCACATGTCAAACTATCAAAGTAACGAACGCGAATTATATGGACATGATGAAACTAGCATGACAGAAATTCCGGTGTGTCCTCGGGGGCGTTTTTCCTCCTATAAGACTTTGTTCAGGCTTGTCCCTTGCTACAAAAGGGATTGGGCCGCTTTTGCTGCACCATTTCTACTACTTGTTACTTGTTAATTTTCACCTGCTATGTTTCACCTCACTACACCATCACTTGTTACCGCTACTTTTAGTGCTTGCAGTTATTACCTTGCTGAAAACCGTTTATCACAGCCTTCTGCTCCTCATTGGGTTCGCCACTCTTACTTATCGAAAGGACTACGATTGATCCCCTATACTTGTGGGTCATCAAGACTCTTTTCTGGCGCCGTTGCCGGGGAGTGAAGCGCGTTTGGTAAGTGGAATTTGGTAAGGAAACATTTATATACTATGCTGAAATTTATTGTCACTTGTCCCTATGGAAACTGTTCTTTTGAGGAATTTTTTCGGGGTATCTTCATCACGAACGGAAGCACGAGGAGTTGCTCCTCAACTTAAGGTACCTACTGAAAATATCTTTTATGAAATTCCTTCGGGTATGCTTGAGAAACTGCTGGCAAATCCTTTTACACGAGATGGATCTTCACGTCCAGACTTGCATCTAATCTATGTAGATGAAGTTTGTGGTTTATTTAAGCTTGCTGCTTTGCCCGAGGATGAGGTAAAGAAGAAAGTCTTTCCTTTATCTTTGAAGGATAAGGCGTTGACATGGTATAGGCTATGTGATGATACTGGATCATGGGACTACAATCGGTTGAAATTAGAATTTCATCAAAAGTTTTATCCTATGCATTTAGTACATCGTGATCGGAATTATATTTATAACTTTTGTCCTCATGACAGGGAAAGCATAGCTCAAGCTTGGGGAGGCTTAAATCAATGCTATATTCATGCCCCAATCATGAGCTCTTGAGAGAAATTATCACTCAAAACTTTTATGCTCGGCTTTGTCATGAAGATTGTACCATGCTTGACACTTCTTGTACCGGTTCTTTTATGAAGAGGGATATTGACCACAAGTGGAATTTATTGGAAAGAATCAAACTTAACTCTGAAGATTGGGAGCTTGAAGAAGGTAAGGAGTCAGGTATGAATTTACAATTTGATTGCGTTAAATCTTTTGTTGAAACAAACACTTCTAGTGATTTTAGCGCTAAGTATGGACTTGACTCTGAGATAGTAGCTTCTCTATGTGAATCTTTTGCTGCTCATATTGATCTTCGCAAAGAGAAGTGGTTCAAGTATCATCCTCCTATAGAAGTCAACATAGTTAAACCCAATCTAGTTGAAGAGAAAGTCATTGCCTATAATGATCCTATTTTTCCTTGTGCCTACACTGAGAAACCACCTTACCCTGCTAGGGAAAAGGATTATTCTAAAGCTCCAACTTTGATACGTAGGGGTTACATTAGACCACTTGCACCCCCTGAGGAAATTAGAGTTGAACCTAGCGTTGCTATTATCAAAGATCTCTTAACCTAAGACATAGACCGGCATGTTATCAAATTCTGTGAGGACTCCGCTAGAATTGCTAAACCTCACGTGAAAGACAAATACAGACCTGTAGTTGGCTTGCCCGTTGTTTCTGTCAAGATAGGAGATCACTGTTATCATGGTTTATGTGATATGGGTGCTAGTGTTAATGCAATACCCCGGTCCCTATATGATGAAATCAAAGATGGGATTGCACCTGCTGAGTTAGAACCCATTGATGTCACTATTACGCTAGCTACTAGAGACACTATCTGCCCTGTGGGAATTGTGCGAGATGTAGAAGTCTTGTGTGGTAAGACGAAGTATCCTACTGATTTCCTCGTCCTTGCTACTACACAAGATAGCTTTTGTCCCATCATATTTGGTACACCCTTTCTCAACACTGTCAATGCTCATATTGATTGCGTTAAATAGACTATCACTGTTAGTTTCGAGGGTGTGTCTCATGAATTTAACTTCTCCAAGTTTGGAAGACAACCCCATGAAAAAGAGTCGTCTGGTAGGGATGAAATCATTGCTCTTGCCTCTATTGTCGTGCCTCCTACGGATCCTTTAGAGAAATATCTGCTTGAGCATGAAAATGATATGCATATGGATGAAAGAGATGAGATAGATAAAATTGTTTTAGAACAATATCCTATCCTTAAGAATAATCCGCCTGTTGAACTGCTTGGGGATCCTCCCCCGCTAAAGGGTGATCCTGTGTTCGAGCTAAAATAGTTACCAGATACACTTAAGTATGCCTATCTTGATGAGAAGGAGATATATCCTGTTATTATTAGTGCTCACCTCTCGAATCACGAAGAGAAGAAGTTATTAAAAACTTTGAGGAAGCACCGTGCGGCTATTGGATATACTCTTGATGATCTTAAGGGTATTAGTCCCACTCTATGTTAGCACAAGATTAAAACCGATCCTAATTCTAAACCAGTTGTTGATCATCAAAGGAGATTAAATCCTAGGATGAAAGAGGTCATGAGAAAAGAAATATTAAAGCTTCTAGAAGCAGGAATCATTTATCCTGTTGCTCATAGTGATTGGGTAAGTCCAGTACATTGCGTACCTAAGAAGGGAGGTATCACCGTCGTTCCTAATGATAAGAATGAACTAATCCCACAAAGGATTATTACTGGCTATAGGATGGTGATAGACTTCCGGACACTGAACAAGGCAACCAGGAAAGACCATTATCCTTTGCCGTTTATTGACCAAATGCTAGAAAGGCTATCTAAACACACATACTTCTGCTTTCTAGACGGTTATTCAGGTTTCTCGCAAATACCTGTTGCACAATCTGATCAGGAGAAAACCACTTTCACCTGCCCCTTCGGTACCTTTGCTTATAGATGTATGCCTTTTGGCTTATGCAATGCACCTGCAACCTTTCAAAGATGTATGATGGCAATATTCCCTGACTTTTGTGAAAAGATTGTTGAGGTTTTCATGGATGATTTCTCCGTTTACGGTTCTTCCTTTGACGATTGCCTCATCAACCTTGATCGAGTCTTACAGAGATGCAAAGATACCAACCTCGTCTTGAACTAGGAGAAGTGCCACTTCATGGTTAATTAAGGCATCGTCTAAGGACACAAAATCTCTGAGAAAGGCATTGAAGTTGATAAGGCTAAGGTTGATGCAATTGAGAAAATGCCTTGCCCCACAGATATCAGAGGTATACGAAGTTTCCTAGGTCATGCTGGTTTCTATAGAAGGTTCATTAAAGACTTCTCTAAGATTTCTAGGCCTCTTACCAACCTCTTGCAGAAGGATGTTCCTTTTGTTTTTGATGAGGACTGTGAGGAAGCTTTCGAAATTCTTAAGAAGGCCTTGATAACCGCACCTATTGTTCAACCACCTGATTGGAACTTGCCCTTTGAAATCATGTGTGATGCTAGTGATTATGCTGTTGGTGTTGTTCTAGGACAAAGAGTTGACAAGAAGTTGAATGGCATTCACTATGCTAGTAAAACTCTAGACAGTGCCCAAAGAAACTATGCCACTACGGAGAAGGAATTTTTAGCAGTCGTGTTTGCATGTGAAAATTTCAGATCTTATATAGTTGACTCCAAAGTTATTATTCATTCTAATCATGCTGCTATTAAGTACCTTATGGAGAAGAAGGACGCTAAGCCTAGGCTAATCAGATGGGTTCTCCTGTTACAGGAATTTGATTTGCACGTTGTTGACCGAAAGGGTACTGATAACCCTGTAGCGGATAACTTGTCCAGGCTAGAGAATGTCCTTGATGACCCACGACCTATTGATGACAGCTTTCCCGATGATCAATTGAATGTCATCCACACTTCACATAGTGCACTGTGGTATGCTGATTACGCAAACTATATCGTAGCCAAATACATACCACCCAGTTTCACCTACCAGCAAAAGAAGAAATTCTTGTTTGATTTGAGACACTACTTTTGGGATGATCCTCACCTTTATAAGGAAGGAGTAGATGGTGTTATTAGACATTGTGTGCCTGAACATGAACGGGGACAGATCCTGCAGAAGTGTCATTCTGAAGCCTACAGAGGACACCATGCTGGAGATAGAACTGCTCATAAGGTATTGCAATCAGGTTTCTATTGGCCCACTCTATTCAAGGATGCCCGTAAGTTTGTCTTATCTTGTGACGAATGCCAAAGAATAGGGAACATCAGTAAACATCAGGAAATGCCTATGAACTATTCACTTGTCATTGAACCATTTGATGTCTCAGGCTTTGATTATATGGGACCCTTCCCGAGTTCCAATGGGTATACTCACATCTTAGTTGTTGTTGATTACGTCACTAAGTGGGTAGAAGATATCCCCACTAGAAATGATGATCACCACACCTCTATTAAGATGCTTAAAGAAGTCGTTTTCCCAAGAGTTGGAGTCCCTCGATATATGATGACTGATGGCGGTTCACACTTCATTCATGGTGTTTTCCGCAAGATGCTCGCTAAGTATGATGTCAACCATAGAGTTGCATCTCCTTATCATCCTCAGTCTAGTGGTCAAGTGGAGTTGAGTAATAGGGAGATCAAATTGATCTTACAAAAGACTCTCAATAGATCTTGAAAGAATTGGTCTAGCAAACTTGACGATGCACTATGGGCTTATAGAACTGCTTATAAGAATCCCATGGGCATGTCGCCGTATAAAATGGTTTACGGTAAGGCCTGTCATTTACCTCTTGAGCTAGAACACAAAGCTTATTGGGCAATCAAAGAGCTCAACTTCGATTTCAAACTTGCCGGTGAGAAGCAGTTGTTTGATATCAGCTCATTAGATGAATGGAGGGCCCAGGCATATGAGAATGCCAAGTTGTTCAAGGAAAAGGTTAAGAGATGGCACGATAAAAGAATACAAAAACGTGAGTTCAATGTAGGTGATTATGTCCTGCTAGACAATTCTCGCTTAAGATTCTTCCCAGGCAAGCTTCTCTCTAAATGGGAAGGTCCCTACGTTGTCGAGGAAGTATATCGTTCCGGTGCCATCAAAATCAATAACACGGAAGGTAATTTTCCTAGAGTGGTAAATGGGCAAAGAATCAAGCATTATATCTCTGGTACTCCCATAAATGTTGAGACCAATATCATCAATATCATAACTCCAGAGGAGTACATAAGGGATGTTTATCAGCCTGTTTCAGACTCTGAAAACGAAGAGGTATGTGTATCAATAAGTAATTGGACTCCAAAACTTTTCCAATAGGAAATTTTCTCCGTTTTGGAATTTATGGAAAAATAGAAAAATAAAAAGCAGTCAGGAGAGCGCACGAGGCGGCCACAAGCTTGGTAGCCGCGGCCCCCCTGGCCACGGCTACAGGGCTTGTGGGCACCTTGTGTGCCTCCCGGACTCTGTTTTCTTGCGGAGCACTCCTTCTGGTCCAGAAAAAATCATTATATATACGCCCGAGAGTTTTGATCTCCGTATCGCGCAGTTTTCCTCTGTTTTCGTTTCGAGCTTGTTGTCTGCCGCAGATTTAGAGCAAAGATGTCTCAGGAATCTGTTGGACAGAATAATCTCCCTCATGTTCATGAAGAAGTAGATGCTGATCTGAAAAGGGTAGAAGTCACGGAAGCCAGGGACAAAGCTAAGGAGAAAACCCAAGCTAGGGAGGAAGTTCAACCTATGCTCAACATTGAAGACGTTGAAGGAGTGGACTTTCTCCAACCCTTCCTCCACGTGTTGTTTCCATCCTTGATTGAACTCTTGAGGTTTTGTGAAACAACTCGTGCTCGCAATATTTACCTTTCTCGTGAAGTTGTTTTGCTGGAGAATCATGTCGCAAATCTCCAAGGTATAAATCAAAGATTGATAGCTCTCTTGGAATCAAAGGCAAAGACTCCACCACCATCACCACCAAAGGAAGACAACTAAGCATTGGTATGGACAACTCCCTTGGCTTGTGCCAAGCTTGGGGGAGTTTCCCTGGTATCGTATCACCTTTATATCTTTTGCTTTTACCTTTGTTTTAGTTCTTTCCTTTTCAGTCTTTATTTCTTCTCTTAGTGGAACAAGTCTTTAGTGTTTAGTTTGAGTCTTTTGCCTTGTGTCTCCCCCGATGTATTCGAGCTTGCGAGCTATATAATATAAAGTATCTTAGTCAAGGGCTTTGTTTTGTGCCGTGATCAGAAGTATTAAAAGAACGATAGCATGAAAGATCATGAGATGATCTTATGGAGAGTGATAGCTTCACATATAACAAGTATGATGATTGAAACTTGTTGAGAATAGACCAACATAGACCCCAGTAATTGTTGCAATTAATAAGAAGTAATAAGGAAAGAGAGGTTCACATATAAATATATCATCTTAGACACTTTCTATAATTGTGAGCACTCACCAAACTATTACATGCTTAGAAGTAGATGTTGGACAAGGAAGACAACATAATGAATTGTGTTTGTTTGGTTCCAAACAATGTTATATGCCTAGAGATCCCTTAGCATGTGACGATTGCTTCCACCTCATATTAGCCAAAACTTCCGTACTAAGTAGAAATACTACTTGTGCATCCATAAACCTTCAACCTAGTTTTGCCATGAGAGTCCACCATACCTACCTATGGATTGAATAAGATCCCTCAAGTAAGTTGTCATCGGTGCAAGCAATAAAAATTGCTCTCTAATATGTATGATCTATTAGTGTGTGGAAAATAAGCTTTGTACGAACCTGTGATGAGGAAGACATAAAAGCGACATACTGCATAATAAAGTTCTTTATCACAGGAGGCAATATAAAGTGACGTTCCTCCGCACTAAGAGGACATGCATCCAAACCTCAAAAGCGCATGACAACCTCTGCTTCCCTCTGTGAAGGGCCTATCTTGTACCTTTAATTTTTGCCCTTGAAAGAGTCATGGTGATCTTCACCAATTCCTTATTTTGCCTTTGTCTTCGCTGCCGTCACATGCTAGGGAAAGATCTATATTCATATATCAACTTGGAGATGAGTACTGCAGGGGTGCTCCAACTAGTCCATCACAAATTACCACAAGCCGCATAGAAATCCTCAATCACGAAGCTCGTGATCTCGTCGAATTCCCTAGTGGAAAACCTCAACTCTGAGATTACCCAAAGCATCACCGGAATCCCGATGCACAAGATATTTCGTCAAAGGTAAAAGTAATCCAGCAAGGCCACCCGACGTGTCGACGATCCCGATGGGAGCCGCGTATCTCGTTCTCAAGACACGACGGATGAGCTAGACGTTGGGATCGCTAAACCTCCGGGTGACCAGAGGGGCGCCGGACATCGCTCAGGTGGGACCAACACTCATGAGGAGCACTGGTCCGGGCGTTTATTAAAGTATCCTCGGGTTAATTACTCCCTATGCAGTTCATCAGTTGTTAGGCAAATGTAGTACCAAAGTTGGGCCTTGTCAGACCAGTTTAATCTAAAACGAATTATCAAGGGGGTCCCCATAACAACCCCGATCATGTTAGGAGCGCTCAGTTATGGAACATAACACCGGTAGCCGAAACTAAGGGGCAAAGGTGGAACAAAACACCAGGCTAGAAAGGCCGAGCCTTCCACCTTTTACCAAGTATATAGGTGCATTAAATTATATAGCATTAATATGGTGATATGACAAGGAACCCATGTTATCACATGGAAGCAACTACACCTGCAACTAGCAACGCTAACAACATGGTTAGGCAAGCAGTAACATAGCCAATCAGTGGTTTGCTAGGTCGAACAGGTTGAAGGTTATCATGGCACTGTTGAGAGGCTGGTATTTAAAATGTGGTAGGCATCGAGACAAAATCGATAGCATCAAAATAACTAGCATGGCAATGATAGTAATGGTATCTGGGGAAATGTTCATCTTGCCTGAGATCCCGCTTGGAAGAAGAATGACTCCGTGAAGCAGTCGAACCGATGTAGTCGAACGGGTCCTCACTTTCCGACACGCTTGCGGAACTCTATCGAGACGGAGGAAACCGGAAACAATCATCAACACAGATATACACCACACGATGCAAGACACATATGATGCATGAACGGTCTAATGCGAGGCATGACAATCACAACAATCAAACACTACACATTAAGTGAAGCTCGATATGCAACGAGTTGCATATGGATGAAACTCCACGTTTAATTGTTTAGTTCACTCCAGTTAAGGAACACGGCAATATTAAATGTTGTTAAACATGGCAAGGGGTGAGCGCAAATTAATCTAGCTATCTAGGCATTTTAAATGAGGCCGGAAATGACATATAGCGTCTCCGAACTGACCCCACTCGTTAAACACTAAATCTGTCCAGATTTGTCCTCACCACATTTTATCTTTGGTAAATAGCTAGTGGGAAATTTTAATTATATAACTTGGCTTGTATATTCCAATGATAGGCTTCCTCAAAATTGCCTTAGGTCTTCGTGAGCAAGCAAGTTGGATGCACACCCACAAGTTTTCTTTAAGAGCTTTCACATACTCTTAGCTCTAGTGCATCATTTGTATGACAATCCCTACTCATTCACGTTGATATCTATTGATGAGCATCTCCATAGCTCATTGATATGCCTAGTCAATGTGACCATCTTCTCCTTGTTTGTCTTTCCACCTCCACCACACTCCACACCACTTATAGTGCTAAAACCATGGCTCACACTCATGTATTGCGTGAGAGTTGAAAAAGTTTGAAAAAGTAAAGGTGTGAAAACAATTACTTGGCCAATACCGGGGTTGTGCATGATTTAAATTCGTTGTGCAAGGATGATAGAGCATAACCAGGCTATATGATTTTGTAGGGATAACTTTCTTTTGGCCTTGTTATTTCAAAAGTTCATGATTACCTTGCTAGTTTGCTTGAATTATTATTGTCTCCACGTCAATAGAAAACTATTGTTTTGAATCTAATGGATCTGAACATTCATGTCACATAAGAGGAGTTACAAAGGACATCTATGTTAGGTAGCATGAAAGCATCAAAAATTCATTCTTTATCACTTCCCTACTTGAGGACGAGCAGGAGTTAAGCTTGGGGATGCTTGATACGTCTCAAACGTATCTATAATTTTTGATGGTTTCACGCTGTTATCTTGTCAACTTTGGATGTTTTATATACCTTTTATATCTTTTTTGGGACTAACTTATTAATTCAGCGCCAAGTGCCAGTTCCTGTTTTTTCTATGTTTTTGACTCTTTTCAGATCTGATTTTGGAACGGAGTCCAAACGGAATAAAATCCCCGAAATAATTTTTTCCAGAACAGAAGAAGATCGGGAGGCTTGAGGGCCAAGGCAGTGGGCCCACAGGGAGCCCACAAGCCCTGTTGTCGCGGCTAGGGGGTCCCGCGGCAACCCTGCCCTAGCTTTTTGGCCTATAAAATCCCTAAAAATCCTGAAAAAATCAAGGCATCCACGAAAACACTTTTCCACCGCCGCAAGCTTCCGTTTCCGCGAGATCTCATCTGGAGAACCTTCCAGGTAACCTACCGGAGGGGACTTTGGAGTTGGAGGGCTTCTACATCAACATCATCGCCTCTCCAATGACTCGTGAGTAGTCCACTTCAGACCTACGGGTCTGTAGTTAGTAGCTAGATGGCTTCTTCTTTCTCTTGGATCTTCAATACAAAGTTCTCCATGATCTTCATGGAGATCTATCCGATGTAATCCTCTTTGGCGGTGTGTTTGTCGAGATCCGATGAATTGTGGATTTGTGATCAGATTATCTATGAATTATATTTGAGTCTTTGCTGATTTCCTATATGCATGATTTGATATCCTTGTAAGTCTCTCCAAGTCTTGGGTTTTGTTTGGCCAACTAGATCTATGATTCTTCCAATGGGAGAAGTGCTTGGTTTTGGGTTCATACCGTGTGGTGACCTTTCCCAGTGACAGAAGGGGCAGCAAGGCACACATCGTGTTGTTTCCATCAAGGGTAACAAGATGGGCTTTTATCGTAGATATGAGATTGTCCTTCTACATCATGTCATCTTGCTTAAGGCGTTACTCTGTTCTTTTGGACTTAATACACTAGATGCATGCTCGATAGCGGTCGACGTGTGGAGTAATAGTAGTAGATGCAGAAAGTACCGGTCTACTTGTATTGGACGTGATGCCTATAGATATAATCATTGCCTTAGATAACGTCACGACTTTGCGCTGTTCTATCAATTGCTCGACAGTAATTCGTTCACCCACCGTCTACTTGCTTTCATGAGAGAAGCCACTAGTGAACACTACTGCCCCCGGGTCTATTCACAACTATCGTCTCCACTTTCACTTTTACTTTGCTTTTTTTTCTTTGTTGATTTTAGTTCTCACTTTGCAAACAATCTATAAGGGATTGACAACCCCTTCATAGCGTTGGGTGCAAGCTCTTTGTGTTTGTGCAGGTACTTGTGGCTTGACGCGATCCTTTCTCTGGATCGATACCTTGGTTCTCAAAACTGAGGGAAATACTTGCCGCCGCTGTGCTACATCACCCTTTCCGCTTTGAGGGAACACCAACGCAAGGCTCCAAGGCCACGGGGGAATCCTTTGCATATTTTTCAAGGAAGTCCCTAAAGGCGTAGCCGTAGCAGAAGGATTCCTAGCGCCGTTGCTGAGGAGTATCAAGACAAGAATAGTCTCCCGTCAACACGCTTATTTCTGGCGCCGTTGGAAGGTGTTTTGTTGCAGTAGCAGTAGGCAAACGTAGACCATGGTCATTGTTGCAATTAATAGGAAGTGATAAAGAAGGAGAGGTTCACATATAAATATATCATCTCTGACACCATCTATGATTGTCAACACTCACTAAACTATTACATGCCTAGAAGTAGATGTTGGACAAGGAAGACAATGTAATGAATTGTGTTTTCTTGGCTCTGAACTATTACATGGTGATGATTGCTTCCACCTCATATTAGCCAAAACTCCTGCACCAAGTAGAGATACTACTTGTGCATCCATAAACCTTCAACCCAGTTTTGCCATGAGAGTCCACCATACCTACCTATGGATTGAATAAGATCCCTCAAGTAAGTTGTCATCGGTGCAAGCAATAAAAATTGCTCTCTAATATGTATGATCTATTAGTGTGTGGAAAATAAGCTTTATACGAACCTGTGATGAGGAAGACATAAAAGCGACAGACTGCATTATAAAGTTATTTATCACAGGAGGCAATATAAAGTGACGTTCCTCCGCACTAAGAGGACACGCATCCAAACCTCAAAGCGCATGACAACCTCTACTTCCCTCTGCGAAGGGTCTATCTTGTACCTTTAATTTTTGCCCTTGAAAGAGTCATGGTGATCTTCACCAATTCCTTATCTCGCCTTTATCTTGGCTACCGTCATATGCTTGGGAAAGATCTATATTCATATGTCAACTCGGAGGTAGGCATTCATGAATTATTATTGTTGACATTACCCTTGAGGTAAGTAGTTGGGAGGCAAAACTATAATCCCGTATCTTTCTATGTGTCCAGCTGAAACTTTGATCTCATGGGTACCAGGTGAGTTGTAGCAATTGTAGAGAACGAAAGAATGATTGAGTATGTGGATTTGCTTTACAAGCTCTTATTTGACTCTTTCTGATGTTGTGATAAATTGCAATTGCTTCAGTGACTAAAGGCTATCGGTTGTTAGTTTTTGGTAAGGTTCTTGATCCATGCTTTACTTTGTGAAGGAATTATCACATTAGCATGAGAGATTATATGTTGGTATTGCTGTTCTGATCTTGATCAGGATGCATGCATGTTCGTATCTTGTTTTGTCAACACCTTTGTCCCTAAACATGTGGACATATTTATTGAGCTTGGCTTTCGCTTGAGGACAAGCGAGGTCTAAGCTTGCAGGAGTTGATACGTCCATTTTGCATCATATTTTCATGTTGATATTTATCGTTTCTTTGGCTGTAATTTCACTTCACGGTACTATTCTTATGCCTTTTCTCTCTTATTTTGCAAGGTTTACATGAAGAGGGAGAATACCGGCAACTGGAATTCTGGCCTGAAACTGGAGCAAAGTTGAGATACCTATTCTACGCAACTCCAAACGCCGTAAAAATCAACGAGGAATTTTTTCTCGATTTATCAAAAATACTGGGCCAAAGAAGTGTGAGAGGGGCACGAGGGGGTGCCCACAAGCCTACACGGTGCGGCCACCCCCCCCCCCCCAGGCCGTGCCATGGGGGCTTGTGGGCAGCCCACGGGCCCACTAGCTCCGCACTTTTGCTATATGGAGGGTTTCGTCCAGGAAAAAATCGAGGAGGAGCTTTTTCGTGGTTTCGCCGCCGCCACGAGGCGGAACTTGAGCAGAACCAATCTAGAGCTCCTGCAGGACGATCCTCCCGGGGAAACTTCCCTCCCAGAGGGGGAAATCGTCGCCATCGTCATCACCAAAACTCCTCTCATCGGAGGGTACTCGTCACCATCAACATCTTCATCAGCACAATCTCATCTCCAAACCCTAGTTCATCACTTGTAACCAATCTCCGTCTCGCGACTCCGATTGGTACTTGTAAGGTTGCTAGTAGTGTTGATTACTCTTTGTAGTTGATGCTAGTTGGATTACTTGGTGGAAGAGTTTATGTTTAGATCCTTGATGCTACTCATTACCTCTCTGGTTATGAATATGATTATGCTTTGTGAGTAGTTACTTTTGTTCCTCATGACATGGGATAAGTCATGCTAATAGTAGTCATGTGAATTTGGTATTTGTTCGGTAATTTGATATGTTGTATGTTGTTTTTCCTCTAGTGGTGTTATGTGAACATCGACTACATAACACTTCACCATTATTTGGGCCTAGAGGAAGGCATTGGGAAGTAGTAAGTAGATGATGGGTTGCTAGAGTGACAGAAGCTTAAACCCTAGTTTATGCGTTACTTTGTAAGGGGCTGATTTGGATCCACTAGTTTAATGTTATGGTTAGACTTTGTCTTAATTCTTCTTTCATAGTTGCGGATGCTTGCGAGAGGGGTTAATCATAAGTGGGATGCTTGTCCAAGTAAGGGTAGTACCCAAGCGTCGGTCCACCCACATATCAAATTATCAAAGTAACAAACGCGAATCATATGAACATGATGAAACTAGCATGACAGAAATTCCCGTGTGTCCTCGGGAGCGTTTTTCTTCCTATAAGACTTTGTCCAGGCTTGTCCCTTGCTACAAAAGGGATTGGTCCACTTTATGCACCGTTGCTACTTTTGTTACTTGTTGCTTGCTACAAATCATCTCACCACACAATCACTTGTTACCGACAATTTCAGTGCCTGCAGATTTTACCTTACTGAAAACCACTTGTCAGATCCTTCTGTTCCTCGTTGGGTTCAACACTCTTACTTATCGAAAGGACTACGATTGATCCCCTATACTTTTGGGTCATCACATACCTACCTATTAAGGCATTTTCATAGCCTTTCCGAGATACATTGCCATGCAACATCCACCATCTCATGACTTGATCTTCATGTCATACATGATTTTGCTTGATCGTAGAGCCGCATGCTAGTTGGGCCTTGCCCTTATTACTGCTACATGACGCGCTAGTATCATTGCATATCCTGCTACACTGGCAGAGGCATACATTTGCATACATCATGATAGTTTTCACTTGTCTTTATGTTGAGTACTTCTTACAAAGTGTGATTATTTTTCTTTTATTCATGTAAAACATATAGTGTTGCCCTTAAGTGAGGAAAAGATCCCAAAGTGGACAAAACAAAATATCCAAAAGAGGCCACAAAAATAAAAAAAGAAAAAAAAAGATAAATAAAAAGAGAGAAGGGGGCAACACTACTATTCCTTTTGAAAGATCCACACTCGTACTCCATTGCTATATTGGTACTACATAGAGATTATCATTCATGCATAACTATGTGGGGACCCTTACACTATAGAACTTGGTTTGCATATTCCAATGATGAGCCTCCTCAAATGAGATTTAGGTCTTGATGAGCAAACAAGTTGGATGCACCCCCCCACTAGTTCCATTGGAGAGCTTACCTTAGCTCATATGTGCATCCGTTACATGGCAATCCCTAATCATCACATCATATCTATCATTTGGCTTTCTCTCGCCTATGGTTGTCCTCATTGATGTGAGCCTTTCACACCTTTTTGTCTTCCTTACCCATCATTATTCTATTTTCCATCCTAAGTGCCAACATATCTTGCTTACTCTCATCCATTGCATGAGTGCTCAAAATCGAAAGGGAGAGGATCATTTTGACTTGTGCCTCACTAGTGGTCTCGGGATGAGTCAAAATAAGATTCTGAAGGAGACCAACTGTGAAATTTTAGTAGATTGAGTTCTCAATTAAAAATATATTTTATGATCTTAACCCATCTCCCACTTCTTGCATGCAAACACCATTTGGAGACATTCGAGTCACGGACAGTGAGAGCTCTTGCATCTTTATGTTCTTACTTTGTTAAACTCAATACTAGATATAGACTCTTGCTTGTTATTGTATTGAGTTGAATTGCATATCTCACTTGCTTTACTTTCAAGTTCTTATATGTGTGTTAGCATGTCACCACAGAAAATATTGTGTTATCATTTATCTACTCGTGGACGAGCAGAAATTAAGCTTGGGGATGTTGATACGTCCCGGACGTATCTATAATTTCTGCTTATTCCATGATCTTTTGGGTGACATTGTTATATGTTTTGCCACACTTTTATATCATTTTACACATATTTTGACTAACCTACTAACTCGGTGCACCCAGTGCCAGTTTCTATCTGCTCATGTCTATTTTGCAGGGGCTTTTACCCAATTTCCCGAAAAATTCCAGAAAAAATATATAAAAAATCAGCGAAAACAGAAGCTTCCGGATCACCGGAGATGGGCTAGAGGGGGGGCCAAGGGCCTCCCAGGCGACCTGCTCACGCGGCCAGGCCCTAGGACGCGCTAGGAGGCCGCCTGGGTGAGTCCCACCTCCTCTGGTGCCCTCCTTTGGCCTATATTTAGATTCCTGAGAGGCAACCTTTACAGAACTTCTGGAATTGCGAATTTCTCCATCGTTCCGCCGCTGCAGCGCTTCCTAGATCGGGAGCGTCAGGAGACCTCTTCCCAGCACCCTGCCGGAGGGAGGATTGACCTCCGGGAGCTTCTCCACCACCATGGACACTTCCCGGACGTGCCGTGAGTAGTCCTCCTTGGACCATGAGTCCATGACCAGTAGCTATGTGATGTCTTCTCTCCAATCTTGTGCTTCAATGGTTAGTCCTTGTGAGCTTCCCTACATGATCAAGGCATCTAAGTAATTCTCTTGCTATTGCTATGCTCGGTTTGTTGGGATCCGATGGATTATGAGATTATGTTCAGATTGTTATGAGTTATATATTTGGTTATCCTTTTATATTATGTTCCTTAGTGATTCATGCATGTTCTCCGTTGCTTTATTTCTTTGGACGAGTAGTAGATTGTAACTCCAAGAGGGAGCGTTATGCATGATTGTGGGTTCATGCCCCTCGATGTCTAGCTTGAGTAACTAAAACATGAGACTAGGGGATGTGCTTGTTGCCACCAGGGAGAAAACAATGGTGCTTGTGACCATGGTTGCAAGGATTGTTTACCTTACGCACAGTTCGTTAATGCGGTTGTCCCTTGCTTTGAGTTTACACTTTCGGTGGGGCTCGCAACTTAATACCGGAGAGATGTACTGGATAGATATATCAAGGTGGATGATTAGTAAGTAGATGCTGATTGATACGTCTCCAACGTATCTATAGTTTTTGATGGTTCCATGCTATTCTCTTGTCAACTTTGGATGTTTTGTATGCATGATTATGCTATTTTATATCTTTTTTGGGACTAACCTATTAACTCAGTGCCAAGTGCCAGTTTCTGTTTTTTCCGTGTTTTTGACCCTTTTCAGAGAAGAATATTAAACAGAGTCAAAACGAAATAAAAGCTGTCGAATGATTTTTTCCGTAACAGCAGATACGCACGGAACTTGAGAACCAAGGCAAAGCACCCCGGGGGAGGTCACAAGCCCCCTAGCCGCGGCCTGGGGGTGCGCCTACCAGGCTTTTGGGCCCCACGTGGCTCCTTTTCCCTATGTAATGCCCCAAGTGTAACATTGCCATATTTGGAACCTTGCCATGTGTGGGTCCATGGTGTCATTCAATGGAGTATCATTTCATGTGTTATTTCATGTGCTCATGTCTTGCTTTTCCTTTGCATTCATGCATCCATATCATTCATGCCATCATGTGTGTTGTTGTGCTGATCCTTGTGTGTGTGTGTGTGATGAATGTGTGGTGTGTGAAGTGATGAGAAGAGTGGCTTCCAACTTTGCCTATTATACAAAAGTTAGGTTTCTACTAAACCTCTCCTTCTTCTTTTTCTTACGCTCTTGTTTTACTTGCTCCTTTCTGGTTTAGAAACGTTGACCTTTTAGTGCTTATTTTTGTAAGTGTGGAGATGTGAAAGAGGGGTTTGGAGAACTTCATTTCTTTGTGTTAAAACTTCTAAAAAGAAATTTGATAAATCTGTTTGGTGACTATTTTAGTTGCCCAATAATTCCCCTTTTCATTTTTATTAAATGTGGCATAATTCACTTATGTCAGGGGACATTTTTGTTTTATTTTTGGGCCAACTGTTTTGCCTTGTGCATTTTATTGTTTCTGTTTTGTTTTAAAAATAGGAAAACCCACTGGGTTCTTTCTTTTAATTGGCGCCACCCGAGTGGGCTCCCTCCCCCTCGCTAAGCCATCTTCTTCCCTTCTCTCGCTAGACAGCCCATCTCCACGACTGTCTCCTTCCTCCCGCTGACGTCATTGTGTACGACCACCCCTCCCACCATAGATCTTCCTTCCCCTTGATCCAGCGGTGTCTAGCTCACCTCCCGAGGTCAATAAAGGCAGCCAAGCCTCCCCCTCGAAGCCCTAACCCTTTCTCCTCCCTTCTCTCTCTCTCACGGGCGCCGTCAGGAGGCGGCCCGAGCTCCCCTCCGCCATGGCTGGCCACTGGTGAGGTCGACGACGTCAAGACCGTCGCCCTCCTTCCACTCCGACAGCACCAGGAGAACGCGGGACCCTAGGATGTTCCATTTCCGCATCAAGGAAGCACCGATCGCCTCTACTTCCACGACATCAACGACGACCTCTTCCTCCTCTACTCCGGCGACTTCTCCCGCAACGTCTGCTTCCTCTTCGTCGCGTGCTTCCTCCATGTCGAGCCGGCCTCTTCTCCTCGACGCGTAGGGTGAGCGACCCTGATTCCCCTTCGTTCCCGGTAGGAGGATCCCATCCTAGAGCCATAGCAGGGTGCCGTTGTTCTGCTCTGTCGCCGGCGCCGCCGTGAGCATTGCTGTCGTAGTTGTAGGTACCTCTCTCGCACAATTAGATGTGAAATGGATCCGTGGGAGTTCCCTCTTCCTCCCAGCGACGGGCCGCTCCTCGATTTAGAACGTAGCACCGGCGGTGACCATCCCCTGTTCCAGTCGCCGTGATCTATAGTAGCAAAGCGTCTTACCTAAGTGGGTTACCACGCCTTCTCTAGTAAGCATCGAACGAATGGCGCAGTGGTAGGTGGTGTTTTGGGCAGCAGCAGGTCGTGGGTTCGAAACCCAGTGGCGGCCCTTTTGTTTTATTGTTCTGTGGCACAGTAGCTCGACAGGGGAAACACACCATGTTTCCTTTCCCTCTCTGTCGAGCCCAGAGGTAGTAGTGCAATGGTAGAGCTTGTTTGTTGTGGCTAGTAGGTTGTGGGTTCGATCCCCAAGCCACCCCTTTATATTTTTTGTTTTCTTCTTTGCTGTTTTATAGTAGTGTTGCTGTAGCATTGCTTGGGCAGCAATATAACTTTGCCTATGCCACAACCAGTAGGTTTTCTCCCTATTTTAGCTAGTGTGCATGTGTAGGTGAGGTACCATGTGTTGATATAGATATGAGGGTGTATGTGTGTGAATGTAGTGAGGTGCATGTGTGTGTATGACAAACACATGACCAAGGCATGGTTTTAGCATTAGTGTGCATGGGGAGTTCATTTGAACCCCTAGCATGTGTGAATGTGTGTAGTGGTAGCTTGTGTGAGTGTATGTATGTGTGTGTATTAGAACTATCATGTGTAGGTGCTAGTGTGTGCTTGCTTGGTTGAATGTGAGTGTGTGTGGTGGTGTGCTATGGCACACATACATGAGGTCTAACCCTCATGTCACCATTGGAGTTGTGGGTGTGAACTTGTGCATGTGTAGGTGATAAAATAGTGGTACCACATGTGATATGGCACTATTTGATAATATATGATTCTATGTTGTTTTCCCTTTCAACTTTGTGCCTACATGTTGTATGCAAGTACCTAGGTATTATATATGTTTTGGGGTAGAATCTTCCAAGGAATCCATTGGTGGAATCGGATTTCACTTTGGAGCACTTTTTGGAAATGTCATTTTTCTGTCTTGATGCTATGTTTAGAGCTTGGTGCCATGTGGTGTGATGGGCCCATGGGGATGAATCCTTGATGTGGCAGTAGTGGGTGAACCCCTCTACAGCATGGTAGTTTTGTTTTATGCTTAGGAGTTTGTATGTGCAAGTTGTGCCTTGTCAAATTAGGCATGTGGCTGAAATTGTCAATTTGGTGAAAATCTGTGATTTTCACTAAGTCTGAGAAACTGTTGTTATTTTCTTCCCTTGTTGTTGTGGTTGCAAAAGCTCATGTGTTGGGAATCAGCCCTTGCAATAAACTAGAGAGTTGGAGATTTTGTGTTTGTCTAGCTCTGTGTTAAAATTCACGCACTTTCACTCCCTGTAGATATCCTTTTGGGGGCTGTAAAAATGCTTCACAGCATAAGCAGCTGGTGAAAATCTGAGATTTTCTCTAAGTCCCTGAAATTTGTTATTTTTGTACAAGTTAGCACCTGTAGATCTTCCTGTGTGTGACTCCTTTGTATTATCTTTTTGCTCAGGCATGTAGAGCTTTTGAATAGCTTTTTCCACATATCTTGTTTGGCACATTTGGGTGGCTGTAGGTGCTTTGCATGTTGCTCACAAACTGCTATGATGCTGTTTAGGATAGATTGCATAGTTTTATTGTTTCGAAGCTAGTGAGTGCATAGTTGGTGGTGTGGTGAGTTTCTTTGCACCACCCCACCTATATTTGTTTGTTTGATCATGTGGAAACCTGGGAATACCAGAAGAGTGCCATTGGAGTGTGCTTGTGGCGGAATTGATCTGTAGGACTCCATATTCTTGTTTCGTAGTTTCCAGTTGATCTGTAGCTCCATTCTCAACGTTCTTTATATGCTTTTGCATCGTTCTCTCGTGATGCACCTGTTCATGCTATCTTGATGCATGTCAAGATATCTTAGTGTGAAGTTATGTCCAGAAGTTTATCTTCTCTTCTCATGCATATGCAAGTGACTACAATAGAGATGCATGCTCCATTCTCATCTCATGCATCATGTGTTTGTTGCATCATGTTGTGTTGGTGTTCATTGTCTGTTATTTTTATCTTAGGTAGCACCGGGATCGGAGAGCGAGTACGTGGATTCTGGAGAGTACGTGCAGGACGAACAAGAGCAGTTCCAAGCTGAAGACATCACAGGCAAGATGACCGTGACCTTGATACCGTATCTAGCCTTGTTATGCTTAGATTCACATTTTCTTCGATATATGCTCGCTGCCTACCACTTGATATAGTTGCTTCCTGATATTGCCATGAAACCCAAACACTTCCCCCTCCTAGCTAATGTTGTGTGGCTAAGTAGGCTTGCTCAGCTTCTAATATTAGCGTTGCTAGTTGCAGGTGCCAGCTGTCTCATGTGATAACATGAGAATTTGATATCATTATGTTTTAAACTCCTATTTAATTAATGCACCTATATACTTGGTAAATGATGGAAGGCCTAGCCTTTTGTCGGGTGATTTGTTCCGTTATTGCCGCCTTAGTTTTCGGCTACCGGTGTTTGATTCCGTAACCGATCGCTCCTAACACGTTCGGGGTTGTTATGGGGACCCCCTTGATAAATCGTGTAGTGTTAAGACTTGTCCGGCAGGACCCAACATTGGTTTTAATTTTCTAATCACTTAATAATAATTTTTCATAGGGAATAGCTACCCCGAGGATTTAATCAACAACCCGGACCAGTGCTCCTCATGAGCGTTGGTCCACCCACCTAGCAGTCGGCGATACCACCTCAGGGCAACTTGAGGCATTTGGTCATTGTCCACTATGCATAGACGGTGTTGTCCTGAGACTGACATACGCGGCTCTTATCGGGGTCGTCGACACACCGGGAGGTCCTGCTAGTCTTGTCTTCACTTAGCGATATATCTTGCGTACAGGAATCCCGGTGAAGCTTTGGTTCTCCCCAGAGTTGAGGTTTTCCTCTAAGGAATCCGACGAGATCACGAGATTCGTGATAGAGGATTACTTTGCGACCCGTGACTGTTTGTGATGGACTAGTTGGAGCACCCCTGTAGGGTTTAATCTTTCGGAAAGCCGTGCCCGCGGTTATGTGGCAACATGGATTATTTGTTAACATCCGGTTATAAATAACTTGAACTAACTATAATAAAATTGCCAACTGTTTGTGTAACCGTGATTGTCTCTTTCGAAGACCTCTCTTCGATCGGGAACACGGTGGGGTTATGTTTGACGTAAGTAGGTGTTCAGGATAACTTAGTGATCACCTAGTCTTCAACCGCTCGCATAGACCACCACATCTATATTTTTTGATCTACGTAAGTTAGCCACCATAAATGCTTAGGGTGCTGCAACCTAAACACTGAACCTTCCTCACCTAATAACTTGACTAGTTTCGGTACCAAGGTCATCGATTGTTGAGTCCCTGTGGCTCACAGATTACTTCAACACCCCAACAGGTACAAGTACGCCCGACGCAGGTGATCCAGACGGCACGCAGCTGGCGTGGCAATACGATGAGGAGAACGACCGTCTGTACGTGTACTATCCAGAAGACTAAGGCCCTGGTCGTGATCGTGGGCAAGCATGCGGGATGGCATAGTATTTTCTTGTGTTATGTAGTCCGTAGCGGAACTACCTTGTCTGAATAAATGTGTGGATGTAACTCTGATATTATCTATGTGAGATGGCAATAGATTCCCTATTTGTCAATCTTAAATTATATATGTGCTATGTTTATCTCGCTTGCGAAACGCTTAGATGCGCTTCTTTCCATTTTGGGGCACCGCCCCCTAAATAGGGAAGGACCGCATCTTAGTCGTTACAAGTTGGTAATCAGAGCCTTACGACCATAGGAGCCTTTGTGTGATCGTACTTGGCCGAGTTGAGTCTAGTAAAATGTTTTGGGTCTTAGTTATATCGGAGAGTAGGTTTCTTTATTATCCTCTTCCATGCTCTGGTGAGGTTCTCGACTTAGGAAATCTTAATTCTACTCCTCTTCTCGCTCAAAAAAATTTAGGATCACGCGGGTATATTGAAATCTATATGATATCGATGTGACGGAGTTCTGCTTTGGTGCCTCCTGTCTGCCTTGATTTCTTCCGGGGAGTTGAGCTCCATGGGATTCCTGTGCACATCGCCCTCATTCAGATTTCTGAGTATCTCAGAACGATGGATTTTCGTAATTGCTTCAATACTAGTGGTGGCGAGATAACCCCGATGTCCCCAGTACTAGTGCAGATTGTTCGGGAGTACTCCCATACTTTGTATCGTTGTGATCACGAGGGTCTGTAGTAGATGAAGGTCCGAGATTCTGATTATGTGTTGACGGATGTGATACATTGGATGGGTTAGTATAGGAGTTGTGTGAAATATTACTCCTTGTATCCGTGTACCAGATTGCATGACCAGATATTTCGGGAATTCATAGGTGGGATATCAAGTAGTGACTTATAGGACAATCTTCCTACAGATGCATGATGTGAGGTTGGGATTCGACATTCAGTGGGTTCGTTTGTTCATGGTCGTCTTACATCGGTTCTCGTTGTGTCTAAAAGAGTCCATGTAGCCTGCTACGACTCGGGGATGATTCGTAAGTCATGTGCACTACCTTGCACAAAATGGTGCTACTTCTCAAACAACAGCGCCAGAAATTGACACGTTGACGGAGATTGGGCTTGCGTTGGTTTTTCCCTTGAAGAGGAAAGGGTGATGCAGCACAGGAGCAGTAAGTATTTCCCTCAGTTTGAGAACCAAGGTATCGATCCAGAAGGAGGGTCTCGTCAAGTCCAAAGTACCTGCACAAACACAAACAAGCTTGCACCCAACGCTTCAAAGGGGTTGTCAATCCCTTCAAGATTGTTTGCAAAGTGAGAACTGAAGGCGGAAAGTGCAACGAAGTAAAAAGTGTAAGGCTGAAAATATGGTGTGGAGTAGACCCTGGGGGCCATAGTGTTCACTAGAGGCTTCTCTCAAAATAGCAAGTATTACAGTGGGTGAACAAATTACTGTCGAGCAATTGATAGAAACGCGCAAAGTCATGACGATATCTAAGGCAATGATCATACATATAGGCATCACGTCCGAGACAAGTAGACCGATACTTTTTGCATCTACTACTATTACTCCACACATCGACCGCTATCCAGCATGCATCTAGTGTATTGAGTTCATGACAAACAGAGTAACGCTTTAAGCAAGATGACATGATGTAGAGGGATAATCTCAAACCAATGATAAAACCCCCATTATTTTACCCTTGATGGCAACAACACGATGCATTCCTCGCTACCCCTTCTGTCACTGGGTGAGGTCACCGCACGGTATGAACCCAAAACGAAGCACTTCTCCCATTGCAAGAATCATAGATCTAGTTGGCCAGACAAAACCCACAACTCGAAGAGAATTACAAGGATATGAAATCATGCATAAGAGAGATCAGAAGAAACTCAAATAAGATTTATAGATAATCTGATCATAAATCCACAATTCATCGGATCTCGACAAACACACCACAAAATAAGATTACATCGGATAGATCTCCATGAAGATCATGGAGAACTTTGTATTGAAGATCCAAGAGAGAGAAGAAGCCATCTAGTTACTAGCTATGGACCCGTAGGTCTATGGTGAACTACTCACGCATCATCGGAGAGGTCATGGTGTTGATGGAGAAGCCTTCCGTGTCTGAATCCCCCCTCCGGCAGGGCACCAGGACATGCCCCAGCTGGGATCTTGCGGAGACAGAAGCTTGCGGCGGCGGAAAAGTGATTGCGATGATCTCCTGATTTTTTTTTGGAATATTTGGGAATATATAGGCGCAAGATCTAGGTCAGGGGACCTCCAGGGGGCCCACAAGCCTGGATGGCGCGCCCCCCCTGGTCGCGGGGTGGGGGCTTGTGGGGCCCCTGGGGCTCTTCTGGCTTGGCTCCCAAGTTCTCCGATCTTCTTCCGTTCCAGAAAAAATCTTTTCAGGGATTTTCTTCCGTTTGGACTCAGTTTCAAAATCTCCTCTCAAATGGGTCAAAAACATGGAAAAACAGGAACTGGCAATTGGCACTGAGTTAATAAGTTAGTCCCAAAAATAAATAAAAGGCATGCAAAACATCCAAAGTTTCACAATATAATAGCATGAAACCATCAAAAATTATAGATACGTTGGAGACGTATCAAGCATCCCCAAGATTAACTCCTGCTCGTCCCCGAGTAGGGAAGTGATAAAGAATGAATTTTTGATGTGGAATGCTACCTAGCATAGTTGTCCTTTGCAACTTATTTCAAGTGGCATGAATGTTCAGATCCATAAGATTCAAAAGAATAGTTTGCTATTGACATGAAATAAGTAATACTTCAAGCAAACTAGCAAAGTAATCATGAACTTTCGAAATAACAAGGCCAAAGAAAGTTATCCCTACAAAATCATATAGTCCGGATATGCTCCATCATCCTCACACAACTAATATAAATCATGCACAACCCCGGAATTGGCCAAGTAATTGTTTTCGCTCTCTTACTTTCTCAAACTTTTTATAACTATCACGCAATACATGAGCGTGAGCCATGGATATAGCACTATAGGTGGAATAGAGTGTGGTGGTGGTTGTGAGACAAAAAGGAGGAGATGGTCACATTGACTCGGCGTATCAATAGGCTATGGAGATGCCCATTAATAGATATCAATGTGAATGAGTAGGGATTTCCATACAAGAGATGTACTAGAGCTATAGGTATATGAAAACTCAAAAGGAAAACTAGTGGGTGTGCATCCAACTTGCTTGCTCACGAAGACCTAGGGCAATTTTGAGGAAGCCCATCATTGGAATATACAAGCAAAGTTATATAGTGAATATTCTCACTAGCATATGGTGGTGACAAAGCAAGAAGCTCTCAATCATGAAGAACATGGTGTTATCATGAAGCACAAGTGTGGAAAAAGATAGTAGCATTGTCCCTTCTCTCTTTTTCTCTCCTTTTTTTATTTGGGCTCTTAGGCCTCTCTTTTTTTGGGCTCTTTGGCCTCTCTTTTTTTTCCTCACATGGGACAATGCTCTAATAATGATGATCATCACACTTTTATTTACTCACAACTCGAAGATCACAATGATGATGACTCCATAGGAAATGCCTCCGGCAGTGTACCGGGATGTGCAACGATCTAGTATGATCATGCAATGGCAATATGAGAGTGACGACACAAGTCATGAGACGGAACGGTGGTAGTTGCATGGCAATATTTCTCGGAATGGCTATGAAAATGCCATAGTAGGTAGGTATGGTGGCTGTTTTGAGGAAGGAATTTGGTGGGTTTGTGCACCGGCGAGAATTACGCGGCATTAGAGAGGCTAGCAATGGTGGAAGGTGAAAGTGCATCTATACCATGGACTCAACATTAGTCATGAAGAACTCACATATTTGTTGCGAAAGTTTTTATTAGTTCGAAACAAAGTGCTAAACGCATACTCCGAGGGGAAGGGTTGGTAGGTGTAAACCATCGCGCGATCCCGACCTCAACACAAAGGATGACAATCAATAGATCAATTATGCTCCGACTTCCTAACATCGCGGTTCACCATACATGCATGCTACGGGATCACTAACTTCAACACAAGTATTTATAGATTCACAACACTCTTCTAACATAACTCTTAATATTACCGAATCCATGTCTCAAAACTAATTGAGAGGAACCGAAACTTCTCTTTCTACTCAATGCACATGAAGATGGAGGTTTTTGCATCCTCTTTGGTAACTAGCACATGGGACTACTTTCATAGCATAAGCCAACTACCAAATCACGCACCGCCGTGCTCTAAATATATAAGTGAAGCACATGAGCAAAAGTATCTAGCTCAAAAGATATAAGTAAAGCACATGAGCAAAAGTATCTAGCTCAAAAGATATAAGTGAAGCACAATGAGCATTCTAGCAAAATCACGATGAGTGCATGTCTCTCTCTCTCAGAAAGGTGTGCAGCAAGGATGATTGTGACACAACAAAAAGAAAAGACTCCTATGATACAAGACACTCCAAGCAAAACATATATCATGTGGTGAATAAAAATATAGCTCCAAGTAATGTTACCGATGGATTAAAGACGAAAGAGGGGATGCCTTCCCGGGGCATCCTCAAGCTAAGGCTTTTTGGTGTCCTTGAATTTGGCTTGGGGTGCCTTGGGCATCCACAATCTTGAGATCTTTCCACTCCTTATCTCTTTGTCCATGAGAACATCACCCAAAACTTGAAAACTTCACAACACAAAACTTAAACAGAAACTTGTGATAACATTAGTACAAGAAAACAAACTACCATTTCTTTTGGTACTGTAGCAAACTTGAATTATATATATATTGATGATGGGCTACTTTATTCTCACTTTCCCATGGCTAGTACCCCCCTGATACTAACAATAGTTTCATCAAAACAAGCAACCAACTCAACAAAAATAGAATCTGTCAAAAACAGACCAGTCTGTAGCAATCTGTATACTTCGTATACTTCTGATACCTACAAAAATCTTAAAAATTACGACGGTCTAGGGAAAAAGCATATCAATCAGCAGCAAAAACAATCAACTCAAAATCTCTTTCTAAATAAAAATGAAAAATCATCTCGTTAGCGCAAAGTTTCTGTTTTTTCCAGCAGGATCAAACAACCATTACCAAGACTAGTCATAAAGGCTTTGCTTGGCTCAAACACAAAAAGAAACACAAAAAACACAATCACAACAGAATTATGAAAGTGTGGGCGCAACAAAACAAAAAGAAAAAGATAAATTCATTGGGTTGCGTTCCAACAAGCGCTATTGTTTAACGCCCCTAGCTAGGCATAGAAGCGATAGAATCACATATCATCGTCTTTGGTGCTCAAACCATAAGTGGACCTCATCATGGATTCATAAGGAAATCTTATTTTCTTTCTAGGAAAGTGTTCCATGCCCTTCCTTAAAGGAAATTTAAATCTAATATTCCATTCCTTCATATCGATGATAGCACCAATAGTCCTTAGGAATGGACTACCAAGAATAATAGGGCATGTAGGATTGCAATCAATGTCAAGCACAATGAAATCCACGGACACATAGTTCCTATTTGCAATAATAAGAACATCATTGATCCTTCCCATGGGTTTCTTGACAGTAGAATCAGCAAGATGCAAATTAAGAGAACACTCTTCAATCTCATTAAAACCCACACCATCACATAAAGACTTTGGAATTGCAGAAACACTAGCACCCAAATCATACAAAGAATTGCACTCATAGTTTTTTATTTTGATTTTGATGGTAGGTTCCCACTCATCATGAAGCTTTCTATGGATAGAGACTTCCAATTCAAGTTTCTCTTCAAGAGCTTTCATCATAGCTTCGACGATATGATCGGTAAAGGCTTTGTTTTGGCTATAAGCGTGTGGAGAGTTCAACATGGATTGCATCAAAGAAATGCATTCAATCAAGGAGCAACTCTCATAATTGAATTCCTTGAAATACACGGTAGTAATTTCATTACTACTCAAAGTTTTAACGTCTTCTACTCCACTTTTAATGCTTTTAGCATCAAGGTAGATGGACTCTGAATCATTGGGGCACTTTTCAACCAAAGTGGATTCATATCCATCCCCATAATCATTAGGTTTGACACAAGAAAACAAAGATTCAATGGGAGTCACACCAAGCACTTTCAGATCTTCGTGATTCTTATCACGAGAACACGCCTTTTTAAGCCATTCATGTCTAGCATGAATTTGGGCGGTTCTTTCTTGGCTCTCAATCATAGAAACACGCATAGCTTTCAAAGTTTCATCCATGTTGATTTTGGGAGGAGCACATCTAACTTTCAAAGAATCAACATCAGAAGAAATCCTATCAACGCTCTTAGCCAAATCGTCAATTTTGAGTAGTTTTTCCTCTATGGACGCATTGAAAATCTTTTGAGAGTTGATGAACTCAATGATATTACTCTCTAGATTAGAGGGTAATCTATTGTAATTTCCATGAGTATTGTTGTAGGAGTTGCCAAAATTATTAGAGGAGTTACTAGGAAAAGGCCTAGGAACATAGTTTCCTCTAAAATCATTGTTGTTGCCAAAGTTATTCCTACCAACAAAATTAACGTTCAAGCTAGCGTTGCTACCCTCAATCAAAGAAGACAAAGGCATATCCTTAGGATTCAAAGGAGCACTTCTACTAGCAACCAAATTCATTAACTCATCCATCTTAGCACTCAACGAGTCAATTTCTTGTATAGTGTGTACCTTCTTACTAGTAGGTGACCTTTCAGTGTGCCACTGAGAGTAGTTCGTCATGATGTTGTCTAAGAGCTTTGTGGCTTCTCCTAACGTGATTTCCATGAACGTTCCACCTGAAGCGGAGTCCAAGATATTTCTAGAAGCAAAATTCAAGCTAGCGTAAAAGATTTGAATAATCATCCAAAGGCTCAAGCCATGAGCGGGACAATTTCTAATCATTAACTTATTTCTCTCCCAAGCTTGTGCAACATGTTCATGATCAAGTTGCTTGAAATTCATGATATCATTACGGAGAGAGATGATTTTAGCCGGTGGAAAATACTTGGATATATAAGCATTGCACTTATCCCAAGAATTGATACTATTTCTGGGCAGAGAAGAAGACCAAGTTTTTGCGCGATCTCGCAACGAGAAAGGAAAAAGCTTCAATTTAATCATGTCATTATCCACATCTTTTTTCTTTTGCATATCGCAAAGCTCAATGAAGGTATTGAGATGGGATGCGGCATCTTCACTAGGAAGGCCAGAGAATTGCTCTTTCATAACAAGATTCAGCAATGCGGCCTTGATTTCGTATGACTCCGCATTAGTGGCGGGAGCAATCGGAGTACTAATAAAATCATTATTATTAGTATTCGAGAAGTCACAAAGTTTGGTGTTTTAGTTCATGGTGACTTCAACAAGCAAGCAAGCACACAAGCAAACAAAAAGCAGGCGAGAAAAGGGCGAAAGAAAAGGGCGAACGAAAAAGGCAAACGAAAAAGGCAAATTGGTGAAGTGGGGGAGAGGATAATGAGAGGAAACTGGCAAACAAAGTAAATGCAAGAGATGAGTTTGCGACACCTACTTGGGTGAGTTCTTGACTTGATCTTCCTCCCCGGCAACGGCGCCAGAAATCCTTCTGCTACTTCTCAAACATCAGCGCCAGAAATTGACACGTTGACGGAGATTGGGCTTGCGTTGGTTTTTCCCTTGAAGAGGAAAGAGTGATGTAGCACAGGAGCAGTAAGTATTTCCCTCAGTTTGAGAACCAAGGTATCGATCTAGAAGGAGGGTCTCGTCAAGTCCAGAGTACCTGCGCAAACACAAACAAGTTTGCACCCAACGCTTCAAAGGGGTTGTCAATCCCTTCAAGATTGTTTGGAAAGTGAGATCTGAAGGCGGAAAGTGCAAAGAAGTAAAAAGTGTAAGGCTAAAAATATGGTGTGGAGTAGACCCTGGGGGCCATAGTGTTCACTAGAGGCTTCTCTCAAAATAGGAAGTATTACGGTGGGTGAACAAATTACTGTCGAGCAATTGATAGAACTGCGCAAAGTCATGACGATATCTAAGGCAATGATCATACATATAGGCATCACGTCCGAGACAAGTAGACCGATACTTTCTGCATCTACTACTATTACTCCACACATCGACCGCTATCCAGCATGCATCTAGTGTATTGAGTTCATGATGAACAGAGTAACGCTTTAAGCAAGATGACATGATGTAGAGGGATAATCTCAAACCAATGATAAAAACCCCATCTTTTTACCCTTGATAGCAACAACACAATGCGTACCTCGCTACCCCTTTTGTCACTGGGTGAGGTCACCGCACGGTAAACCAAGCACTTCTACCATTGCAAAAATCATAGATCTAGTTGGCCAGACAAAACCCACAACTCGAAGAGAATTACAAGGATATGAAATCATGCATAAGAGAGATTAGAAGAAACTCAAATAAGATTCATAGATAATCTGATTAGAAATCCACAATTCATCGGATCTTGACAAACACACCGCAAAAGAAGATTACATCGGATAGATCTCCGTGAAGATCATGGATAACTTTGTATTGAAGATCCAAGAGAGAGAAGAAGCCATCTAGTTACTAGCTATGGACCCGTAGGTCTATAGTGAACTACTCACGCATCATCGGAGAGGTCATGGTGTTGATGGAGAATCCTTCCGTGTCCGAATCCCCCCTCCTGTAGGACACCAGGACGTGCCCCAGATGGGATCTTGCGGAAACAGAAGCTTGCGGCGGCGGAAAAGTGATTGCGATGATCTCCTGATTTTTTTGGAATATTTGGGAATATATAGGCGCAAGATCTAGGTCAGGGGACCTCCAGGGGGCCCACAAGCCTGGATGGCGCGCCCCCTGGCTGCGTGGTGGGGGCTTGTGGGGCCCCTGGGGCTCTTCTGGCTTGGCTCCCAACTTCTCCGATCTTCTTCCGTTCCAGAAAAAAATCTTTTCGGGGATTTTCTTCTGTTTGGACTCCGTTTCAAAATCTCCTCTGAAAGGGGTCAAAAATATGGAAAAAACAGGAACTCGCACTTGGCACTGAGTTAATAAGTTAGTCCCAAAAAATAAATAAATGGCATGCAAAACATCCAAAGTTTGACAATATAATAGCATGAAACCATCAAAAATTATAGATACGTTGGAGATGTATCAGATGGCTACTATAAAATCGAGCCCGTGCGATCTTATCCATGAAGATATCAGATGAAATCTCGATCATACGTTTGTTCCGAGCAGTTCTAGCTCATACTTGGTTTGCAAGTGGTCTTAATCAGAATTTTGTCGACAGACACTTTGAGGAAGCATTCTTACGATTTTGTTCGAGTGCAATTGCTAATATTCCTATTAAGATATTCCTGCCTTTTTGATTCAGCTTTACCTTCAATATTATTCTGTGGGCTAATGTGTTGTTCGTCTTCACGATGGCTCCACCAACTCATCAGAATCCAGGTCGTGAGGGTGCTGAGATGCCGCCACCGCCCCCTCCACCACCTCCTCCGCCGCCGCCTCCTCCTGCTGAGGCTTGGCAAACGGTGATGGCTGCTACAAATGCAAACACTCAGATGTTGATCCAGCTGTTGCAAGAGAGGACTAATCAGCAGCAAGGCAACTTTAACCATGGTGGCAATCAGTTTGCTAATCTGAGTCAATTCCTCTCAAATCAGCCGAAGACCTTCACGTCGTGTGATCAGTCGTTTGACGTTGAGGATTGGATTCGGGACATGAACAAGCACTTTGAGTGCAGCAATGTCCGTCCAGAGGATTTCGTCAAATTTGCAACATTCCAACTGAAGGGGCAAGCATCGATCTGGTGGCAGCAGTTGAAGGATTCCAGGGGTGCCAGAGTGATCACTTGGGATGAGTTCTGCAGAGACTTCAGGTCCCACTATATCCCGTCTAGCTTTGTGGAGGAGATGCGTGAGAAGTTCAGGCGCTTGAAGCAAGGTGGTAACTCCGTGTACAAGTACAACGTCAAGTTCCACGACCTGGCCCGATGTGCTTTGCAGGACATTCCAGATCAGAAGAGCAAGATCTATCAGTTCAGAGGTGGTCTGAAAGAGGATTTGCAGCTAGCCCTCACTTTGCACGATCCTGAGGAGTTCGATAAGTTCTACAACTTGGCTCTCAAGGCTGAGGCAGCTTTGCTCAGGGTGGAGAATTCGAAGAAGCGTTTCAGAGATTCCAGCTCGTCTTCCTCAACTCAGGTGGTTCAGCTCGTCTCCTCCTCCTCCTCGGCACACGTAGCAGTTCAAGCAATTAGGTGGCGGTGGTTCTTCCCACCCACCCAACCCAGCTTTCCATCACAGGTTTCAGCAGCAGAAGCAAGGGACTCCTCAGACACAGTACCGTCAGCCAGCAGATGTTACTTGTCACAAGTGTGGGCAGAAGGGTCACTATGCCAACAAGTGCACTTCTTGGCTGCGTCTTCTGCCTCCTCCTCCACGCAAACCTCCAAGCAATGTTGTAGTGTAGTTCAACCCCAGGTCTGCTAGAGTCAATATGGTGAATGCAACTGAAGCAGAGAACTCGTCAGACGTGATTATGGGTAATCTCCTCGTTAATGATATTCCTGCTAATGTTTTATTTGATTCTGGTGCATCGCATTCATTCATCTCAAGGCCATTCTCATTTAAGCATAGGTTCTCAACTCGTGATTTGCCTAAGCCTCTATCAATTGTGTCTCCCGGTAAGATCATGAATTCCCACATGGTGGTTCCGGATGTCTCTGTCAAGATGGGTAATTATGCTTTTCTGGCGTCTCCTATTGTCTTGGGCAATTCTGATATTGATTTCATCCTTGGTATGGACTGGTTGGCTATGAACAAGGCATCTATTGATTGTGAAGCTAAAGAAGTGAAGCTAACTCACTCTTCCGAGGACGTGATTATCTTCGCAGCACGCGATGACACAATCCGTCTATTTTCCTTGAATGAGAAGGGTGAGATTTCTCCAATTTCGCAAGTTCCAGTGGTCTACGAATATGAAGATGTGTCTCCAGAAGAACTGCCAGGAATGCCTCCGCACCGAGAAGTTGAGTTCGTTATTGAGCTTGAACCGGGTACTGAGCCTGTGTGCAAACGGCCGTACAAATTGGGTCCAGAAGAGCTGAAGGAACTTAAGAGGCAACTTGATGAGCAGGAGCATATGGGTCTGATCAGACCAAGCTCTTCTCCTTGGGGCTGTGGAGTGTTGTTTGTCAAGAAGAAGGATGGCACGGATCGATTGTGTGTCGATTACCATCCATTGAACAAGAAGACAATTAGAAACAAGTATCCACTTCCTGACATTAATGAGTTGTTCGAGCAATTGAAAGGGGCTAAGGTCTTCTCCAGGCTCGATCTCAGGATGGGTTATCATCAAATTCGCATTCGCGAATAGGATATTCCAAAGACTGCTTTCACGACAAGCTTTGGCTCGTATGAGTATACAGTGATGTATTTTGGTCTCGCAAATGCTCCAGCGACATTTTGTCGAATGATGAATTATATCTTCTCCCCATTCAAGATTGAATTCGTCTTGCTGTATCTTGATGATATTCTGGTCTTTTCAGAAACTGAGGACGAGCATGAAGAACATCTCAGGCTGGTGCTTGATAAGCTGAGGGAGCATAAGTTCTATGCCAAGTTTTCCAAATGTGAGTTCTGGTTGAAACAAGTTGTCTACCTTGGGCACATCATCTCTGCCGAGGGCATCAAAGTTGATCCGTCGAAGTTGCAGGCCATTGTTGAGTGGGAGCCTCCGCAAGATGTGAAGCAGCTTCGAAGCTTTCTCGGTCTTGCAAGCTATTGTAGAAGATTCGTTAAGAACTTCGCCAAGATTGCTAAGCCTGTCTCAAGTCTGCTTCAGAAGGGTGTGAAGTATGTCTGGTCTCCAGAGTGTTAGTTGGCTTTCGACACACTCAAAGAGAAGCTCACCTCCACTCCAGTCTTGGTTCCTCCTGATGACTCCAAACCTTACCAAGTGTTCTGCGACGCCTCTCTCCAAGGTCTTGGTGCTATGTTGATGCAAGACAACAAAGTGGTAGCTTATACCTTGAGGCAGTTGAAGCCAAGTGAGAAGAATTACCCTGTTCATGATCTTGAGTTGGCGGCAGTGGTACATGCTCTGTTGACTTGGAGACACCTCTTGTTGGAACGAAAGGTTGAAGTGTTCACCGATGACAAGAGTCTCAAGTACATCTTCACCCAGCCTAACCTCAATCTTCGGCAAACTCGTTGGGTGGAAATGCTCCAAGATTTTAATCCGAGAGTTGAGTACACTCCACGCAAAGCTAATGTCGTGGCAGATGCATTGAGCAGGAAGGGTTACTGCAATAGTGATACGTCCATTTTGCATCATGTTTTCACATTGATATTTATCGCTTCTTTGGCAGTTATTTCACTTCACGGTACTATTCTTATGCCTTTTCTCTCTTATTTGGCAAGGTTTACTTGAAGAGGGAGAATACCGGCAAATGGAATTCTGGCTTGAAAGTGGAGCAAAGTAGAGATACCTATTCTGCGCAACTCCAAACGCCGTGAAAATCAAGGAGGATTTTTTTCCCAATTTATAAAAAATACTGGGTCGAAGAAGTGCCAGAGGGGCACCAGGGGGTGCCCACAAGCCTGCACGACGCGACCACTCCCCAGGCCGCGCCATGGGGGCTTGTGGGAAACCCACTGGCCCACTGGCCCCCCTCTTTTGCTATATGGAGGGTTTCGTCCAGGAAAAAATCACAGAGGAGCTTTTTCGTGGTTTCACCGCCGCCACGAGGCGGAACTTGAGCAGAACCAATCTAGAGCTCCGGCAAGACGATCCTGCCAGGGAAACTTCCCTCCCGGAGGGAGAAATCATCGCCATCGTCATCACCAACACTCCTCTCATCGGAGGGGACTCGTCACCATCAACATCTTCATCAGCACCATCTCATCTCCAAACCTTAGTTCATCACTTGTAACCAATCTCCGTCTCGCGACTCCGATTGGTACTTGTAAGGTTGCTAGTAGTGTTGATTACTCTTTGTAGTTGATGCTAGTTGGATTACTTGGTCGAAGAGTTTATGTTCAGATCCTTGATGCTACTCATTACCTCTCTGATCATGAATATGATTATGCTTTGTGAGTAGTTACTTTTGTTCCTGAGGACATGGGATAAGTCATGCTAATAGTAGTCATGTGAATTTGGTATTCGTTCGGTAATTTGATATGGTGTATGTTGTTTTTCCTCTAGTGGTGTTATGTGAATGTCGACTACATAACACTTCACCATTATTTGGGCCTAGAGGAAGGCATTGGGAAGTAGTAAGTAGATGATGGGTTGCTAGAGTGACAGAAGCTTAAACCCTAGTTTATGCGTTGCTTCGTAAGGGGCTGATTTGGATCCACTAGTTTAATACTATAGTTAGACTTTGTCTTAATTCTTCTTTTGTAGTTGCGGATGCTTGCGAGAGGGGTTAATAATAAGTGGGATGCTTGTACAAGTAAGGGAAGTACCCAAGCGCTGGTCCACCCACATATCAAACTATCAAAGTAACAAACGCGAATCATATGAACATGACGAAACTAGCATGACAGAAATTCCCGTGTGTCCTCGGGAGCGTTTTTCCTCCTATAAGACTTTGTCTAGGCTTGTCCCTTGCTACAAAAGGGATTGGGCCACTTTTCTGCACCGTTTCTACTTTTGTTACTTGTTCTCGCTACGAATCATCTCACTACACAATCACTTGTTACCGACAATTTCAGTGGCTGCAGATTTTACCTTGCTGAAAACCACTTGTGAGATCCTTCTGCTCCTCGTTGGGTTCGACACTCTTACTTACCTAAAGGACTACGATTGATCCCCTATACTTGTGGGTCATCAAGACTCTTTTCTGGCGCCGTTGCTGGGGAGTGGAACACCTTTGGTAAGTGGAACTTGGTAAGGAAACATTCATATAGTGTGCTGAAATTTATTGTCACTTGTCACTATGGATACTAATCCTTTGAGGGGCTTGTTCGGGATATATTCACCTCGAACGGAAGCACAAAGAGTTTCTCCTCAACCTTATGCACCTACTGAAAATATTTGCTTTGAATTTCCTTCGGGTATGCTTGAGAAACTGCTGGCTAATCCTTTTACAAGAGATGGAACGTCACATCCAGACTTGCATCTAATCTATGTAGATGAAGTTTGTGGTTTATTTAAGCTTGCAGGTGTGCCCGAGGGTGAGGTCAAGAAGAAGGTCTTTCCTTTATCTTTGAAGGATAAGGCGTTGACATGGTATGGGCTATGTGATGACACTGGATCATGGGACTACAATCGGTTGAAATTGGAATTTCATCAAAAGTTTTATCCTATGCATTTAGTACATCGTGATCGAAATTATATTTACATTGTTTGGCCTCGTGACAGAGAAAGCATCGCTCAATCTTGGGGGAGGCTTAAATCAATGCTATATTCATGCCCCAATCATGAGCTCTCGAGAGAAATTATCATGCAGAACTTCTATGCTCGGCTTTCTCATGATGATCGCACCATGCTTGACACTTCTTGTACCGGTTCTTTTATGAAGAGAAATATTGACTTCAAATGGAATTTATTGGAGAGAATTAAACGCAACTCTGAAGATTGGGAGCTTGAAGATGGTAAGGAGTCAGGTATGAATTTCACGTTTGATTGCGTTAAATCCTTTGTTGAGACAAATACCTTTAGGCCTTGTTTGGTACTAGTGTTTTTGAGGAGATTGGTGGGGATAATCCTACAAGGGATTGGGTGAAACCCCAACCTTCACCCAATCCCTTCAAATCCCCATTTATCCCCAATACACTAGGTAGGGGTAGTGTATTAGGTATTGAGAAAAATGCACTATAATTGGGGATTTGAGGGGAAATGTGGGGATGAAACATGTCAAATACACTAGAACCAAATGATATTATGGGATGTGTGGGGATTAAGGGGTTTGACCAGGATAATCCCCACAAATTCCCTAAAATACACTAGTACCAAACAAGGCCTTAGTGATTTTAGCGCTAAGTATGGACTTGACTCTGAGATAGTAGCTTCATTGTGTGAATCCTTTGCTGCTCATATTGATCTCCCTAAAGAGAAGTGGTTTAAATATCCTCCTCCTTTAGAAGTCAATGTAGTTAAACCCACTCCAGTTGAAGAGAAAGTCATTGCCTATAGTGATCATGTTGTTCCCAATGCTTACATTGAGAAACCACCTTTCCCTATTAGGATAAAGGATCATTCTAAAGCTTCAACTGTGATATGTAGAGGCTATATTAGAACACCTACACCCCCCTGAGCAAATTAGAGTTGAACCTAGCATTGCTATTATCAAAGATCTTGTGTCTGAAGAAGTCGAGGGACATAATATTCACTTTTGTGAAGATGCTGCTAGAATTGCTAAACCTCACGCTAGAGACAAACATAGGCATGTTGTTCGCATGCCTGTGGTTTCTGTTAAGATAGGAGATCATTGTTATCATGGCTTATGTGATGTGGGTGCTAGTGTTAGTGCAATACCTCAATCCTTATACAATGAAATCAAAGATGAGATTGCACCTGTTGAGATAGATCCTATTGATGTCACTATTCAGCTTGCCAATAGAGATACTATCTGCCGTGTGGGAATTGTTAGGGATGTTGAAGTCTTGTGTGGTAAAACAAAGTATCCTGCTGATTTCCTCGTTCTTGCTACCGCACAATATAGCATTTGTCCCATCATATTTGGTAGACCTTTTCTCAATACTGTCAATGCTCATATTGATTGTGAGAAGCAAACTGTCACTGTTGGCTTTGAAGGTGCGTCACATGAGTTCAATTTCTCTAAGTTTGGTAGACAACCTCATGAAAAGGAGTTCCCTAGTAGGGATGAAACTATTACCTTAGCTTCTATTGTCGTGCCTCCTACTGATCCCTTAGAGCAATACTTGCTTGAGCATGAAAATGATATGCATATGGATGAAAGGGATGAGACAGATAGAATTGTCTTAGAACAATATCCTATCCTTAAGAATAACTTCCATGTCCAACTGCTTGGGGATCCACCCCCACCAAAGGGTGATCCTGTGTTTGAGCTTAAACAATTGCCTAATACTCTTAAGTATGCATATCTTGATGAAAAGGAGATATATCCTGTTATTATTAGTGCTAGCCTCTCAGAGCATGAAGAAAAGAAGTTGCTAAAAACTCTGAGAAAGCACCGTGCTGCTATTGGATATACTCTTGATGATCTTTAGGGCATTAGTCCTACCCTATGCCAGCACAAGATTAAAACTGATCCTCACTTCAAACCAGTTGTTGATCATCAAAGGAGACTGAATCCTAAGATGAAAGAGGTAGTAAGAAAAGAAATACTAAAGCTCCTGGAAGCAGGTATCATTTATCGTGTTGCTCACAGCGATTGGGTGATTCCGGTGCATTGCGTTCCTAAGAAGGGAGGCATTACCGTTGTCCCTAATGATAAGGATGAATTGATTCCACAGAGGATTATTACTTGCTATAGGATGGTGATCGATTTTAGGAAATTGGATAAAGCCACTAGGAAAGATCATTACCCTTTGCCTTTTATCGACCAAATTCTAGAAAGGTTGTCCAAACACACACCCTTTTGCTTTCTAGACGGTTATTCTGGTTTCTCCCAAATACCAGTTGCACAATCTGATCAGGAGAAGACCACTTTCACCTGCCCTTTCGGTACCTTTGCTTATAGACGTATGCCTTTTGGCTTATGTAATGCACCTGCCACTTTTCAAAGATGTATGATGGCTATATTCTCTGACTTTTGTGAAAACATTGTTGAGGTTTTCATGGATGACTTCTCCGTTTACGGGTCTTCCTTTGATGATTGCCTCAGCAACCTTGATCGAGTCTTGCAGAGATGTAAAGACACCAATCTTGTCTTGAATTGGGAGAGGTGCCACTTTATGGTTAATAAAGGCATCATCTGAGGACATAAAATTTCTGAAAGAGGTATTGAAGTCGATAAGGCTAAGGTTGATACAATCGAGAAAATGTCATACCCCATAGATATCAAAGGGATAAGAAGTTTCCTTGGGCATGTTGGTTTCTATAGAAGGTTCATCAAAGACTTCTCCAAGATTTCTAGGCCTCTTACCAATCTCTTGCAAAAGGATATTCCTTTTGTCTTTGATGATGATTGTGAGGAAGCCTTCGAAATACTTAAGAGGGCTTTGATAACTGCACCTATTGTTCAACCACCTGATTGGAACTTTCCTTTTGAGATCATGTGTGACGCTAGTGATTTTGCTGTTGGTGTTGTTTAGGGCAAAGAGTTGACAAGAAGTTCAATGTTATTCACTACGCTAGTAAAACTCTAGACAGTGCCCAGAGAAACTATGCCACTACGGAAAAGGAATTTTTAGCAGTCGTTTTTGCATGTGAAAAGTTCAGGTCTTACATAGTTGATTCCAAAGTCACTATTCGCACTGATCATGCTGCTATTAAGTACCTCATGGAGAAGAAAGACGCTAAACCTAGACTTATCAGATGGGTTCTCTTGCTACAAGAATTTGATTTGCACGTTGTCGACGGGAAGGGTGCTGATAACCCTGTAGCAGATAACTTGTCTAGGTTGGAGAACGTTCTAGATGACCCACAACCTATTGATGATAGCTTTCCCGATGAGCAATTGAATGTCATCAATGCTTCACATAGTGCATCGTGGTATGCTGATTATGCAAACTATATTGTTGCCAAATATATACCACCTAGTTTCACATACCAGCAAAAGAAGAAATTCTTCTTTAACTTGAGGCACTACTTTTGGGATGATCCTCACCTTTATAAGGAAGGAGTAGATTGTGTTATTAGACGTTGTGTACCTGAACATGAACAGGGACAGATCCTACAGAAGTGTAACTCCGAAGCCTACGGAGGACACCATGCGGGAGATAGAACTGCACACAAGGTATTGCAATCAGGTTTCTATTGGCCCACTCTCTTCAAGGATGCCCGTAAGTTTGTCTTGTCTTGTGACGAATGTCAAAGAATAGGTAATATTAGCAAACGTTAGGAAATGCCTATGAACTATTCACTTGTCGTTGAACCATTTTATGTCTGGGGATTTAATTATATGGGACCTTTTCCAAAATCCAACGGGTATACGCATATCTTAGTTGTTGTTGATTATGTCACTAAGTGGGTAGAAGCTATCCCCACTAGTAGTGTTGATCACAACACTTCTATCAAGATGCTTAAAGAAGTTATCTTCCCTAGATTTGGAGTACCTACATATCTAATGACCGACGGTGGTCCACACTTCATTCATGGTGCTTTCTGTAAAACGCTTGCTAAGTACGATATCAATCATAGAATTGCGTCTCCCTATCACCCTCGGTCCAGTGGTCAAGTAGAGCTAAGCAATAGAGAGATTAAACTAATTCTGCAAAAGACTGTCAACAGGTCTAGAAAGAATTGGTCTAAGAAGCTCGATGATGCACTGTGGGCTTATAGGACTGCCTATAAGAATCCCATGGGCATGTCTCCGTACAAAATGGTGTATGGGAAAGCATGTCATTTACCTCTTGAGCTAGAGCATAAAGCTTATTGGGCAATCAAATAGCTCAACTTTGATTTCAAACTTGCCGGTGAGAAGAGGTTATTTGACATTAGCTCGCTTGATGAGTGGAGAACTCAGGCATATGAGAATGCCAAGTTGTTCAAAGAGAAGGTTAAGAGGTGGCATGATAAGAGGATACAAAAGCGTGAGTTCAACGTAGGTGATTATGTCTTGCTATATAACTCTCGTTTAAGATTCTTTGCAGGCAAGCTTCTCTCTAAATGGGAAGGTCCCTATGTTGTTGAGGAAGTATATCGTTCCGGTGCTATCAAGATCAACAACACAGAAGGTAATTGTCCGAGAGTGGTAAATGGGCAGAGAATCAAGCATTGTATCTCAGGTACTCCCATAAATGTTGAAAGAAATATCATAAATACCATAACTCCGGAAGAATACCTAAGGGACATTTATCAGCCTGTTTCAGACTCCGAAAATGAAGAGGTATGTGATTCGGTAAGAAAACAGAGTCCAAAACTTTCCCAATAGGAAATTTTCTCTGTTCTGGAATATTTGAAAAAATACAAAAATTGGAAGTAGTCCGGAAAGTGCGCGAGGAGGCGACAAGCCTGCACGGTGCGGGCCCACCCCCTGGCCGTGCCGTGAGGGCTTGTGGCCACCTCGTGCGCCTCCCGGACTCCGTTTTCGTGCAGGGTACTCCTTCTGGTCTGGAAAAAATCATTATATATATTTCCGTTTGGTGTGACCCCTGCATCACGCAGATTTCCTCTGTTTTTCGTTCCGAGCCTGTTTCTGTTGTAGATCTAGATCGCCATGACTTCCCCAAAAGCTCCGAAGGACAAGATCTTCGAGAAGGACATCAATCCCTACCTCACGGAAATGCTGCAACACCTCAATCTATCGAGATGCGTGAGGGGATAATACGTCTCCAACGGATCTATAATTTTTTATGGTTCCATGCTATTATCTTGTCAACTTTGGATGTTTTATATGCATGAATATGCTATTTTATATCTTTTTTGGGACAAACCTATTAACTCAGTGCCAAGTGCCAGTTTCTGTTTTTTCTGTGTTTTTTACCCTTTTTCAATTGGAGTCCAAATGGAATGAAACTTTACGATGATTTTTTTTGGACCAAAAGAGACCCCCGAAGCTTTTGAAGAAGGCCAGAAGAGCCACGAGGGAGTCACAAGCCCATGAGGCGCGGCCTACCCCCCAGGTCGCACCGTGCAGGCTTGTAACCCCCTCGTGGGCCCAACTGACGCAATTCCACCGCCATAAATTCCTATAAATACGAAAACCTCCAGAAAGAAACATAGATCGGGAGTTCCGCCGCCGCAAGCCTCTGTAGCCACCAAAAACCAATCTGGAGCCTGTTCCGGCACCCTTCCGGAGGGAGAATCCATCTCCGGTGGCCATCTTCATCATCCCGTTGATCTCCATGACGAGGAGGGAGTAGTTCTCCCTCGGGGCTGAGGGTATGTACCAGTAGCTATGTGTTTGATCTCTCTCTCTCGTGTTCTTGAGATGTCTTGATCTCGATGTACCATGGGATTCGCTACTATAGTTGGATCTTATGATGTTCTTCCCCCTCTCCCTTCTTGTAATGAATTGAGTTTCCCCTTTGAAGTTATCTTATCGGATTGAGTCTTTGAGAACGCTTGATGTATGTCTTGCACGTGTCTATCTGTTGTGATCAACTTGCGGGTTTGTGACAATTGGGAACCTATGCATATGGGTTGGCACACGTGGATTCATGTGAGTACTCGATGTATGTTTTGGTGATCAACTTGCGGGTTCGTGACATTGGGAACCTATGCCTAGGGGTTGGCACACGTTTTGACTCTCCGGTAGAAACTTCGGGGCACTCTTTGAAGTCCTATGTGTTGGTTGAATAGATGATTCTGAGATTGTGTGATGCATATCGTATAATCATGCCCACGGATACTTGAGGTGACAATGGAGTATCTAGGTGACATTAGAGTCTTTGTTGATATGTATCTTAAGGTGTTATTCTAGTACAAACTCTTGAATAGATCGATCAGAAAGAATAACTTTATGGTGGTTTCGTACCCGACAATAATCTCCTCGTTTGTTCTCCGCTATTAGTGACTTTGGAGTGACTCTTTGTTGCATGTTGAGGGCTAGTTATATGATCCAATTATGTTATCATTGTTGAGAGAACTTCACTAGTGAAAGTATGAACCCTAGGCCTTGTTTCCACGCATTGCAATACCATTCCTGCTCACTTTTACCATTTGTTACCTTGATGTTTTTGTAATTTCAGATTACAAAAACCTATATCTGCCATCCATATTACACTTGTTTCACCATCTCTTCGCCGAACTAGTGCACCTATACAACTTACCATTGTATTGGGTGTGTTGGGGACACAAGAGACTCTTTGTTATTTGGTTGCAGGGTTGCTTGAGAGAGACCATCTTCATCCTACGCCTCCCGCGGATTGATAAACCTTAGGTCGCCCACTTGAGGGAAAATTGCAAATGTCCTACAAACCTCTGCACTTGGAGGACCAACAACGTCTACAAGGAGAAGGTTGCGTAGCAGACATCAAGCATTTTTCTGGCGCCATTGCCGGGGAGGCTACGTAAGCGGCACTCCCCTCCCGTCAACGAAGCATTTTTCTGGCGCCGTTGCCGGGGAGGTTAGCGCTTGAAGGTATATCTTTAGATCTTGCAATCGAATCTTTTTCTTTCTTGTTCTTTCGCTAGAAAACTACAAAAAAATAAATGGAATTGAGGATGCCTCATATGCTCCATCTTTTCAATGTCTTTCGTGAGCATGATGGGAAGGAAAATTGTGCTCAAATGTTGAAAGAAGAATTACATAGAATGCTTGGCATAGAATATGTGAATGATGAGCATGATTGCAATATTCTTAGCATGAATTCTTTGAATACCCATGATGCTAATGATATGCAAAGCCACAAGCTTGGGGATGCTATATTTGATGAAGATGATCTTTTTAGCTCTTCCACTTTGAATGATCAAAATCATTTTGATGAAAGCATGCCCCCTATCTATGATGATTATTGTGAGGATACTTATGCTTTGAAGAATAGGGATGATAAATCTTGTCATACTTTTGAAAACCCCTTTGCTAAACCTTGCTTTTTCATTGTGGACACAACTTGTAGTTCTCAAGTCTTTTACGATACTCCCACTACTATTCTTGAGAATAGATTTCCTTATGTGGAGAGTAGTAAAATTCCTATGCTTGTAGATCATGAAAAGAAAGCCTTATGTGCTGGTTATATTGTTGAATTCATTCATGATGCTACTGAAAATTACTATGAGAGAGGATCATATGCTTCTACTTATTGCAATAGTATCAAGCTTCCTCTCCATGTGTTGAAATTTTTGAAGCTATGCTTGTTTTGCCTTCCTATGCTAGTTGATTCTTGTTCCAATAAATTGTTTGATCACAAAATCCCTATGCATAGGAAGTGGGTTAGACTTAAATGTGCTAGACATATGCTCCATGATGCTCTCGTTGTGTTTCAATCCTTACCTTTTATGTGAGCATCATTGAAATCAATGCCTAGCTAAGGGCGTTAAACGATAGCGCTTGTTGGGAGGCAACCCAATGAATTTATTTTTGCTTTTTGCTTTCTATTTTTCTTTTTCCACGCCATCATAATTATGTTATGATTGTGTTTTTTGTGTTTCTTTTACTGTTTGTGCCAAGTAAAGCCTTTATGATAGCTTGGGTGATAGTTGTTTGATCATGCTGGAAAAAGACAGAAACTTTCTGCTCACGAGATGATTTTTCATTTTTATTCAGAAAGAGATTTTGAGTTGATTGTTTTTTCTGATGACTTATATGCTTTTTTTCCCATGCCGTCATAATTTTTTCAGATTTTTTGAGGTACCATAAGTATACGAAGTATACATATTGCTACAGACTAGTCTGTTTTTGACAGATTCTGTTTTTGTTGAGTTGGTTGCTTGTTTTGATGAAACTATGGTTACTATCAGGGGGTACTAGCCATGGAAAAGTGAGAATACAGTAGCCTAACATCAATATAGGTAGAATTCAAATTTGCTACAGTACCAAGAGAAGTGGTAGTTTGTTTTCTTGTGCTAATGATATCACTAGTTTCTGTTTAAGTTTTGTGTTGTGAAGTTTTCAAGTTTTGGGTGATGTTCTCATGGACAATGAGATAAGGAGTGGAAAGAGCTCAAGCTTGGGGATGCGCAAGGCATCCCAAGCCAAATTCAAGGACACCAAAAAGCCTAAGCTTGGGGATGCCCCGGGAAGGCATCCCCTCTTTCGTCTTCAATCCATCGGTAACATTACTTGGAGCTATATTTTTAGTCACCACATGATATGTGTTTTGTTTGGAGTGTATTGTATCGTAGGAGTCTTTTCTTTTTGTTGTGTCACAATAATCCTTGATGCACACCTTTTTGAGAGAGAGAGACATGCACTCATCGTGATTTTGCTAAGAATGCTCATTGTGCTTCACTTATATCTTTTGAGCTAGATACTTTTGCTCTTCTGCTTCGCTTATATCTTTTGAGCTAGATACTTTTGCTCTTGTGCTTCACTTATATCTTTCGAGCACGGCGGTGCATGATTTAGTAGGTTGCTTATGCTATGAAAGTTGTCCCAAATGTGATAGGTACCCAAAGAGGATACAAAAACCTCCATCTTCATGTGCATTGAATAGAAAGAGAAGTTTTGATACCTCTCAATTAGTTTTGAGACGTGGATTCGGTAATATTAAGAGTTATGTTAGTAGGGTGTTGTGAATCTAGAAATACTTGTGTTGAAGTTGGTGATTACCGTAGCATGCACGTATGGTGAACCGCTATGTTAGGAAGTCGGAGCATAATTGATCTATTGATTGTCATCCTTTGTGTTGAGATCGGGATCGCGCGATGGTTAACACCTACCAACCCTTCCCCTCGGAGTATTGTAGCGACCCGACTCAAGACGAGTCAAGCCTCTGGTGTTTCCGTACCATCCCAAGATCATGCTGGTACACACACAGTACATAATGTATATATTCAAGAGTGCAATCACACAGCTTTATTAATCGAAATCTCATAAAGAGTACTTTATTACAATAAAGGATTACAATAAAGTGGCTAAAGGCCAACTCATGAGATTATCTAATGAAGAGTAAGCGGAAGCATCAGGTAGACGAGTCCATCCGACTCCAAGGGCATGTCGCTGAGCGTAGAATCGTAGCCTCACTCCTGGTCGAAAAAGTACTCTGCAACATGATACGTTGCAGCCGTGTAGGTCAGCATATTGAATATGCCGGCAAATCATCAAAGAGAGGGGTAAAATAATAATCAACTATCTCTACATGCATATTTGGCCGGTGGAGCTAAGTTTTGCATAAAGACAGTTTTATCCTACAACAAGAGAGGTTGAAAGCAAAATATTACTACAATGTTTGTTGGTAATGAGATGGTTCCACCAACCAATTCTCGTGCCCGAATAGTTGTTAACACCCACATCATTATTAAGTTGTGTCGAGAGTTCAGGGGAAAATCAATGCCTTCGGCTCAAGTTGTCCATGACCGTGGACACGGCTAATCGATTAGGTTGAGTACTCTGCAGAGTTTTGCACACGTTCCCCACAAGATTTGATCGCCTCCGGGTTTGTCCTCGCACATCAGGGTGTTTGAAGACCGGATGATCAAAACATGTTCTTTCAACGGGTCCCTCTGAATCCCTGTCGGTGCCCATCCATTCCTACCGTTCGTCTACATCTGCTAGCACCGCCTGTCCAGAGTCGCCGCGTTGTCCAACCAAGCCAGAGCCCATAATGACTTGTGGCTATGCAGGTAAGCCTTGAGTCTTGAAGTCTCCGTCTGTCTCTTCGAGCCTGGGTGAAGTTTCCCGCAGGATGACATGGCCTCTCCAGCATCCCGGGCATCCACTGGGTTTTCCAGGGAGCCGATCAACCGTCCTTCACCCAGAGTTGCATTGCGTCCGAGGTCTTGAAAATCTTGTCTTAGTCCGGTCTTGATTGTTATATCAACCTCGCATCACTCGTGGTATACACTCAACCGATAACCCGTCTACTCAAGCATAGCATTAAGAAATTGTCGTCCCGGGACCAAGTGTCGGGTTGTTGTGTTCCTACCACATGATACTACAACTTAAGCTAAAGTTTCCAAGTACCTAGGCAGCATGCAAATTGGGCAAAGAAGGTGATCTACTATGCGTCGAAAACATAGGTAAAATAACATGATCAAAGATAACTTGCCTTGATGATAGTTGTCCTGCTCGAGCGTCTCTAAGTAACACGCTTTGCACTCCGGATGATCTACCGTTACAAACACAAAGCACACCATAAGCACTTCAATCAAGCCACATGTAAAAATATCATCACAAGCAATGATTTGCAAAAGACTACGCAAAAGAATTCAACGCGCGCCTGTATGGCAGAAACTTGTTTCTGTTGAAAACACCAGTAAAAATACTTTAAAAATTCTGAAACTTCTACCACAGTAAGATTTTATCACTAGAAAACAGTAGCAAAAAGAATCAACTCAAAATCATTTTTCAATCTCCTGGAATAGGCAAAACAAGGTTTAAACTAAATCTTCTCTAACTTATATTTAAAAATTTCAAACATAGACAAATTATATGTTTTTAAAAACCACTGGAAATTTGGGAGCTACTGGAAAAGAATCAATGTCATTGGACTTCGGGATAAAAAGTTGTGGCCAAAACAAAATTGAAAGTTTCTGTTTTTGTAAAATAGACAGAAAACAACAAAACTGCTAGTGCTAAAAGAGAGGTTACACGTGGCAAGATGCTACTGGTTGCAGGGCTGTTTGTTGGAACGGCTTCGGGCAAACGGCCGAAGACTAGTAATTCTGCTGGTTAATACTCAAGTGGCAAGAAAAACCTACTGGTTTTCTGAGAATAACCGAAGGGTTACTAGTGATCTAATCCTGGACATTCCCTTAGATCAACGACTAACGAAAGGGAACAAGAAATAACGAGGAGGAAGAGGAAGACTACCTGCTGGCAGTGGTGTTGCACCGGCGAGGGGCTGGCGGCGAGGGAGAGGGGGTAGCTCCGGGGCGGTGGGGACGTCGGGCGGCGGCGGTGAGGTTCCTCCTCCTCGGGGGAGGCGGCGGCGGGGGAGACGGAGCTCGGGGGGGCTCCTCCTGGCGAGGCCGAAGGTGCAGCCTTGCACCGGCGGCAGCAGTGGCGAAGCTTCGGGCGGCGAGGGGACGTGGCGGCGGCGGCGACTAGGGTTGGGAACGGGGTCTCCGGGGGTGGGACTTTATATAGGCTAGGTGGGGTGAGGTATAAGGAAGGAGGAGAGAGCTTTGGGGAGGGAATCGCGAGGAGGGAGGAGAGGTCGGTTCGGTCTGCAGAGGAAGGAAAGAGGAGGGAGGAAGCTTCGGTCGCGGTGGGGCTTGGGCAGGAGAGAGGGGGGGCAAGGCAGGAGAGAGGGAAGGAGAGTTAAGGGGGGAGAGGGAGTACTGGGGAAGGAGATCGCGGGGAGAGGGGTCGGTCTCGGTCTCTGCCGGAGAAAAAAGGAAAGGGAGGGAGGAAGGAGAAGAAGGGGACGTGGGGGAGAGAGAGCTCGGGTGGGACCCGTAGGTCATAGAGAAAGGGTAGAGGAGGGGGTGTCGGTTGGGAGTTTGATCCCAGGGAAAAGGGGAGTTAGGCTCGGCCTGGTGGAGCTAGCCGAGATGGGGGCTTCGGCCCAGGTGGCAAGGCACGCCCAGGGCGGCAGTGGTTAGAAAAATTAAAATCCTTTTCCAAATAGAAAAATATAAAAGCCAAAAAGAAAAATAAATCCATATACTTATATATGGTGTTATATATAAAAAAACAGAAAAAGAATCTCTACCCGAATAACAGTTTTTTAAAGCCAAAATAAAAACTTTAAAAAATGTTTTTTTTTCAGAAATTCCCAATTTGCTATTTCTTTTTGCAATTATTTTTGCAAAAGAATTTTGGGTTTTCTTTGCTCCAACATTTCAAAAATTCCCGTACCTTGGAGTGTCATTTTCCTCCGCTCTCTCTCTCTTGCGTGCAAGGGAGTTTTTCTCCGGGCATTTCTCGCGCAAGGAAAAAAATGAAAATGCAATTCGAAAAGACGGAAGAAAATTCATGAGCTAAATTTATTTCACTCAATATGCATAGATGCTTAGCTACAATGTAAACATTCCCAATTAGGAAAATTGGGATGTTACAAACCTACCCACCTTAAGATGAATCTCGCCCTCGAGATTCGGGTTGGCTAGAAAATAGGTGCGGGTGATCTCAACGAAGATCCTCTTCTCGTTCCCAGGTGGCTTCTTCCTCGGTGTGGTGGCTCCACACCACCTTGCAGAACTTGATGATCCTGCTGCGGGTAACTCTGTTGGCAGTCTCGAGAATCCTGACGGGTTTCTCCTCATACGTCAGATCACTGTCAAGTTGTATGGCCTCTAGGGGCACTGTATCTCTCAACGAAACATCGGCCCTCTCAGCGTGGCATTTCTTCAACTGGGAAACATGGAAGACATCATGAACTCCGGACAATCCTTCCGGCAGTTCCAGTTTGTATGCAACTTCGCCTCTACGTTCAAGAATTTTGTAGGGGCCAATGAAACGTGGTGCTAGTTTCCCTTTCACACCGAATCTCTTGATTCCTCGAAGTGGAGACACCCGAAGATATGCTCGATCTCCCACTTCGTACTTACTTCCTTGCGTTTGCTGTCGGCATAACTCTTCTACCTGGACTGAGCTATCTTGAGTCGATCACGAATAAGCTTGACCTTCTCTTCAGAATCTCGGATAAGGTCGGGACCAAAAAGTTGTCGGTCTCCAACTCCATCCCACATCAACGGTGTTCTGCACCTTCTTCCGTATAGAGCTTCGAAAGGGGCCATCTTCAGACTGGTCTGGTAGCTGTTGTTGTATGAGAACTCTGCATACGGTAAATTGTCATCCCAACTAGACCCATAGTCTAGTGCGCAAGCTCTCAACATGTCCTCCAGAATCTGATTGACTCTCTCGGTCTGTCCATCTGTCTGCGGGTGAAAGGCTGTACTGAACTCCAATCTCGTTCCCAAGGTTTCATGCAGTTGGTGCCAAAATTTTGATGTGAACTGGGTCCCTCTATCGGACACAATGCTCTTCGGTACTCCGTGCAGACATACGATCCTCGTCATATATATCTTGGCCAGCTTGGCACTCGTGTAGGTAGTTTTCACCGGAATGAAGTGAGCTACCTTGGTCAAACGATCAACCACAACCCAAATAGAATCGTAGCCGGAACGGGTCCTGGGTAATCCTGTGATGAAGTCCATACCAAGCTTTTCCCATTTCCATTCGGGTATCGGCAGAGGTTGGAGCAAACCTGCTGGCTTCTGATGCTCGGCTTTTACTCGCTGGCAAACATCGCATATCGCTACGAACTCGGCAATGTCTTTCTTCAATCATGTCCACCAGAAACTTTCTTTCAGATCCAGATACATCTTGGTGTTACCGGGGTGTATCGAGTACGGGGAATCATGGGCTTCCTGAAGTATCAACTTCCTGAGTTCGGGATCATTGGGCACATAGATGCGATCCTCAAACCATAAAGTTCCGTGTTCATCCTCACGAAAACCTTTAGCTTTCCCGTCTTCCATTTCTACTTAATCTCAGCTATCTCCTTGTCTGATTTCTGTGCTTCACGGATCTTTTCCGTCAAAGTAGACTAAATTTCGAGAGTGGCAACAAATCCTCTTGGAACTATCTCCAATTTGAGCTCTCGGAGATCATCGACTAACTCCTCGGGTAATCCTCCCGCTGTGAGTGTGTTCACATAACTCTTGCGGCTCAACGCATCGGCTACAACATTTGCCTTGCCTGGGTGATAATGCAATCTCATGTCATAATCTTTGATCAACTCTAGCCAGCGCCTCTGTCTGAGGTTCAACTCCTTCTGCGTGAAGATATATTTCAGGCTCTTGTGATCAGTGTAAACATCACAACTATTTCCAATCAGGAAATGTCTCCAGGTCTTGAGAGCGTGCACTACGGCTGCTAGTTCCAAGTCATGTGTGGCATAATTCAACTCATGAGGTCTGAGCTGTCTGGATGCATAGGCTACCACTTTGCCTTCTTGCATGAGCACTCCTCCGAGTCCGTGACGAGAAGCGTCACAGTAAACCTTGAAATCCTTCCGAATGTTCGGCAATATCAGCACTGGGGCTGTAACAAGACGTTTCTTCAGCTCTTGAAAACTGGTTTCACATTCCTCAGTACAAATATACTTGGATTCCTTCTTCAATAACTCTGTCATGGGCTTGGCAATCTTTGAGAAATTCTCAATGAACCTCTGATAATATCCGGCATGTCCGAGGAAATTGCGGATCTCCTTGACTGAAGTGGGTGCTACCCATTCGGTGACTGTTGCGACCTTGGTAGGGTCCACTACTATTCCTTCTCCTAAGATGACGTGTCCGAGAAATCGGACTTCCTTCAACCAAAACTCACATTTGCTAAACTTTGCATATAGCTTATGCTCTCGAAGCTTCTCCAGAACTAGACGCAGATGTTCCTTGTGTTCCTCTTCGTTCTTGGAGAATATCAGTATGTCATCGATGAACACTACGACAAACTTGTCCAAGTATTCCATAAATACCTTGTTCATCAGATTCATAAAATATGCCGGAGCATTAGTCAGTCCAAATGACATGACCGTGTACTCATACAAGCCGTACCGAGTGGTAAAGGTTGTCTTGGGTATATCCTGTTCACGAATCTTCAACTGATGATACCCGGATCGAAGATCGATCTTTGAGAATACGCGAGCTCCAACTAACTGATCGAACAGATCGTTGATCATTGGCAAGGGGTACTTGTTCTTGATAGTCACATCGTTCAATGCACGATAATCGACAACCATTCTCAAGGACTTGTCCTTCTTTTCAACCAAGAGCACTGGGGCTCCCCAAGGTGAAGAACTTGGGCGAATATACCCTTTGTCCAGTAACTCCTTAATTTGCTTCTTGATTTCTATCAAGTCATTTGCGGGCATCCGATAAGGTCTCTTGGATATCGGGGCTGTTCCGGGTAATAGCTCAATCAAGAACTCAATCTCTCTATCGGGTGGCATGCCCGGCAATTCCTCCGGAAATACATCTGGGTACTCCTGTACGATCGGTACTTCCTCCTGGACTACTCTCGTGAGAGAGTTTGCTCGCTTACTCCGTGTCGGGCGCTGAGATACGTACTTAATCCGCTTCTGCTCGGGGGTGGTGAGCAAAATAGACTTAAGGGCACAATCAATATTCCCTTCATACTTGGCCAACCAATCCATGCCTAGGATTACATCCAATCCCTGGGACTCTAATACGATGAGGTCGGTGGGAAAATTATGGTTCCCGATGTTGAGACTCAAAGCATGGCATCCTATCCCGGCTGTCATCATGCCTCCTGGGGAACTGACCTTAATAGGCTGGCTGAGGGTTCTAGTTGGCAAACTATACTTTTCCACAACTACCCTTGATATGAATGAATGCGTTGCACCAGAATCAAAAAGTACCAATACTGGATGTGAATTTAGCAAAAACTTACCAACCACAGTATCGGGGTGATCATAGACCTCTTCAACATCAAGGTGGTTCACCTGAGCTCGAGGAAAAGGATTGGGCTTCTTTGCTGCAGAGTTGCCGTTGCCGTTTCCATTTCCCTGCTTGTTCTGGGGACAATCAGTGGCATAATGTCCCGTCTTCTGACACTTGAAGCAAGTGATGTGAGTCAGATCCTTCTGAGCTGGAGCTGAATGCTGCTGAGTGCCAGTACCGCCATTCTTGAAGTTGCTGTTGTTGCGGTGGTTCCCATTTCCTCCATGGTTGTGGCCTCCATGGTTGTGCACTGGGTGGTTATGCTGAACGTGTCCTCCAAACTTACCGGATCCAGTCCCTGTATTCCCTGGATAAGGGGTGTAGCGAGGCTTCTACTGAGTGCCGGAGTTGAACTTCCCAACCCCATGCTTTCGCTTGCGGTTCTCCATCTGCTGGTGTTTCCCCTCCAAGATGAGGGCCTTATCAACCAGCTCCTGGTAGTTGTTGAAGGTGGCTACCGTCAACTGAATGCTCAGCTCATCATTCAGTCCTTCCAAGAACTTTTCCTGCTTGGCCGCATCATCGGCCACATCTCCAGGTGCATAACGGGCGAGCATGCTGAATTCATCAACGTACTGGGCCACAGTGCGATTCCCCTGGCGTAAGTTGTGAAACTCACGCTTCTTCAGACTCATTGCACCAGCTGAGACATGCGCGGTGCGGAAGGCTTGCTTGAATTGCTCCCAAGTGACTCCAGCAATGGGATAAGTGGTGGTGTAGTTTTCCCACCAAGCAGCTGCAGGGCCTTCAAGTTGGTGCGCGGCAAAACGCACCTTCTCAGCTTCAGTACAACCAGCAGTGATAAGTTCACGCTCCATCTTGCGGAGCCAATCATCTGCCACAATGGGCTCAATGCTGCTGGAGAAAGTTGGAGGGTTCAACCTCAGAAAACGGGTGAGATTGTCAGCCGGGGGTGGGTGACGGTTGTTGTTGTTCTGGTTCTGGATGATCAGCTGCTTCAGGGTGTTTTGTTGCTGGATCAACTGGGTGAGTTCTGGCGGAAAGTTGGAGGTAGGGGCGCGTCTCGGAGGCATCTGATGTTTGTGGAGGGGTGAGATTAGCATAGAACAATGGTCTAAGAGGGATTACACTACCCATATGAATGCCACACACAAGTATCACACCACACATTTTATTCAATCATCACAAAGGTTCACACAAGGGTACAAAATTCGATAATCCTAAACATCGGCCTAAAACGTATAAAAAAATAAATTTGGTGGTCTAGACTAAGTGTCTTCCTCAGAAAAGCATGGTGACGGGTCCTTCGGTGGAGCTTTCTTCATAGTCCTCGTCGTTACTGATCAAGGGGGCTACGTCTCCTTCGGGATGAAGGTTCTCGCCCATGTCCAGTTCCTCCTCCAGGTATGCAACTCGAGTCTTCAGCTTCTCGATCCGCTCCAGAAAGTCCTTCACCTCCAGTTCGTGCTCATAGTGGGCTTCCCGGGCTGCTTCTTCGAGTTCAAGCTCGCGGAGTGACAGTTGCTTGATCTTCCTGGCGTCCTTGATCACGTGATGCTCCAGAGTCCCGATGTACTTCTCCAAGGTCTGGGCATAAAACAAGAGAGCGTCCTTGGTCTTGCTTGAGATGATTTCTCCGTCTTCGTTTCTCCGGGATACGGTGAATAGGTCTGGATAAATAGGGCAGCCTTTGTATTCTTCCTTGATACGTCCGAGGGCACAATGGATCGCCATGTCCCTTCCGAGAATCCAGTTGGGTGCGATGAACTTGAAATCCATCGGCTCAGTGCGCGGCTGGAATGTCCTTCCGGGAATGTGCACCTCGATCCTGTAGCGTGAATCCTCCGGGTAAGACGAAGTTGGCTTCCCTGTGATAGTCGGCAGAGCAATCCTCAAATCCTTGGTGATCTGCATCAGCTCCTTTCCGAACGGCATAGTGGTGTCGGGCTGGCAAAACTCCGTGAACTTAACAGGGACGAAGGTGGCCATCTAAACATTGGAAAATCGGAGAGAAGTCAGAAATGATCAGAAGAGGAAATAGAAGATTTATAGACATAAGAGAAAATAGTTTTCTTCCTAAGGCTTTTCCATTCCTAGAGGTTACGTCCTAAGGTCAGCGTGGGCTCTGATACCATTTCTGTAGCGACCCGACTCAAGACGAGTCAAGCCTCTGGTGTTTCCGTACCATCCCAAGATCATGCTGGTACACACACAGTACATAATGTATATATTCAAGAGTGCAATCACACAGCTTTATTAATCGAAATCTCATAAAGAGTACTTTATTACAATAAAGGATTACAATAAGGTGGCTGAAGGCCAACTCATGAGATTATCTAACGAAAACTAAGCGGAAGCATCAGGTAGACGAGTCCATCCGACTCCAAGGGCATGTCGCTGAGCGTAGAATCGTAGCCTCACTCCTGGTCGGAAAAGTACTCTGCAACATGATACGTTGCAGCCGTGTAGGTCAGCATATTGAATATGCCGGCAAATCATCAAAGAGAGGGGTAAAATAATAATCAACTATCTCTACATGCATATTTGGCCGGTGGAGCTAAGTTTTGCATAAAGCCAGTTTTATCCTACAACAAAAGAGGTTGAAAGCAAAATATTACTACAATGTTGGTTGTTAACGAGATGGTTCCACCAACCAATTCTCGTGCCCGAATAGTTGTTAACACCCACAACATTATTAAGTTGTGTCGAGAGTTCAGGGGAAAATCAATGCCTTCGGCTCAAGTTGTCCATGACCGTGGACACGGCTAATCGATTAGGTTGAGTACTCTGCAGAGTTTTGCACACGTTCCCCACAAGATTTGATCGCCTCCGGGTTTGTCCTCGTACTTCAGGGTGTTTGAAGACCGGATGATAAAAACATGGTCTTTCAATGGGTCCCTCTAAATCCCTGTCGGTGCCCATCCATTCCTACCGTTCGTCTACATCTGCTAGCACCGCCTGTCCAGAGTCGTCGCGTTGTCCAACCAAGCTAGAGCCCATAATGACTTGTGGCTGTGCAGGTAAGCCTTGAGTCTTGAAGTCTCCGTCCGTCTCTTCGAGCCTGGGTGAAGTTTTCCGCAGGATGACATGGCCTCTCAGCATCCCGGGCATCCACTGGGTTTTCCAGGGAGCCGATCAACCATCCTTCACCCAGAGTTGCATTGCGTCCGAGGTCTTGAAAATCTTGTCTTAGTCTGGTCTTGATTATTATATCAACCTTGCATCACTCGTGGTATACACTCAACCGATAACCCGTCTACTCAAGCATAGCATTAAGAAACTGTCGTCCCGGGACCAAGTGTCGGGGTTGTTGTGTTCCTACCACATGATACTACAACATAAGCTAAAGTTTCCAAGTACCTAGGCAGCATGCAAATTGGGCAAAGAAGGTGATCTACTATGCATCGAAAACATAGGTAAAATAACATGATCAAAGATAACTTGCCTTGATGATAGTTGTCCTGCTCGAGCGTCTCTAAGTAACACGCTTCGCACTCCGGATGATCTACCGTTACAAACACAAAGCACACCATAAGCACTTCAATCAAGCCACAAGTAAAAATATCATCACAAGCAATGATTTGCAAAAGACTACGCAAAAGAATTCAACGCGCGCCTGTATGGCAGAAACTTGTTTCTCTTGAAAACACCAGTAAAAATACTTTAAAAATTCTGAAACTTCTACCACAGTAATATTTTATCACTCGAAAACAGTAGCAAAAAGAATCAACTCAAAATCATTTTTGAAACTCCTGCAATAGGCAAAACAAGGTTTAAACTAAATCTGCTCTAACTTATATTTAAGAATTTCAAACATAGACAAATTATATGTTTCTAAAAACTACAGGAAATTTGGGAGCTACTGGAAAAAGAATCAATGTCATTGGACTTCGGGATAAAAAGTTGTGGCCAAAACAAAATTGAAAGTTTCTGTTTTTGTAAAATAGACAGAAAACTACAAAACTGCTAGTGCTAAAAGAGAGGTTACACGTGGCAAGATGCTATTGGTTGCAGGGCTGTTTGTTGGAACGGCTTCGGGCAAACGGCCGAAGACTAGTAGTTCTGCTGGTTAATACTCAAGTGGTAAGAAAAACCTACTGGTTTTATGAGAATAACCGAATGGTTACTAGTGATCTAATCCTGGCCATTCCCTTAGATCCAACGGCTAACGAAAGGGAACAAGAAATAACGAGGAGGAAGAGGAAGACTACCTGCTCGCAGTGGTGTTGCACCGGCGAGGGGCTGGCCGGCGAGGGAGAGGGGGTAGCTCCGGGGCGGTGGGGACGTCGGGCGGCGGCGGTGAGGTTCCTCCTCCTCGGGGGAGGCGGCGGCGGGGGAGACGGAGCTCGGGGGGGGGCTCCTCCTGGCGAGGCCGAAGGTGCAGCCTTGCACCGGCGGTAGCAGTGGCGAAGCTTCGGGCGGCGAGGGGACGTGGCGGCGGCGGCGACTAGGGTTGGGAACGGGGTCTCCGGGGGGTGGGACTTTATATAGGCTAGGTGGGGTGAGGTATAAGGAAGGAGGAGAGAGCTTTGGGGAGGGAATCGCGAGGAGGGAGGAGTGGTCGGTTCGGTCTTCAGAGGAAGGAAAGAGGAGGGAGGAAGCTTCGGTCGCGGTGGGGCTTGGGCAGGAGAGAGGGGGGCAAGGCAGGAGAGAGGGAAGGAGAGTTAAGGGGGGAGAGGGAGTACTGGGGAAGGAGATCGCGGGGAGAGGGGTCTGTCTCGGTCTGTGCTGGAGAAAAAAGGAAAGGGAGGGAGGAAGGAGAAGAAGGGGACGTGGGGGAGAGAGAGCTCGGGTGGGACCCGCAGGTCATAGAGAAAGGGTAGAGGAGGGGGTGTCGGTTGGGAGTTTGATCCCAGGGAAAAGGGGAGTTAGGCTCAGCCTGGTGGAGCTAGCCGAGATGGGGGCTTCGGCCCAGGTGGCAAGGCACGCCCAGGGCGGCAGTGGTTAGAAAAATTAAAATCCTTTTCCAAACAGAAAAAAATAAAAGCCAAAAAGAAAAATAAATCCATATACTTATATATGGTGTTATATATCAAAAAAACAGAAAAAGAATCTCTACCCGAATAACATTTTTTTAAAGGCAAAATAAAAACTTTAAAAATATGTTTTTTTTCAGAAATTCCCAATTTGCTATTTCTTTTTGCAATTATTCTTGCAAAAGAATTTTGGGTTTTCTTTGCTCCAACATTTCAAAAATTCCCGTACCTTGGAGTGTCATTTTCCTCTGCTCTCTCTCTTGCGTGCAAGGGAGTTTTTCTCCGCGCATTTCTCGCGCGAGGAAAAAAATGAAAATGCAATTCGAAAAGACGGAAGAAAATTCACAAGCTAAATTTATTTCACTCAATATGCATAGATGCTTAGCTACAATGTAAACATTCCCAATTAGGAAAATTGGGATGTTACAAACATGCGTTTAGCACTTTGTTTCGATTACTAATAAAAACTTTCGCAACAAGTATGTGAGTTCTTTATGACCAATGTTGAGTCCATGGATTATACGCACTTTCACCCTTCCACCATTGCTAGCTTATCTAGTACCGTGCAACTCTCGCCGGTGCACAAAACCACGATATGCCTCCCTCAAAACAGCCACCATACCTACCTGTTATGGCATTTTCATAGCCATTCCGAGATATATTGCCATGCAACCTTCATCGTTCTGTCTCATGACTTGTCCCATCATTGTCATATTGCTTTGCATGATTGTAAGATAACTAGCATGATTTTTTCATGGCTTGTCCGTTTTTTGATGTCATTGCTACGCTAGATCATTGCACGAGGCGTTTCCTATGGAGTCATCCTTGTTCTAAGCTTTGAGCTTTGAGTAAATAAAAAGTGTGATGACCATCATTATTAGAGCATTGTCCCATGTGAGGAAATAAAAAAAAGGCCAAAGATCCCAAAACAAAAAAAAGAGAAAACAAAAGAAAAGAAAAAAAGAGGCCTAAGAGTCCAAATGAAAAAAAGAGAAAAACAGAGAAGGGACAATGCTACTATCTTTTTCCACACTTGTGCTTCATGATAACACCATGTTCTTCATGATTGAGAGCCTCTCGTTTTGTCACCACGATATACCATAGTGGGAATCTTCATTATATAACTTGGCTTGTATATTCCAATGATGGGCTTCCTCAAAATTGCCCTAGGTCTTCGTGAGCAAGCAAGTTGGATGCATACCCACTAGTTTTCCTTTTGAGCTTTCACATACTTATAGCTCTATTGCATCCTTTGTATGGCAATCCCTACTCATTCACATTGATATCTATTAATGGGCATCTCCATAGCCTTTTGATACGCCGAGTCAATGTGACCATCTCCTCCTTTTTGTCTCACAACCAACACCACACTCTATTCCACCTATAGTGTTATATCCATGGCTCACGCTCATGTATTGTGTGATAGTTAAATTTTTTTTGAGAAAGTAAGAGTGCAAAAACAATTACCTGGCCAATTCCGGGGTTGTGCATGATTTAAATTAGTTCTGTGGGGATGATGGAGCATAGCCAGACTATATGATTTTGTAGGGATAACTTTCTTTGGCCTTGTTATTTTGAAATTTCATGATTACTTTGCTAGTTTGCTTGAAGTATTACTGTTTTCATGTCAATACCAAACTATTGTTTTGAATCTTACGGATCTGAACATTCATGCCACGTGAAAGAAGTTGCAAAGGGCAACTATGCTAGGTAGCATTCCACATCAAAAATTCTTTCTTTTTCACTTCCCTACTCGAGGACGAGCAGGAGTTAAGCTTGGGGATGCTTGATACGTCTCCAGCGTATCTATAATTTTTGATGGTTCCATGCTATTATATTGTCAACTTTGGATGTTTTATATGCATGAATATGCTATTTTATATCTTTTTTGGGACTAACCTATTAACTCAGTGCCAAGTGTCAGTTTTTGTTTTTTTCGTGTTTTTGACCCTTTTTCAGACGGACTCCAAATGGAATGAAACTTTACGATGATTTTTTTGGACCAAAAGAGACCCCCGAAGCTTTGGAAGAAGGCTAGAAGAGCCACGAGGGAGTCACAAGCCCATGGGGCGCGGCCTACCCCCCCCCCCCCCCCCCAGGTCGCACCGTGCAGGCTTGTGACCCCCACATGGGCCCAACTGATGCAATTCCACCGCCATAAATTCCTATAAATACGGAAGCCTCCAGAAAGAAACCTAGATCGGGAGTTCCGCCACCGCAAGGCTCTGTAGTCACCAAAAACCAATCTGGAGCCCGTTCCGGCACCCTGCCGGAGGGGGAATCCATCTCCGGTGGCCATCTTCATCATCCCGGCGATCTCCATGATGAGGAGGGAGTAGTTCTCCCTCGGGGCGGAGGGTATGTACCAGTAGCTATGTGTTTGATCTCTCTCTCTCGTGTTCTTGAGATGTCTTGATCTCGATGTACCATGGGCTTTGCTACTATAGTTGGATCTTATGATGTTCTTCCCCCTCTCACTTCTTGTAATGAATTGAGTTTCCCCTTTGAAGTTATCTTATCAGATTAAGTCTTTGAGAACCCTTGATGTATGTCTTGCACGTGTCTATCTGTTGTGATCAACTTGCGGGTTTGTGACAATTGGGAGCCTATGCATATGGGTTGGCACACGTGGATTCATGTGAGTACTCGATGTATGTTTTGGTGATCAACTTGCGGGTTCGTGACATTGGGAACCTATGCATAGGGGTTGGCACACATTTTGACTCTCCGGTAGAAACTTCGGGACATTCTTTGAAGTCCTATGTGTTGGTTGAATAGATGATTCTGAGATTGTGTGATGCATATTGTATAATCATGCCCACGTATACTTGAGGTTACAATGGAGTATCTAGGTGACATTAGGGTCTTGGTTGATATGTATCTTAAGGTGTTATTCTAGTACGAACTCTTGAATAGATCGATCAGAAAGAATAACTTTATGGTGGTTTCATACCCGACAATAATCTCTTTGTTTCTTCTCCGCTATTAGTGACTTTGGAGTGACTCTCTGTTGCATGTTGAGGGCTAGTTATATGATCCAATTATGTTATCATTATTGAGAGAACTTCACTAGTGAAAGTATGAACCCTAGGCCTTGTTTCCACGCATTGCAATACCGTTCGTGCTCACTTTTACCATTTGTTACCTTGCTGTTTTTGTAATTTCAGATTACAAAAACCTATATCTACCATCCATATTACACTTGTTTCACCATCTCTTCGCCGAACTAGTGCACCTATACAACTTACCATTGTATTGGGTGTGTTGGGGACACAAGAGACTCTTTGTTATTTGGTTGTAGGGTTGCTTGAGAGAGACCATCTTCATCCTACGCCTCCCGCGGACTGATAAACCTTAGGTCACCCACTTGAGGGAAAATTGCTACTGTCCTACAAACCTCTATAGTTGGAGGCCCAACAACGTCTACAAGGAGAAGGTTGTGTAGTAGACATCAGGGGATGTTGCACATCCGTGATGTTGAGGGGCCTAAGAAGACCGGAAGCGTGGAGACGAGGCTCTAAGCAATGGAGCGACAAGTCTTCAAGTGCCAGGGGATGGTGGAGCGTGGACTCAACACCAACCACATGATGATCACGGAGTTCACCAACAAGCACAGGATTGATGCCAATGACATTGGGAAGCACCTCTCGAGGCTCTATGACAGGGTTGATCAACTCCAGGGCCAGATCTATGACCTGCAGAACCAAAACTGTGAGTATGAGTATAGATTTAAATCAATAAGGTTGGCTGCAGATTTGAGGATTCCGGAGACTCCTTCATCTTTCCATGGTGGAGCACCTATGCCTTGGAAGACGGAGGGTCAAACTCATGTTGCAACAACTCCACCATCACCACCAAAGGAAGACAACTGAGCATTGGTAAGGGCAATCCCCTTGGCTTTTGCCAAGCTTGGGGGAGTTACCCCGGTATCATATCACCATCACATCTTTTGCCTTTACCTTTGTTTTAGTTCTCCTTTTCAGTTTTCTTTTTCTCTAGTAGTTTAAAAGTCTTAGTGTTTTAGTCTTGAGTTTTGCTTTGTGTCATCCCCAATCTATTCTTGCTCGTGAGCCATATAATAAAGAGTGTCTTAGTTGAAGGACTTGCCTCTTGCCATGATCAAAAGAATGAGAATACAACAAAAGCATGAAAGATCATGTAATGATCTTATGGGGAGTGATGGCTTCACATATAAAAAGAAAGAGGATTGAAACTTGTTGAGGGTAGGCAAACGTAGACCTTGGTCATTGTTGCAATTAATAGGAAGTGATAAAGAAGGAGAGGTTCACATATAAATATATCATCTCTGACACCATCTATGATTGTGAACACTCACTAAACTATTACATGCCTAGAAGTAGATGTTGGACAAGGAAGACAACATAATGAATTGTGTTTGCTTGGCTCTGAACAATGTTATATGATTAGAGATCCCTTAGCATGTGACGATTGCTTCCACCTCATATTAGCCAAAACTCCCGCACCAAGTAGAGATACTACTTGTGCATCCATAAACCTTCAAACCAGTTTTGCCATGAGTGTCCACCATACCTACCTATGGATTGAATAAGATCCCTCAAGTAAGTTGTCATCGGTGCAAGCAATAAAAATTGCTCTCTAATATGTATGATCTATTAGTGTGTGGAAAATAAGCTTTGTACGAACCTGTGATGAGGAAGACATAAAAGCGACAGACTGCATAATGAAGTTCTTTATCACAGGAGGCAATATAAAGTGACGTTCCTCCGCACTAAGAGGACACGCATCCAAACCTCAAAAGCGCATGACAACCTCTCCTTCTCTCTACGAAGGGCCTATCTTGTACTTTTACTTTTTGCCCTTGAAAGAGTCATGGTGATTTTCACCAATTCCTTATTTTGCCTTTGTCTTGGCTACCGTCACGTGCTTGGGAAAGATCTATATTCATATGTCAACTTGGTGGTAGGCATTCATGAATTATTATTGTTGACATTACCCTTGAGGTAAGCAGTTGGGAGGCAAAACTGTAAGCCCCTATCTTTCTCAGTGTCCAGCTGAGACTTTGATCTCATGAGTACCACGTGAGTTGTAGCAATTGTAGAGAATGAAAGAATGATTGAGTATGTGGATTTGCTTTACAAGCTCTTATTTGACTCTTTCTGATGTTGTGATAAATTGCAATTGCTTCAATGACTAAAGGATATCGGTTGTTACTTCTCGGTAAGGTTCTTGATCCATGCTTTACTTTGTGAAGGAATTATCACTTTAGCACGAGAGATTATATGTTGGTATTGCTGTTCTGATCTTGATCATGATGCATGCATGTTCCTATTTTGTTTTGTCGACACATCTCTCCCTAAACATGTGGACATATTTATTGAGCTTGGCTTTCGCTTGAGGACAAGCGAGGTCTAAGCTTCGGGGAGTTGATACGTCCATTTTGCATCATGTTTTCACGTTGACATTTATCGCTTCTTTGGCTGTTATTTCACTTCACGGTACTATTCTTATGCTTTTCTCTCTTATTTTGCAAGGTTTACATGAAGAGGGAGAATACCGGCAACTGGAATTCTGGCCTGAAAGTGGAGCAAAGTTGAGATACCTATTCTGCGCAACTCCAAACGCCGTGAAAATCAACGGGGATTTTTTCCGCAATTTATCAAAAATACTGGGCCAAAGAAGTGCCAGAGGGGCATCATGGGGTGCCCCCAAGCCTGCACGGCGCGGCCACCCCCCTAGGCCGCACCATGGGGGCTTGTTGGCAGCCCACGGGCCCACTGGCCCCCCACTTTTCCTATATGGTGGGTTTTGTCCAGGAAAAAATCACAGAGGAGCTTTTTCATGGCTTCGCCGCCGCCACGAGGCGGAACTTGAGCAGAACCAATCTAGAGCTCCGGCAGGACGATCCTGCCAGGGAAACTTCCCTCCCAGAGGGGGAAATCGTCGTCATCGTCATCACCAACACTCCTCTCATCAAAGGGGACCCGTCACCATCAACATCTTCATCAGCACCATCTCATCTCGAAACCCTAGTTCATCACTTGTAACCAATCTCCGTCTCGCGACTCCGATTGGTACTTGTAAGGTTGCTAGTAGTGTTGATTACTCTTTGTAGTTGATGCTAGTTGGATTACTTGGTGGAAGAGTTTATGTTCAGATCCTTGATGCTACTCATTACCTCTCTGATCATGAATATGATTATGCTTTGTGAGTAGTTACTTTTGTTCCTGAGGACATGGCATAAGTCATGCTAATAGTAGTCATGTGAATTTGGTATTCGTTCGGTAATTTGATATGTTGTATGTTGTTTTTCCTCTAGTGGTGTTATGTGAACGTCGACTACATAACACTTCACCATTATTTGGGCCTAGAGGAAGGCATTGGGAAGTAGTAAGTAGATGATGGGTTGCTAGAGTGACAGAAGCTTAAACCCTAGTTTATGCGTTGCTTCGTAAGGGGCTGATTTGGATCCACTAGTTTAATGCTATGGTTAGACTTTGTCTTAATTCTTCTTTCGTAGTTGCGGATGCTTGCAAGAGGGGTTAATCATAAGTGGGATGCTTGTCCAAATAAGGGCAGTACCCAAGCGCCGATGCACCCACATATCAAACTATCAAAGTAACGAACGCGAATCATATGAACATGATGAAACTAGCATGACAGAAATTCCCGTGTGTCCTCGGGAGCGTTTTTCCTCCTATAAGACTTTGTCCAGGCTTGTCCCTTGCTACAAAAGGGATTGGTCCACTTTGCTGCACCATTGCTACTTTTGTTACTTGTTGCTTGCTACGAATCATCTCACTACACAATCACTTGTTACCGACAATTTCAGTGCCTGCAGATTTTACCTTGCTGAAAACCACTTTCAGATCTTTCTGCTCTTCGTTGGGTTCGACACTCTTACTTATCTAAAGGACTAAGATTGATCCCCTATACTTGTGGGTCATCAAACAGTCTCATTCTGAAGCCTCTCCAGCCTGACCTTTGTGAATCTTTCAGAAAGCTCAACCGTCAGTTAGTACCTCAGGGATTTCTTGCAAATCTTCAGATTGCTCCTACCTTGGAAGACCAGGTCCGACCAGCGCAACTTCTTGATGCAATGGTGAAGAAAGTTATGATTGGCTTGGCAAAGGGAGTTCCCAAATATAAGTGCTGCAGTGTTGATGCCAGAGACACATTATTCTTTGAGGATCGTCTTGTTGTTGCGAAAGGTGGTCTCAGAATGGTTATCATGGAAGAAGCTCATAACTCTCTGCTCTCTATACATCCAGGAAGTTCCAAGATGTATCAGGACTTGAAACAGACCTTCTGGTGGACTCGCATGAAGCGTGAGATTGCTTAGTTTGTAAATGAATGTGATGTATCTCGAAGGGTGAAAGCAGAGCATCAACGTCCAGCAGGTCTTTTGCATCCATTGCCCATTCCTGAGTGGAAATTCGACCATATTGAGATGGATTTCGTCACCGGGTTTCCGAAGTCCAAGAAGGGTGACGATGTCATCTTCGTCGTCATCGACAAGTTGAGCAAAGTGGCTCATTTTCTTCCAGTCAAGGAATCCATCTCGGCAGCTCAGCTTGTAGAGTTGTACACTTCGAGGATAGTGTCTTTGCACGGCGTGCCTATGTAGATTTCTTCGGATCGCGGAAGTATCTTCACTTCCAAGTTCTGGGACTCTTTTCAGTCTGCGATGGGTACGAAGATACGATTCAACACAGCTTTTCATCCTCAGACTAGTGGACAAGTGGAGAGAGCCAATCAGGTCCTTGAGGATATGCTGAGAGCATGTGTCATTTCTTTTGGCATGAAGTGGGAAGACTCCCTACCTTTCGCTGAGTTCTCGTATAACAACAGTTATCAAGCTAGTTCAGGCAAAGCTCCGTTTGAGATTATGGCAGGAAGTGTCGTACCCCGCTCAACTGGTCCGAGACCGGCGAGCGTCAGATTCTTGGAAATTCCCGTGTGTCCTCGGGAGCGTTTTTCCTCCTACAAGACTTTGTCCACGCTTGTCCCTTGCTACAAAAGGGATTGGGCCACTTTGCTTCACCGTTTCTACTTTTGTTACTTGTTGCTTGCTACGAATCATCTCACCACACAATCACTTGTTACCGACAATTTCAGTGCTTGCAGATTTTACCTTGCTGAAAACCACTTGTCAGATCCTTCTGCTCCACGTTGGGTTCGACACTCTTACTTATCGAAAGGACTACGATTGATCCCTATACTTGTGGGTCATCAGTTACTTCTTACCTTTACTTGTATTAGCTACTTGTTTGTTATTGTTGTTGCTAGCATCATATAGGTTGATCACTTAGTTGCATATCTAGACAACCTACTTGTTGCTAAACTTAATTTGTTAAAGAAAAGCTTAAAATTGTTAGTTACCTATTCACCCCCTCTATTCAACCATATCGATCCTTTCAGCATCGATGCCGATGCAGGTAGGAATTTGTGACGCGGTCAATGCAGGCTTGATGAAGCAACATCACGCCCGACCCGTGCAAACCCGCAAATGACAAGGTTTTCTTAATGATTATTCGGCCCTCCCGATGTCGAACTCTTCGTCATCTTGCCGAGGTGATGATCCAATAAGGTTGACCTTGGCTCGATGAAGCGATGATCTGTCTAGCGCAGGTCGACCGTCGTGGAGAAACGTTGTCGAGCTGGTTTGACACTAACGCGGCGATGAAGATTACCTCAGAAAAGGCTTTAAAATTTGTGGGCATTGATACGTCTCCAATGTATCTATAATTTTTTATTGTTCCATGCTGTTATATTATCATTCTGGGATGTTTCACAATCATTTTATAGTCATTTTATATCATTTTCTAGTACTAACATATTAACATAGTGCCTAGTGCTAGTTGTTGTTTTCTGCATGTTTTTACATCATAGGAAATCAATACCAAATGGAGTCCAAACGCACCGAAACTTTTTGTTGATTTTTTTGGGCCAGAAGACATCCAGTGGGCCAGGATCACACCTCAGGGGAGCTCCGATGGGAGCACAACCCACTAGGGCACGCCTAGGGGCCTAGACGCGCCCCGGTGGGTTGTGCCCTCCTTGTTGGCCTCCCGCACCACCTCTTTGCTCTATAAATACCCCAATATTCTAGAAACCCTAAGAGGGGGACGAAAATCAATTCCATCCGCCGTAGAGTCCAGAAACACCAGATCCAATCTAGACACAATCACGGAGAGGTTCATCATGTCCATTGGTGCCTCTCCGATTATGCGTGAGTAGTTCTTTTTAGACCTACGGGTCCGTAGTTAGTAGCTAGATGGCTTCCTCTCTCTCTCTCTCTTGATTATCAATACAATGGTCTCTTGGAGATCCATATGATGTAAGTCTTTTTGCGGTGTGTTTGTTGGGATCCGATGAACTTTGAGTTTATGATCAGATCTATGTTTTTATCCATGAAAGTTATTTGAGTCTTCTTTGATCTCTTATATGCGTGATTGATTATAGCCTCGTATTTATTCTCCGATATTTGGGTTTTGTTTGGCCAACTTGATCTATTTATCTTGCAATGGGAAGAGGTGCTTTGTGATGGGTTCTATCTTACGGTGCTTGATCACAGTGACACAAAGGGAAACGACACGTATGTATCATTGCTATTAAGGATAACAAGATTGGGTCTATTTCTACATAAATAGATCTTGTCTACATCATGGCATTGTTCTTATTGCATTACTCCATTTTTCCATGAACTTAATACACTAGATGCATGCTGGATAGCGGTCGATGTGTGGAGTAATATTAGTAAATGCAGGCAGGAGTCGGTCCACTAATCTTGGACATGATGCCTATATAATGATCATTGCCTTGATATCGTCATGATTATTTGAAGTTCTATCAATTGCCCAACAATAATTGTTTTCCCACCATTTGCTATTTTTCTCGAGAGAAGCCACTAGTGAAACCTACGGCCCCCGTGTCTCTTTTCATCATATTTACCTTGGCGATCTATTTTCCTTTGCTTTTATTTTCAGATCAATTAAACCAAAAATACAAAAATATGTTGCTGCAATTTATTTGTTCCGCGATCTATTTATCCTATCTACCACTTTTACCTCACGTTATTTGCCTATCTTGAGGCGCCGTACCCGAAAGGGATTGACAACCCCTTTAACACATTGGGTTGCGAGTATTTATTATTTGTGTGCACGTGTTGTTTACGTGGTGTGAGGAGGTTCTCCTACTGGTTTGATAACCAGTCTCATCATTGAGGGAAATACCTACCGTCTCTATACTGCATCATCCCTTCCTCTTAGCGGAAATACCGACTTAGTTCTAGCATACATCAAAAGGAAGTTTTGGCGCCGTTGTCGGGGAAGATCATGTCAAGATAGTCTCCCGCCAATGTGCCAATTTCTGGCGCTGTTGCCGGGGAGGATCTTCAACATCAACCAGGTTCCTAATCACAAATCTCATATCCTCGCAATTTACATTATTTGCCATTTGCCTCTCGTTTTCCTCTCCCCCACTTCACAAAATATTGGTGTTTTATTCGCCCTCTTCTCCGTTTGCCTTTTTTCTTGTTTGCTATCTTTTCTTATATTGCCATGTTCCTTCTATTTGCTTGCTAAAAATCTATTGATATGGATCCTCATTCTCTTGCTAATCTTTTCAAGAAATCCAATTATGATGAACCAATTGCTAGTGAGTTGAGTGTACTTGATTATCTCTATGAAGTTTTGCTTGAGATTCGTGAATCTGAAAATTGTGATGAAGTGAATCAGATGTTTCCTTGAAAGAAAAGCATGATTGTAATGATATTATTGTAAATTCTATTAATATCAGTTGTGCTAATGATATGCAAACCCACAAGTTTGGGGATCCTATATTTGATGAGTTTGCCATGACCGCTACTTATTGCAATGATCATGATTGGGGTGATAATGCTTCTTATGATCTTGATAATTTCTTTAATACTCTTGATGAATATGATATTTAAAGTGGGTTTGGAAGAGTGTCAACTTTAGGCATTATTGATCCCACTATTTTGGAGAGTGTTAAATCTTATGAAATTTTTGATAGAAGTGGGTTTGGAGAGGTCATGACTTTATTTGATGATAGTCCTACTATTTTGGAAGAGTGTCAACTTTGCATGCATGTAGATCATGAAGAGAAAATTTTATATGATAGCTATTTTGTTGAATTTGAGTATGATCTTACATGCAATTATTACGAGAGAGGAAAATATGGTCCTAGAAATTTTTATATTACTAATTTACCTCTCGTTATGTTGATATTGTCAATCCTTTATTATTCTCCCTTGCATATGCTAGTTTTTGCTTGCCTTGTTAATTTGTTTGCTTATAAAATGCCTATGCACAGGAAGTATGTTAGACTTAAATGTGATTTTGACATGCCATATGATACTCTCTTTGTGCTTCGATTCTTGTCTTTCGTGAGAGCATCATTAAAATTATCAATGCCTAGCTAAAAGGTTTTAAAGAAAAGCGCTTGTTGGGAGACAACCCAATATTTTTATTTTATGTTTCAAATAAAAATACACAAATATGCCTTTGATTAGATGTGTTTTTGTGGTTTAAATTAGTGTTTGTGCCAAGCAAATCCTTTGGGATGATTTGGGTGAAAGTTGATTTGATCTTGCTGAAAAACAGAAACTTTTGCGCTCACGACATCATTTTTATTTTTTAACATAAGAGTTCTTTTGAGTTGATTATTTTTTCAAAAGATTCATAAACAAATTATTCACGTCTTCAAAACGTTTCAAAAATTTTGGAGTTATATAAGTATTCGAAGTAGTCAGATTTTCACAGATTGTTCTGTTTTTGACACATTCTGTTTTCTTTGCGTTGTGTGCTTGTTTTGATGATTCTATGGTTTTCTTTGATGAGTTTTTTCCAGAGAAAATCTGGAATACAGTAGATATAATGAAAAAATAAAATATGAATACGTTTGCAACAGTACTTATAGTAGTGGTTTGCTTTCTTATACTAACGGATCTCACGAAGGTTTTGTTGAGTTTTGTGTGATTTAAGTTTTCAAGTTTTGGGTGATCTTACGATGGATGAAGGAATAAGGATTAGAAAAAAGCTAAGCTTGGGGATGCCTGAGGCACCCCAAGATAATATTCAATAAGTAGCAAGCAACTAAGCTTGGGGATGCCCCCAAGTGGCATCCCCTCTTTCTTCTAACAACCATCGGTATTTTACTTGAAACTATAGTTTTATTCGTCACATATTATGAGTTTTGCTTGCAGCGTCTTGTATGATATGAGTCTTTGCTTGTTTTGCTTTGTGTTTTAAGTCTTCAATCCTTGCTGGACACACCTTTTGTGAGAGCCAAAAATTATGCTATGCTTGCTCCTATGCTTCACTTAAATTTTTATAGCCATGGATTTGCTCTAGTACTTCACCTATATCATTTTGAGCACGGTGTGCTTTGTTATTTTTGAATAAATGCTCTCATGCTTAACTTAGATTTATTTGGGAGTTAGTAATTTTTTTAAGAAATTCTCTCTTTCTTCACTTACATTATTTTGATAGAAAGAAAAATTATGATCATGTCCTTCACTTAAATTTGTTTGAGCTTATCAAAAGCAACATATGAAAATAGTCCCAAAGTGATAGATATCCAAGAAGAATATAATAAAAAAATTCATGAAGATCATTGGAAAAAATAAACTTGATTCTTAGTAATGGTTTTGAGATATGACGATATGATATGTGAGTCATGTTGATGAGTAATTGTGTTTTAGTAAGAATATTGATGTTAAGGTTTGTGATTCCCTATGCAAGCACGAAAGTCAATAGTTATGCAATGAAATTTATATCCTACTTGTGGTGCATTATTCGGTGTTACTTATGCTTAATGCTTGGGTACGAGATTTTCTTGGTTGGTCACTTCTCAATCTTTTTGCTAGCCTTCATTTTGCACTAAGTATGATCATTACTTGTGCATCCAAAACCCTTTAAACCAGTTTTGCCATATGAGTCCACTATACCTACCTATATGCGGTATTTCCATGCTGTTCTAAGCAAATTTGCATGTGCCATCTCTAATTTTCAAAATAAGTTTCTCTTTTGTGTGCTTTACCGCTCACGAGGCAGTGAGGGGTGGCCAATATTTTCCATGCTAAATGTGTTATTCTCATGATGAGTGTTTATTCACTTGTCATTGCACAAGAGTATGACAAAGGTATTAGGGATACCCAGTCCCAAAATGGAAAAAAATGAAATTACTTTTTGTTGTCAAATAATAAATTCCTTTGAAAGTGTTGGTATGGAGGGCACCCATGGATACGGACAAGCCATGGAAAGTGAAAGTAATGGTGGAAAAAGGAATAAACTTTATTTTCTGTTTGGGAACCACCTATGATGTATCTAGCATGGAAAGTGTTGGGCGCTCTAACTCGTTTTCGTTGGTGGGAAAAGTATGCCTCCCAAAATGTTTTTATCTCTCAATTTTCTCTTTGAGCTCTGGCACCTCTACAAATCCCTATTTCCCTCTGCGAAGGGCCTTTCTTTTACTTATGCAATTTTTATTTTGAATTTGAGTCTCCATCTTCTCTCATAAAGCACCAACTAAGGGGCACTATGATCGTATTTGAGCATTGGGTGTAGCTAATATTCGAGTGTGTTTCATGAATGGTTCAATGATTGAGCATAATGGGCTAGGGATAACTTGCTTTAGTGTTAATATTTTGAATGACATGGTTGCTTGTTCGTATGCTTTAGTATTAAAGTCTTCATGCCAAAACTATACTATTGCTTTGAACCATATAAAAGTCCAAATGGCCATGCTATAAAGAAAAGAAATGTGATGAACATGTTAGGCAGCATTCCACATCAAAAATTATGTTTTTATCATTTACCTACTCAAGGACGAGTAGGAATTAAGCTTGGGGATGCTGGTACGTCTCCAACGTATCTATAATTTTTTATTGTTTCATGTTGTTATATTATCATTCTTGGATGTTTTACAATCATTTTATAGTCATTTTATATCATTTTTTGGTACTAACCTATTGACATAGTGCCTACTGTCGGTTGTTGTTTTCTGCATGTTTTTTAGATCGAGGAAATCAATACCAAACGGAGTCCAAATGCAGCGGAACTTTTTATGGATTTTTTTGGGCCAGAAGACATCCAACGGGCCACGAACGTACCTGAGGGGAGCTCCGATGGGAGCACAACCCACCAGGGCACGCTTCGGGGCCCAGGCACGCCCCGGTGGGTTGTGCCCTCCTCGTTGGCCTCCCGCACCGCCTCTTTGCTCTATAAATACCCCAATATTCCAGAAACCCTAAGAGGGGGGACGAAAATCAATTCCAACCGCAGAGTCTAGAAACACCAGATCCAATCTAGACACCATCACGGAGGGGTTCCTCATGTCCATTCGTGCCTCTCCGATGATGCGTGAGTAGTTCTTTGTAGATCTACAGGTCCATAGTTAGTAGCTATATGGCTTCCTCTCTCTCTCTCTCTCTCTTGATTATCAACACAATGGTCTCTTGGAGATCCATATGATGTAAGTCTTTTTGCGGTGTGTTTGTTGGGATCCGATGAACTTTGAGTTTATGATCAGAGCTATGTTTTTATCCATGAAAGTTATTTGAGTCTTCTTTGATATCTTATATGCGTGATTGATTATAGCCTCGTATTTCTTCTACGATATTTGGGTTATGTTTGGCCAACTTGATCTATTTATCTTGCAATGGGAGGAAGTGCTTTGTGATGGGTTCGATCTTATGGTGCTTGATCCCAGTGACAGAAAGGGAAACGGCACGTATGTATCTGCTATTAAGGATAACAAGATGGGGTCTATTTCTACATAAATAGATCTTGTCTACATCCTGTCATCGTCCTTATCGCATTACTCCATTTTTCCACGAACTTAATACACTAGATGCATGCTGGATAGCGGTCGATGTGTGGAGTAATAGTAGTAGATGCAGGCAGGAGTTGGTCTACTAATCTTGGACGTGATGCGTATATGATGATCATTGCCTCGATATCGTCATGACTATTTGAAGTTCTATCAATTGCCCAATAGTAATTGTTTTCCCACCGTTTGCTATTTTTCTCGAGAGAAGCCACTAGTGAAACCTACGGCCCCGGGTCTCTTTTCATCATATTTGCCTTTGTGATCTATTTTATTTTGCTTTTATTCTTAGATCTATTAAACCAAAAATACAAAAATACCTTGCTGCAATTTGTTTGTTCCGCGATCTATTTATCTATCTACCACTTTTACCTCACGTTATTTGCCTATCTTGAGGCGCCGTACCCGAAAGGGATTGACAACCCCTTTAACACGTCGGCTTGCGAGTATTTATTATTTGTGGGCAAGTGCTATTTACGTGGTGTGAGGAGGTTCTCCTACTGGTTCGATAACCTTGGTCTCGTAACTCAGGGAAATACCTACCGTCGCTATACTGCATCATCCCTTCCTCTTTGGAGAAATATCGACGTAGTTCTAGCAGACATGAGGCACGTGTTTGAGAACAACACATAATACCTAAAAAATTCCTTTTAAAATAATGTACAATAACTTGTTCATGAAGAAAGATGAACTCGGGTCGGATTCGTTTTCGCGCAAAAAACAGATCCAAAAATTGATGTACTTATCGGAAGTTTCCCGGAGTTTAATCAATTTGATCAAGCTAAAATTTTGAGGAGTGATCGGTATAAGAATTTCGCAACTGATGGAAGGTGGGATCTTCTAAATGATTTCCGAGCTGGACGCTCGACTCCTTGCCCTAAACTCGTCCTGATTCTCGTATAGATTTGAGAAGGCTCCGTTAGATCGGAGATTGCCGGAGATTTCTCCATCGGAGCACGACGAAATTTTGCATGATTGTCGTATATTCAATTCCGTACAATTACACTAAAGCAATCGTCAAAGCTATACTCAAGGAAACGGGGACGATGAACGTGATCCTGCTGTCCACAGAAAACTGCAAACTGCAGATGAGCTAGCAATCCTTCTATCGATCTCACAGCGGAACTCTCAATGGAAGCATCAATGTCGGTGTCAGAACCGATAGATCTCGGGTAAGGGTCCCGAACTACGGATCTTGGATCGATGGGTAACACGAGACAGGGGAAATGATGTTTACCCAGGTTCAGGCCCTCTTAATGGAGGTAATACCCTACGTCATGCTTTGTTTATATTGATGATTGTGTATCTAGTACAAAGTTGATCTACCTCGAGATCATATGATTTGGTCCAAACCCTAGAAGTAATGATCTTAATCTTATGTATTATCTATTGACTAGCCTGTCCTCGGCTTATATAATACACGAGAGGTCTAGGATTACAAGAGTCCTAGTTGGCTATGTCGGTGAAGAGGAGTCCTTGTCTTGATCGCCAAGTCTTGTGGAATCTTCCTCGTATGTGTCATCGACTACCCGAAGTGGCCCATGAATTCGACCCATAGAGATAGGTCGGCGGCCTGAGGACCCCTTAGTCTCGGACTCCCTCACTAGGGGCCTCTCATAACAGGCTCTACTTTCTATAAAATAATCCCTCGCACGAGGTATTCCATCATGAATATAAATAATAATCATGACATAGAGTATTACTCCAAGAGGCCCAAACCTAGATAAACTTCCCGTGCGACCTCTGATCTATGACTTCCAGCTATGCTACGCACCCTACAAAGGGATCTCACGGTTTTTCGCACCGTCCTCCGGGCTAGGGTCGGTGTTGGCCACGACGACCTTCCACATGGTGTGGGAGGGAGCATAGAGGCTCCTCCGCAAGTGCCAGGTGGAGGGAACATGATGAATTTTTGGTTTCTATTTAAGGAGGTGGTTGGGTTGGACGAAAACCTAAGCCGAAAAGAATTTGATGGCGCCCAGCAGCAGCACCAACATGCCATCAGGCTTGACAACTTTGTCAGCTTCGACCTAGGTGGCAAGCTCACTCGTGGTGAGTTGTAGCACTGTTTGTCTAGTTAGTAAAGTGCAGAAAATATACCCCGTGTGGAAGGACGTGGATGTCGCATAGAGGGGGGTGGTGAATAGGCGCTTTAAAATAATTACGCTTAGGCTTGAACAAATGCGGAATAAAACTAACGTTTAATTTGTCAAGCACAAAACCTAAAACAACTAGGCTCACCTATGTGCACCAACAAGTTATGCTAAGCAAGATAAACAACTAAGTGATAGCAAGATATATGACAAGAAACAATATTGCTATCACAAAGTAAAGTGCATAAGTAAAGGGTTCGGGTAAGAGATAATCGAGGCATGCGGATACAATGATGTATCCCGAAGTTCACACCCTTGGAGATGCTAATCTCCGTTTGGAGCGGTGTGGAGGCACAGTGCTCACCAAGATGCCACTAAGGCCACCATAATCTCCTCACGCCCTCTCACAATGCAAGATGTCGTGATTCCACTAAGGGACCCTTGAGGGCGGTCACCAAACCCGTACAAACAAGGTGGGACAATCTCCACAACTTAATTGGAGGCTCCCAACAACACCACGAAGCTTCACCACAATGGCATATGTCTTTGAGGTGACCACAAATGCTCGCGGCAATCTCCACAACTTAATTGGAGACCCCGACGCTTGCCCGGAGCTGTACACCACAATGATTGAGCTCCGAGGCACCACCAAGCTTCTAGGGGTACCAAGTACCCAAGGTTAATAAGCTTATCAACTTCTCACTTCCACGTATCACCGTGGAGAACTCAAACCGATGCAACTAATGCAATGGCAAGAACACATGAAGTGGTCAAGTCCCTCACACTCAAATCCCTCCACAACAACAAAAGATGTGGAGAAATATGAGATGAAGAACAAGGAGCTCACAAATAACTCCAAGATCAAGATCCAAGGGGTTCCCCTCACATAGAGGGGAAAGTGATTGGTGGAGATGTGGATCTAGATCCCCTCTCTATTTTCCCTCAAGAACTAGCAAGAATAATTGGAGATATTGAGAGTTAGCAAGCTCTAAGAAAGTCAACAATGGGGGAAGAACACGAGCTCAACGGATAGATAAGGTCCAATGGGGAAGAAGACCTCCTTTATATAGTGAGGGAAAGAATCCAACCGTTACCCCCACTCACAGCCCGACCGGAGCGGTACTACCTCTACTAGTAGTGGTACTACTGCTGCCAGAGCGTTTGAGGGAGGGTAGTAAAAAAAACTACTACCACTGGCACTAGGAGAGGTACTACCGCTGGATACTGAAACTGCCATAACTTTCGCATACGAACTCCAAATCGAGCAAACTCAAGCTTGTTGAATTCACGACGACAAGAGCTATCCAACAACAAATCTTAAGAACATGCAGTTATGAGAATGACAATGATATAGAGATGTGAGACCTCTATGAATGAAGAACTGGCAAAAACTTCCAACATCGAGAACATCATAGAAGATGTATATAGACTCCGTTTTCGATGAACTCGAGCTTGTCATGAACATAATCATAAGATCTAAAACTCACAAGGAGAAATAACAAATAATAACCAAGATATGATGCAAGGATGCAAATGGTTTGAGCTCTCAACGAACGATACGATCAAGCTACTCACTTGAGAGGCCCCTTGAGAGTATGACAAACTATCCTACAATAGAAAAACCTATCAAGGGCAAACCTATACCTTGCACCTAGTCCTCTTGAGCTAGATGATGATGATCTTGGCTTCCTCAAGATGGACCACCTTTCTTGATTGCTCCCCCATACTCACTATGGGTGAGCCACTCTTCAACACATTCTTCACAAGTCCATTTCCACCACAATGGACGGCAAGCTTCAAGCATGATATCTTCGTGATGCTCCACTTGAATTTGCACACTGCAATACTGATGACAATCACCACTTGATGTCATCCTTCATAGGTTGAATGAGATCTTCCTCTTGACGCAAACCCATGGAAACACACCTAACCCCACATAGAACTCTCGCGAAGACATGGGTTAGTAAACAAAAGCGTTATGGACAATGCTTGCCATACCATGGGATCACTTGATCCTTCTCGGTACATCTTGTATGCTTTGTGTGTTTATCATCTTGATTTACTATTTGTTTAGTCTTGACCAACCTTGTGTCTTTATGACCAATCTTTGGATAATACTTTGAATACCACCTTGGTCATCATATAAACTCCTTGAAACCAGCAGATGGACTTCAAGAAGTGCCTATGGACAAATCCTATGAATATAACTTAAGGCAACCATTAGTCCATAGGGATTTTCATCAATTACCAAAACCACACATGGAGAAATATGCTCTAACACCGTGTAGCTGATTACACTTAATTTTTTGGGCTTGCAGCTTAATGGTGCTGGTGATGTGCTTGCGGTCCCTCATGAAGTTGCCCATTCTTCTTCGATAGCTACCGCCATTGATGAGGTTTGATTTGAACTGCATCCTTCAAAAAAGTGTTTGTTTAGTTTTAAGGTTTAACTAAAAATCCTGCTATTATCTACATGCTAGTGTGGTCGGCCAAGGTCCGATAGGAGGGTGTGCGGTGGATGTGCGTCGAGATGATACATAGGTTAACAATAAACTTGTGAACTAAAAATTATATATGGTTCAAAAAATATTAAATTGCATCATTTGCGCTTTGCTAACCATGCTTTTGTGGGGGCACAGTGCTAACCATGCTGTTGTGGGGCAGAGTGAAGATCGTGAACAACATGCATTCTTTGAGGAGGGCACCGGGTAGTTCGATCAGATGGTTGCAGGCATGTACTGTGCGGAAGAGCTAGTTCTGGATGATGGCGATAATGCATCAGGGGTTGGAGTTGTTGATGACAAGGGGGAGGAAGATGACACAAATAGCCGCCTGATGAAGCATGCCAAGCTCTAGTTTAGCTAGCTTTGTACACAAATTCAATCTGGTGATGGAATCTATGCGGTTCATCTCAGTGTGAACACAAGTGATGTAACTTGTAGTTTATGTGTGCTTAATGGAAAGAAGATTATGTTTAAGAGAAATCTTTTGAAGTTGGTTTGCCATCATCCTAATTATTTGTTAGGCAAGCAAGCACATCGTTCGGTTTCTCATGCATGGGTAGGTACGTAGTGCACTTTCCATTGGGCGGGTAGGTATTGCGCTTGCCTGCATTGGATAATTATACAGTTAAGAAATAAAAATGTCAATGGCTAAGATAACCGGTCTCACCTACCATGTGTCGTTAGCATGCTTGGTCGAGCAGAGGGCCAGCTCTATATAAAGCATGCGATGGACCAACTCTCATGCTTATTCCCACAAGAACAGAACTAGCTGCAAGTTTGGGTGGGGGTCTGTACCAAGTACAACAACAAGAAAAGGTTGGCGATCGTAATATCTTCGGGCTAACTACATCTCAATGACACTGGTTTCTTGTCCATGGTATACTTGACATCTAATAGTGTTTCTTGTTTCACTGCTCTTGTTCCAGATAGCAATGTTCCATTCGGAGATGAGCATGGCACGTGGTCGTCCAAGGGGCAGCTCACCGGCGGCATCGAGGTTGGGAGTATCCGTCGCACCGGCGGCGAGGAGGAGTGTTCCGACTGTGCAGACTAGCTTCACCTCCATCGCCTTGCAATCCATCGCAGGTGAATGGAATCCTCTTGTCCGAGAAGTGTTCGCCAAAGTAGGGATGTCGGAGCTTTGCAAGGTTAGAGTCCTAGGAAACACAAATAGGATCTTTTCCATGTCTTTGATTTCTAGGATAGATCCGGATACTATGATGATGGACATGGGGGATGGTGTTTTCCTAGAGTTGAATGCTAGAGAGGTTGCCAAAGCGACTGGCCTTCCTCCAGTTGGTAGGAAAATAGGCATCCGAGCTAGGCAATGCCTTGCTAACCGTGAGGTTTTGCTAGCAAAAGTTCATGCCATACTTGGCACTGATATGCCCCATTCGAACAACATCCCAGTTTATAAGGTAAAAAATAGTACAATCTGCCAACAAAGATGCTATAGAGGGTGATGAGCGGACTACGATGAAGGCGGCCGTAACACTTCTAGCTAGCTCTACCTTTCTTGTTCCGAGAGGTGCGACAGCCAAGATAGCAAATGAGCTACTTTCGGTTGTAGCTGAGCCTGAAAACATAGCAGAGTTTGATTTCTATGACTATGTTGTGGAGGGATTGAGGGAGGCGGCAAGAAAACTTAGAGATGACTTGTCAATGGATGTTGCAATTGTAAAGCTGGAGGGGTGCCTTGTAGTGCCACATGTTAGTTTGTGCTGCTTGTTTATTTTTTGTTCTAGTTGTGATATCAACTTCTCACACTAACATCACTACCAAACGTGTGGCAGATCATGTGGCTGGACTATCATGAGCATGGCTTGTAGGGGAGAGAAACTCTTCAGTTCCCAAGAATTGGGAAATACTCGGACACAAAGACAAAGGACCCCATCAGAAAGCATGCCACTCCGCAAGGGATTGAATGCGGCCTGGAGGTAGAATTAATCGTATGTTGCATTTATTTCATGTTCTTTTTGTTTCACCATTATTTTTGGTTCGTTCCTTTTTGCTGCTCAAGATTTGGTTTTGTTTTCCGGTTCTTGTTTAGTGGTACATGCATTTAATTTGTTACGCTCTTTTGTTCGTTTCAGTTGGGCGATGTTCCCCGATCACCAACTATTAGTGTACCTAGATCATGCTCAAAGGTGACGCATGCACAAGTTGTTGGTGGCCAGGTGATGGGACCTGCTAGTGGGTCACGCAGCGGAGACGGATCGGCTGATATGGATAACTTACCACTGTTGGCAACAAAGGTTTGATGCTGGATTCATTTCAGAAAAAATGATTCTCTTTGATACGAGTATTTAGTAACTTGCATGCTAAAAAAATTGGTTGTATTTTTTCAGGTTGTTGAAGCTTTCAAAGCTACCATGGAGTTCCATTACAAGAGATGTGAGGTGGAGATCATGAAGGTGGTGGATAGCATGAGGGACAAAAATGCATTAAAAATTAGAGCCACGTCGTCAGCAAAAAGGCAAAGGGATATTGAGGAAACTTTAGATTTTTTTATTGGGCAAGTGAAGAAGTAAGCTTCTGAGGCTGCGGCTCCGCAAGTTCGTGTTACTCCTGGAGCAAGCACTTCTACATCTGCAGGTTGACCTCATATCCCTTTTATTTACTGTTGTTTTATTTTCATTGTTGAAGCTCGCAGCTGGTTTTGTGTACATGCATGCTACCGTTTTGTCCATTTCCATGCTAGTTTGGATGTTATTGATCGTCTACAAAAATCATAAAAAATATGCACCTAATTAAGTATATATCCGGTGCAGTTGCTCGTGATTTGGCAGCCATTTCAATAGAAGCAACAAAGGCAATGATGGAAGTGGACGTTTGTACTCAACATTCTGCCACGGAGGTGGGAAATCTAAACCTCATGAATTGGCAACATAATTTTTTGTCTCATTCGTGATTATCATCAATTTGTTGTGATCCACTGGAGGACAACCAAGTATTGTGGAGGGGGGGGTTCTTCGGTTGCACGTGTGGAGGTACGGAAAATAGTGCTTGGTAGATTTGTTGTTTCCATGCATGGGCGAGTAAGAAAAAAATGTTAATGGCCCGCCACACTTTCTACAGGACAACTACTGGGCATGGCCCATCTCGGTAGCAAACCGCATGACAAATGCATGGTTGTGGATTTGTAGTGCAAAGGAATAGCTACATGTTTGTCTTGATTAGTATAATCCTGCTATTATTTTACTTTGGTACTGATTGCTCCACTCACTGCACGTGTGTCAGGTGCAACAAGGACTACCCGTCAGAGAACCATGCATGAACTTCTCGCTCCCACACCTATCGTAGAGGCCGATCCAGATGCATACCCGGAGCCTATGATTGACACTTCATTTATGTATGTCATGACTAAGGGTATGAATTCTGATGCATACTCATCTCTACTGACATAAGTCTCTCTATTTTGCAAAATATGTGCCATACATCCATGCAATAGCCACATCAGCCCTAAAAGTTATATTATTTTCATAGACACGTTGCCGCATCAAATGGTTGGGGCAGAGCTCTTCAGGGTTGGTTAGCCCACATGCTAGTTCGATTGCAACTTGCACCCTGATAAGTAACAAGAGGCCATCTTTGGCAGCCGTTGACACGATGGTGCCGCTCAGTAATAAAGTTTATTCCATCTCAGTCAGTCAAATGATGTTATGGATTGCATGTATCTTAGCCTGATATTCATGTACGCAAGATCGCACAACTATTTTTCCTGCTGAGGAGTACTTTGCACAAGATGTGGAATACGGGTTCTCACTGTTTGAACTAGAGTTCTCCCACGCCGACCAGTACCCCGAGCATGTCTGCCAAAACTTTTACGAGGACTTCATTTACCTTTCTTGCGTGAAGAGTCTAAGCAAGTCAGCTCTATCAGCCACCAAAGTATTAATCTTTTATGTCGGTGTGTTTCATGTGCTAATGATTTACATTATTTTCTGGACAGCACCTGGTACAAAAGTTCTAGTCCAACTCTTTTGGTGATGGATGGTCATAAGCTGAAGTATCAGTACAACCTGGATGGTGTGATGTACCACAACAACATGGAAGCTTGGGTGCGTGGGTTCAACGAGAGGGAGAAGAAGATGTTTGATAGGGTTGGATTGCCAGTTTCCAGGGGTCTCCTCTCACCCGATGTGCCTGTAAGTTAAACAAGGGCAACTGCACATGAATAATGTTCTTGACTGTATGGTTTGTTTGCATATGGAGAACACATGGAACAGAGAGACTCCAACCATTTTGAGGAACTTGATGTCAACAAGTAGCCTTGGTTATGCACTCAGGCTTTGTAGGATGGTATGTACCATGTGCTGTCAACATGTTAGCTCACTGGACAAACATGATGCCTAACTTTTTTCTGTTATATTTGCAAATCATGGTTCCAATAGCATTTGATAGGGACTAGTGTTTCTATGTGTTTGATAAGCTTCTCAAGCGCTTCAGTGTGCTTGCCCCGTCTTTACAGAGATGGCAAAAGAGGATTACAGAGTTAAGCATGGCGTCACTATTGACTACATGCTTAAGGGTATGAAGTACGTGGGGGAAATGCTAGAGGACGGGTGGTCCATGCATATACCAGAGTGGAGTGTGAAGTACAACATCAACATGCACATTGCGTGTGGCACGTATGGCGCCGCATGTACAAAGTTGATTTAAATTCAGTTGTTTCCAGTTTTTGAAAAGATGGTTTATTTCTTTTTCCAGCGGTGAATCTCCTGGTTACATTGCTTACTACGCTGACAACTTCAACGGGACTAGGCTAGAGGAGGACATACCTCAGGTAATTTGCAAAACATAGTTATGAGTATTTCTAGAAAAAAATTTACATTGATAGAAATTTACTAACTTTCCGTGTGTTTTGTTTGGTTTTGCAGGCTGGATTGGCGTCTAGGAGGAAGAGGATGTTGTACGAGACTTTGGCGGCCCGATGCAACACTGCTCCTCACGCTGGGTTCATGGTGCATGTACCAGATGAAGATTAGATTAGCATGCGGAGGAAGGCGATAGTTGTGTTCTATTTGTGCCGGTCAAACGCATGTGTATTGACCTGATTAAGTAGCGTAAAAGTTAAGCTTGTTGTGTTAGCGAGCATCTAAAACTAGCAGTAGACTGCGATCCTTTTAGGGACCTACTATTATTCTGATGTAATATTACTTATTGCTAAATCATCCTAATCACACGCTAGCTTGTGTGGTTTGCGTATCTACTTGCATGTTGTTTCGCGTAACGACTCTGCATATTTTGAATTGGTAAGTAGCCGTTGGTACGTGTCTCACACTGACGCTTGATTGGACATGGGAGGGGTCTATAAAAACGATCGATCTTGCCTTGGCCAGCTTCATCCAACAATTTAGAAAACACACAGATGGCGTCTTCCGGCTCTTCGTCCTCTGCAGCTCGCTCTTCTTCATGTAGAGAATTTGGAGCCCCATGAGGTCTCCCGTCACGTACCGCCATGGCCCTCTAAACTACGAGCCAGCTGATGAGTGCGACTGCAAAAAATAGCATTCATGTGGATATCGTGGAGCGACGATAATCCAGGCAGGAGGTACTTTAATTGTTTGCATTTCAAAGTGAGTAATTGCAGAAACTCACTCTTCGTTATTCCGTCGACCAGTTCAATCTTTTCTGGTTTTTAGATTTTAGAAAAAAACATTGCTCTATCCCTTTGTTCAGAGAGGCGAGTGCGGTTATTTTTCATGGCGCGGTGACCCGATCAAAGACCCGTTCCTAAAGCAACTAGTAGTGGATCTAAGGGACATGGTGTGGATGCTTGAGAGGATGAACGGTCATCTACAAAGTGCTTCAAGGACCAGTGAGGAGGAATTTGCCAATGAGACTCGTCAGCTCAGAGATAGAATTGCTTCCATGGATGAAGGTGCCCTGGCTGCTGAACGTGCTGCAAGAGTTGTCAATACTACTAAGAAAATGGGGACTGCTTTGTTCATTTTGGTGTTGGTTGTGATTATGTACCTCACGGTGGTGTGTTAGGTTTAGTATGCTTTCAGTCCACTTGGCTAATTGTCATGTCTTTCCTATGGAGTTTGATTTCGGTTTGTACCCATCTAGTTGCTAAGTTTGTTGGTAGCAATTTGTATCCAGCTAGTTTCTGAGTTTGTTGGAGGAATTTGTATCAAACTAGTTGCTGAGTTTGTTGGTTGTTGGCAACATAAAAAAATGTAAGTGTCCTACCATTCAACGATCAGAGAAATTATCCCATGTGGGTTTTGTTCCATTAATGCACGAACAGTAACAAAGCACAGGGGAACTGCATGGCAGATTCATAATCTAATAGAGAAAAAAGTCACATATAAAAACATTCATACATTAACAAGCTCGTACATTTGAAATATAAATAAATATTTGGTGTTCGTTAACAGAATTGACATATAGGGATCTTCACAGAGCTACAAATGATCCCTTAATGGCTTCGATGGCGTCCAACGGGATAATTGAATCGTTACCATCCATGCGCAACACCTTGTAAAGCAACCAATTCTTGTGGCCCTCCAAACTGTCATGGGTTTAATTTCAAGTGTATCAAGTGTTAATAAAAGTCCATATAAACATGTATCTTGTGTGCTGCTCCGTGATAAGTGGTAGGTACTCACTTTCGTGACTGGGATTTGGAACTTCTCGTCGTCAAAATTCCATGCAAGGAATGTAGTCCCTGCACCATAATCAGATGTGCAGACAAGATGTTGAAGCAGATTTGTGATTCAGCTTGAATCTATCTTAAAACAAGCATGGATGCTAATTTTTAGGGGGGGAGAGGATTATACAACATACTTTTCCATCTTCTCAATCATTGGTACTGGGAAAGACCTACTTCCATTCTCCACAGCTGCAATGCCAAGTCTCAAACATAATTTGCAAGCATCTAAAAATTGCACTATGAAGTTTGTCTAAGACGTATGTGTGCATGTTGACTTGGCGATTGCTGAACCCAAATGGTCCTACTGCAGGGTCTAGTACTACAATCCTTCTTTTGAGCATGTCAAATGAGTAAAGTGCCCAACCATCAAATAAAATTGCTGGGATATGCCACTGCAAGAATGTTAGACAATTTTAGGAATATGATCTTACTCCGTTGTTGAAATTTACCAAAAGAAAATTCTTACCAATCTGCTTGATGCTGGGTTCCAGTCAGGACCTCCCTCGGTGAAGCTTGTCCGGATAGATTCAATGGTCAATGGGTCAGCGTTGGACAATGCCGCAGTCTGATGCAATGATAGAAGTGTTAACATGTATAACGAAAAAAAAGTATTTGTCGCTCGATTTGAGTTGCCAACATATGCAATAATCTTACAGAGAAATCAGGCTCCATGAATTTCCTCCAGATCATTGTTGCGGTGTCCTCGCTGTAGAACTTGTCCATTTGTCCAAATCGCCTAAAGATGATAGCGCCCATCTCGTGGCTGAGTTGGTCGCTACCGGATAGCTGTTGATGCAATTCAATACCATCTATAGATATGAGCCTTGGTTTTGGGTGGACAATCCATTTCCTGCGCCATGATAAGGATAGCAAGTGCAGGTGTCGCGAACTATCACAGTATGAGAGTTTGGGGGGAAAGATGAGTTGTTCATGAACATGTTTGTTTCAAGAATTACCAAACAAAAAAAATATGGTTTACCTTTCTAGTGTTAATTATGAGGCTGCCAGGAACCAATCCTTGATAGTTCTCAGAATATTTGGCTTGGGGGGAGCGGTACTGATCCGATTTACCATCGATCACGGGCCATTTTACATAAGCGTATCTTAGTCAGCACAACATCGTTTGTAGTTCCGAAAGTGACATAATTAGATGATGGTATTAGCTCGGCGTAGTAACTGACAAGTGGTGCGGTCAGATCATCAAAAAATGAATATACAATGTTGGCAACTTGATTGCGTGCACCATCCTTGGCAGACAGAGATGAGTTGTTCAAAATATCCATGCCAGATGGTGTACGAACTTGAATTGGTTCGTTTGGGCAAGCACATATCTTCTCTGATGACTCGGTTGCATTACTGCTGCCCATCACACAATTCCTCTTATGGGCAATTGAACTATTTCCACAAGAACTACCTGCCGCAGAACAATAATAGTTAGAACAAAATAGATCGCATGTGTGTGTGAAATAGCAATGCATACCCATTTGGAAAACAACAAGTGAGCGTTAACGAACGGACCTTTGTTAGCAAAAATGCCTTCTAGTCTTGTGTTTATCTTATTGGAGATCGGGGTCACAAACACCATGGATTCATTATTAGGAGTTGTTGCATTTTCCGCATCGATGTCGTCTTCGTTTTTTAGCCTGCATTCTTTCCTACCAAACGCCTTGCAGCAGGTGCAATTGTCAGCAATGCATGAAACTAACTTGTCTACAAAGTAGAACATTGATGACTGAAATGACTGTCTCATTTATGAAAATATGAGCCAACCCCGTGCATTGTGTTCGTTGAGAATCAACCCAAGCTTTTCTCCCGACTGCATCAGTGATAAATTCAAAAGAAGTTATAAGAGGTGTTTCAGCGTCTAGACACATTTATGGTTGGGCATCAAAGGTCAATGAACTTACTATTGTCGGATATTTTGTGCGGATATGATTAGCAAATTCTAGTGGACCAGTCTTGGTGTAGCTTGCTTGCATGGTGAGAGCAGACGGGAACTGGGCTCGTTTCGGTGTGGGTGAAGGCCGAGGAAAATTGTTTGTAGGATCGTCCGGCATGACAGACACAAGTTCCTTGCTAACATTTTGTTCCCTACGAACCTGATGCATTAAAGAAAGAGTTTGGACCGTCAGATAAATGTCAAGGATGGATATTATAGAGAATGTGATTCCGCGACTAACCGAGGAACGGTGGTAAGATATTTATCCTCCTCCCATGTTTACAGATATGGCGTCAACCATCTTTTTCATGGAATCATAATCAAAAAGTGCAATTCTTGGGTAGACGCCATGCGGTTTGCTATTGATGCCGAGATCTAGGCTATCTAGCACAAGAACCTACGCATGTGTTTGGTGGGGTTAATACCATCAATTACTTGAATTTGGATTACTGTATTGAAATGTAAATGAGCATGTCATGTGCATGCTATAAATATGTTTGGTTTCATGTACCTATAGGAAAAGATGGCACCCAACAATGTGTATGGTTGGGGTTCGCCTCACTACATCTGACTTGAACTTTCTCACAGCTTGGAACAGATGAGATAGTAGGTAACGACACCAATTCCATTCTTTGATTTTGGTAACATCATTTAGGGATGACCAGAAATCAATTTTGATGTAGTCGTGTTTGGCAGAAGGGGCGAGGGCATGACCAACTATAAAGGTTACAAAAGCAATTTTGACACAGTCCTTATCTATCTTCGTGGAGTCAACTGTGATGTCGCGGTTAAGATATTCCTCTGACGCCTTCAGACTGTGAGTGACTTTGTCGCTAATGCCTGCTGCAACCCGTGTAAATTCAACACAAGCCTCTGATGGATCCACACCTTCAAGACCAATTGTGTGCTCGCCGAATGGGATGCCATACACGTAATGTATTTGGTTATCTGTCAGCTCAAGCATCCCCTGGCTTTCTAGATTGATAATATTGTTCTCTACATCAACTCTATCCATCAAGTAAGCACTCTACTTGAGATTTATCTTCTGTCGAGACTTAATCTGTAGCAATCCATCAAATCCAGTTTCTCGGACCAACTGCTTCTTGAAATAAGAACTTTGAAATCACGGCGCCTATTTTTAGCAATGGCAACCTAGATGTTATTGCGGGGCTTCGAGGGGGTCTGGAAGATCCACCTGAACCGTTAGCGTCACTATCAAAATAATCTGGTGATGCTTCGTTCATTGTTTCTTGATTTACAACTACTGGTACTTCTTCCATGCTAAAAATATTATCCATGCTCGTTCCCTAAGATCTACATACAGAAGTTTCTCTATCAATTTCATGGATATGATTAAAAAGCTATTTCAGATCTAGGATGGGATGCATAAAACGGAGGCGATGGGGTGGGGGAACTGATAACATACCTTTCAGGGAGACCCTCAGCTAGCCTGTGAGTAGTTTCAACCGGTCCTTGTCCGTGTTCTTCGGGGCCGTGGAGGAGCTGGTAGGAGGAAGAAGGTGTTGTATCAGGTGGGATGGACGACGAGGGAGTAAATGCCCTCCCGGTGAATGGGCTAATAAAAAATAAAAAAGTAATACTGATTTGACATGAGCATGTTGTTGAATTGACATGTGTGTTGATACTTTTCACATGCATGTACACTGTTTGGAACCGTCTTGGCACTGCTCGCATGTACCAACACTGTTTTGATCTGTCTGTTGGCACTGCATGCATGTGCGCATAGTGGCCTCGAGCATGCTTGTATTAGTGTTAAATGTAACCCGAGTTTAAGGTGATAAAGTCCAATTAGAGCCTAATGGTCATAGAGAACGCTGTAGAGATAAATTCGGACCCAGAAATATTAACGAAATACCTGAGAGCAAAAATATAATGAGTTCGGGCCCACCTTCTTCAAGTTATTACCTTAATATTAAATTGAATATCGCATACGTTATAATCTAATCCTGCTAATCTCCGATTAATTGCTAATGGTTGTAGGATTAACGACGACCAACATGAGTTAGAATCTAACCCTAGCACAACGTGAAACATCAGGCACCATGGACCAGTCCAGTACTGATCGATAGAACTACTAAATGTGCCATGGTACTGCTGATGACAAGAGCTAGCTCCTAAATCTGATTCCCTCCACTCTCTTCCGTAATACAAGGGATGCTGCAAACGATACGGGGGACAGGTCTCCATAATATAGGGAGGGCGCGGATCCCTAGGGCATGTACAATGGTGCTATCTTAGCAATGCCACGTAGACTAAATGCTGAGATGGAGGAGAGAGAAACTGAAAAGAGGTCTTGCCTTCTCTTAATTAAGCGATCACATCTTAGCCTGGTTTTGACGCGAACGACCACAACCGGATCCTTCTCGTTGCCTCGCGTGATTTTCTTCTTCTTGGCGCGCCTTTGTTTCCTCTCGTCCAGACTGCGCGCCAAATTTTCCATCGCCATCCTGTTGCCCCCTAGAAGTAACCTAGGGCCGCTGCCCTCATAAATCCACAGCCGCAGCTGCAGCGACAAACTCCATCGTCCATCTGTGCGTCCTGTAGATTTGAGCACCAACATGGCTGGCCACAGGAGGAAGAAAGCAGCATCCCCATCGCAGGTGATGTAGGGACCTAGCGTACAAGCCCCAAGGTATGCCGTCCCTCCCCTGCCGATGGGGCGACCTGAAGCTGCCACAGAAGCCGTAGCAGCAGAAGCTTGGTTGGCTGTGCATGTTGCTGCTAGATCTGATTCCTCCCTTCAAGTTGATTGGTAAGGTTGACCGTCCTGTAGTTAATATTTGATATGTGCTCATACAAGTAGCCTCTTGATTAATCATTATATTCGGACATTCAGTAGATCTTCCATCACAATTTGTGCAGTTTTATTTTTTATCATTCCAGTGCTTTAATCTTTTATGAGAGTTAAGCTCGTGTCAGATCTTGTACATATTCAGTTTTTGTTAGTCCAATTTCTGCACTTATGGACTAAGTATTTTAAGATTTATTTTTCCATAACCATATGCATACTATTGTTCTGAAGATGGTTTCAAGAAACTAATCCAGATGCAAGTAGTTCTAAAGATGGTAATCTAATGTTTGAGTGTATACATTCTTTTAGGGGAAATGGTGTGTACCCACCTGGTGGTTTTGTAAATTATTTGTGCAATCCATCGAGCGTCATCCTTCCACAAGAAATTCCTCGGCAACCAGCCATGTCACCTGATGCTCATTTCGTGGCACCAACATTGCCATCTAAAAAGAATCCAATTAGAGCAACGAAAAAATGATCCAAGCGTGCCCATGTTGAAATTGCAGATGATGAAGAAGGTGAAATTATGAAGAGATTGACATGGACATCAGAGGAGGATGATAGATTGGTAAGTTAACCATTACATATATCGTATTTAGTACTCCTTATGGTTATGTCAATATTCACATAAGCTTTTTTTTACAATATAGGTGAGTGCTTGGCTCAAAAACTCAAATGATTCTATTGGTGGTAATTTTAAGAAGAATGACAAATACTAGGACGATGTGGTCACGGACTTCAATAGCAACACCCCCTCAGATCGCAAAAGACAAGTCAATCAAGCTCTTAACCGATGGCATCGAGTTAACAAAATGCTAAATAATTTCCATGCCATTCACGGGGAGATTAGCGATGTATATGCTAGTGGGCAGTCCAATCAACAATTGATGGAGAAAGTCCATAAAACATATGAGAGCAGACACGGAGCATCATTTCTTCTGGAAAGTACCTGGCAGATTCTTCGTCACTATCCGAAGTGGTCTACGTACAATGCATAACTGAATGGGTCGAGGAAAATAGACGTGGCTAACCTGGGGAAGGCGGAGGATCATGAGGCAGCTGATAGTGACGATATTCCACGACCTCCAGGTACCAAAACAGCTAAAAGAGATGGGAATGGCAATGACAAAAGAAAGGTGAAGTCAGAGGATTTAGAAGAGCTTCAGAAATTCTTAGAAGCCCAAAAGGAAGCTACTAAAAGTCGCACAGATGTGCTTGAAGTGCAAAAGCGTATTGCAGCCGATAAACTTGAGTCGTCGAGGCTCATTCTCCTTGCAGCGAAGGAGAACAAGGAGGCAAAAACAAGAGGGGAAATGGTAGAACAGTATGGTAAATTACTGACACAAGATATGGGAGGGATGACTGATTTTTAGAAAGCTGAGCATGCGATTGCACTTAAATTGTTGCGGGAGGAGTTATTTCCAAATGCTCGTCAATAAGTTTTGAAGGTATGATTTCATATTCCTACGAGGCTTTGTTGTATCATGGCAGGTTATAAAATGTTGCAGTGTACAATTATTTAATATGATAATTGTTTAACCTCAAAGTTTTTTGTATGCAGGAACTCTGTTCCTGTTTCATGAATAAAGAGAGAAGAATAAACAATGTGATACTACTGTTGTTTCAAGAGTGTAGAAGCTTCAAGAGTGTTGAGGCTTGTTTCTGTGCAGAAGTTTCAAGAGTGCAGAAGCTTCAAGAATGCAGAACAAACAATGAAAAAAGAATGGCGTTCATGTGCTACTACTGTTGCTTCAAGAGTGCAGAAGCTTGTTTCTGTGTTGTTGACAATAATAGTTATTATCAATATCAACAGATTTGTGTTGGTCTCGAACTAGTTATTTATATATGTCAGCTTCTTGCATGAGTAGTTCCAATAATTGTATTTCAAATCCGAACTTAGTATTCATTAATCTGCAATTATTACAGTACTAGAAGTCGTATTAGTCTCAGACTCTGCATCCGTGTATACCAAGGACTTGTAGTCTGTTTCTACATGGACTTTGATAGATGCGATTAGTAATATATATATGAGGATAGATCCTACGCCCTGAACAATCTCTTTGTACCAATTGTTTCTTCGCAATTTGTGCACGTGCTATGTCCCAATCTAGCTCTAGTTCGTCACGTGATCACGATGTCATGGATGAAGACATTGACGACCTAGTCGAGGTCTACACAATGGAAGGCTTCATGGCCGAGCAAGAAATTCTAGACGTACTTACTCAGCACATTGGAGAGAAGTTGAAGGCCATGCTTGAACAAAGTGTTGACTCGTTTCATCGCCGAAGTGGTCCTAGGAGGTTCATACCTAGGAATCATGGAGAGGGACACAACCGACTCATTGCTAATTATTTCTCTGAAAATCCCCTCTACACTGAGCAGATGTTTCGTAGAAGATTTCGGATGAGAAAACCCCTTTTCCTACGAATTGTAAGTGCTCTTGGCGATTGGTCCTCGTATTTTACTAACAGGGTAGATGCTACTAATCGTGAAGGGCTCTCGCCACTCCAGAAGTGTACATCGGCTATTCGTATGCTTGCCTATGGGACCTCGGCTGACCAGCTTGATGAGGTGCTAAGTATTGGCGCAAGCACATCATTAGAGTGTTTGGGTTATTTTGCGAAAGGCGTGATTGCTAAGTTTGGCGAAGAGTATTTGCGGCCTCCTTCAGTAGACGAACTTGAACGTTTACTGCAAATTGGCGAGTCGCGTGGCTTCCCAGGCATGATAGGAAGCATAGATTGTATGCATTGGCAGTGGGAGAATTGTCGAGTTGCATGGAGGGGTCAATTTACTCGTGGTGATCATGGTGTCCCAACTATGATACTTGAAGCGGTTGCTTCACATGACCTTAGGATATGGCATGCTTATTTTGATGTCGCTGGGTCCAACAATGACATCAATGTTCTCAATCGGTCGACATTGTTCACCAATACTTTGAAAGGAGAAACTCCTAGGGTGCAATTTAATGTCAATGGGAGACAATATAACTCAAGTTACTATCTCGCTGATGGAATATATCTAGAATGGGTTGTCTTCGTAAAGACAATACCACTTCCTCAAAGTGAAAAGGATAAATTATTTGCAAAGCGTCAAGAAAGAGCGAGGAAGGATGTGGAGAGGGCTTTGGGGGCATTGCAAGCTCGCTTCAATATTGTTCGTCGTCCGGCACGACTGTGGAAACGGAAAGCCATCGGGAATATCATGAGAGCTTGCGTCATACTTCACAATATGATAGTTGAGGATGAACGAGAAACCTTTCACGTTCCACTCGACTTGAATAATGACGCGGGGTCATCATTTGCTCTACCACCTGAAGTCATTGTTGGTCCACACGTCGCGTTCACAGACTACCTACAGAGAAGTTCCGCTATTCGAGACCGCCAAACGCATCTCGAGCTGAAGGATGATCTAGTCAACAATATTTGGCAATGTTTTGGCAGTGAATAATGTTTACGATTACTTGAAATACATTTGTATGATGCAATTTGTGTTATTATAATTACCTGTTTGAACTATAAATTTTTTCGTATAGCTTACATCAAACCATTAATTATATTTGACAATGCCGCAAGCTTTATTTTGTTATGCATGTCCGACACATTTGTGCACCTGCCAATGCAAATTTCCTTCGTGCAATTCAATTTTACTCACGTAATTAGCGGATGTATAAAACTGACACAAAAGAGTCTACAAATATGCTGCTACAACAGATCATCATATTTTTAGTCACTTGAGATAAAGCTAGGAGATAACCATTGTATATCACGTTTTTCTTGTCTTATCTTACCTACGTGGCAGACTTAAGATAAGACTATCTTATCAATCATTGTACATGTCCTAAGGCTGTCCATAGTGGGAGTAACTAAGGTAGTATCATGTATTTGGGACTAGTATCATGTACTCCACTAGTAAATTTTTTTAAAAAACTTATATTTAAGAACGGAGGGAGTATATGATAGTCTCTGTTATGGTCAGCCCGCTGGTGGATGGACACGATGTAGAGCACTCTGAATTTTCGACTTTTCCCCTCTACTCCTCCTCGGTTCTCCTCTCACCGGCCATGCATCCGATTCCTTTCCCTTCCCTTCCCTTCCCTTCCCCGAGGGAGCGGCAACGGCCGACCCAAACCTCTCCCCTCGCGTTGGGGCGCGAGATTAGACAAAGCAAACCGGGACCATAACACAACCCCAGAATGGACACGCACTAGGCGCTCGCTCCCGGCTCCGCCCCCTCCTCCTCCTCCTCTCTCTTCCACCGGTACGGTGCCTAACCCCTCCTCCTTTCTCTCCTCCAGATGCGAACACCCCGCCGCCTCCCCCTCCTCCTCCTCCTCATAACCCACCCGACCGCCGTGCCGCCTCTTCTCCCCTTCTCTCTCTCCGCCCCCCTCCCCCCTTCAACCAAGCCCGATTTCTCCGGCCTTGGTTGGCCTGGCCTGGGAGGCTCCGCCGAGATTGGGTGGGCTCTTCTGTTGGTTCTGGAGCCGCCGGCGCGTTCTTGATGTTTGATGCCACTGCCCGATGGAGGGGGTAGGAAGAGAGCACGATAGCTCCGTGGCGCTGCCCGTGGAGGATTCCGGCGCCGCCAAGGTCAGCCTAATCCAATTCCTTCCACCCCCTCTTTTCTGCCAGTATCTATCGTCCATCGATTGTTGTGAGCATATCCCCAAACCGTTTTCGGTTCAGCTCATTTACGCCTCGTTTCTTCTTCTTTCTAATCCGCCATGAATCAAGATTATGTGACTTTTATCCTCCGTCTCCTGCAATTAACTCTTCCAAATGCAGGATACGACCAGCGCAAGCACGAAGCCTACAAGGAGGTATCCGCTCGCGTCATGGGTTGCCATCTTGGCCCTGGCCACCCTTGTGGGCGTATACATATTCTCCTTGTCTCTCAAGCAAAATGGGATGCTGTTCGGGCTCAGGCAGACCAACATGATAGAGAAAGAAAGGGAGCAACCTTGTCACCTCCCCGGATTTCCACAGACCGAGATCCCCTACCTGCACTTTCCCACACCCAATACTTACAGTAGGTATGGAGATAGACACACCTGGGCATCTGATTTTACGTTTTATAAGGCTGCTGGTGAGTAACTTGCTCTTTTGTTTGTTTCTTTGCTAGGAAAGAATGTGCATGCACACCAGTTAGATTCTTTGCTATCTTGTCGATGCAGAGGTCGGGAAGTGGATGGTTTGAAACCTTGTTGAACAGCCACGAGAATATTAGCTCCAACGGAGAGATCTTCTCTGTCAAAGATAGGCGTAGCAATGTCACAGCCATCACACAGACACTGGATAAATTGTACAATCTCGACTGGTTCAGCAGTGCCGCTAAAAATGAGTGCACGGCTGCTGTGGGCTTGAAATGGATGCTCAATCAGGTAACCTTTTGCCATGGTTTTACTGTTTGATTAGTTATTCCACTATGGTGAAAATAAATAGACATGCTCATCGAATGAAATTTTGAAGTACATCATTTTGTCGCTGAATTATATGTTCTGTAAATAGCTGTGTGACAATGACTTGCCTGCTGCCCTTAACTTTGGCGAGATCACCGTGAAGAATGGTCGGTCAGCTTTTGGAAGACTGCAGCAATATCATACACTATGTTAAGATTTTCGAGAAGTAACGAATGCAATGTAGTTGCAGTTGATGCGCTGCCCCATGACTGTTGGAAACATTCTCTTCAAAACATTTTAATAACATGGAAATCAGCTTGCCAGCAAGCGTTAACGCTACCATGACTTTATGGAAATAACCTGCTAAAATACCTTATCTATCATAATGATAAGGGCAGCCAATTGAAACCTTTTTTTACTTTTCCATTGCAATACTTTTCCCCATTTCTAAATTTGAATGTCTGAATTATCAGCCTTGTTTAGATGATCTACCTATTAAAAGTGTTAATTCCATAAAGGGGACCACAAAATACATTTCCCCATTCATTTTGTCGATATTCATTTTTTACCAAAAACTGTAGGGGAGGCCCTTGTGTATAATTTTTCTATTTATATGGTGTATAAAGAGTGTACAAACTATATGCTCAAGATGCACAATACAATCTTCACATAACAAGCTGTGCACTAGAAAAAGAACATGCTAACCGGGGAGGGGGGATAAAACCCCTGGTTATACATTTTCACTCGAAGAAATATGATAATTTATCTCAATGTTCTCTTTGAAGTTTTGTCTTTGAGGTTTGCTGTAAATCGGTTTTGCCTTTGATTTGCTCATAAGAATTATTTTCAGTAATCTCGTAAAAAAAGAATTATTTTCAGTACTATAATTATTTAATGTGGCGTCTCTTTTCCAATAATCTTAGCCCGTCTGGTTTACTTCTTTTGATATGATTGTTTTATGAAATTACAGGGTCTAATGAAACATCATCAAGAGGTAGTTGAATACTTCAACCGAAGGGGTGTGTCTGTAATTTTCCTTTTAAGAAGGAACCTTCTGCAGCGTTATGTCTCTATATTGGCAAATGATTATGATAGAAATACGAAGCAACTAAATGGAACTCACAAAGCTCACGTGCATCACAGAGGCCAGGTTCACCTTTTTTCCTTGTTTTTTCTCACAGCCCACAGTGATAAATTTTAATTTATGTATGCAACTTTTGTTATCACAAAGCAAGGGCGATTCCACTACATTTTAGCGTACCTTTAACTTCTTTATCTTCTGTACTATTGTGGATGTGCCGCAGAATAAAAAAAATCCTCCATTTTTCTTCTCTGCAGGCTGATGTTCTTGCTCAGTATAAGCCAACAATAGACACAAAATCGCTGATTGCTGAACTGAAGAGGTCTGATAAGTTGGCAGCTGATGCTTTAGTGAGGTTCAAGAAGATCCGGAGTATTGTTCTGTACTATGAGGATGTGGTCAGCAATCGCACTGTGAGCCCTCTGGCATTATATTCATGTTTGGGAATTAATCAACATTTATTTCTCTCGATAACATCTATTTTGCTTTCTTGCAGAAGCTCACAGATGTGCTGGATTTTCTTAAATTGCCAAAGATAAAGCTATCCAGCCGGCATGTGAAAATCCACACTAAACGATTGCGTGATCATATTGATAATTGGACTGATGTTTCTAATACTTTGAATGGGACTCAATACCAGAGCTTCTTGAATGGCCGAAGATGACCAAATTAGCTAGGTGTAAATAATGTTGTAGTGAGTTTCATTCTTTTGGCCCCTTCTTTCTCCCCTCCCATAGCTAGCAGAGTAAGTCAAAGTTAGCATTTGTGTCCATCATGTGCTAATCCAAGGGGCTCATTTGGTTTCCATTTGATGTCCTAACAATATATATAATTAGCTGATTAAATTAATAGCGACCATACAATTTTTTTAATTTAGATAGAAGGCTTTTTGGCCCAGTTTAAGCTTATAGTCTCCAGGACACAGATTGCAAAGTAGAGCAAGGGGATACCCTGTTACATCAGAGTATACAAAGTTATGATCATCTTACACTTCAAAAACCTCTTCCCTTAGATCAAAGTATACAAATGGTTGATGATTACATTTTGTTTAGGTATTACTTCACTGTTCCTGATTATTGCATGACAATGTTTGGGTAGCTGTAGAGTAACTGATAAATGGGCAAACATAGTCCAGTAAGACATGACCTATTGATCTAAAGTTAACTTATTCTGGGATATTAGATGTTCATGATTTCAGGACATAAGATGGTAAGATGTACCTTTATGATTTCAAGTACATACTTATGTACTGTTAAAAGTTATTTGAGTGCTCAATGTTGTGTCGGAACTTGATATACTGCAAGGTCTATTAATCCAACATTGCACAGGTGCTGATGCCTAATTTTGCTTTAGCTGTGATTTGTTTGAGAATTTACAATAGGAGATAGGAATTGTATTTAAATTCGTCTATTCTATTTACTTTGTTCCCTAATTTTATTCAAGAGATCCTGCGGAAAATAATCAGGTTCCCACCGAGCTTAAACAGTATGCCGATGGTTCTAGAAAAACCTTCATCTCTTTTATTCCAAAAATAAAGTAAAGATAAGAAAAATATTCTTAGGAATTGATAGTTTGAAACCTTCAAGACATGGAATATTAATGGTGTGAGTTGCTTTGAAATATATTGCCTGATAGCAGAACCTTTTTATTTTCTGTTACTTTCAATGATGACTACTGCTATTCAAAATAACTGCCGAGCGGACGTAATCTTCATTCTGATTTGCGATTTCGAAATATTACCAGATAACAGAACTTTCCTAGTTTCTGTTGTTACTTGTCAACAATGGCCACCACAGTTTTAAAATGACTGCTGAGCTGAAGCAATCTTCATTCTAGTATGTGATGTTATTCAAAATAGTATTAGCCCCTTTTGCTCAGATGCACAAACAATAAGAAAACAGTAATGTACTAATCCTCATTCTATAATACAGAACCCCTGGTAAGTTCAATAAGCAGCTTAGCTTCCTATCGACCTTCAATTATGGTAACAGTCGCACTGCCGAATACGCTGCTATCTGGTTTACTTGATGACGTCTCTGTTTCCATTTGAATTCTTCTAGCTGCAAAACCAGGCTGCTTAGGAGTTGGCAATGTGGTAGTATCTGTAGCAGCTAACATCATAAGCACTTGAGACATCAATGGACGGTCATCTGGGTTCTCTTGCACACACAGGAGTCCCACTCTGGTGCATTTGAGTACTTGATCTGAGTTGAACTGGCCATTCATGGTTTCATCCGCTAAATCTACGCCTTTCCCTTCGTTCCATAAGCTCCATGCCTGCAGAATGAAAAACCTGACGAAGTTATTTTGAAATTGAACTGAGAAACACAACTTTAATGTGTTGGATGACTAATGTTCTTACATGTCCTAGAAGATTTAGGTGATTTGAGTAGGAATACACCCCTCTGTTTCTTCTACCACTTATTATTTCCAGCAGTAGTACTCCAAAACTAAATACATCTGACTTGACTGAGAAGACTCCATCCATTGCATACTCTGGAGCCATGTAGCCACTACAGAATAGCCACATCAATATGATTAATATTGGGAAACTCATTTGTATAATCGAAGATTGGTTTCCCTGTTATCGTACTTACTATGTGCCAACGACTTTACACGTATTGATTTCTGTCTCTTCACTGCCAAACATTCTTGCCATGCCAAAGTCAGAAATTTTGGGAGTCATCTCCTTGTCTAAAAGAACATTACTTGCCTTCATGTCTCTATGGATGATTCTGTATCTCGAGTCCTGGTGGAGATACAGTAATCCTCGAGCGATACCTTCTATGATTGAGTATCGCACTTGCCAATCAAGTAGGACACTGTTGGATTTTTCTGCTGACATATCCAAAAACATGTTTTCCTCGTAATTTTGTCAGCCAATATTTGGGGTCAGAAAGCGAAAGGTTGAGAGGTTACCAAATAGGAAGTAGTCCAGGCTCTTATTTTCCATGTATTCATAGACAAGTAGCCTTTCATGACCACTGATGCTATAGCCAAGAAGCCGGACAAGATTCCGGTGCTGGAGTTTAGCTATTAACATAACCTCATTCTTGAACTCATCGAGACCCTGCACCGATGTTTTTGAAAGTGTCTTAACAGCTATTTCCTGTCCATCCTCAAGCTTACCCTGTAATTTGAAGGAGATACTTTCAAACTTCAGCAGATCAGGATTTTCAAATTGCCATAATTGTTTCTTCATCTAAAATGATTCTTTATCCTGTAATAACCTTGATAAGAAACCTAATAGTTCTATTTCAACAGTTGGAGCCACATTCTCCCATTGGAATTAAAGTGTTCTTTTTTTTTTCGAGGGGAGAATTAAACTGTTCTTGATGCTACTCATTGTTTCATACTTTCATCCACATGCATATTGTGTAGATTTGCCATCTAAAGTGCTAACCTTATATACTGGTCCAAAGCCACCCTCGCCGAGCTTGTTATCGATGGAGAAACCATCAGTGGCAGCTGCAATTGTCCCCAAATCAAATATTGGCAGTTCCAAGTCATCGTTGTGACTACTTCCGTCATACTGGCGGGGAGTACTGCGTGAACCGCCGCTCCACTTACTCGATCCTACAGTCATACAAGTCAGGATAACACTCAGAAAAGCCATGTAATTAATTCAGTCAAAAGTTTACTGGATGCTACCTGTGTTTCTTGCTTTCTTCTTCCCTCTTGTCCAGAAGAAGACACCAGCGAGTGCTAGAAGGAATGCCAGCACGGAGACGCAGGCGACGACCGCGATTATTACGTGGTTCTTCTTGGATTTACTTGTTATTGCACCTGTGTGATAAATCTTAAACTGTTAGTTTGGTGATGCGTATGCCTACACATTCATCTGGAATTCTACAGCTGAGCCCTGAGTACGAGCTTCAGATGCCCCCCAAGAGCTCTGACGCCACACATCGGATCAGTTTGCAACTGCAAATGAATAAAACAAAGTGATGCCTGACCGGGTTCGGGCTGCTGCCGCCGCCTTGGGAGATTTGGTTGTCTGGCTTACTACTGTGGTTATTATTGGATCCTAAAACGCTTTGTGGCTCTGCATGTGCTGAGTGGTGCCGAGCGACTAAGCCCGACCACGTTTTGTGGTCTGTGGTTGTGGAGGCCCCGTCCTACCAAAAAAAGGCTGCTGCGGCGACCACGTTTTTGCTGATTAATAACCAGTCTCACGGAAGCTGGGTGTCGGACGCCTTCCTATGGTTATGGTGATGGTGATTTGATCTCCAACAGATTTGCTGTAGCTGCCATTGTAATAATGCAGGTAGGGTAGCGGGGTAGCCGGAGATGGCGCGGTTGGTCCGCTTAGCGTTTCCGACGACGGCTTGATTCGGGAGGGCGCTGCAAAGAAAACGTTTAATTTATCATGCTTGAAAAATCCGATGCCAGATTTTCCATTTAATTTCGCGTTCTAGCTTTGTTGCTTCTTGACTGTCAACCAAATCTACGGCACGGCGCAGTCCGTGCTAAGGTTTAAGCAGTAGATAGTGGAGGTTGCGTAACACTTTTCTTAAGAAGAGAAGAGGGAGAAGAGGTTTGTATAATCCTGTCCGTCTTTCAGTTGGCAGGGAGCATCTTATCACTAGAGCTTTATCTTCCTTGGCGAAATTTCACCTACCGACTGGTGGTACAATTCCAGCCATGTTGCACGTGCCTCTCGTGGCCTACGAAGGCCATGCATGCAAACATTGGTCCTTCCCCTAGTGTAGTGCTGGTGGTAGTACGAGACGTCCAAATCAAAATCAGACAAGCCCCACACGGCCACATTACAAAAGAGCATTCGATTCCTTTCGGGAAAAGAGGAAATCCCGTCGCGTCGCATGCCCCGATGCCCGTCTTCTTCCTCCTTTCGATCGTGGCATCAAACAAAGAACATATCAAAGCATTGAACGAAGGGGGTACACGTTGCGCCGTTGAGGCCTCGCTCAACAGAAACCTCACGGACCGGGTGTGATTCTCGCCGCATCCGGCCGACCTTGATGCCCTCGTGACCTGAGAGACCGATCGACCAATGTCGCCAATGTTAGGGTGTCTACATCTATGATGCACAAATCTCGCTCCTCAAACATCCGCGGCGGCTTCGGGCAATGTGTAGGTGTGTCCGTTTTGATCCCCACTTTTGCTGTCATACAACTCCTCAAATCAGCCTCTTCACTTGATGGCATTTTGACAAGCAGGTTATGCGCGAAGCTGTCAGAGCATACACCATCACGGCTACATGCCCTCCAACGTGCAACCAGTGGTGATGGCGAGCTCCACACGAAAAGGCTAGCACACAGTGGCTATGTGGACGCCAAGGCCAACACACGGCGACAAGCATCAACCACGTCATGTGTGAGATCGCCTCGTTTGTCAAGGGAATTGTCGCCGCCGCCGCCGCGAGACGGCACCTCCCCTGCGTGTACTATCCATCTATATTGAGGGCGAGAGAGAGATGAGAGAGGGCGGAGGATTGACGCGGGCTCCGCGTGATGGACTGAGTTTGACGAGCGTTGGCCGGTCCAAATGTTTAGGACGAAAATGAGTATTTCATTTTTTTATTTGGGTTGAGTACTGATCGTGTGGACGGTTCGGACGTTGAGGAAGGATATAGAGGGTTGGGGAGTCAAACCAGACGAGTGGCCGAATCCCCAACAATTCCCTATCGATTGCCATCCCAATCGGGCAAATTCGGAGCAATTTGCATGGGGCGTAGATGCCTTGGCGAGAGCGATCACCACCAATCGGCTTCCCAAGCATGCAAGCATTCAGACGCGATGCCTCTGACCGAAGAGAAATGGATCAACCTGTCGACTACCGAGCATATGCTGCGTACGTAGGAGTACACCGGAAGCTTGTGAAACGGAAGTGCAAGTGAGCGGCCGATGATGTTGTACGTGTCACGAGGGTGCGCACGTACGTCCCTACATTCCACTAGAAGTTTTCGACCCTGTGTCAGTCAGGTCAGGTGAGATGCACGGTGGAGCCGTGGAGGTCACATTTTCGTGGAGGCGCCTGTTCCACCGTACCAGCTTGCATAATTGAGCCTTTTTTTGCCGCGCTGTGCAGATCAAAGCTTGCGCCTTTTTTCGGATGCATGTATGTATGGCCCTGCTTTCCGGGTTAAAGAAGGGTGGCCGGGACCGATTCATGGAACAATGGCTGTGGTCTGGTCCCTGTCGAACTTAAGCACCTCCTTTGAGTTTCCTTTTTCTCGCTAGATCGGCCTCATGATAGCGAGAAATGCAAGGGAAAAGACGGGGTGCAGACAATATGGCTACCTGGCATGTCTTCCACTGATTTACTGAATATTAGACTTTGCAGTGGCTCTCGCCATCTACATGATCCCCCTGACAAGACTGGGTGGACTCATCTATGTTTTCCGCAATAGGTATATGTATAAATTGCTCGAATTTGCAGCTTTGGTAAGTGGGATTGGGAAGAAGACGACGCGCAGCCGTATATACTTCCTCTGTTTTCAAATATAAGTCTTTTAAGAGATTTCACTAAAATGACTACATACGGATGTATATAGACATATTTTAAAATATACTTCCTCCGTCTAAAGATACTTGTCCTAGAAATGCATGTATCTAGACTTATTTTAGTTATAGATGCATCTATTTTATTCATTTTTAGGACAAGTATTTCCGGACGGAGGGAGTAGATTCATTCATTTTGTTTCAGATGTAGCCCTTTAATAAAATTTCTAAAAAAAACTTATATTTAAAAACGGAGGGAGTAGAAGAGTTTTTGAAACACTAGATAAGTAGGCATGCAGGAACGTGCACGGTATATGCATGGTAGAGTATAATGGCGTACCTAGATCGGCGGCGGCGAGGCGGACGAAGAGCTCCTGGCCGAAGTCCGGGTAGACGCGCAGGTCGGTGAGCCCCGAGCTCCACATGACGCAGCCGGAGCCGTCGGCGCGGCGGTCGGCGCTGACGTTGCCGCTGGCGTAGGCGGTGCAGGAGCAGTTCCGGAGGCAGGCCTGCCGGCATTGCTCCAGGCTGAGGCTCATGTCCACCGCGCTCCGCACAGTGTCCGGCACCTTGGCGTGCCTGAGCGTGAGGAACCCGTCGGTGCCGTTCCGGCAGTCGAGCGGCGTCGCCCGCAGGCACCCGTCGCGGCCGTCCCGCAGCGCCCAGGCCGCCGGCGACTTGGGGACGAAGCCGCGCAGGCAGGAGCAGACGGGCATGTTGTTGGTGTCGCACACGCCGTTCGGCCCGCACGGCGACACCGCGTCGCACTGGTCCTTGGGCGCGTACCAGTAGAGGTTCCACGTCCCGGCCGCCTCCACCCACGTCGACCGCTGCAGCAGCCCGTTGTTCCCCGTGCTGTTCAGCCCCAGCCTCGATATGATAGACTCGTTGTGCACCTTTAATATTACCCGTCACCGTCAGAGCAGTGAGAAGTGTGTAGTACGTGCATGAGGATCAATGGATTTCTTACATGGAAGCTGTACGTGACCTCCTGGGCGTTGTTGATGAAGCTGAAGGTGAAGTCGGAGTAGGTGACGGTGTCTGGCACGCCGGTGAACTGGACGCCGTCCCAGGGGCCGGAGCGCCAGACCAGGTCGTCGCCGTTCCAGATGAACACCTGGGGGTCGCCGGACGTGACCATGGCCATGACCACGGGGCCCGGAGAGGGGTCCGACGGGCTCTTCCACGCCGTTAGCGTCCGGTTCCGCCCCTTCACGAGGTCGATCCCCAGCTTCATGTCCGGGAGCAGCGTGTCGGTCGGGTAGTCGAACCCCTGCCACGCCACGCCGCCGCCTGCATCCGCCAGCACCAGATTGCCGCTGTCCAGGATCCGCGCCGCGGGGCTGGCCAGCGCTGACGCCGGCTTCACCGACCACACGACGGTCGAGTTGCCGGTGGCAATGGCGAGCGTGCCGGTGGCGGACACGGAGAGCGTGGCGCCGTGGTTGCTCGCAACGTCGCCGGGGATCGGGTGCTCGCGGTTGGCGACCCAGACCACGGTGCGGACGGAGACCTTGCCGTACCAGACGCCGACGTAGGTGTTGTTGGCGCCCGGCGGGGTGAAGAAGCCGAGCACGAATTTGCCGCCGGGGACCGAGAGCAGCGTCTGGTTCGCGGAGAGCGGGCGGCCCGGCGTGACGGCGTCCCTGGCATGGCATGCCGTGGACGCGAGGACGAGGGGGATGAGGAGGAGGTAACGAGCAAACGACGCCATGGCTCGATCTGATGGAGCGGCAGCAGCACGTCACTGTGGATTGTGTCACGCGCGCTGGCGCTCGGGACGGTAAGTGCTCACTGCAAACCCGGACAGGGACTCCTCGTTTTAGTAGAGAACGCCGGAGCTCCGGTATCTCCGATTTCTGCCACGAAATTCGGTACGCATTGGGTAAAAGAGCTCATTTAGTAATACTCTATACGGATATAAGGACTTGAGACAGGGAGTCGGCCGGGAGAGTTTATTTCTGTCTTTTGTGGCTCATGTCTCCTGTTAGACACATACATCCTCTACACGATGATGAGAACAACAGAGACTTCCGGATATGCCCAGACTTGCTACAACGGCTACGTGTTCGGTTACATACGCTGCAACCTTCACAAAAACGATAGGGGCATCTCCATGGATCGTGAAACGGACATCATCAAATATTCACGAACACACATTCGAACGTGTCCGTGGATATTCAATGGGGCACATGTCATTGAATCGGAGCTGCGAGATGCCTGATAAGTTTCAAATGGATCGAGCACAAATACACACGAAACTCAAGTAAAACTAAAATTAAAGTAAGTTCCATATATTACACGCAGACCCATAATTTCTAACAAATTCAACCTAGACTTAAACCAAACAAAACTAAAAACTAGGCCACGTACCGAATAATGACCTCGTAGGCATGGCTTCATAGGCCAGCGGTATCTCCATCATCGTCGTTGTACGCACCAGTGCCGAAAGGCCCACAAGGATACATATGCATTCTCGAGGGGTTGGATGTTGAGCGCCCCCCTAGTGGCGGGTATCCGACTCCACGGTGGTCTTGAACTCATGTTGACCGAACATAGATGGGGAGAAGAACTCGTCCTGCAAGCCGGAGACTTTGGACGCGTGAGGTTTGACGCGTCTTCGACGTATCTATTTTTTCACACATGTTTGGACTCTAATTTGCATGATTTTAATGAAACTAACTCGGACTAACGCTATTTTCAGCATAACTACCTTGGTGTTATTTTTGTGCCGAAATAAAAGTTCTCGGAATTGGACGAAACTTTTTGCGAATTATTTCTGAAATATATGATGAATTATGGAGTGAAGAACCACCGGAGGGGGCCTGTCTGTGGGCCACAAGTCAACAGGGCGCGACCACCCTTCTAGCCGCGCCCTGATGGCTTGTGGGGCCCACGTGCCCCTACCCTAATTCCAGTCCTATAAATTCCTATTCTCGGAGAAAAAAAAATCAGAAATAAGATTTCATCATGTCTTACGAGACGGAGCCGCCACCACCTCCTGTTCTTCCTCTGGAGGGCTGATCCGGAGTCGTGTGTGGCTCCGGAGAGGGGGATTCGTCGCCGTCGTCATCATCAACTCTTCTCCATCAACAATTCCATGATGCTCACCACCGGGTGTGAGTAATTTCTTAGTAGGCTCGCTGGATGGTGATGAGGTTTGGATGAGATTGATCATGTAATCGAGTTAAGTTTGATAGGGCTTGATCCCTAGTACCCACCATGTTCTGAGATTGATGTTGCTATGACTTTGTTATGCCTAATGCTTGTCTCTAGGGCTCAAGTGCCATGATTTAAGATCTAAACTTATTATGTTCTCTCTGAATATGAAAAGTATTTGGATCCTATCTTGCAAGTTGTATACACCTATTACGTGTCTTGATCTACATACCCTAAGGTGACAATAATTGGGATTCTCTTTGGTGATTGCCGTAGTTTGAAGAGTTCATGTATTCACTGTGTCTTAATACTTTGTTCTGGTTCTTCGTTAAAAGGAGGCCTTAGTATCCTTAAGTTTCCAATAGGACCCCGCTGCCACGAGAGGTAGGACAAAATATGTCATGCAAGTTCTTACGGAAAGTACGTATGACTATATATGGAATACATGCCTACCTAAATTGGAATAATTTTCAATAGTATAATGCAAAAACAAAATTGGAATAGGTTTTCAATAGTACCTAAAGTAAAGTTTGGTTTTCTTATACTAACGGATCTCACGAAAATTTTGTTGAGTTTTGTGTGATTGAAGTTTTCAAGTTTTGAGTGATATCACGATGGATGAAGGAATAAGGAGTGATAAAAGCCTAAGCTTGGGGATGCCCCATCGCACCCCAAGGTAATATCCAAGGAGTACCAAGCAAGTAAGCCTGGGGATGCCCCGGAAGGCATCCCCTCTTTCTTCTTACAACTATCTGTAATTTTACGTGGATCTATATTTTTATTCATCACATATCATGAGTTTTGATTGGAGCGTCTTGTATTGTATGTGCCTTTGCTTTCTTTGTTGGTTAGTTTTTCATAATAAACCTTGCTGGACACACCTATTTGAGAGAGCCAAATTATGCTATGATTTGTTAGAATCACTCTTTATGCTTCACTTAATTTTTTTGAGCCATGGAATTGCTCTAGCACTTCACTTATATCTTTTTGAGCATGGTGGTGCTGTTATTTTGAAGAAATTTGCTCTCATACTTCACTTAGATTATTTTTAGAGTTAGTAGAAATTTTGAAGAAATCTTCTCTTGCTTCACTTATATTATTTTGAGAGTTGAAAATTTCAAAGAAACTTGTGCTCTCGTTCTTCACTTATATATGTTTGAGAGCTTATTATTTGCAATGGCAATTTGCTTTAAAGGAAATTACTCCCAAAGTGATAGATATCCAGGGAAGATATAAAAAAACTTTCATAATGATGATTGGATGTTAAACTTGATTCTTTGCAATAGTTTTGCGATATGAAGATAGTGATATGTGAGTTATGTTGATGAGTAATTATGCTTTAGTTAGAATATTGGTGTTAAGGTTTGTGATTCCCTATGAATGCACATGAAGTCAATAATTATGCTATGAAACTACATCCTACTTGTGTTGCATTATTTGGTGTTAGTTATGTTTAATATTCAGGTATGATGATTTTCGTTTCTTGGTTGGACACTTCTCAATCTATTTGCTAGCCTTCACTTGTACTAAATGGGAATACTGCTTGTGCATCCAAATCCTAAACCTAAAGTTGTGCCAAATGAGTTCACCATACCTACCTATATGCGGTATTTTAACGCCATTGTAAGTAAATTTGCAAGTGCCAACTCTAATATTAAAAATAAATTTCTGTTTTCTGTGTCGTACCGCTCATGAAGCGGCGAGGGGTGGCCTGCATATTCCATGTTAAATAGGTTATTCTCAAGATGAGTGTATATTCACTTGTTATTGCACGAGAGTATGGCGGTAATAGGGTTGCCGAGTCCCAAAATGCAAAGAAAATCTATTTTATGTTGTCAAATAATAAATTCCTTGGAAAGTGTTGGTATGGACGGTACCCGTGGATGTAGCTAGCCGTGGAGTGTGAAAGAATGGTAGAAAAAGGGATAAACTTTATTTTCAGTTTGGGAACCGCCTATAATTTGTTCAGCACATAGGATATTGGAAACTTTTAGTCGTTTTCATTGATAGGAAAAGCATACTACCCAAAATATTTTATCTCTAAATTTTTCACATTGAGATGTGGCACCTTTACAAATCCCTGATTCCCTCTGCGAAGGTCCTATCTATCTACTTTATGCATTTTTTTTGAATTTGAGTCTCCATCTTTTGTTATAAAGGACCAACTAAGGAACACCATTATCATACTTGAGCATTAGATGTAGCTAATATTTGGGTGTGATGCATGAACGAATCAATGATGGAGCATGATGGGCTAGGGATTACATTCTTTAGCATTGATACTTTGAAAGACTTGGTTGCTTGTTGATATGCTTGAGTATTGAAATTTTCATGTTAAATTATAGACTATTATTTTGAAACATATACAAGTTCACATGTCCATGCGAAAAAGAAAAAGAATATGATGAACATGTGAGGTAGCATTCCACATAAAAAATTCTGTTTTTATCATTTACCTACTCGAGGACGAGCAGGATTTTACGCTCTCGGATGTGATGACCCACAAGTATAGGGTATCAATCGTAGTCGTTTCGATAAGTAAGAGTGTCGAACCCAACGAGGAGAAGAAGGATCTGACAAGTGGTTTTCAGCAAGGAAAAATCTGCAAGCACTGAAATTGTCGGTAACACGTGATTGTGTGGTGAGATGATTCGTAGCAAGCAACAAGTAACAAAAGTAGCAACGGTGCAGCAAAGTGGCAAGGGACAAGCCTGGACAAAGTCTTATAGGAGGAAAAATGCTCCCGGGGACACACGGGAATTTCTGTCATGCTAGTTTCATCATGTTCATATAATTCGCGTTCGTTACTTTGATAGTTTGATATGTGGGTGAACAGACGCTTGGGTACTTCCCTTACTTGGACAAGCACCCCACTTATGATTAACCCCTCTCGCAAGCATCCGCAACTACGAAAGAAGAATTAAGACAAAGTATAACCATAGCATTAAACTAGTGGATCCAAATCAGCCCCTTACGAAGTAACACATAAACTAGGGTTTAAGCTTCTGTCACTCTAGCAACCCATCATCTACTTACTACTTCCCAATGCCTTCCTCTAGGCCCAAATAATGGTGAAGTGTTATGTAGTCGACGTTCACATAACACCATTAGAGGAAAAACAACATACAACATATCAAAATACCGAACGAATACCAAATTCACATGACTATTATTAGCATGATTTATCCCATGTCCCGAGGAACAAAAGTAACTACTCACAAAGCATAATCATACTCATGATCAGAGGTGTAATGAGTAGCATCAAGGATCTGAACACAAACTCTTCCACCAAATAATCCAACTAGCATCAACTACAAAGAGTAATCAACACTACTAGCAACCTTACAAGTACCAATAGGAGTCGCGAGACGTAGATTGGTTACAAGAGATGAACTAGGGTTTGGAGATGAGATGGTGCTGATGAAGATGTTGATGATGACGAGTCCCCTCCGATGAGAGGAGTGTTGGTGATGACGATGGCGACGATTTCCCCCTCTGGGAGGGAAGTTTCCCCGGCAGGATCGTCCTGCCGGAGCTCTAGATTGGTTCTGCTCAAGTTCCGCCTCGTGGCGGCGGCGAAACCACGAAAAAGCTCCCGTCTGATTTTTTTTCTGGACGAAACCCTCCATATAGCAAAAGAGGGGGTCTAGTGGGCCAGTGGGCTGCCCACAAGCCCCCATGGCGCGGCCTGGGGGGGGGGGGTGGCCGCGCCGTGCAGTCTTGTGGGCACCCCGTGGTGCCCCTCCGACACTTCTTCGGCCCAGTATTTTTTATATATTGGGAAAAAATCTCCATTGATTTTCACGGCATTTGGAGTTGCGTAGAATAGGTATCTCAACTTTGCTCCACTTTCAGGCTTGAATTCCAGTTGTCGGTATTCTCCCTCTTCATGTAAACCTTGCAAAATAAGAGAGAAAAGGCATAAGAATAGTACCGTGAAGTGAAATAACAGCCAAACAAGCGATAAATAACAACATGAAAACATGATGCAAAATGGACGTATCAACTCCCCCAAGCTTAGACCTCGCTTGTCCTCAAGCGAAAGCCTAGCTCCATAAATATGTCCACATGTTTAGGGAGAGAGGTGTCGACAAAACAAGATACGAACATGCATGCATCATGATCAAGCTCAGAACAGCAATACCAACATATAATCTCTCATGCTAAAGTGATAATTCCTTCACAAAGTAAAGCATGGATCAAGAACCTTACCGAGAAGTAACAACCGATAGCCTTTAGTCACTGAAGCAATTGCAATTTATCACAACATCAGAAAGATTCAAGTAAGAGCTTGTAAAGCAAATCCACATACTCAATCATTCTTTCGTTATCTACAATTGCTACAACTCACGTGGTACTCATGAGATCAAAGTTTCAGCTGAACACAGATAAAGATAGGGGCTTATAGTTTTGCCTCCCAACTGCTTACCTCAAGGGTAATGTCAACAATAATAATTCTTGGATGCCTACCTCCAAGTTGACATATGAATATAGATCTTTCCCAAGCATGTGACGGTAGCCAAGACAAAGGAAAAATAGGGAATTGGTGAAGATCACCATGACTCTTTCAGGGACAAAAAGTAAGGGTACAAGATAGGCCCTTCGCAGAGGGAAGCAGAGGTTGTCATGCACTTTTGAGGTTTGGATACGTGTCCTCTTAGTGCGGAAGAACATCACTTTATATTGCCCCCTCTGATAAAGAACTTCATTATGCAGTCTGTCGCTTTTATGTCTTCCTCATCACAGGTTCGTATAAAGCTTATTTTCCACACACTAATAGATCATACATATTAGAGAGAAATTTTTATTGCTTGCACCGATGACAACTTACTTGAGGGATCTTATTCAATCCATAGGTAGGTATGGTGGACTCTCATGGCAAAACTGGTTTGAAGGTTTATGGATGCACAAGTAGTATCTCTACTTGGTGCGGGAGGTTTTGGGTAATATGAGGTGGAAGCAATCGTCACATGCTAAGGGATCTCTAATCATATAACATTGTTCAGAGCCAAGCAAACACAATTCATTACGTTGTCTTCCTTGTCCAACATCTACTTCTAGGCATGCAATAGTTTGGTGAGTGTTCACAATCATAGATGGTGTGAGAGATGATATATTTATATGTGAACCTCTCCTTCCTTATCGCTTCCTATTAATTGCAACAATGACCAAGGTCTACGTTTGCCTACTGCTACTGCAACAAAAGACCTTCCAACGGCGCCAGAAATAGGAGTGTTGCTTGATACTCCTCAGCAACGGCATGAGGGATCCTTCAGCTAGGGCTACGCCTTAAGGGACTTCCTAGGCAAGTATGCAAAGGATTTCCCCCGTGGACTTGGAGCCTTGCGTTGGTGTTCCCTCGAAGCGGAAAGGGTGATGTAGCGTAGCGGTGGTAAGTACTTCCCTCAGTTTGAGAACCAAGGTATCAATCCAGTGGAGGAGTATCTCAAGATCCTGCACAAACACAAAAACTTGATCCCAACGCTATGAAGGGGTTGTCAATCCCTTATAGATTGTTTGCCAAGTGAGAACTGAAAGCAAGAAAGTAACAAAGCAAAGTAAAAGCGGAGGTGTAAACGATGGATGTGAATAGACCCGGGGCCGTAGTGTTTACTAGTGGCTTCTCTCATGAAAGCAAATAGACGGTGGGTGAACAAATTACTGTCGAGCAATTGATAGAACTGTGCAAAGTCGTGACGATATCTATGCAATGATTGTTTCTATAGGCATCACGTCCGAAACAAGTAGACCGATACTTTCTGCATCTACTACTATTACTCCACACGTCGACCGCTATCTAGCATGCATCTAGTGTATTAAGTCCATAAGAACAGAGTAACGCCTTAAGCAAGATGACATGATGTAGAGGGATAATCTCAAACCAATTTTAAAACCCCCATCTTTTTACCCTTGATGTCAACTACTTGATGTGTGCCTTGCTGCCCCTACTGTCACTGGGAAAGGTCACCACATGGCAGAACCCAAAACCAAGCACTTCTCCCATTGCAAGAATCATAGATCTAGTTGGCCAAACAAAACCCAAGACTCGGAGAGACTTACAAGGATATAAAATCATGCATATAAGAAATCAACAAAGACTCAAATATATATTATAGATAATCTGATCACAAATCCACAATTCATCGGATCTCGACAAACACACCGCCAAAGAAGATTACATCGGATAGATCTCCATGAAGATCATGGAGAACTTTGTATTGAAGATCCAAGAGAGAGAAGAAGCCATCTAGCTACTAACTACGGACCCGTAGGTCTGAAGTGAACTAGTCACAAGTCATTGGAGGGGCGATGATGATGATGAAGAAGCCCTCCAACTCCAAAGTCCCCTCCGGCAGGGTGCCGGGAAGGGTCTCCAGATGAGATCTCGCGGAAACGGAAGCTTGCGGCGGCGGAAAAGTATTTTCGAGGCTCCCCTGATTTTTTGCGGAATATTTGGGAATTTATAGGCCAAAGACCTAGGTCAGGGGGCGGCCTGGGAGGCCACAAACCTGCCCACCGCCGCCTCCCTTGGTGGCGGAGTGGGGGCTTGTGGGCTCCCTGGAGCCCACCTGGCTTGGCCCAAAAGCCCCCTAGTCTTCTTCCGTTCGGGAAAAAATCATTTCGGGGTTTTTCTTCCGTTTGGACTCCGTTCCAAAATTAGGTCTGAAAAGAGTCAAAACACGGAAAAAACAGGAACTGGCACTTGGCACTGAATCAATAAGTTAGTCCCAAAAAAGATATAAAAGGTACATAAAACAACCAAAGAAGACAAGATAACAATGTGAAACCATAAAAAATTATAGATACGTTTGAGACGTATCACCTACCCTCAACAAGTTTCAATCCTCATTATTTTTATATGTGAAGCCATCACTTCCCATAAGATCACTACATGATCTTTCATGCTTTTGTTCTATTCTCACTCTTTTGATCATGGCAAGAGGCAAAGCCCTTCAACTAAGACACTCTTTATTGTATGGCTCATGAGCAAGAATACATCGGGGGTGACACAAGGCAAAACTCAAGACTAAAACACTAAGACTTTAAAACTACTAGAGAAAAAGAAAACTGAAAAGGAACAAACTAAAACAAAGGTAAAGGCAAAAGATGTGATGGTGATATGATACCGGGGCAACTCCCCCAAGCTTGGCACAAGCCAAGGGGATTGCCCATACCAATGCTCAGTTGTCTTCCTTTGGTGGTGAAGGTGGAGGAGTTGTTGCAATTTTTGGCTCCAAGAGGGCCATTAATCTTTGATTTATACCTTGGAGATCTGCAATATGTTTTTCCAGCAAAACAACTTCACGAGTGAGACAAGTATTGCGAGCACGAGTTGTTTCACAAAACCTCAAGAGTTCAATCAAAGATGGAGATAGTAGGTGGTGGTAGGGTTGGAGGAAATCCACTTCTTCAACTTCTTCCTTGTTGAGCACAGATTGCACTTCGTCCCATGCCTGATCCTTCTCATTAGCCTTGCCCTTGGTTTCTTTAGGTAGCCTCTCCTTAGCCTCCATGAACTCCATCCTTTTCAGATCAGCATGAACTTCTCCATAGATTTGACGGAGGTTGTTCTCCCCCACAGATTCTTGAGAGGACATCTTGACCTAGATCTATGGCAGAAAACAGGTTCGAAACGAAAAACAGAGGAAATCTGCCTGATACTGGGGTCAGACCAAAGGGAAGTATATATAATGATTTTTTCCAGACCAGAAGGAGTACCCCGCACGAAAACAGAGTCCAGGAGGCGCACGAGGTGGCCACAAGCCCTCACGACGCGGCCAGGGGGTGGGCCCGCGCCGTGCAGGCTTGTCGCCTCCTCGCACACTTTCCGCACTACTTCCAATTTTTGTATTTTTTCTAAAATTCCAAAACGGAGAAAATTTCCTATTGGGAAAGTTTTGGACTCTGTTTTCTTACCGAATCTCATACCTCTTTGTTTTCGGAGTCGCAAATAGGCTGATAAATGTCCCTTAGGTATTCTTCCGGAGTTATGGTATTGATGATATTGCTTTCAACATTTATGGGAGTACCTCAGATATAATGCTTGATTCTCTGCCCATTTACCACTCTCGAACAATTACCTTCCGTGTTGTTGATCTTGATAGCACCAGAACGATATACTTCCTCAACAACATAGGGACCTTCCCATTTAGAGAGAAGCTTGCCTGCAAAGAATCTTAAACGAGAGTTATATAGCAAGACATAATCACCTACATTGAACTCACGCTTTTGTATCCTCTTATCATGCCACCTCTTAACCTTCTCTTTGAAGAGCTTGTCATTCTCATATGCTTGAGTCTCCACTCATCAAGCGAGCTAATGTCAAATAACCTTTTCCCACCGGCAAGTTTGAAATCAAAGTTGAGCTCTTTGATTGCCCAGTAAGCTTTATGCTCTAGCTCAAGAGGTAAGTGACATGCTTTCCCATACACCATTTTGTACGCAGACATGCCCATGGGATTCTTATAGGCAGTTCTATAAGCCCACAATGCATCATCGAGCTTCTTAGACCAATTCTTTCTAGACCTGTTGACAGTCTTTTGCAGAATTAGTTTAATCTCTCTGTTGCTTAGCTCTACTTGACCACTGGACTGAGGGTGGTAGGGAGACGCAATTCTATGGTTGACATCGTACTTAGCTAGCGTTTTACAGAAAGCACCATGAATGAAGTGTGAACCACCGTCGGTCATTAGATATCTAGGGACTCCAAATCTAGGGAAGATAACTTCTTTCAGTATCTTGATAGAGGTGTTGTGGTCAGCACTACTAGTGGGGATAACTTCTACCCACTTAGTGACGTAATCAACATCAACTAAGATATGCGTATACCCGTTGGGTTTTCGAAAAGGTCCCATATAATCAAAGACCCAAACATCAAATGGTTCAATGACAAGTGAATAGTTCATAGGCATTTCCTGAAGTTTGCTAATATTACCTATTCTTTGACATTCGTCACAAGAGAAGACAAACTTACGGGCATCCTTGAAGAGAGTGGGCCAATATAAACCTGATTGCAATACCTTGTGTGAAGTTCTATCTCCCGCATGGTGTCCTCCGTAGGCCTCGGAGTGACACTTCTATAGGATCTGTCCCTGTTCATGTTCAGGTACACACCGTCTAATAACACCATCTACTCCTTCCTTATAAAGGTGAGGATCATCCCAAAAGTAATGTCTCAAGTCAAAGAAGAATTTCTTCTTTTGCTGGTACTTGAAACTAGGTGGTATGTATTTGGCAACGATATAGTTTGCATAATCAGCATACCACGGTGCACTACGTGAATCATTGATGACATTCAGTTGCTCATCGGGAAAGCTATCATCAATAGGTTGTGGTTCATCAAGAACGTTCTCCAACCTAGACAAGTTATCTGCTACTGGGTTATCAGCACCCTTTCTGTCGACAACGTGCAAATCAAATTCTTGTAGCAAGAGAACCCATTTGATAAGTCTAGGTTTAGCGTCCTTCTTCTCCATGAGGTACTTAATAGCAGCATGATCAGTGTGAATAGTGACTTTGGAATCAACTATGTAAGACCTGAACTTTTCACATGCAACCACGACTGCTAAAAATTCCTTCTCCGTAGTGGCATAGTTTCTTTGGGCACTATCTAGAGTTTTACTAGCGTAGTGAATAACATTCAACTTCTTGTCAACTCTTTGCCCTAGGACAGCACCAACAGCATAATCACTAGCGTCACACATGATCTCAAAAGGCAAGTTCCAATTAGGTGGTTGAACAATAGGTGCAGTTATCAAAGCCCTCTTAAGTATTTCGAAGGCTTCCTCACAATCATCGTCAAAGACAAAAGGAATATCCTTTTGCAAGATATTGGTAAGAGGCCTAGAAATCTTAGAGAAGTCTTTAATGAACCTTCTATAGAAACCAACATGACCAAGGAAACTTCTTATCCCTTTGATATCTGTGGGGTATGGCATTTTCCCGATTGCATCAACCTTAGCCTTATCGACTTTGATACCTCTTTCAGAAATTTTATGTCCTAAGACGATGCCTTCATTAACTATAAAGTGGCAATTCTCCCCATTCAAGACAAGATTGGTGTCTTTACATCTCTGTAAGACTCGATCAAGGTTGTTGAGGCAATCTTCAAAGGAAGACCCATAAACGGAGAAGTCATCCATGAAAACCTCGACAATCTTTTCACAAAAGTCAGAGAATATAGCCATCATACATCTTTGAAAGGTGGAAGGTGCATTACATAAGCCAAAAGGCATACGTCTATAACCAAAGGTACCGAAAGGGCAGGTGAAAGTGGTTTTCTCCTGATCAGATTGTGCAACTCGTATTTGGGAGAAACCAGAATAACCGTCTAGAAAGCACAAGTGTGTGTGTTTGGATAGTCTTTCTAGCATTTGGTCGATAAAAGGCAGAGGGTAATGATCTTTCTTAGTGGCCTTATTCAACTTCCTAAAATCAATCACCATCCTACAGCCAGTAATAATCCTCTGTGGGATCAACTCATCCTTATCATTAGGACAACGGTGATGCCTCCCTTCTTAGGAACGCAATGCACCGGACTCACCCAATCGCTATGAGCAACAGGATAGATAATACCCGCTTCCAGGAGCTTTAGTATTTCTTTTCTTACTACTTCTTTCATCTTAGGATTCAATCTCCTTTGATGATCAACAACTGGTTTGAAATCAGGATCAGTTTTGATCTTGTGCTGGCATAGAGTGGGACTAATGCCCTTAAGATCATCAAGAGTATATCCAATAGCAGCACAGTGCTTCCTTAGAGTTTTTAGTAGCTTCTTTTCTTCGTACTCTGAGAGGCTAGCACTAATAATGACAAGATATATCTCCTTTTCATCAAGATAGGCATACTTAAGAGCATCAAGCAACTGTTTAAGCTCGAACACAGGATCACCCTTTGGTGGGGGTGGATCCCCAAGCAGTTCAACAGGCAGATTATTCTTAAGGGTAGGATATTGTTCTAAGAAAACTCTATCTATCTCATCCCTTTCATCCATATGCATATCATTTTCATGCTCAAGCAAGTATTGCTCTAAGTGATCAGTAGGAGGCACGACAATAGAGGCTAAGGCAATAGTTTCATCCCTACTAGGCAACTCCTTTTCATGAGGTTGTCTACCAAACTTAGAGAAATTGAACTCATGTGACACACCTTCAAAGCCAACAGTGACAGTTTGCTTCTCACAATCAATATGAGCATTGACAGTATTGAGAAAAGGTATACCAAATATGATGGGACAAAAGCTATCTTGAGTGGTAGCAAGAACGAGGAAATCAGCAGGATACTTCGTTTTACCACACAAGAATTCAACAACCCTAACAATTCCCACAGGGCAGATAGTATCTCTATTGCCAAGCTGAATAGTGACATCTATAGGTTCTATCTCAACAGGTGCAATCGCATCTTTGACTTCATCGTATAAGGATTGAGGTATTGCACTAACACTAGCACCCAAGTCACATAAGCCGTGATAACAATGATGTCCTATCTTAACTGAAACCACAAGCATACCAACAACAGGCCTATGTTTGTCTATAACGTGAGGTTTAGCAATTCTAGTAGCATCTTCACAAAAGTGAATATTATGTCCCTCAACTTCTTCAGACAGAAGATCTTTGATAATAGCAATGCTAGGTTCAACTCTAATTTGCTCACGGGGTGTAGGTGTTCTAATGTAGCCTCTACGTATCACAGTTGAAGCTTTAGAATGATCCTTTATCCTAACAGGGAAAGGTGGTTTCTCAATGTAAGCACTGGGAACCACAGGATCATTATAGGGAATGACTTTCTCTTCAACTGGAATGGGTTTAACTACATTGACTTATAAAGGAGGATGAAATTTAAACCACTTCTCTTTGGGGAGATCAATATGAGCAGCAAAGGATTCACACAGTGAAGCTACTATCTCAGAGTCAAGTCCATACTTAGCGCTAAAGTCACTAATGGTATTTGTCTCAACAAAGGATTTAACGCAATCAAAAGTGAAATTCATACCTGACTCCTTACCTTCTTCAAGCTCCCAATCTTCAGAGTTGTGTTTAATTCTCTCCAATAAATTCCATTTGAAGTCAATATCTCTCTTCATGAAAGAACCGGTACAAGAAGTGTCAAGCATGGTGCGATCATCATGAGAAAGCCAAGCATAGAAGTTCTGAACGATAATTTCTCTCGAGAGCTCATGATTGGGGCATGAATATAGCATTGATTTAAGCCTCCCCCAAGCTTGAGCGATGCTTTCTTTGTCACGAGGCCAAAAATTGTAAATATAATTTCGATCACGATGTACTAAATGCATAGGATAAAACTTTTGATGAAATTCCAATTTTAACCGATTGTAGTCCCATGATCCATTATCATCACATAGCCTATACCATGTCAACGCCTTATCCTTCAAAGATAAAGGAAATACCTTCTTCTTGACCTCATCCTCGGGCACACCTGCAAGCTTAAATAAACCACAAACTTCATCTACATAGATTAGATGCAAGTCTGGATGTGATGTTCCATCTCCTGTAAAAGGATAAGCCAGCAGTTTCTCAAGCATACCCGAAGGAAATTCAAAGAAAATGTTTTCAGTAGGTGCAGCAGGTTGAGGAGCAACTATTTGTGCTTCCGTTCGAGGTGAAGATACCCCGAACAAGCCCCTCAAAGGATTAGTATCCTTAGTGACAAGTGACAAGAAATTTAAGCACACTATATGAATGTTTCCTTACCAAGTTCCACTTACCAAAGGCGCTTCACTCCCCGGCAACAATGTCAGAAAAGAGTCTTGATGACCCACAAGTATAGGGGATCAATCGTAGTCCTTTCGATAAGTAAGAGTGTTGAACCCAACGAGGAGCAGAAGGATCTGACAGGTGGTTTTCACCAAGGATAAATCTGCAAGCACTGAAATTGTCGGTAACACGTGATTGTGTGGTGAGATGATTCGTAGCAAGCAACAAGTAACAAAAGTAGCAACGGTGCAGCAAAGTGGCCCAATACCTTTTGTAGCAAGGGACAAGCCTGGACAAAGTCATATAGGAGGAAAAACGCTCCCGAGGACACACGAGAATTTCTGTCATGCTAGTTTCATCATGTTCATATGATTCGCGTTTGTTACTTTGATAGTTTGATATGTGGGTGGACCGGTGCTTGGGTACTGCCCTTACTTGGACAAGAACCCCACTTATGATTAACCCCTCTCGCAAGCATCCGCAACTACGAAAGAAGAATTAAGACAAAGTCTAACCATAGCATTAAACTAGTGGATCCAAATCAGCCCCTTACGAAGTAACACATAAACTAGGGTTTAAGCTTCTGTCACTCTAGCAACTCATCATCTACTTACTACTTCCCAATGCCTTCCTCTAGGCCCAAATAATGGTGAAGTGTTATGTAGTCGACGTTCACATAACACCACTAGAGGAAAAACAACATACAACATATCAGAATACCGAACGAATACCAAATTCACATGACTATTATTAGCATGACTTATCCCATGTCGTCAGGAACAAAAGTAACTACTCACAAAGCATAATCATACTCATGATCAGAGGTGTAATGAGTAGCATCAAGGATCTGAACATAAACTCTTCCACCAAATAATCCAACTAGCATCAACTACAAAGAGTAATCAACACTACTAGCAACCTTACAAGTACCAATCGGAGTCGCGAGACGGAGATTGGTTATAAGAGATGAACTAGGGTTTGGAGATGAGATGGTGCTGATGAAGATGTTGATGATGACAAGTCCCCTCCGATGAGAGGAGTGTTGGTGATGACGATGGCGACGATTTCCCCCTCTGGTAGGGAAGTTTCCCCGGCAGGATCGTCCTGCCGGAGCTCTAGATTGGTTCTGCTCAAGTTCCGCCTCGTGGCGACGGCGAAACCACGAAAAATCTCCCGTTTAATTTTTTCTGGACGAAACCCTCCATATAGAAAAAGAGGGGGGCCAGTGGGCCAGTGGGCTGCCCACAAGCCCCCATGGCGCGGCCTGGGGGGGGGGGGTGGCCGCGCCGTGCAGGCTTGTGGGCATTCCCTGGTGCCCCTCCGGCACTTCTTCGGCCCAGTATATTTTATATATTGGGAAAAAAAATCTCTGTTGATTTTCACGGCGTTTGGAGTTGCGCAGAATAGGTATCTCAACTTTGCTCCACTTTTAGGCCAGAATTCCAGTTGCCGGTATTCTCCCTCTTCATGCAAACCTTGCAAAATAAGAGAGAAAAGGCATAAGAATAGTACCTAGAAGTGAAATAACAGCCAAAGAAGCGATAAATAACAACATGAAAACATGATGCAAAATGGACGTATCAGGATGCTGATACGTCTCCGACGTATCTATACTTTTTGATTGTTCCATGCTGTTAATATTATCATTCTTGGATGTTTTATGATCATTTTATAGCAACTTCATATCATTTTTGGACTAACCTATTGACATATTGCCTAGTGTCAGTTGCTGTTTTTTTCTTTCACATAAAATCAATATTAGATGAAGTACAAATGCCACGAAACTTTACGGTGATTTTTTTGGACCAAAAGGTAACTTCAAAGCCAAGGATGATCACTAGAGGAGGCCCAAGTAGCCCACTAGGCACCAGGGCGTGCCGAGGGCCCGTGGCGCGACCTGGTGGCTAGTGGGGGCTCGGGCACCTCCTCCACCGCCTCTTAGCTCTATAAATACCCCAATATTCCAAAAACCCTAGAGGAGTCGATGAAAAATCATTTCAGCCGCTGCAAGTTCGAGAAGCCACGAAATCCAATCTTCTGAAGAGGAACACGATCACAGAGGGGTTCATCATCCTCATTGGTGCTCCTCCGATGATGCGTGAATAGTTCATATCAGATCTACGGGTCCATAGGCAGTAGCTAGATGGGTTTCTCTCTGGTTTTGCTTCTCAATACAATGGTCTGCTCTATTTGATGTAACTATTTCTATGGCGGTGTGTTTTTAGGGTCCGATGAATTTTGAGTTTATGATCAAATCTATGTAATTATATTCATTCTTGATTATTATAGCCTCGTATTTCTTCTTCAATATTTGGTTTTTGTCTGGCCAACTTGATTTTTATCTTACAACCGAAAGAGCTGCTTTGTGATGGATTCGATCTTGCGGTGCTCAATCTCAGTGACAGAAAGAGACATGGCACACATGTATCATTGCTATCAAGGATAAAACGATGGGGTTTATTCCTATATGAATAGATCTTGCCTACATCATGTCATCGTTCTTAAGGCATTACTCTGTTTCTCTAGGAACTCAATACACTAGATGCATGCTGGATAGCGATTGATGTGTGGAGTAATCGAAGTAGATGGAGGCAGAAGTCGGTCTACTTCTCTTGGATGTGATGCCTATATACATGATCATTGTCTTGGATATCATCATAATTATTTGCTGTTCTATCAATTGTCCAACAGTAATTTGTCTACCCACTGTTTGCTATTTTCTCGAGAGAAGCCACTAGTGAAACCTACGGCCCCCGGGTCTATTTCACATAATCTATTTGCAAATCTCTACTTTGCTATTTGTGTTTCTATTTTATTTGCTCTTTTATTTTCATATCTATATTATCAAAAACCCAAAAATACCTTGCTGCATTTTATTTTCTATCACTTTATTTGCATCTATCAATCTATCTTTACTTTGCCCACGAGGGATTGACAACCCCTACAGGCGTTGGGTTGCGAGGATTTACTATTTGTGTGCAGGTATCGCTTACATAGTCTTGTGGATCTTCCTACTAGATTGATGACTTAGTTTCATAAATGAGGGAAATACTTGTCGTCGTTGTGCTACATCACCCTTTAAGCTTGTAGGGAAACCAACACAAATCCGTGGGGAGTCAACCCGCTGGATCAAGAGTGGTTCAAGCGACAACTTATAGCCACCATGTGAAGCCTGAAGAAGAAATAGAAGTATATAAAAGCCGAATAAGACACCATTAATAACAGATGGGCGAAAGTCCTAGAATCCGGAGAAGGGCACAACAATGAACGATGGGATCAAAACAAAAGTTAGCCGCACTAGCATTTCTGCCACAATTTGATGACGAGGCCTTTGAGTCAGCACCCCCACACGCACTCAACCCAGCCAGCCAGACCGCCTCCCTAGAGGACGGGACATGACTGCTGGAGAAGGCAAATATCAACCCACCCCCACCCCCCGTAGAAGAAGGAAAGAGACAATACAACCCAAGAACCCGTATGACCTACGACACAACCTGAACGCTAGAGCAGGTGAGACAAGATATATCTATGGATCTAGAGAGCACACTCCCGCTAGATGGGCTAGTTACTAAGGTTGGCTCGACTGAAATGGTAGAGCTCGGGGACAACACCGGGTCCGGATGACAACCAACCTCCAGCTTGACGTAGCTCGGGTAAGGGACGTGATACGTCTCCAACGTATCTATAATTTTTTATTGTTCCATGCTTATATATTATCATTCTAGTATGCTTTTGGAGTATTTATTTACCATTTTATATTATTTTGAGCACTAACCTATTTACCCGGTGCCTATTGCCAGTTGTTGTTTTCTGCGTGTTTTTTGCTTTGCAAGTTTTCCATGCCAAAGGAGGTCCGATTTCCCTGAAACTTTCTGATGATTTGTTTGGACCAAAAGAAGACCAACGAGCATCGGAAGAAGGGTGGAGGCCTCAAAAGGGCCCCACAAACTATCACGACGCGTCTTGGGGGGGGGGGGGTTGATAGCTTATGCCCCCTCGTGGCCCTCCTAACTCTGTTCTTCAGTTTATAAATTCTTATTTGCCCAAAAAACAACACAGGGAGCCCCGAAACACTTTTTACACTACCGCAAGTGTCTATTCTGATGGGAGTCCATCTAGAGCTTCATTCCGGCACCCTGTCGGAGGGGGATCGATCATGGAGGGAGGTGTGTTGTGGTAGGTTCAACCTCGCGAGTTTCTATATCCCAGTGACAGAAGGGGACAAGATGTGTCTTTGTATTGCTCCTACCAAGGGTAAAATGATGGGGTGTATTCATATTGCTTGAGTTTACTTTGTCTACATCATGTCATCTTACTCCATGCATTACTTCGTTTGCCATGAACTTAATATGTAGAGAGGTAAGCATAGAAGCGCTCTTGAAGTGAAGTAATAGTAATAGGTGCAGGAAGGAGTCAGCCTATTTGTTTATGGACATGATGCCTATATATACATGATCATTTTCGTGAATATCTCATAACTATTCGCTTTCTTTCAATTGCCCAATAGTAATTTGTTTACCCATTGTATGCTATTTTTCCATGAGAAATGCATTAGGGAAAGCTATGGCCCCGATTCAATTCCCAACATATTAATAAAATCTCCATTACCTTGCTGTTATTTACTTGTTTTATTTTATCTTGCTATCTACAATTATTTTTAACAAGACAAGAGGATCGACAACCCTCTTGCCCGCATTGGGTGCAAGTTGTTTGTTCTTTTGTGTGGAGCCGCTGAAGATGGTTGTGGTTGATAGTCCTATTGGTTTGATAAGCCTTGGTTTCATAACTGAGGGAAATACTTACCCACTTTGTTCTGTGATAACTCGTTCCTCTTCACGAAAAACCCAATGCAGATCACGAGTATTATGAAGGATTTCTGGCACCGTTGCCGGGGAATATCATCACCAACTACCAAGTAACTCCACACCAAATTTCATTCAATTTTTCCTATTTTTATTTTCTAGTATACTTAGTTTGTCTCATAAAAAATAAAAATACAAAAATATTTATCTTTGCTTGTCACTAGATTACCTTTTGTCTTTCTAGTTTAAGTGATTGACGTCATGGCTACTTCCACTACATATATGCCTCTCCCCCCTTACTTTGGAGAGGGTTCCCCAATCTTGGATTTTAAGCAAGTAGGTGATGAGTCGCTCAAGGAAGCTTGGGATAGACTATTAACAATACAAGCTAGAGCTAATTCTATGAATCATATTAATTTGCTTGTGAGAAGTTTTTATGTTGGTTTGTCTCTTTCCCATAGACGTGTCTTGGACTCTATATTTGAAAAAGATTTCCTTGGAAACAATGCTTTTGACACCTATGATAAGCTGAAAAGTGTATTTGGGCGACCTAAAATAGAAACCATTGAACCGTCTATACTAGTGTGCCACCTCCAAACCGAGTTAATTAAATAAGCTAGAACTAGTATTGAGTCTAATTTTAGGGGGTGTTCAACTCTACCTCTAAGATTCACGGGAATGTCATGCTATGAAATAGAAGGCTTGATATCATAGAATAAAGGCTTGATGTTATTTGTGCTAGGAGAAACAAGGTTACACGTGATATTACACCTCTTATAAACAAAGATGACAACACTTGAAACTATGCAATATGCCTAGCTAGGGGCATAAAACAATAGCGCTTGTTGGGAGACAACCCAATAGTTATCTTAATTTTTATTCTTTTATTTATGTTAGTGTGTGATAACATGATTATTTCCTATTTAGTGATTGCGTTTTTATTTTTTAATTAATATTTGTGCCAAGTAAAGCCTTTGGGATGATTTGCATGCTGAGTAGAATTGATATGGTGGAAAACATAAACTTTGACTCTCGGTGAAGAATTTCTCTGATTTTACTGAAACATCTTTTTAAGCTGAGTTTTTTACATGTTATTGCTATACAAATTCCTCCAGCCTTCCTATTTTTCCAGAATGTTTGGATTTACATAAGTATAGTTTCGTTTTAGATTACTACAGACTATTCTATTTCAGCCGGATTCTGTTTTTGCATGTATAATTTGCTTGTTTTGATGATGCTATGGATTGTATCGGGGGGTATAAGCCATGGAGGATTTAAGATACAGTACCCTATGCTAAAATAAAATAAGAATCAATATGTAACAGCACCTGAAGGTATTTGATATGTTGCTTATACTAACATATCTCACGAAGTTTTGTTGAGTTTTGTGTGATTGAAATTTTCATGTTTTGGGTATTGTCTGGATGGACAAAGGATTGAGGAGCAGAAAAATCCTAAGCTTGGGGATGCCCAAGGCACACCAAGTTAATATTCTAGGAGGACTCAAGCGTCTAAGCTTGGGGATGCCACGAAAGGCACCCCTCTTTTCGTCTCTATCCATCGGTATGTTACTTGGAGCTATATTTTTATTCATCACATGATATGAGTTTTTCTTGGAGCATCGTTTGCTTTTGTTTGCTTTTACTTTCATATTTACACAATCATTGTTTTCTGTACACACCTACTTGAGAGAAAGAGAGAGAGAGAGAGATCACATCATCACAATTTGTTAGATTACTTTATGTGCTTCACTTATATCTTTTGAGCTTAGCAGTTGCTCTAGTACTTCACTTATATCTTTTTGAGAACGGTGGCATGTAGATTTTATATAAATATTATGATCCCGTTCTTCACTTACATTGTCTGAGAGGTGGACAAATAGTGACGGTAATTTGCATGGGTCATAAGACTAGATCAAAAATAATGAGTATCCAATGAATGATTATAAACACGACCATGTAGCACATATATATAAATTGTGGGTTAATGATATTGTTATGGTAATATGAAAAAGGTGTGAGTAAATTATTATTAATTCAGATAGGTGTCGATATTAAGAGATGTTAATCTTCATGTTCATCTATTTTTTAAAGGAATGGTGATGATGTGTGAGCATTTCTATTCCTCGTTGAGAACCATGTGTTGGTTTGAGTCGGAGTCGCACAATGGTTAAATTATACCAATCCTCTCCCTCGGGGCATGCGAGTAGTACTTTGATTTGTGATAAAACCAGTAAAACTTTGAACTAAGTATATGTCGTGGTATTTCTTTGTCAAATGCCAGGGGGTGACTTAGATCGTGGTTTGGGGCTGACGGCGCGAGCGACGTCTCGGAACGGGTGTAGGCGCAAGACACATGACGTCGATGTACCCAGGTTGAGGGCCTTTCGATGAGGTAAAACCCCTAGTCCTGCGTGTGTGACTATATGAGATCACAGTACAAATGGTGCTCCTTGAGCTCTTCGTGATGAGGGGGACGAAGATCTTGCTGCCGGCCTCGCTGCCTTGGTGGTGTGTGTGTTTCTACATGAAGGTGAACATGTGGGTCATGCCCACTCTCTGGGGGCTGAGACGAGGCTTTATAGTGTAGCCTTAGGTGTACAGTGGTGGGGGAAAACAGAAGGTGGGACTCGGCTGCCAGCCTCTCCGGCTGGCCGTGGGGCCCGCCGACTGTCGGGTCTTGTTCGGCACGGGGCCCGTCGGTCGTGAGGGAGTAGGTAGGGGTGGCATGGCTATAGGGCCGTCTCGCCCGACCAGCCTCGGCGGTGACTAGGGCCGTGTAGCCTTGCGGACCCTTACATCATTGCGCCCGTGGCAACGTCGAGCTTGTTAGCGTGTACTGCTGCAATGGGCGCCTGTGCATCATGCGTTGGGTCTCGTCACCGTATGTGGGTACGGTCGGATGGGACGGGAGCCGATCGTCCGACTGGTGTCGGGCCATCCGGCCTGGCCAAATGCCGACAGTCGGCCTGCTGCGCGTCGGCCAAACGGGCCGACTACCGCCAGCCAGATCGAAGGGGGGGGGGGGGAGTTGGCCCCAAATGTCTTGGAGATGGGTTCTCTCCGCTTGGGAATAGCTAGGGGTTGTATCCCCGTCAGTATATGAGTTCTTAATGGCTAATGTGACACCATGGACCTACGCACTCTCACCTCCTCAAATTTGCTAGCCTCTTTGGTACCGTGCATCGCCTGTTCTCACCTTGAGGATCGGTGAAACTTTCGCCGGTGCATCCAAACCCCGTGACATGACACACTTTGTGGCACATAAATATTTTTATATCCTCCTCAAAACAGCCACCATACCTACCTATCATGGCATTTCCATAGCCATTCTGAGATATATTTCCATGCAAATGCCATCATCACTTCACATGACTAGTTCATTCATCATCATAATGCTTTGCATGATCATATAGAGCTGTCATGGTATTTTTGGCAAAGCCACCATTCATCATATTTTTGATACATGTCACGCTAGATCTTTGCACATCCTCGTACACTGCCAGAGGCATTCATTCAGAGTCATATTGTCCTACCAGTTTTCATGATGAGTTGTAAGTAAATAAAAGTGTGATGATCATTATTAGAGCCTTGTCTGAGTGAGGGAATAAAAATGGGGGAGGCTAAGTGATCCCACCATAAAAAATGAGAGAAAGAGAGAGACGGGACTTTCCTACTATCCTTTACCACACTTGTGCCTCAAAGTAGCACCTTTTTCTTCATATAGAGAGTCTCATGTTATGTCATTCTTATGCTAGTGGGAATCTCTTTTTCATAAACTTGGCTTGTATATTTCGATGACTCGCATCCTCAAATGCCCGAGGTCTTCATGAGCAAGCAAGTTGGGTGCACACCCCACTTAGCTTCAGTGGAACTTCCATAACTTATAGCTATCGTGCATCATTTGCATGGCAATCCCTACTCCTCACATTGATATCTATCGATGGGCATCTCCATAGCTCGTTGGTACGCCTAGTTGATGTGAGACTATCTTCTCCAATTTTACCCCTTTGAAACGAACCACCATATTCTATTCCACCTTTATTCCATGTCCAATGGTTCACACTCATGTATTGCGTGAAGAATAAAAAGTTGATGCATATTTGAAAAGTACGATCCAATTGCGTGACTTGAACATTGTGGTTCTTGACATTTGTATCAGTGTGATGAAGATGGAGCCATGCCTTGCTAATATAATAAGGGGGGGGGCAATCTTTAAGGATCGTATACTTTGAAAGAATAATGATTTGCTTCTTATACCTATAAGTATTGCTATGTTAAGTTTTGTCAATTCATCGTTTCTCAATGAGCATACATGGATAAGGTTACAACATGGATGGCATGTCACATCAAAAATTCTATTTTTATCATTTACCTACTTGAGGACGAGAATGAATCAAGCTTGGGGATGCTTGACACGTCTCCAATGTATCTACCATTTTTGGTTGTTCCATGTTGATATATTATCATTATCGTATGCTTTTGGAGTATTTATTTACTATTTTATATTATTTTTGAGCACTAACCTATTGACCCAATGCTCAGTGTGAGTTGTTGTTTTCTGCGTGTTTTTCACTTTGCAGGTTTTCCATACCAAAGGAGGTTCAATTGCACTGGAACTTTTTGATGATTTTTTCTGGACCAAAAGAAGACCAACGATCATCGGAAGAAGGCTGGAGGCCTCACGAGGGCCCCACAAGTTACCAGGGCGCATCCTGGGGGGACTGATAGCTTGTGCCTCCTCGTGCCCCTCCCAACTCTGTTCTTTGGCTTATAAATTCTTATTTCCCCTAAAAACACCAGAGGGAGTCCTGAAACAGTTTTTACGCCGCCGCAAGTCTTTGTTCCAACGAGAGGCCATCTGGAGCTCCCTTACGGCACCCTGCTGGAGGTGGGATCGATCATGGAGGGCCTCTTCATCAACCTCGCTGCCCTCATGATGATGTGTGAGTAGTTCACTACAGAGCTACGGGTCCATAGTCACTACCTAGATGGCAATCTCTCTCTTTGATCTTCAATACAATGATCATCGTATCTTCACTTTGATCCATATGATGTAATTCCTTTTGAGCGGTGCGTTTGTTGGGATCCGATGAATTGTGTGTTTATGTTTAGATTATTCATGATAAATATTTGATTCACCTGTGAATACTTATATGATTCTTATGTGCATGATTATTATAGCTTCATAATTATCTCCGATCTATTGAAATAGTTTGGCCAACTAGATCGGTATTTCTTCGATGAGAGAGGTGCATTGTGGTAGGTTCAACCTGGCGAGTTTCTATATCCCAATGACAGAAGGGGACAAGATGTGTCTTTGTGTTGCTTCTACTAACGATAAAATAATGAGGCTTATGCATATTGCTTGAGTTTACTTTGTCAACATCATGTCATCTTACTCCATGCATTACTTCGTTCGTCATGAACTTAATACGTAGAGAGGAAAGCATAGAAGCGCTCTTAAAGTGAAGTAATAGTAATAGGTGCAGGTAGGAGTCGGCCAATTTGTTTATGGATGTGATGCGTATATATACATGATCATTGCCGTGAATATCACATAACTATCCACTTTTCTGTCAATTGGCCAACAGTAATTTGTTTACCCACTGTATGCTATTTTTACATGAGAAATGCCATTAGGGAAAGCTATGGACCCTCTGGTCTATTCACAACATATTAATAGAACCTTCATTAGTTTTATTTTATCTACTTTCTTTATTTTATCTTGCTATGTACAATTATCTACACACCTCACTTGCTTGCAAACAAGAAGACAAGAGGATTGACAACCCTCTTGCCGCGTTGGGTGCAAGTTGTATGTTGTTTTGTGTGCAGCCGTTGAAGACAGTTGTGGTTGATATTCCTATTGGTTCGATAAACCTTGGTTTCATAACTAAGGGAAATACTTACCCACTTTGTGCTGCGATAACCCGTTCCTCTTCACGGAAAACCCAACGCAGATCACGAGTATGAGGGCTCCGCTCACCCTATGTGCTTTACAGCTGAGGTGATGCAACATCAGTTCCCTGAATGGTTTAAACCCATAAACATTGAACAATAGGATGGGACAACAAACCCGGCCGTGTGGATTGAAGACTTCCTTCTCCACATCCATATGGTCCGAGGAGATGACATGCATGCCATAAAATACTTGCCATTAAAGCTCAAATGACCAGCACGACACTGATTGAACAACATTCCCAAAAACTCCATTGGGAGCTCGGAAGAGCTTGGGGATACCTTCCGAACTAACTTTGAAGGCATTTATGTCTGGCCCCCGGACGATGATGACTTGAGCACATCGTCCAACACACTGGCGAGTCATCCCGACAATTTTGGAACCGATTCATGACTAAGAAGAACCAAATTATGAACTTTCCGGACGCCGAGACAATAGCCTCTTTAAAAAAAAAACATCCAGGACGAATGGCTAGCGCGTCAGCTCGCCAAAGACAAGCCGAGAACAATGTCGGCCCTTACCTCACTTATGACCCACTTTTGCGCGGGAGAGGATAGTTGGTTAGCCCGTCGAAGCAACAATCCCACAGACCCCGTCACCTCTGAAGTTCGAGAAGGCAACGAGAAACCATGGAGCAACAAGAACAAGCATCGACACAATGGTGGAGATGTCCAGGATACGGAAGTAAATGCCAGATTCAGCAACCCAAAGTCATGACACAAAAGAAGTCCTCTAAAGGAAATCGATATGGCCTACCGCGCTGTACAAAATCCTAGATAGGCATTGCCATATCCATGACACCCAAGATAAGCCTGCCACCCACACCAACCGCAACTGTTGGATGATCAAATAGGCAAGCAAACTCATGTCGTCCGCTGGTTTAAAGGATGTGGACCTAGGCCATTTTCTGAGGATCGCGTCGTCCTTGTCCACTATGGAGCGGAGTGTGGTGAGCACTTCCGCGGCGAGGGTTTCCGCTAGTACCTTGATAACCCACAAGTATAGGGGATCAATTTTAGCCTTTCTCGATAAGTAAGAGTGTCGAACCCAACGAGGAGCTAAAGGTAGGACAAATATTCCCTCAAGTTCTATCGACCACCGATACAACTCTATGCACACTTTACGTCCGCTTTACCTAGAACAAGTGCGAAACTAGAAGTACTTTGTAGGAGTGATAGGATAGGATTGCAAGAAAAGAAAGAACACGTAAATAGAAACTAGGGGCTGGTTAAAAACAATTACGTAGTTTAACGAGTGTGGAAAAGTGGTGGTAGGAGTTGCGGAATTGTCCCTAAGCAATTGACTACATTACTAGACCGATAGCAAGTTTTATGCGTGAGAGCCACTGCTAGCATGTCATCCCTTACTTCGAATTCTATGCACTTATGATTGGAACTATTAGCAAGCATCCACAACTACTAACGTTCATTAAGGTAAAACCCAACCATAGCAATAAGATATATTGGTCCCCCTTCAATCCCGTATGCATCAATTTCTATGCTAGGGTGAAGCTTCTGTCACCCTTGCCCTCCAATACATAGTCATATCAACATACTACTAACCCTATGGTGTGATCCACGCGCGCGCTCATATGATGGGAACCAAAGGACAGAAACATAACCACAAGCAAATTAAACCAATCATAGCAATTCATCAATCACCGATAGGACAATGAAAATCTACTCAAACATCATAGGATGGCAACACATAATTGGATAATAATATGAAGCATAAAGCACCATGTTCAAGTAGAGGGTACAGCGGGTTGCAGGAGAGTGGACCGCTGAATATAGATGGGGGAAGGTGATGGAGGTGTTGGTGAAGATGACAGAGGTGTTGGTGTAGATCGCCGTCACGCGATGATGTCCCGGGTGGCGTTCCGGCGCCGCCGGGAGAGAGGGGGAGAGAGCCCCCTTCTTCTTCTTCTTCTTCTTATTCCTTGACCTCCTCCCTAGATGGGAGAAGGGTTTACCCTATGGTCCATGGTCTCCATGGCGGCGGAGGGGCGAGAGCCCCTCCGAGATTGGATCTCTCTCTGTGTGTCCTTCTGTTTCTGCGCTCCCAGATTCTGCCTTTCACCATTTCTTAAATTCCCGGAGATCCGTAACTCCGATTGGGCTGAAATTTTAACACGATTTTTTGCCGAACATTAGCTTTCTTGCGGGGAAAGAAGGGCACCAACCGCCTTAGGGATTGGTCACAAGCCTGCCAGCCGTGGCCTAGGGGTGGGGTCGCGCCTCCTGGGCTTGTGACCTCCTCGGGCATCATTTCGCGTAGATTCTTCTTCCCAAAAATCATAAATATTCCAAAACAATCCCCGTAGATTTTTATTGCGTTTGGACTTCGTTTGGTATGGATAATCTGCAAAACAAAAAACATGCAACAAACAGGAACTGACACTCGGCATTGGATCAATATGTTAGTCCCAAAAAATAGTATAAAAAGTTACCAAAAGTATATGAAAGTTGTAGAATATTGGCATGAAACAATCAAAAATTATAGATACGATGGATACGTATCAACATCCCGATGGTTAATTCCTGCTCGTCCTTGAGTAGGTAAATGATAAAAAAGATAATTTTTGATGTGGAATGCTACCTAGCATAATCTTGATCATATAATCTAATCATGGCATGAATACTAAAACACGAGTGATTCAAAGCAATAGTCTATCATTTGACATAAAGACAATAATATTTCAAGCATACTAACAAAGCAATCATGTCTTCTCAAAATATCATGGCCAAAGAAAGTTATCCCTACAAAGTCATATAGTCTGGCTATGCTGCATCTTCCCCACGCAACGTATTTAAATCATGCACAACCCCGTTTTAGCCAAGCAATTGTTTCATACTTTAGTGTTCTCAAACTTTTTCAACTTTCACGCAATACATGAGCGTGAGCCATGGACATAGCACTATAGGTGGAATAGAATATGGTGGTTGTGGAGAAGACAAAAAGGAGGAGATAGTCTCACATCAACTAGGCGTATCAACGGACTATGGAGATGCCCATCAATAGATATCAATGTGAGTGAGTAGGGATTTCCATACAACAGATGCACAAGAGCTAAAAGTGTATGAAAGCTCAAAAAGAAACTAGTGGGTGTGCATCCAACTCGCTTGCTCACGAAGACCTAGGGCAATTTGAGGAAGCCCATCATTGGAATATACAAGCCAAGTTCTATAATGAAAATTTCCCACTAGTATATGAAAGTGACAACATAGGAGACTCTCTATCATGAAGATCATGGTGCTACTTTGAAGCACAAGTGTGGTAAAGGATAGTAGCATTGTCCCTTCTCCTTTTCTCTCATTTTTTTAAATTTTTTTCCTTTTTTTGGTGGGCTTCTTTGGCCTCTTTTTTTATTTGGGCTTCATTGGCCTCTTTTATTACTTCCTCACATGGGACAATGCTCTAATAATGATGATCATCACACTTTTATTTACTTACAACTCGATATTTAGAACAAAATATGACTCTATATGAATGCCTCCGGCGGTGTACTGGGATGTGCAATGATCTAGCGTAGCAATGACATCAAAAAACGGACAAGCCATGAAAACATCATGCTAGCTATCTTACGATCATGCAAAGCAATATGACAATGATGGTGCGTGTCATAATAAACAGAACAATGGAACTTGCATGGCAATATATCTCACAATGGCTAGCCATAATAGGTAGGTATGGTGGCTCTTTTGAGGAAGGGTATATGGTGGGTGTAATGCACCGGCAAAAGTTGCGCGGTACTAGAGAGGATAGCAATGGTGGAAGGGTGAGAGTCTGTATAATCCATGAACTCAACATTAGTCATTAAGAACTCACATACTTATTGCAAAAGTCTATTAGTCATCAAAACAAGGTACTACACGCATGCTACTAAGGGAAGGGTTTGTAGGAGTTAACCATCACGCGATCCCGACTTCCACACAAAGGATGACAATTAATAAATCATGCTCCGACTTCGTCACATAACGGTTCACCATACGTGCATGCTACGGGAATCAAAAATCTTAACACAAGTATTTCTACGAATACACAATTACTCACTAGCATGACTCTAATATCACATATTCATGTCGCAAAACTATTGCAAGGAATCAAACATATCATATTCAGTGATCTACAAGTTTTATGTAGGATTTTATGACTAACCATGTGAATGACCAACTCCTGTTAACTCTCTAAATAGGTATAAGTGAAGCATGAGAGTTTAATTATTTCTACAAAAGATATGCCCCTCTCTAACAACTGTAAGTGAAGCAAAAGAGCATTCTACAAATGGCGGTTTTCTATGTGTAGGGAAAGAGGCAATCCAAACTTCAAATGATATAAGTGAAGCACATGAAGCATTCTATAAAGCCATACTCAAAAGATATAAGTGAAGTGCAAAGAGCATTCCATAAATCAACCAAGGACTATCTCATACCAGCATGGTGCATAAAATAAAAAGGGAAAAAATAAACACAAAATACGCTCCAAGCATTTGCACATATCATGTGACGAATAAAAATATAGCTCCGAGTAAAATTACCGATAGATTGTAGACGAAAGAGGGGATGCCTTCCGGGGCATCCCCAAGCTTAGACGCTTGAGTCTTCCTTGAATATTACCTTGGGGTGCCTTGACCATCCCCAAGATTAGGCTCTTGCCTCTCCTTATTCCTTCATCCATCGTGGTCTCACCCAAAACTTGAAAACTTCAATCACACAAAACTCAACAAAACCTTCGTGAGATCCGTTAGTATAATAAAGTAAATCATTACTTTAAGTACTGTTGTGAACTCATTCCAAATTGATATTAGCATTATATCTACTGTAATCCAACTTCACCATGGTTCATACCCCCCGATACTACCCATAGATTCATCAAAATAAGAGAACAATGCCTAGAAAACAAAATCTGCCAAAAACAGAACAATCTGTAGTAATCTGAACTTATACTATACTTATGGTACTACAAAAATTCTGAAAAATTATGAAAATTAAGGTAATTTGTATATAAATCAGCAGAAAAAAGAATCAACTCAATATCACTCTCTGGATAGGAATTAAAAATAATTTAGTGCGCACAAAATGTCTGTCTTTTTCAGCATGATCAAACAACTATCACCCAAACTAATCATAAAGGCTTTACTTGGCACATTATTTTTATAATACAATCGAATTATACAAGGGGATAATTATTTTTGCGAGAAACTTCCATGAAAAATTCTACATTGTTTCCATGAGCATGAACACAAGTGTTCAAGGTCGACCCTCACTTCCACAATGCATCACCTTTCAATCGCTTCTCTTTTTGAAAAAGTTTTAAGTTCCCCTCTATATTTTTTTGTTTTTAAACTATATAAAAGCACTCAACAGAAATAAATGACTCTCTAAAACTTCTGGGTTGTCTCCCAGGCAGCGCTTTCTTTAAATCCATTAAGCTAGGCATAAAGTGCTCAAGTAATGGATCCACCCGGATCTCAAGGTATATCAAAGCCAATTTTAATAAACAATGATTTGTAATTTAGTAGTGATCACAAGGTAACATATATCATGCAATGACAAAGTCTAACTCTCTTCCTATGCATTGGCATGTCATAGAAGAACAATTCATGCACATCAAGTAAAGGCCAATACATAGCATAAGCAGTTTCTTGCAATTTTATCGTATTAGAAACATAGAGAGGTGGAGATGTAGTTCCTCTCTCATAATAATTGCAAGTAGGAGCAGGAAGCACATGCATATTATATTCATCAAAATCATCATGTGTAATAGTAGAAGGCAACCCATCTATGTAATCCCTAATAAGAGCAAACTTCTCCGATATAGTGTAGCTGGGAGAGTTCAAAAAGATAATAGGACTATCATAAGTGGGTGCGATAGCAACAATTTCATGTTTAACATAAGGAACTATAGAAAGTTCATCTTCATAAGCATCATTCATATTGGCATCATGGCCACAAGCATAGCAAGCATCAAGTTCATCAAAAAGGGATATTTAAAACGAATCCAAGGGATCGTAGCAATCAACATATCATTCATCCTTCGGTAAGAACGAAGGGGAATTAAACAATATATGAGTTTAAGAGTTACTCTCATTAGAAGGTGGGCACGGGTAGCTAGTCCGCTCTTCCTCCTTTTGTTCTTCGCTCTCCTCATCATCTTTTTCATATAATGAGCTCACAGTTTCAACATTTTCTTCTTCCATAGTTTCCTGCAAAATATTAGTCTCTTCTTGGGAAGCATATAATTTCTCCATAAATCGATAAATATGGGCATTATATTCATAATTAGTATAACAATAACGAAGCATAACCAAATTTTTAGATCGGTAAGCAGCATCATCATTATCATCACACCTTTTAAACCAGAGCTTCAATCTCATAAGCACCCATAAAGTTAACAAACTCTTCTATTTGTTCCACATCATAGTAATCATATATACCATTAGCATAAGAAGCCAAGGTTTTATTAGCATTAAATTTACAAGAAAAGGGAAGGTGTTGAGCCTTCATCCTAGAGCAACAAGTAATATCATATCTCGAGCATAGCTCCCAAGCATATCATTTCAACATATGAATTTGATCTCATAATAGTTTCCCTTTTTGAGTCAAGCGATAATGCCTAAAGTATTCACGTTGATCCAACGTGTATCCCATTATATAATTTAATGGGGTTTTCTTAGGATTATTAAAGAAGTGCATAGTATTTTCCACATAACGAGCATCGAGGGTTTTAGGAGGTTCCCCATCTCCATGAGTAGCAAGTACACCTAATTTTTTTGGTATTTCGTGTTCCATATCCATAACTAAAGATAGAGAACAACTTAGAACATCAAATAAATCTACCTAGTGATAAAGCAAACAAGCACACACAAGAATATTCACCCCACGCTATTGCTCCCCGGCAACTGCGCCAGAAAAAGGTCTTGATAACCCACAAGTATAGGGGATCATTTTTAGCCTTTCTCGATAAGTAAGAGTGTCGAAACCAACGAGGAGCTAAAGGTAGGACAAATATTCCCTCAAGTTCGATCGACCACCGATACAACTCTACGCACACTTTACGTTCGCTTTACCTAGAACAAGTACGAAACTAGAAGTCCTTTGTAGGAGTGATAGGATAGGCTTGCAAGAAAAGAAAGAACACTTAAATAGAAACTAGGGGCTGGTTAAAAACAATTACGTTAGTTTAACGAGTGTGGAAAAGTGGTGGTAGGAGTTGCGGAATTGTCCCTAAGCAATTGACTACATTACTAGGCCGATAGCAAGTTTTATGTGGGAGAGGCCACTGCTAGCATGTCATACCTTACTTGGAATTCTATGCACTTATGATTGGAACTATTAGCAAGCATCCGCAACTACTAACATTCATTAAGGTAAAACCCAACCATAGCAATAAGATATATTGGTCCCCCTTCAATCTTGTATGCATCAATTTCTATGGTAGGCTGAAGCTTCTGTCACCCTTGCCCTCCAATACATAGTCCTATCAACATACTACTAACCCTATGGTGTGATCCAAGCACGCGCTCAAATGATGGGCACCAAAGGACAACAACATAACCACAAGCAAATTAAACCAATCATAGCAATTCATCAATCAGCGATAGGACAACGAAAATCTACTCAAACATCATAGGATGGCAACACATCATTGGATAATAATATGAAGCAGAAAGCACCATGTTCAAGTATAGGGTACAATGGGTTGCGGGAGAGTGGACCGCTGAATATAGATGGGGGAAGGTGATGGAGGTGTTGGTGTAGATCGTCGTCATGCGATGATGTCCCAGGTGGCGTTCCGGCACCGCCGGGAGAGAGGGGGAGAGATCCCCCTTCTTCTTATTCTTCCTTGACCTCCTCCCTAGATGGTCGAAGGGTTTCCCCTCTGGTCCATGGTCTCCATGGCGGCGGAGGGGCGAGAGCCCCTCCCAGATTGGATATCTCTCTGTGTCCTTCTGTTTCTGCGCTCCCAGATTCTGCCTTTCACCATTTCTTAAATTCCCGGAGATCCGTAACTCCGATTGGGCTGAAATTTTAACCCGATTTGCTTCCGGATATTAGCTTTCTTGTGGCGAAATAAGGGCACCAAACTCCTTAGGGATTGGTCACAAGCCTGCCAGCCGCGGCCTAGGGGTGGGGTCGCGCCTCCTGGGCTTGTGACCTCCTCGGGCATCGTTTCGCGTAGATTCTTCTTCTCAAAAATCATAAATATTCCAAAAAAATCCCCGTAGGTTTTTTTATTGCGTTTGGACTTCGTTTGGTATGGATAATCTGCGAAACAAAAAACATGCAACAAACAGGAACTGGAACTGGGCACTGGATCAATATGTTAGTCCCAAAAAATAGTATAAAAAGTTGCCAAAAGTATATGAAAGTTGTAGAATATTGGTATGAAACAATAAAAAATTATAGATACGTATCATACCTCAAGGGATAGGGATGTCATTTTGTTTTCAGCTCGGAGGGCTCTGTTGGGGTCACTTATGACTGTGATCACACCGTTCAGCCCTGGCATTTTGAGCTTCATGTACCCTTAGTGTGGTATGGCCTGGAATCTTGTGAAGGCTTCGCGTCCCAACAGGGCATGGTAACCACTATGAAAGGGCACCATGTTGAAAAGAGGTTCTTCAGATCGGTAGTTCTCGGGTGCGCTGAATACCACGTCAAGTGTTACTCGTCCGGTACATCGTGCTTCTTTCTCGGGGACGATGCCTTGGAAGGTGGTGTTGCTATGTTCGATTCGAGGTCTGTCGAACTGCATTTTTTCCAGTGTGTCCTCGTAAATGAAGTTTAGACCACTACCACCATCCATTAGCACCTTATTCAGTCGAAAGCCATCGACTATGGGGTTTAGGACTAGGGCGACCGGTGCTCAGCCTGTACTAGTGATCGGCTAGTCGTCCTTCTTAAAAGTAATTGGTGTGTCCGACCATGGACTTGCCGTCGCGAGTTCGTGAAGTTGATGGAACTCTCGAAGAGCTCTATTTATTTGATTTTTTGAGGAAAATATTTTGTAGTTGTTAGGATCTCCATGTTGTTTACCAACGCGGTCCCAACCTTTTCTCCGCAAGTGGAGCCTTTAAGATGACCTATCCACTTTTGGCAACTTGCCTGACGACCCAACATGCCCGAAGGTTGTGGGCTGAGTTTATGTGGCAAGGCTCTTCCAGTAATGTATCAAGGACCAATGTGGTCCGTGTTTTGTTCCTCTTCTCTGTGGGCCCGAGTGTATTCGGCCTCAAGAATGGGGGAGCACGGCTTCTTCGGGTTCCTCTGGCTTGCTCGATGTGTCTGTGCTCCGTGTGCATGAGCAGCTTTTGCTAAGTGCTTTTCATGGCGCAATATTTGAGCACCAGGTTTGATAGCTCAATGAAGGTTTGGATGCGAGGGCGTTAAGGATGCCCTTGTCATGGCAGCTATGTCGGAAGGAGTTGATCACCTCCTGATCGCCGAGGCCTTCTGCCCTACCATTGTGAAGGAGGAATCTAGCCCAAAAGTGGCGTATTGATTCCCCTAGCGATTGTTTGACCTTGTGTGGGTGCGGTAGGCCCAACCCTACTGCTTTCCCCAAGGGATGCTCGAGTTGGGTGGTGGGTAGGGCACAATTTTGTGTTCCCATGAGGTACGAGTCCGAGACTTCAGCGACCGCGTCCCACACTTTTGCGGGGTTTGGTACGGCATGGTCAGAGTCCATGATTGTGATGAGATCCTCCCGCACTGGTTCTGGGTCATGTGCCTCATCGGCCCCTAGCCCCAAGTTTATCTCGAGACGAAATTCAGGTTCTCGATTATCGGAGGAGTCCGGATGTTCAATGACCAGGACATAGACCGTCCTTAACTCTGGCACCTGACGTGGGGAGCCTTTAGCCGGGCACTCGACGGGAGCGACCAAATGTGTAATGGGTGGAAAATGAATTTCCCTATCATCGGGCCTAAGCCCGACTCCATCATAGATCACAAATGAGTCGCCGATCATGGCCATAGATTGGATCCGATCGAGTAACTCGTGTAGCAATGGAGTCTTGGTGGAGCCCGTATTATTCAAGTATTCGGGATCGGACCGTAGTGCTGATTCCCTGGGATCGTTTGAGGACGCTCCTGGGTCGTGTTCGGCTGAGCCAAATCCGGGCATATTGACCACGTCGGGCTCTAAAGCTGGACCAAGGGTCAAAGTTACCCCGGTAGCGGGATCCACGACTTTCAAAGTCGAGGCTTCGGAACTCGTGGGATCCTCGAGAGGAGATAGGAGCCTTGTCAACACAAGATCTCCCCGAGGGTCAATGGGGAACTTTAGTCTCTCGAATTTTACATCCTGCCCGGTGGTGAAGCTCCCCACCTTGCTAAGGTGGCCGGCCGGATCAGCATGCAGAACGATGCTTCCGAACGTGAAGATCTGTCGAGGGACAAAGATGTCCTTGCTACGGATCTCTTCGCGGATGACTAGTCGCGCCATCAATCCTTCCCGCAATCCTATAATGGAACTCTCAATGAAAGCACCATTGTCGGTGTCAAAACCGGCGGATGTTGGGTAGGGGGTCCCGAACAGTGGACCTTGGATCGATGGGTTGCCGGAGACGAAGGAGACAATGTTTACACAAGTTTGGTCCCTCTTGAAGAGGTAAAAGCCCACGTCATGCTTGATTATATTGATGGAGTATGAGGATTATAGAGTTGATCTACCTCGAGATCATATGAGATAGACCCTAGATGAATCAACCTGCCTATGCGGATGAAACCCTTTAGTTTATATAGACACCACGGGTCCCTAGGGTTACATGCAACCGACCTTGAGTCAAGAGCAGAGACGCCGACCTAGACTATTAGACTTGGATGATACGCCATTCTTCAAAGCTTTACTTCTTGAACACGAAGTCGTCATACAGTCCGGTCTTTGATAATACGACCCATGTGGTCGACCTATAAGAGACGGGCCGACGATCCGAGGACCCCTTAGTCCATGAATCCTTGAGTAGCTCCCGAACTTGCATCCAACACCGATGTACATGGCCTTCGGGAGCTTCTTGCACCCAGAGTGATCAGCTTGCAAGGTGAGTTCCTCCATCTCCCCTTATTTGAGGAACAACGATCCAGTCATTGACCAGATCTCTATTATCGAAGCATCGTGGGGCCCACGACCTCCAAACTTTCCGTTTGAGAATCGATGGAAGCACTCGATACCTATGCGCATTAATGAAGACAAGTAATCTAGGAGTCCCACTCGGAACCTCTTCTTGTAACCGTGAGGAAAAATACCCTTTATAAATGGATCAAATCTGTCCTTGGGTGACCATCAACCCTCACGCACCACCAACAAAAAAACCTAGAGTTCCTGCGCCCAGAGCTATGGCGGATTCCTCCTCGCGTCCCTTTGGCCCTCTCCCGGGAGATTGGGCAAGGTGTTTTGTTTCCCTGCTCTAGTTGCACAACCTTGAAGTACAAGGATATCTTCCCATGTCGGACCTCGCACCCACCCATGCTGGACTGACCTCCACCAATGGTGAGGACTTCGCAGAGAACTTTCCTACCCCGCAAAAGGGCGAAAGGATATGCTTTGTTTCTTTCCTGCTGCGGGGTCTGGGCTTTCCGGTCCACTGCTTCCTAAGGGGCTTACTGGAGTTCTACGAGCTCCATCTCTACAACCTTACCCCTAGCTCAATCCTTCAGATCTCAGCCTTTGTTGCCGTGTGTGAGATGTTCTTGGGCTGCGAGCCCCACTTCGACCTGTGGGGAAAGTACTTCTGCCTTGTTCCCCGAACTAGGGGAACGTTAATTCGGGAAGTGGGCGGAGCCGAAGTGTGGCGTAGAGACGGAACCAGATACCCGGTTCGGGACTCCAATAAAGGAAACCAAGGAGTGGTCTTCGGAATGGTTTTATATCAAAGACATTCCCTTATTCGACCCAGTTCGGAGGGGTCTTCCCGAATACTCCAAGGCTTCCTTGAAGAAGTGGTTCAACTAGTGGCCGATTAGTCTCTCTAAGGCAGAGAGTCCCGAAGTAGATCGACTAGCTGCCAAGGTGAGGTTACTTGCTCACATTGGACTGACCATCGTCGAGCTGATGGCCGCAACACTTACACAGTGCGTCCAACCACTCCAACAATGCACACACCGCTTGTGTCTCTACAATGGGACAAGAGACACTACCCGTTCGAGGCGACAGGGACCGGATAATCAAGGGGCCTTGGCGGCTATTTTGGCCGACCTCTTTAAGGGAGAAAAAGAGAATTTCGTCCACCTTACTATTAGGGACGACTACTCGGTGTATAATCTTGTTGAATGGGTAAGTGTGATCATAGTCCCGTATTTTGGACACTTATGCTTGATTTCACCCACCAATAACCTCTTTCTTTTCTTAACACACTTGGAAGCGTTGGATTGCGAAGATCAATTGTCCCACCCCTCAACCCGAAAACTACTCCCACGATGACGACCCCAAATTCCATGAGGATCCGGAGCTTTCAATTGATTTCGAGGATGGAGTATTTTACCAGGAAAGCGTCGACAAGGTTAAGGTGGCCCTCGAGGCTGACAATCGTGGGCCTCTTCCATCCTCCACCACAAACAAGAGGAAAACCAGTACTTGGAGAGGAGATGTACCTCCCGTTAATCCAAATGTTCCTAGCTCCAACCCTAAATGTCTTCGGTCGACGCGCCAAACTCCGCGGCATTCTACACCGGCTAGGGCTGCATCGACCGATCACAGGATTGCCGGGCAAGGGGGAACGACGGAAAACATATCGGGCGCCCCTTCAACCAAGAGGTATATATATATCGATCATTCCTTTTTCCACAGTAATGACTGCCTTGACCGCTCCTCACCCTTAGCCGAATTATTCAGGAGATGCACGCAACCGTCTTTACCCGAAGACACTTCTGAAGTGTTCGACAACAATCAAAATCCGAGGCCTCGTGCGAACGCACGAGTTCCAAATATGAACTTACTTCCTCACGACTCCGTAGAGTCTTCAGCAACTCATTCCGAAGCTGAAAGATTGATGAATCACCGGCGGCAAAAGGAGTGTTTGCACCACCTTGTTTTTTTGGAACATGAGCTTAATGCATTTAACTCCGCAGATGCGTGCCTTGGGGCTGCGAGAGCCGGACTCAAAGAAGCGGCCAAGTTGATGCCTTCCCACCTTTGGTAAGTCATCGGTTTTTGGTAACCGGACATAAGTTCAGACCCAGTAGCCCTCGAGCCTTAGTTTGGTCGATATGGCCAAATTAAGGGTCGAGTTAATAGTTTACCATCATGCAGGCTCTAAAGAAAGAGAACGAGAATCTGGCCAAGGATTTCGAGCTAAGCCAAGCTGAGTTGCAAGCTAGCAAGGTCGAACTAGAAGCGGTGAAGAAGTTCACTGCAGAAGCACATAGTGAGGAAAATTATTTAGCAGTATGGAGGATTTCCATGGGATTGCCTTTATAACAGAAAAATTTGTCATAACACGTGAATCTATAAGCCAATTGCAAAAAGACCTCGACACATCCCGAGAGTCTCAGAGGTATGCCGAATCCCAGCATGAAGCTGTTCATCGCATATTAAAGCGATGTCATGAAGAAAATAACCAACTCAAGGAGGATAATAAGCGGCAATACGAAGAGATTGAGAACTTGAAATATAAATTGGTGCAAAACCATGAAGAGAATCGGAAATGAAAGGGTGGTATATTCTGTAAATAAAATCCCAAACCTGGAATGTGTTAATTCACATATTGCATTGTTTGTAAAGGTGTGCACTTCCTTTTGACCAGGTCTCTTAACTGGTCACCCTGAGGAAGAGGTGAGCTCTTTTGGGGGGACTTGTTAAAGGAGTTATCCATTGTACATGAAAGAGCTCAAAAAGCTATGAGGAGTATGGTCAAATCGCTATGGCCGAATGAAAGTCATCCGCAGGGGATGGCCGAGCTTGCTGAGCATTTCAAAGGAGCGTGGAGTCGCTTCGAGCTATGGAAGACTTCGGCCTGCCGCGAAGGGTCTCGGGAGGGATGGGCTATGGTGAAGACCTGCTTCACCCAACTGAATCCAGAACACATGGACCGGGTTGGCCCAGCAGGGCCGGATGGCAAAGAGATTCTGCTTCATCTGGTTTACGACCAAGTGATGCCTGCCTCCCGTGTTTCACAATAAGACCGCGCCTTAGATGCTATAATAGATCATCTTGACCACTCGCCTAACGCGTGATGTAATTTTTGTATTCGTGTAGCAAGACACTTCCTTTCGTGTTTGAATATTCTGTCATTAACCGGCCATCGACTTCTACCTCCCCTATCAATAACTAGGCAGTGTTCCGTACTGTGTATCCTATGGAAACAGGAACTAATTTCTGAGAACTTGGAAATCAGGCCATGTTGTGCGAATAGACAAAGAGCGCATGGTAGCGTTATGTTATATTACGATGAGACGTAAGAAACATCTTCCAAAGAAAATAGTTCCTTTATGGGATCCTTTCTTAGGGGTGCTACAGAAAACGTAGGTGCTATAGCTATGTATCCTTGTAGTACGGACAACTACTATTTCGGGATGAATAACTCCCTTTCATGGCGAAGAGTGTCGATTATATGAACCTCATTCATAGCCGACCAAGTTGTATCTTAAGAAACGCTAGCTTTCGGCTTCACCCGTCTGAGGTACGTATCCGGGCGAATCGTTTGTAAGAATCATAGAGGTGCTTCCTTTACCCCCTACCCGAACAGTCAGAAACGTAGGGGATAAGCATAGGAGCAAGGCAACCTAGCTTTGCAAGGATCTTAAGTCCAATCGATGGATATAGTGGCATAGATGTATATTCAGTCGAGGCATACAATAATAAATATGCAGGAGAAATAAATACTTTGGTCGGCTTCGCTATGGAAGCCCCCAGGTGAAACCAGGATAGACACTCTATTTATCATGAATGTATTTCGTTAAATGCTTGAAGCAGTTTGATTGATCGGAACATATCCTGGGAAAATTTAGGTGATCCTACAAAAAGTAAAACAAGAAAAACTTGAAGAAACAAGAAGTGTAAGGTTATGAAGAAGGGAGCTACGTTGGTCTAGCCGTAGAAATGTCGAAGACGAGTTGCATCCCATGGGTTTGGCTGAAGGCAATTATCCTCTGGTTTGTGCAGGTGACAAGCTCCTCCCGCCAGGACTTCAACAATTATAAAAGGGCCCTCCCATTTAGGGCTAAGTTTATGCTTCTGCTTCTCTGGGAGGTGTAGGACAAGTTCACCCATGTTGTATGCCTTTGCTCGGACTTCTTTGCTTTGATAGCGCCGAGCTTGCTATTGATAAAAGGTAGAATGGGCCCAAGTTATGTTGCGCTTGCCTTCCAATGCATCCAAGTCATCTTGCCAATCTAACTCGGCCTCTCTTTCCTCGTACATGCACACCCGAGGTGCGTCGTGGATGATGTCGCAAGGGAGGACCGCTTCGTCCCCATACAACATGAAAAACGGTGTGTACCGTGTTGAGCGATTCCGGGTGGTGTGCAGATCCCATAGCACGAAGTAGATGTCCCCCACCCAGTGGCAGTTGGATTCTATGAGAGATCGGACCGACCGAGGTTTGATACCACTCACGATGAGCCCATTGGCTCGTTTGACTTGGCAGCTTGTTTGGGGGTGATATACCGAGGCATAATCCAGCTTAATGACCAAGTTTGCACATAGATCTTTGACCTCCTAGGTGGTGAAGTTAGATCCATTTTCCGTTATTATGCTATGAAGGACACCATAACAGTGTACAACGTTGGATATGAAATAAATCACCGGCTTTGCTTTGGCAGAGCTTACATGCTTGGCTTTGACCCAATTAGTGAACTTGTTCACCATAACCAGGAGGTACTTCTTTTTCTTGGTCCCCCCTTTAAGTGGTCCGACCATGTACAACCCTAGACTGCAAAAGTCCAGGTGATCGGAATTGTCCAAAGAGCCATTGGGGGCATGTTGGGGAACGTCGCATGGGAAACAAAAAATTTCCTACGCGCACGAAGACCTATCATGGTGATGTCCATCTACGAGAGGGGATGAGTGATCTACGTACCCTTGTAGATCGTACAGCAGAAGCGTTAGTGAACACGGTTGACGTAGTGGAACGTCCTCAGGTCCCTCGATCCGCCCCGCGAACAATCCCGCGATCAGTCCCACGATCTAGTACCGAACGGACGGCACCTCCGCGTTCAGCACACGTACATCTCGATGATGATCTCGGCCTTCTTGATCCAGCAAGAGAGACGGAGAGGTAGAAGAGTTCTCCAGCAGCGTGACGGCGCTCCGGAGGTTGGTGATGACCTTGTCTCTGCAGGGCTCCGCCCGAGCTCCGCAGAAACGCGATCTAGAGGAAAAACCGTGGAGGTATGTGGTCGGGCTGCCGTGGAAAAGTCGTCTCAAATCAGCCCTAAAACCTCCATATATATAGGTGGGAGGGAGGGGACCTTGCCTTGGGGCTCAAGGAGCCCCAAGGGGGTCGGCCGAGTCCAAGGGGGAAGGCTCCCCCCCAAACCGAGTTGGACTTGGTTTGGTGATTGGGAGTCCTTCCTTCCCTTCCCACCTCCTCTTTTTTTTCTTTTCTCTTTGATTTTCTTTCCTAGGCGCATAGGGCCCGTTTGGGTTGTCGCACCAGCCCACTAAGGGCTGGTGTGCCACCCTCAAGGCCTATGGGCTTCCCCGGGGTGGGTTGCCCCCCGGTGAACTCCCGGAACCCATTCGTCATTCCCGGTACATTCCCGGTAACTCCGAAAACCTTCCGGTAATCAAATGAGGTCATCCTATATATCAATCTTCGTTTCTGGACCATTCCGGAAACCCTCGTGACGTCCGTGATCTCATCCGGGACTCCGAACAACATTCGGCAACCAACCATATAACTCAAATACGCATAAAACAACGTCGAACCTTAAGTGTGCAGACCCTGCGGGTTCGAGAACTATGTAGACATGACCCGAGAGACTCCTCGTTCAATATCCAATAGCGGGACCTAGATGCCCATATTGGATCCTACATATTCTACGAAGATCTTATCGTTTGAACCTTAGTGCCAAGGATTCATATAATCCCGTATGTCATTCCCTTTGTCCTTCGGTATGTTACTTGCCCGAGATTCGATCGTCAGTATCCGTATACCTATTTCAATCTCGTTTACCGGCAAGTCTCTTTACTCGTTCCGTAATACAAGATCCCGCAACTTACACTAAGTTACATTGCTTGCAAGGCTTGTGTGTGATGTTGTATTACCGAGTGGGCCCCGAGATACCTCTCCGTCACACGGAGTGACAAATCCCAGTCTTGATCCATACTAACTCAACTAGCACCTTCGGAGATACCTGTAGAGCATCTTTATAGTCACCCAGTTACGTTGCAACGTTTGATACACACAAAGCATTCCTCCGGTGTTAGTGAGTTATATGATCTCATGGTCATAGGAACAAATACTTTGACACGCAGAAAGCAGTAGCAACAAAATGACACGATCAACATGCTACGTCTATTAGTTTGGGTCTAGTCCATCACGTGATTCTCCTAATGACGAGATCCAGTTATCAAGCAACAACACTTTGTTCATAATCAGAAGACACTGACTATCTTTGATCAACTGGCTAGCCAACTAGAGGCTTGCTAGGGACGGTGTTTTGTCTATGTATCCACACATGTAAATGAGTCTTCATTCAATACAATTATAGCATGAATAATAAACGATTATCTTGATACAGGAGTTATAATAATAACTATATTTATTATTGCCTCTAGGGCATAATTCCAACAGTCTCCCACTTTCACTAGAGTCAATAATCTAGCCCTCACATCATCATGTGAATTACATTGTAATAAATCTAACACCCATACAGTTCTGGTGTTGATCATGCTTTGGCCGTGGAAGAGGTTTAGTCAGTGGGTCTGCTACATTCAGATCCGTGTGCACTTTGCATATATTTACGTCCTCTCCCTCGACGTAGTCGCGGATGAGGTTTAAGCGTTGTTTGATGTGTCTGGTCTTCTTGTGAAACCATGGTTCCTTTGCTAAGGCAATGGCACCCGTGTTGTCACAGAACAAGGTTATTGGATTCAGTGCGCTTGGCACCACTCCAAGATCCGTCATGAACTGCTTCATCGAGACACCCTCCTTAGCTGCCTCCGAGGCAGCCATGTACTCCGCTTCACATGTAGAATCTGCTACGACGCTTTGCTTGGAAATGCACCAGCTTACCGCACCCCCATTAAGAATAAATACGTATCCGGTTTGCGACTTAGAGTCGTCCGGATCTGTGTCAAAGCTTGCATCGACGTAACCTTTTACGGCGAGCTCTTCGTCACCTCCATACACGAGAAACATCTCCGTAGTCCTTTTCAGGTACTTCAGGATATTCTTGACCGCTGTCTAGTGATCCACTCCTGGATTACTCTGGAACCTACCCGCCATACTTATGGCCAGGCTAACATCCGGTCTAGTGCACATCATTGCATACATGATAGAACCTATGGCTGAAGCATAGGGGACGGAGCGCATATGCTCTCTATCTTCATCAGTTGCTGGGCACTGAGTCTTACTCAATCTCGTACCTTGTAAAACTGGCAAGAACCCTTTCTTGGACTGTTCCATTTTGAACCTCTTCAAAACTGGCAAGAACCCTTTCTTGGACTGTTCCATTTTGTGAAAGTCCTATCAGGCGTTTTGATCTATCCCTATAGATCTTAATGCCTAGAATGTAAGCAGCTTCTCCTAGGTCTTTCATAGAGAAACTTTTATTCAAGTAACCTTTTATGCTCTCCAAAAGCTCTACGTTGTTCCCAATCAGTAATATGTCATCCACATATAATATTAGAAACGCCACAGAGCTCCCACTCACTTTCTTGTAAATACAAGATTCTCCAACCACTTGTATAAACCCAAATGCTTTGATCACCTCATCAAAGCGTTTGTTCCAACTCCGAGATGCTTGCACCAGTCCATAAATGGATCGCTGGAGCTTGCACACCTTGTTAGCATTCTTAGGATCGACAAAACCTTCGGGTTGTATCATATACAACTCTTCCTTAAGGAAACCGTTAAGGAACGCCGTTTTGACATCCATCTGCCAGATTTCATAATCGAAAAATGCAGCTATTGCTAACATGATTCTGACGGACTTAAGCATCTCTACGGGTGAGAATGTCTCATCGTAGTCAACTCCTTGAACTTGTGAAAAACCCTTTGCCACAAGTCGAGCTTTATAAACGGTCACATTGCCGTCAGCGTCCGTCTTCCTCTTAAAGATCCATTTGTTCTGAATAGCCTTGCGGCCCTCAGGTAGTACCTCCAAAGTCCACACTTTGTTCTCATACATGGATCCTATCTCGGACTTCATGGCTTCTAGCCATTTGTTGGAATCTGGGCCCACCATTGCTTCTTCATAATTTGCAGGTTCATTGTTGTCTAACAACATGATTGATAAGACGGGATTACCGTACCACTCTGGAGCAGCACGTGGTCTCGTCGACCTGTGTGGTTCGACAGAAACTTGAACCGGAGTTTCATGATCATCATCATTAACTTCCTCCTCAACCGGCCTCGCAATGACAGAGGTTTCCCCTTGCCCTGCGCCACCATCCAGAGGGATGAGAGGTTCGACAACCTCGTCAAGTTCTATCTTCCTCCCACTCAATTCTCTCGAGAGAAACTCCTTCTCGAGAAAAGCTCCGTTTTTAGCAACAAACACTTTGCCCTCGGATTTGAGATAGAAGGTGTACCCAACTGTCTCTTTTGGGTAACCTATGAAGACACACTTTTCCGCTTTGGGTTCCAGCTTTTCAGGCTGAAGCTTTTTGACATAAGCATCACATCCCCAAACTTTAAGAAACGACAACTTTGGCCTTTTGCCATACCACAGTTCATATGGTGTCGTCTCAACGGATTTTCATGGTGCCCTATTTAAAGTGAATGCAGCTGTCTCTAATGCATAACCCCAAAACGATAACGGCAAATCGGTAAGAGACATCATAGATCGCACCATCACTAATAAAGTACGATTACGACGTCCGGACACACCATTACGCTGTGGTGTTCCAGGCGGTGTTAACTGTGAAACAATTCCACATTGTCTTAAGTGAGCACCAAACTCGAAACTCAGATATTCACCCCCACGATCAGACTGTAGGAACTTGATCTTCTTGTTACAATGATTTTCAACTTCACTCTGAAATTGCTTGAACTTTTCAAATGTTTCAGACTTGTGCTTCATCAAGTAGACATAACCATATCTACTCAAATCGTCAGTGAAGGTGAGAAAATAACGATATCTGCCGCGTGCCTCCACGCTCATCGGACCACACACATCGGTATGTATGATTTCCAACAAGTCACTTGCACGCTCCATTGTTTCGGAGAACGGAGTCTTAGTCATCTTGCCCATGAGGCATGGTTCGCACGTGTCAAGTGAATCAAAGTCAAGTGACTCCAAAAGTCCATCAGCATGGAGTTTCTTCATGCGCTTTACACCAATATGACCTAAGCGGCAGTGCCACAAAAATATGGCGCTATCATTGTTAACTCTAACTCTTTTGGTCTCAATGTTATGTATATGCGTGTCGCTATCAAGATTCAATATGAACAATCCTCTCACATTAGGTGCATGACCATAAAAGATGTTACTCATAGAAATAGAACAACCATTATTCTATGACTTAAAAGAGTAACCGTCTCGCAATAAACAAGATCCAGATATAATGTTCATGCTCAACGCACGCACTAAATAACAATGATTTAAGTTCATCACTAATCCTGATGGTAACTGAAGTGAAACTGTGCCGACGGCGATTGCATCAACCTTGGAACCATTTCCTACGCGCATCGTCACTTCATCTTTCGCCAGCCTTCGTCTATTCCGCAGTTCCTGTTTCGAGTTGCAAATATGAGCAACAGAACCGGTATCGAATACCCAGGCACTACTACGAGAGCCGGTTAAGTACACATCAATAACATGTATATCAAATATACCTAATTTTTCTTTGGCCGCCTTCTTATCTGCCAGATACTTGGGGCAATTGCACTTCCAGTGACCCATACCCTTGTAATAGTAACACTCCGTTTCAGGCTTAGGTCCAGCTTTGGGTTTCTTCGTCGGATTGGCAACAGGCTTGCCGCTCCTTTTTGAATTACCCTTCTTGCCTTTGCCGTTTCTCTTGAAACTAGTGGTCTTATTCACCATCAACACTTGATGTTCTTTACGGAGTTCAGACACTGCGACTTTCAGCATCGCAAACAACTCGCCGGGTGACTTGTTCATCCCTTGCATGTTGTAGTTCAACACAAAGCCTTTATAGCTTGGCGGCAGTGATTGAAGGATTCTGTCAGTGATAGCCTCTTGCGGGAGTTCAATCCCCAGCTCAGCTAGACGGTTTGAGTACCCAGACATTTTGAGCACATGTTCACTGACAGACGAGTTCTCCTCCATCTTGCAAGGTAGAATTTTTCGAAGGTCTCATACCTCTCGATCCGGGCGTTCTTCTGAAAGATAAACTTCAACTCCTGGAACATCTCAAATGCTCCATGACGCTCAAAGCGACGTTGAAGTCCCGGTTCTAAGCCATACAAGACTGCACATTGAACTACTGAGTAGTCCTCCTTACGTGTTAACCAAGCGTTCTTAACATCCCGATCAGCCGTAGCGGGCGGTTCATCTCCTAGCGCAGCATTAAGGACATAATCCTTCTTCCCAGCTTGTAAGATTAGCTTAAGATTATGAGCCCAGTCTACAAAGTTGCTTCCATCATCTTTCAACTTAGCTTTCTCTAGGAATGTATTAAAATTCAGGGTGACTGTCGCGTGAGCCATGATCTACAACACAAATATATTCAAAGTGGACTTAGACTATGTTCAAGATAATTAGAGTTTAACTTAATCAAATTATTCGCTAAACTCCCACTCAAAAAGTACATCTCTCTAGTCATTTGAGTGGTTCATGATCCACTTACACTAGCTAAAGTCCGATCATCACGTGAGTTGAGTATAGTTTCAGTGGTAAGCATCCCTATGCTAATCATATCATCTATATGATTCATGATCGACCTTTCGGTCTCATGTGTTCCGAGGCCATGTCTGCACATGCTAGGCTCGTCAAGCTTAACCCGAGTGTTCCGCGTGCGCAACTGTTTTGCACCCGTTGTATGTGAACGTTGAGTCTATCACACCCGATCATCACGTGGTGTCTCGAAACGACGAACTGTAGCAATGGTGCACAGTCGGGGAGAACACAATTTCGTCTTGAAATTTTAGTGAGAGATCACCTCATAATGCTACCGTCGTTCTAAGCAAAATAAGGTGCATAAAAGGATTAACATCACATGCAATTCATAAGTGACATGATATGGCCATCATCACGTGCTTCTTGATCTCCACCACCAAAGCACCGGCACGATTTTCTTGTCACCGGCGCCACACCATGATCTCCATCAACGTGTTGCCATCGGGGTTGTCGTGCTACTCATGCTATTACTACTAAAGCTACATCCTAGCAAAATAGTAAACGCATCTGCAAGCACAAACGTTAGTATAAAGACAACCCTATGGCTCCTGCCGGTTGCCGTACCATCGACGTGCAATTCGATATTTTCTATTACAACATGATCATCTCATACATCCAATATATCACATCACATCGTTGGCCATATCACATCACAAGCATACCCTGCAAAAACATGTTAGACGTCCTCTAATTTTGTTGTTGCATGTTTTACGTGGTGACCATGGGTATCTAGTAGGATCGCATCTTACTTACGCAAACACCACAACGGAGATATATGAGTTGCTATTTAACCTCATCCAAGGACCTCCTCGGTCAAATCCGATTCAACTAAAGTTGGAGAAACCGACACTTGCCAGTCATCTTTGAGCAACGGGGTTACTCGTAGCGATGAAACCAGTCTCTCGTAAGCGTACGAGTAATGTCGGTCCAAGCCGCTTCAATCCAACAATACCGCGGAATCAAGAAAAGACTAAGGAGGGCAGAAAAACGCACATCACCGCCCACAAAAACTTTTGTGTTCTACTCGAGAAGACATCTACGCATGAACCTAGCTCATGATGCCACTGTTGGGGAACGTCGCATGGGAAACAAAAAATTTCCTACGCGCACGAAGACCTATCATGGTGATGTCCATCTACGAGAGGGGATGAGTGATCTACGTACCCTTGTAGATCGTACAGCAGAAGCGTTAGTGAACGCGGTTGATGTAGTGGAACGTCCTCACGTCCCTCGATCCGCCCCGCGAACAATCCCGCGATCAGTCCCACGATCTAGTACCGAACGGACGGCACCTCCGCATTCAGCACACGTACAGCTCGACGATGATCTCGGCCTTCTTGATCCAGCAAGAGAGACGGAGAGGTAGAAGAGTTATCCGGCAGCGTGACGGCGCTCCGGAGGTTGGTGATGACCTTGTCTCAGCAGGGCTCCGCCCGAGCTCCGTAGAAACGCGATCTAGAGGAAAAACCGTGGAGGTATGTGGTCGGGCTGCCGTGGAAAAGTCGTCTCAAATCAGCCCTAAAACCTCCGTATATATAGGTGGGAGGGAGGGGACCTTGCCTTGGGGCTCAAGGAGCCCCAAGGGGGTCGGCCGAGTCCAAGGGGGAAGGCTCCCCCCCAAACCGAGTTGGACTTGGTTTGGTGGGTGGGAGTCCTTCCTTCCCTTCCCAGCTCCTCTTTTTTTTTTCTCTTTGCTTTTCTTTCCTAGGCGCATAGGGCCCTTTTGGGCTGTCCCACCAGCCCACTAAGAGCTGGTGTGCCACCCTCAAGGCCTATGGGCTTCCCCGGGGTGGGTTGCCCCCCCGGTGAACTCCCGGAACCCATTCGTCATTCCCGGTACATTCCCGGTAACTCCGAAAACCTTCCGGTAATCAAATGAGGTCATCCTATATATCAATCTTCGTTTCCGGACCATTCCGGAAACCCTCGTGACGTCCGTGATCTCATCCGGGACTCCGAACAACATTCGACAACCAACCATATAACTCAAATACGCATAAAACAACGTCGAACCTTAAGTGTGCAGACCCTGCGGGTTCGAGAACTATGTAGACATGACCCGAGAGACTCCTCGGTCAATATCCAATAGCGGGACCTGGATGCCCATATTGGATCCTACATATTCTACGAAGATCTTATCGTTTGAACCTCAGTGCCAAGGATTCATATAATCCCGTATGTCATTCCCTTTGTCCTTCGGTATGTTACTTTCCCGAGATTCGATCGTCAGTATCCGTATACCTATTTCTCGTTTACCGGCAAGTCTCTTTACTCGTTCCGTAATACAAGATCCCGCAACTTACACTAAGTTACATTGCTTGCAAGGCTTGTGTGTGATGTTGTATTACCGAGTGGGCCCCGAGATACCTCTGTGTCACACGGAGTGACAAATCCCAGTCTTGATCCATACTAACTCAACTAACACCTTCGGAGATACCTATAGAGCATCTTTATTGTCACCCAGTTACGTTGCGACGTTTGATACACACAAAGCATTCCTCCGGTGTTAGTGAGTTATATGAGCTCATGGTCATAGGAACAAGTACTTTGACACGCAGAAAACAGTAGCAACAAAATGACACGATCAACATGCTACGTCTATTAGTTTGGGTCTAGTCCATCACGTGATTCTCCTAATGACGTGATCCAGTTATCAAGCAACAACACTTTGTTCATAATCAGAAGACACTGACTATCTTTGATCAACTGGCTAGCCAACTAGAGGCTTGCTAGGGACGGTGTTTTGTCTATGTATCCACACATGTAAATGAGTCTTCATTCAATACAATTATAGCATGGATAATAAACGATTATCTTGATACAGGAATTATAATAATAACTATATTTATTATTGCCTCTAGGGCATAATTCCAACAGGGCATGTGGCTTTGATTTGCAAACAGTCGACACCCTACACAATGCTGAACGAGTGTGTGGGTGTATTCTCGGGTTGTGGGCTAGAAGAACCCGACTCTAAAAGCCTTGTTGACTGATGACCCACAAGTATAGGGGATCAATCGTAGTCCTTTCGATAAGTAAGAGTGTCGAACCCAACGAGGAGCAGAAGGATCTGACAAGTGGTTTTCAGGAAGGAAATATCTGCAAGTATTGAAATTGTCGGTAACAAGTGATTGTGTGGTGAGATGATTCATAGCGAGCAACAAGTAACAAAAGTAGCAACGGTGCAACAAAGTGGCCCAATCCCTTTTGTAGCAAGGGACAAGCCTGGACAAAGTCTTATAGGAGGAAAAACGCTCCCAAGGACACACGGGAATTTCTGTCATGCTAGTTTCATCAGGTTCATATGATTTGCGTTTGTTACTTTGCTAGTTTGATATGTGGGTGGACCGGCGCTTGGGTACTGCCCTTACTTGGACAAGCATCCCACTTATGATTAACCCCTCTCGCAAGCATCCGCAACTACGAAAGAAGAATTAAGACAAAGTCTAACCATAGCATTAAACTAGTGGATCCAAATCAGCCCCTTACGAAGTAACGCATAAACTAGGGTTTAAGCTTCTGTCACTCTAGCAACCCATCATGTACTTACTACTTCCCAATGCCTTCCTCTAGGCCCAAATAATGGTGAAGTGTTATGTAGTCGATGTTCACATAACACCACCAGTGGAAAAACAACATACACCATATCAAGATACCGAACGAATACTAAATTCACATGACTATGATTAGCATGACTTATCCCATGTCCTCAGGAACAAAAGTAACTACTCACAAAGCATAATCATAATCATGATCATAGGTGTAATGAGTAGCATCAAGGATCTGAACATAAACTCTTCCACCAAGCAATCCAACTAGCATCAACTACAAAGAGTAATCAACACTACTAGCAACCTTACAAGTACCAATCGGAGTCGCGAGACGAAGATTGGTTACAAGAGATAAACTAGGGTTTGGAGATGAGATGATTCTGATGAAGATGTTGATGGTGACGAGTCCCCGGCAGGATTTTCCTGCCGGAGCTCTAGATTGGTTCTGCTCAAGTTCCGCCTCGTGGCGGCGGCGAAACCACGAAAAAGCTCCCGTCAGATTTTTTTTCTGGACGAAACCCTCCATATAGAAAAAGAGGGGGGCAAGTGGGCCAGAGGGTGTCCAGAAGCCCCCATGGCGCGACCTGGGGGGGGGGGGTGGACGCGCCGTTCAGGTTTGTGGCCACCCCCTGGCGGCCCTCTGGCGCTTCTTCGACCCAGTATTTTTATATATTTGGAAAAAATCTCCGTTGATTTTCACGGCGTTTGGAGTTGCGCAGAATATGTATCTCAAGTTTGCTCCACTTTCAGGACAGAATTCCAGTTGCCGGTATTCTCCCTCTTCATGTAAACCTTGCAAAATAAGAGAGAAAGGGCATAAAAATAGTACCGTGAAGTGAAATAACAGAAAAAGAAGCGATAAATATCAACATGAAAACATGATGCAAAATGGACGTATCAACTCGCCCAAGCTTAGACCTCGCTTGTCCTCAAGCGAAAGCCTAGCTCAATAAATATGTCCACATGTTTAGGGAGAGAGGTGTCGACAAAACAAGATACGAACATGCATGCATCATGATCAAGCTCAGAACAACAATACCAACATATAATCTCTCATGCAAAGTGATAATTCCTTCACAAAGTAAAGCATGGATCAAGAACCTTACCGAGAAGTAACAACCGATAGCCTTTAGTCATTGAAGCAATTGCAATTTATCACAACATCATAAAGAGTCAAATAAGAGCTTGTAAAGCAAATCCACATACTCAATCATTCTTTCGTTCTCTACAATTTCTACAACTCACGTGGTACTCATGAGATCAAAGTTTCAGCTGAGCACAGAGAAAGATAGGGGCTTATATTTGCCTCCTAACTACTTACCTCAAGGGTAATGTCAACAATAATAATTCATGGATACCTACCTCCAAGTTGACATATGAATATAGATCTTTCCCAAGCATGTGACGGTAGCCAAGACAAAGGCAAAATAAGGAATTGGTGAAGATCACCATGACTCTTTCAAGGGCAAAAAGTAAAGGTACAAGATAGGCCCATCGTAGAGGGAAGCAGAGGTTGTCATGCACTTTTGAGGTTTGGATGCGTGTCCTCTTAGTGCGGAGGAACGTTACTTTATATTGCCTCCTGTGATAAAGAACTTTATTATGCACTATGTCACTTTTATGTCTTCCTCATCACAGGTTCGTATAAAGCATATTTTACACACACTAATAGATCAAACATATTAGAGAGCAATTTTTATTGCTTGCACCGATGACAACTTACTTGAGGGATCTTATTCAATCCATAGGTAGGTATGGTGGACACTCATGGCAAAACTGGTTTGAAGGTTTATGGATGCACAAGTAGTATCTCTACGTGGTGCGGGAGTTTTGGCTAAAATGAGGTGGAAGCAATCGTCACATGCTAAGGGATCTCTAATCATATAACATTGTTCAGAGCCAAGCAAACACAATTCATTATGTTGTCTTCCTTGTCCAACATCTACTTCTAGGCATGTAATAGTTTAGTGAGTGTTCACAATCATAGATGGTGTCAGAGATGATATATTTATATGTGAACCTCTCCTTCCTTATCAATTCCTATTAATTGCAAAAATGACCAAGGTCTACGTTTTCCTACCCTCAATAAGCTTCAATCCTCATTCTTTTTATATATGAAGCTATCACTTCCCATAAGATCATTACATGATCTTTCATGCCTTTGTTCTATTCTCACTCTTTTGATCATGGCAAGAGGCAAAGCCCTTCAACTAAGACACTCTTTATTATATGGCTCACGAGCAAGAATACATCGGGGGTGACACAAAGCAAAACTCAAGACTAAAACACTAAGACTTTTAAACTACTAGAGAAAAAGAAAACTGAAAAGGAAAACTAAAACACAGGTAAAGATAAAAGATGTGATAGTGATACGATACCTGGGCAACTCCCCCAAGCTTGGCAAAAGCCAAGGAGCTTGCCCATACCAATGCTCAGTTGTCTTCCTTTGGTGGTGATGGTGGAGTTGCTGCAACCTTTGATTCCAAGAGGGCCATCAGTCTTCGATTTATACTTTGGAGATCTGTGATATGTTTGTCCAACAAAACAACTTCACGAGTGAGACAAGTATTGCGAGCACGAGTTGTTTCACAAAACCTCAAGAGTTCAATCAAAGATGGAGACAGTAGGTGGAGGTAAGGTTGGAGGAAATCCACTTCTTCAACTTCTTCCTTGTTGAGCACAGATTGCACTTCGTCCCATGTATGATCCTTCTCCTTAGCCTTGCCCTTGATTTCTTTAGGTAGCCTCTCCTTATCCTCCATGACCTCCATCCTTTTCAGATCAGCATGAACTTCTCCATAGATTTGACGGAGGTTGTTCTCCCCCACAGATTCCTGGGACGACATCTTGACCTAGATGTGCGGCAGAAAACAGGCTCGAAACGAAAAAACAGAGGAAATCTACGTGATGCAGGGGTCAGACCAAATGGAAGTATATATAATGATTTTTTCCAGACCAGAAGGAGTACCCTGCACGAAAAAGGAGTCCGAGAGGTGCACGAGGTGGCCACATGCCCTCACGGCGCGGTCAGGGGGTGGGCTCGCGCCGTGCACGCTTGTCGCCTCCTCGCGCACTTTCCGGACTACTTCCAATTTTTGTATTTTTTCAAATATTCCAAAACGGAGAAAATTTCCTATGGGGAACGTTTTGGACTCTGTTTTCTTACCGAATCTCATACCTCTTCGTTTTCGGAGTCTGAAACAGGCTGATAAATGTCCCTTAGGTATTCTTCCGGAGTTATGGTATTGATGATATTGCTTTCAACATTTATGGGAGTACCTGAGATATAATGTTTGATTCTCTACCCATTTATCACTCTCGAACAATTACCTTCCGTGTTGTTGATCTTGATAGCACCGGAACGATATACTTCCTCAACAACATAGGGACCTTCCCATTTAGAGAGAAGCTTGCCTGCAAAGAATCTTAAACGAGAGTTATATAGCAAGACATAATCACCTACATTGAACTCTCGCTTTTGTATCCTCTTATCATGCCACCTCTTAACCTTCTCTTTGAAAAGCTTGGCATTCTCATATGCCTGAGTTCTCCACTCATGAAGCGAGCTAATATCAAATAACCTCTTCTCACCGGCAAGTTTGAAATCAAAGTTGAGCTCTTTGATTACCCAATAAGCTTTATGCTCTAGCTCAAGAGGTAAATGACATGCTTTATCGTACACCATTTTGTATGGAGACATGCCCATGGGATTCTTATAGGCAGTTCTATAAGCCCACAATGCATCATCGAGCTTCTTAGACCAATTCTTTCTAGACCTGTTGACAGTCTTTTGCAGAATTAGTTTAATCTCTCTGTTGCTTAGCTCTACTTGACCACTGGACTGAGGGTGATAGGGAGACGCAATTCTATGGTTGACATCGTACTTAGCAAGTGTTTTATGGAAAGCACCATGAATGAAGTGTGAACCACCATCGGTCATTAGATATCTAGGGACTCCAAATCTAGGGAAGATAACTTCTTTCAGCATCTTGATAGAGGTGTTGTGATCAGCACTACTAGTGGGGATAACTTCTACCCACTTAGTGACGTAATCAACAACAACTAAGATATGCGTATACCCGTTGGATTTGGGAAAAGGTCCCATATAATCAAAGGCCCAGACATCAAATGGTTCAATGACAAGTGAATAGTTCATAGGCATTTCCTGACATTTGCTAATATTACCTATTCTTTGACATTCGTCACATGACAAGACAAACTTGCGGGCATCCTTGAAGAGAGTGGGCCAATAGAAACCTGATTGCAATACCTTGTGTGCAGTTCTATCTCCCGCATGGTGTCCTCCGTAGGCCTTAGAGTGACACTTCTGTAGGATCTGTCCCTGTTCATGTTCAGGTACACAACGTCTAATAACACCATATACTCCTTCCTTATAAAGGTGAGGATCATCCCAAAAGTAATGTCTCAAGTCAAAGAAGAATTTCTTCTTTTGCTGGTACGTGAAACTAGGTGGTATATATTTGGCAACGATATAGTTTGCATAATCTGCATACCACGGTGCACTACGTGAAGCATTGATGACATTCAATTGCTCGTCGGGTAAGTTATCATTGATAGGTTGTGGGTCATCAAGAACGTTGTCCAACCTAGACAAGTTATCTGCTACGGGGTTATCAGCACCCTTTGTGTCGACAACGTGCAAATCAAATTCTTGTAGCAAGAGAACCCATCTGATAAGTCTAGGTTTAGCGTCCTTCTTCTCCATTAGGTATTTAATAGCAGCATGATCAGTGTGAATAGTGACTTTGGAATCAACTATGTAAGACCTGAACTTTTCACATGCAAACACGACTGGTAAAAATTCCTTCTCCGTAGTGGCATAGTTTCTTTGGGCACTATCTAGAGTTTTACTAGCGTAGTGAATAACATTCAACTTCTTATCAACTCTTTGCCCTAGGACAACACCAACAACATAATCACTAGCATCACACATGATCTCAAAAGGCAAGTTCCAATCAGGTGGTTGAACAATAGGTGCAGTTATCAAAGCCCTCTTAAGTATTTCGAAGGATCCCTCACAATCATCGTCAAAGACAAAAGGAATATCCTTTTGCAAGAGATTTGTAAGAGGCCTCAAAATCTTAGAGAAGTCTTTAATGAACCTTCTATAGAAACCAGGATGACCAAGGAAACTTCTTATTCCTCTGATATCTGTGGGGTATGGCATTTTCTCGATTGCATCAACCTTAGCCTTATCGACTTCAATACCTCTTTTAGAAATTTTATGTCCTAAGACGATGCCTTCATTAAACATAAAGTGGCACTTCTCCCAATTCAAGACAAGGTTGGTGTCTCTACATCTCTGTAAGACTCGATCAAGGTTGCTGAGGCAATCATCAAAGGAAGACCCGTAAAGGGAGAAGTCATCCATGAAAACCTCAACAATCTTTTCACAAAAGTCAGAAAATATAGCCATCATACATCTTTGAAAGGTGGCAGGTGCATTACATAAGCCAAAAGGCATACATCTATAAGCAAAGGTACCGAAAGGGCAGCTGAAAGTGGTCTTCTCCTGATCAGATTGTGCAACTGGTATTAGGGAGAAACCAGAATAATCGTCTAGAAAGCAGAAGTGTGTGTGTTTGGACAGTCTTTCTAGCATTTGGTCGATAAAAGTTAAAGGGTAATGATCTTTCCTAGTGGCCTTATTCAACTTCCTAAAATCAATCACCATCCTAGAGCCAGTAATAATCCTCTGTGGGATCAATTCATTCTTATCATTAGGGACAACAGTGATGCCTCCCTTCTTAGGAACGCAATGCACCGGACTCGCCCAATCGCTATGAGCAACATGATAAATAATACCCGCTTCCAGGAGCTTTAGTATTTCTTTTCTTACTACTTCTTTCATCTTAGGATTCAATCTCCTTTGATGATCATCAACTGGTTTGAATTCAGGATCAGTTTTGATCTTGTGCTGGCATAGAGTGGGACTAATGCCCTTAAGATCATCAAGAGTATATCCTATAGCAGCACGGTGCTTCCTCAGAGTTTTTAGTAACTTCTTTTCTTCCTGCTCTAAGAGGCTAGCACTAATAATAACAGGATATATCACCTTTTCATCAAGATAGGCATACTTAAGAGTATCAGGCAACTGTTTAAGCTCGAACATAGGATCACCCTTTGGTTGGGGTGGATCCCCAAGCAGTTCAACATGCAAGTTATTCTTAAGGATAGGATATTGTTCTAAGACAACTCTATCTATTTCATCCCTTTCATCCATATGCATATCATTTTCATGCTCAAGCAAGTATTGCTCTAAGGGATCAGTAGGAGGCACGACAATAGAGGCTAAGGCAATAGTTTCATCCCTACTAGGCAACTCCTTTTCATGAGGTTGTCTACCAAACTTAGAGAAATTGGACTCATGTGACACTCCTTCAAAGCCAACAATGACAGTTTGCTTCTCAAAGTCAATATGAGCATTGACGGTATTGAGACAAGGTCTACCAAATATGATGGGACAAAATATATCTTGTGCGGTAGCAAGAAGGAGGAAATCAGCAGGATACTTCCTTTTACCACACAAGACTTCAACATCCCTAACAATTCCCACAGGGCAGATAGTATCTCTATTGGCAAGCTGAATAGTGACATCTATAGGTTCTATCTCAACAGATGCAATCTCAACTTTGACTTCATCGTATAAGGATTGAGGTATTGCACTAACACTAGCACCCAAGTCACATAAACCATGATAACAATGATCTCCTATCTTAACAGAAACCACAAGCATGCCAACAACATGCCTATGTTTGTCTCTAGCGTGAGGTTTAGCAATTCTAGCAGCATCTTCACAAAAGTGAATATTATGTCCCTCAACTTCTTCAGACAGAAGATCTTTGATAATAGCAATGCTAGGTTCAACTCTAATTTGCTCAGGGGGTGTAGGTGTTCTAATATAGCCTCTACGTATCATAGTTGAAGCTTTAGAATGATCCTTTATCCTAACGGGGAAAGGTGGTTTCTCAATGTAAGCACTGGGTACCGCAGGATCATTATAGGCAATGACTTTCTCTTCAACTGGAGTTGGTTTAACTACATTGACTTCTAAAGGAGGGTGAAATTTAAACCACTTCTATTTGGGGATATCAATATGAGCAGCAAAGGATTCACACAATGAAGCTACTATCTCAGAGTCAAGTCCATACTTAGCGCTAAAGTCACAAAAAGTAATTGTCTCAACAAAGGATTTAACGCAATCAAACATTAAATTCATACCTGACTCCTTACCTTCTTCAAGCTCCCAATCTTTCGAGTCGCGTTTAATTCTCTCCAATAGGATCCACTTGAAGTCAATATCTCTCTTCATAAAAGAACTGCTACGAGAAGTGTCAAGCATGGTGCGATCATCATGAGAAAGCCGAGCATAGAAGTTCTGAATGATAATTTCTCTCGAGAGCTCATGATTGGGGAATGAATATAGCATTGATTTAAGCCTCCCCCAAGGTTGAGCGATGCTTTGTCTGTCACGAGGCCAAAAAATATAAATATAATTCCGATCACGATGTACTAAATGCATAGGATAAAACTTTTGATGAAATTCCAATATCAACCGATTGTAGTCCCATGATACAGTATCATCACATAGCCTATACCATGTCAACGCCTTATCCTTCAAAGATAAAGGAAAGGCCTTCTTCTTGACCTCATCCTCGGGCACACCTGCAAGCTTAAATAAACCACAAACTTCATCTACATAGAATAGATGCAAGTCTGGATGTGATGTTCCATCTCCTGTAAAAGGATTAGCCAACAGTTTCTCAAGCATACCCAAAGGAAATTCAAAGCAAATATTTTCAGTAGGTGCAGCAGGTTGAGGAGCACCCATTCATGCTTCCGTTCGAGGTGAAGATACCCCGAACAAGCCCCTCAAAGGATTAGTATCCAGAGTGACAAGTGACAATAAATTTCAGCACACTATATGAATGTTTCCTTACCAAGTTCCACTTACCAAAGGCGCTTCACTCCCCGGCAACGGCGCCAGAAAAGAGTCTTGATGACACACAAGTATAGGGGATCAATTGTAGTCCTTTCGATAAGTAAGAGTGTCAAACCCAACGAGGAGCAGAAGGATCTGACAAGTGGTTTTCAGCAAGGAAAAATCTACAAGCACTGAAATTGTCGGTAACACGTGATTGTGTGGTGAGATGATTCGTAGCAAGCAACAAGTAACAAAAGTAGCAATGGTGCAGCAAAGTGGTCCAATCGCTTTTATAGCAAGGGACAAGCCTGGACAAAGTCTTATAGGAGGAAAAACGCTCCCGAGGACACACGGGAATTTCTGTCATGCTAGTTTCATCATGTTCATATGATTCACGTTCGTTACTTTGATAGTTTGATATGTGGGTGGACCGACGCTTGGGTACTTCCCTTACTTGGAAAAGCATCCCACTTATGATTAACCCCTCTCGCAAGCATCCGCAACTACGAAATAAGAATTAAGACAAAGTCTAACCATATCATTAAACTAGTGGATCCAAATCGGCCCCTTACGAAGTAACACATAAACTAGGGTTTATGCTTCTGTCACTCTAGCAACCCATCGTCTACTTACTACTTCCCAATGCCTTCCTCTAGGCCCAAATAATGGTGAAGTGTTATGTAGTCGACGTTCACATAAAACCACTAGAGGAAAAACAACATACAACATATCAAAATACCAAACGAATACCAAATTCACATGACTATGATTAGCATGACTTATCCCATGTCCTTAGGAACAAAATTAACTACTCACAAAGCATAATCATAATCATGATCAGAGGTGTAATGAGTAGCATCAAGGATCTGAACATAAACTCTTCCACCAAGTAATCCAACTAGCGACTAGCTAGGTAATGCTGTAATAATGACTAGCGTGTAGCGGCGGCGGTGCGGGGCCCCGCAGGGCGGGGCGGGCGGGGGGGGGGGGGGGGGGGGGGCGCCGGCCAGCACGGGCGGCCCAGGGCGGGGCGGGAGAGCAGGGGTGGGAGAGTGTAACGACCCGAACCTGATAAGCTTCGTTGTCTCTGTGCTTACTGTTCTAGTCCCTGGATCGATAGCTAGCACACACAGTACAAGATGTAATATCAAGAATAAACCACATGTCATAATATTACATCGTAGATCCATAATTTAATATAATACATAACTCGTAGCTCATGGCTACCATACACACAAAATACAGCGGAAAAGCAAATAAAATCTTCATGAATCCATCAACACCACAGGCAAATGCAGAGTATAGACATCGTAACCCTACATCGTATCACTCACTCGTCGCATAAAATCTGCAACATGATAAGTTACAGCCACAAGGGTCAGTACGTTGAATGTACTAGCAAGTCACACAAGGAATTATATAACAGACCTACATGTATATGCATAGTATAACAAGAGAAAGGCTGATGGTTATTTTGCAGAAAGTTGATTTTATCCTCATAGCTACCTAATAGTCAAGCTTTAGTTTGTTTGCTACAATAACTAACATATGGTTGAATTGGCATCTCCAACTCGAACCTATTACCATCATTAAGTTTCCCACCAAGTTTTATTAATTGTGTCATCTGTCAAGATCATCCAACAATTGTAATGGCCTAGCTGCTCAAAATTGTCCATAACCGGGGACACGGCTAATCATGATTAGTTTATACACTCTGCACAGGTTTGCACACTGTACCCACTAGACCCAACCCGAAGATTGAGACGAAGTCTTTCAGAAGCAGTCACCTCCACCCAACGACAAGCCGGTACACCTATTTATATCTACATCTGCTAGCTTTGCCCAGGCAAGGTTCCCACAACCTACTCAACTAAGCCAGATCCCATATAGCTAGTGGTTGCACACGGAGCTACTAGTCACTAAGTCTGTCTGATCTTTTTGAACCTGGGTGGCATTCCACTTACATTCAGAGGGTAGAAACCATGATGTTCTTGAAACCACTCAGCAATACCATATCCGCCGAGAGGTGAATTAAATCCTTAATTACTACTCAAATTTATTTTGTAGTAATCCTCACATAATATCAATGAATACAGGAACCGATCCCCGTCTACATAGCATAGCAAAACTACAAATACCACGATCCTTCAATGACGAGGGGATATAGCTCAAAAGCATAGCAATAATAATAATATTCCTATACATGCATAATTTCATAGGGTGATATAATACTACATGCATATAAAATAATAGGTAAAGGATGATCAACATGTAACTTGCCTTATACACTGTTGTTGTAGTCAGACGCACTCACAATCCTCGCAAAGCTAATATTCGCTCTCCGGACAATCTACACGATTCAAACAAAGTACCGATAAATAGGCAATCACTCAATAACAACAAATAGCTAGAAATAAATTTAAAATCCAAACAACAGTAGCACATCAGGAGGTATTTATTGTATACAACCCAATAGGATCACAATGCAAAAAGAATCAACTAAATCGGATCAACGGTTTGAAAGATATGGCTTCCGGATGGTTGAATTCAAATTTGAATGAATTCAAATTTAAACAGTTCAAAATAGTGAAATTTTGGATATACTGGATTCTACTGGTCAATACGAGTATGTAGGAAAAAGAATCAATGCATTTGGGTGTATGGATCGAGAGTTATGACTAAACGAAAATTGCACTAAAATCTGTCAAAATAATGAGTTGTTGCTGCTGTCACTATGGAGTTGCCACGTGGCGAGATGCTGCTGGCTAGAGGGTGTTTGCTGCTTCGGCTAAACAACGGACAGCCGAGCCTGCGCATACCGGTTCAAATATATAAGTGTACATAAAAAAACAAGGCCGATCTAATCTCAGCCGTGGAAAGGGGATCGGACGGGGCTGGGTGACTCGCCGGAGACGAAACAGAGAAGGGGTCGTCGGAGTTGGAGAAGAAACGCACGAGAGGCTCGAGTCTTGGAGCATGTGGTTAGAGGGGCGGCCCTTGGGGGTCTGGGATGTAACTTCGGGATGTGGAGGACCACGAGGATCCTTTTCCCGCGATGAATTCGTCCCCGAGCAACGGCAACGTGCGACTGGAGTTCGTCAGAGGCATGTTTTCCTTCGGTCACCCTTGATGCGGTCGATCTGGTTCTCCCCTACGTGCGATAGATGGTGAGGGAAAGAGAGGAGACCAAGGAAAATCGTACTAAGGGGATCAAAGAGGCGGGGAACCCTTAGTGGTGAAGAATTTAACCGGCGACAGGAGCTTCAGGCGGCGGACTCCAGGGAGATCGAGCCGAAGCTCTGGAGCACAGGAGATTTATTTTTTTACGAAAAATTGGACGAGGAGAAGATGGCGAACATTTATAGGAGGTTTTCGGTGCGTTATAGATAGTGGATCGATTTAATCAATCAATTCTGGATCGGTTTCGGTGTCCCAGATGAACACGATGCAAGGTAGGGGATGACAACGTGGGCTAGAGTAGTCAGTGGCACAACGCTGAGAAAGAGAGGAAAAAAAAACAAAGTGGAGGGGTGGGGTGCTCGCTGGGCTGTACTTGCACGGCAATGGGCCGCCCTGTTCTGTTGGAGATGGGTGCTTGCTATGGAACGGGGCTCTCGGCTATATAGGTTTGGGAAAGTAGTTTTTTTCGATTACACTAAATATCAGGAAAGGAAAATGGCCATATTAATTCCAATACATTTCCTGGAAATGCCAGAAAACTCAAGGAAAACATATGTACTAATATACGAAATAGTGAACATTTTTAAAGACCAAACATCTAATAAAATACACATAGCACTTGTGTCAAATTTATTTTGGGGCTTTGTAAATGTTCCACAAAACATGTTAAAACTTCAGAGATAAAACCAAATAACAATTAATGAATCTGCAACAAAAATATATTGGAGGAGTCATATTTCCTTCTCTCATAATATTTTTTTTTGAGTTGGGTTTGTTTTATATAATATAGGAAATCCAAATGGAAAAATACCCAACTATTAACCAAAATAATAATTTTGGGGAAGTCATGTCATCCCCTCTCATATCCAATTTTGAAACACTTTTGAATATTCTCAAAATTCAATATAAGATCGAAGGGAATATTTAAGAAAGTCATTTTATCCCCTCTCATTTTTTATATTCATTTTAACACCAAAAAGTTTCAATTCCTATTCAAAATTTAGCTAAAATCAATCAACACACTCAAGTTTTAATTAATCCTATTTAAATAATTAACATTCCAAAATTTAGAATTTTGGGATGTTACAAATCTACCACCCTTACAATGAATCTCGTCCCCGAGATTCGAAAAGGCTAGAAAGAAAAAGGCTAGGTTTGGGATTCTCTTTGAATATCCAATTGATCATCCAAAAGTATGTGGTGTTACCGCCCTTAGAATCAATTTCACGGGGTCTTAAAAAATGTTGCTCCTTCGATGACAACCTTCATCTATATGCACTACTTTGAGATCTTCAATCCTTTATAAAAAGAGCGGTCTTACAAATACTGAACCTCAATAGTTGATAGGTCTTGCGCCAGTACTAAATAGATATTGGTGCTCTCATGGTGGTCATCAAAAAGGGCATCCTGCAAAAACAGTCATGGCCTATCTTCACCGTACAATCTACTATTGGCAATGACTACCTTCTACAAGGGTCATACGTCCTACCGGTCTATGGTTTTGGCTTAACATCATCGTCTATATTATAGGTAAGTCACTCAAGATCGACCATCCGACATGACAAGAGCAAATGATAAGAGTAAGTCAGCATGGTGATCAATCCATTCCGCACCCAAATCATTACTTTGTATATGGTTTAGTAAATCTCGCATTCTAACACTCGGGCATCCTCTCAAGCATTGCAAAAAAAATTCTTTTGTTCACGAACTAAGTTCGGATAAATCCATATGTTTTGCATGCAAACAAAATAATCTATCGTTCCTTTGAACTCTCGGGTTTATGTCAACTACTATAAAACATCGTGGCTTCCTCCAGGGTTCAGCCTTCATCCAGATTGTGCTTGCTCCTTGGTGGATCGTGGTGCTTGAGGTTAACCTGAACTCATCGTTGGGGTTGCGTCCATATTTTACTCGAACCTCAAGTTTTGCAACCATTGTAGTAACTCCGTCAATGTAGGTCTTAGGTTTAAGGAGAGAATAGATGACACAGGAAGATATATACCCAAACAAGCATCACACAATAGTTTTGAAAATAATTTTGATGTGGAGCGGTCAATAAAAACCAACCACAATGACAGCTCACAAACGCATCTAACGATATATAGAGGTCTTCAATCTTCAAAGTCTTCAGTATTTGTAGCTTCGACCTTGCATCAACAATGAAATCTTCATGGAAACAAGTCATCTTGTAACTTAATCTTCTTGAATCTTGAAGCGTACTAAATGGATAGGGGTCTAAGAGAACGCAACTTATTCTACTCGTAAAATAATTTGTAAAACACATCACACAACATCAATCAATAAAAATCACAAAAGTCATGCCACACAAGAAAAACCTACAGGTAAGGTCATAACCACAAGAGATATGATCTCATCATACTACCGCAAATCGTCTATAGAAATCAACTTAGTAGTGGTGGTCTGAGTCTAAGCTTCGTCCTTCTTATCAAGACTAATATCAAAGATCATCTAGTAGTCTAAAAGTGAGTCCAACCCGATCAACACAAGACACTCCTTCAAATTCTATTAGTAGTAACTTCAGGCGACGATGAGGTGCTTCCAGTATGTGATGTCTTCAGTGGTCATAAGTGGACGAGGTTACTATAGGGTGTCCATTTACTAGAAAACCACAAAAGAAGCTTTAGAATATGAACAACAGACGAGAAAGATGAGTAGAAATAGTAACTAGTCAAGAAAATGATAAAACTAAGTTTATTCCTATGGCTTTTCCTAGTCCGTTCTAAGGGTTACGACCTACAGTCAACATGGGCTCTGATACCATCTGTAACGACCCGAACCTGATAAGGTTCGATGTCTCTGTGCTTACTGTGCTAGTCCCTGGATCGATAGCTACCACACACAGTACAAGTGGAATAACAAGAATAAACCACATGTCATAATATTAAATCGTAGATCCATAATTTAATATAATACTTAACTCATAGCTCATGGCTACCATACACACAAAATACAGCGGAAAAGCAAATAAAATCTTCATGAATCCATCAACACCACAGGCAAATGCTGAGTATAGACATCGTAACCCTACATCGTATCACTCACTCGTCGCATAAAATCTGCAACATGATAAGTTACAGCCACAAGGGTCAGTACGTTGAATGTACTGGCAAGTCACACAAGGAATTATATAATAGACCTACATGTATATGCATAGTATAACAAGAGAAAGGCTGATGGTTATTTTGCAGAAAGTTGATTTTATCCTCATAGCTACCTAATAGTCAAGCTTTAGTTTGTTTGCTACAATAACTAACATATGGTTGAATTGGCATCTCCAACTCGAACCTATTACCATCATTAAGTTTCCCACCAAGTTTTATTAATTGTGTCATCTGTCAAGATCATCCAACAACTGTAATGGCCTAGCTGCTCAAAATTGTCCATAACCGGGGACACGGCTAATCATGATTAGTTTATACACTCTGCACAGGTTTGCACACTGTACCCACTAGACCCAACCCGAAGATTGAGACGAAGTCTTTCAGAAGCAGTCACCTCCACCCAACGACAAGCCGGTAGACCTATTTATATCTACATCTGCTAGCTTTGCCCAGGCAAGGTTCCCACAACCTACTCAACTAAGCCAGATCCCATATAGCTAGTGGTTGCACACGGAGCTACTAGTCACTAAGTCTGTCTGATCTTTTTGAACCTGGGTGGCATTCCACTTACATTCAGAGGGTAGAAACCATGATGTTCTTGAAACCACTCAGCAATACCATATCCGCCGAGAGGTGAATTAAATCCTTAATTACTACTCAAATTTATTTTGTAGTAATCCTCACATAATATCAATGAATACAGGAACCGATCCCCGTCTACATAGCATAGCAAAACTACAAATACCACGATCCTTCAATGACGAGGGGATATAGCTCAAAAGCATAGCAATAATAATAATATTCCTATACATGCATAATTTCATAGGGTGATATAATACTACATGCATATAAAATAATAGGTAAAGGATGATCAACATGTAACTTGCCTTATACACTGTTGTTGTAGTCAGACGCACTCACAATCCTCGCAAAGCTAATATTCGCTCTCCGGACAATCTACACGATTCAAACAAAGTACCGATAAATAGGCAATCACTCAATAACAACAAATAGCTAGAAATAAATTTAAAATCCAAACAACAGTAGCACATCAGGAGGTATTTATTGTATACAACCCAATAGGATCACAATGCAAAAAGAATCAACTAAATCGGATCAACGGTTTGAAAGATATGGCTTCCGGATGGTTGAATTCAAATTTGAATGAATTCAAATTTAAACAGTTCAAAATAACAATTAATGAATCTGCAACAAAAATATATTGGAGGAGTCATATTTCCTTCTCTCATAATATTTTTTTTTGAGTTGGGTTTGTTTTATATAATATAGGAAATCCAAATTGAAAAATACCCAACTATTAACCAAAATAATAATTTTGGGGAAGTCATGTCATCCCCTCTCATATCCAATTTTGAAACACTTTTGAATATTCTCAAAATTCAATATAAGATCGAAGGGAATATTTGGGAAAGTCATTTTATCCCCTCTCATTTTTTTATATTCATTTTAACACCAAAAAGTTTCAATTCCTATTCAAAATTTAGCTAAGATCAATCAACACACTCAAGTTTTAATTAATCCTATTTAAATAATTAACATTCCAAAATTTAGAATTTTGGGATGTTACAGAGAGGTACGTGAGAGAGAGAAGAGGTCGTGGCACGGGGGGATAAGGCACGTGGCTTTGCCCTGAGCCAGCTGTCGGCAAAGACAGGCGTTAGTCTTTGCCCTCAGCCAGCTGTCGGCAAAGACAGCCGTTAGTCTTTGCCCTCAGCTAGCTGTCGGCAAAGACGGCCCCCGTTAAGCACTGGTCGAGGCGGCGACCGGGTTAGCCCACTATGCCGTCAGCCTTCCTATGCCGACAGCTTTTTTGTCCTTTGCCGTCAGCTGGCTACCGGCTTAGATAAAGCGGACGGCATAGATTTTCTTTCCCGTCAGCCCCTCCTATGCCGTCAGCATTAATTTTGGCTGAGGGCAAAGTCTCTTTGCCGTCAGCCCCGTGAAATTGCTGACGGCAAAGCTTAAAGCTGTCGGCAAATTATGTTTTTCCAGTAGTGTAGCATCAACTACAAAGAGTAATCAACACTACTAGCAACCTTACAAGTACCGATCTGAGTCGCGAGACGGAGATTGGTTACAAGAGATAAACTAGGGTTTGGAGATGAGATGATGCTGATGAAGATGTTGATGGTGACGAGTCCCCTCCAATGAGAGGAGTGTTGGTGATGACGATGGCGACGATTTCTCCCTTTGGGAGGGAAGTTTCCCCGGCAGGATCGTCGTGCCAGAGCTCTAGATTGGTTTTGCTCAAGTTCCGCCTCGTGGCGGCGGCGAAACCATGAAAAAGCTCCCGTCTGATTTTTTTTTCTCGATGAAACCCTCCATATGGCAAAAGAGGGGGGCAAGTGGGCCAGCAGGGTGCCCACAAGCCCCCATGGCACGGCCTGGGGGGGGGGGTGGCCGCGCCGTGCCGGCTTGTGGCCACCCCCTGGCGGCCCTCTGGCGCTTCTTCGGCCCAGTATTTTTTATATATTCGGAAAAAAATCTCCGGTGATAAAAGGCATAAGAAGAAGGTAAGTGAGAAAAGGCATAAGAATAGTACCGTGAAGTGAAATAACAGCAAAAGAAGCGATAAATATCAACATGAATACATGATGCAAAATGGACGTATCATTGACGAGGGCCCGTGCATCTGCATGGTGGCCGCCCATACCTGCATGTACTTCGACCAAGAGTTGCCTCCCTTCTTCTTCGAGATGCATCGTTGGAGTATTCTCATGGTGCTTTTATTATATAGCTCATCCTCATTGACCTTGTAGGCCTTTGATCGGCGGGTAATATGTTTCACCTTGGTCTTGTCGTCGGGGAGCTCTTTGGCAAGAAGGTAAGGAAGGAAGGGCTCGGTCCATGGTGCGATTACTGCCACGACCTCATGAGCCGAAGGTGTTTCTTTGATTATGGATCCGCCAATGATCTGGTTGTCTGGGTCGGGTATAGGGGTGTAACCTATGCCACACCATCATCTGCCGTGCTAGTGTCCTCTTCTTGCCATACCATGGATGGCTTGAAAAGCCTCCCTAGGAAGGTGTTGTGTGGGACGGGATCATGCTTTCCACCTAAGTGGGTGAGGGTGTCTGTGGCTTGGTTGTTATCCCTCGAGACGTGATGGAACTCCAATCCCTCGAACCGTGCTGATATCTTGAGGATGACATTTCTGTCTGCTACCATTTTGGATTTTTTTCCATGAATTCGCTGTTGATTTGTGAGATGGTGAGGTTGGAGTCCCCTCGTACTTTGAGTAGTTTTATACCCAATTGAGGTTGCCATCCGAAGATCGTGTAGTAGTACTTCGTATTCTGCCGCATTATTCGAATCGGCATACATGATGTGTAGCATGTATCGGACATTATCCCTGGTATGGGATGTGAGGATTACACTAGCCCCCAGTCCGGTGAGAGTTTTGGACCCGTCTAAGTACATGGTCCTATGATCATAAGTGCTATATTCCCTGGGGAGCTCTTCCTCTGGCCATTCGTCAACGAAGTCTGCAAGCACTTGGGATTTGATGGCTCGTTGTGGCTTGTAGGTAATCTCGAATGGCAGGAGTTCAATGGCCCATATAGCTATTCGGCTGATGGCGTCCTTGTTGTTAATGATGTCGTTCACGGGGACCTCAGATATTACCGTGACCGCTCACTCTTGGAAGTAGTGCCTGAGCTTACGTGATGACATAAACACCGTGTAGGCGATCTTCTGATAGTGTGGGTATCTGGTTTTGCATGGGGTAAGCACTCAGGACACGTAGTAGACCGGCCTTTGTATCCATAGTTGGAGCCCCTCGGCCTCCTGTTCTACAACGAGGACCGCATTGACCACTTGATAGGTGTCCGAGATGTATAACAACATCAGTTCTCCTGCGCAAGGTGCTTCTAGGATGGTGTTGTTGGCGAGCAGCATTTTGATTTCCTCCAGAGCAGTCATAGCTTCCTTGGTCCATTTGAATTTACCGTTATTTTTGAGCAACCTATAAATTGGGAGTGCTTTCTCGCCGAGGCAAGAGATAAACCGGCTCAAAGCCGCTACACAGCCTGCCAATTTTTGGACGTGCTTCAGCTTTGTTGGAACCGCGAGTTGTGATAGAGCTCGAACCTTCGCCGGATTGGCCTCTATCCCTCTTTGCGACATGATGAATCCGAGAAGTTTGCGTGCTGGGACTCCAAAGACACACTTGTCTGGGTTAATCCGTATATCATATTCTCGTAGGCTGGCAAAGGTATTCGTGAGGACATCTATCAGCTGGTCCACGTGCTTGGTCTTGACGGCCACGTCGTCCATGTATGCCTCTACTATTTTTCCGATTTGTTTCTCCAAACATGTTTGGATCATGCACTGGTAAGTGGCACCCACGTTCTTTAACCCCAAAGGCATTGTGTTAAAGCAGAATGGTCCTTAGGGGGTTATGAAGGCGGTTGCAACCTGATCGGATTCCTTCACTTTAATTTGGGGACAATTCCATTCCCCTCCCTAACTTTGGCCTGAGCTCATCTTTACCCCTAAACAACGGTGCCCGACTTTGCCCCTCTTCCACTAGATGGCGTTATGGAAATACCCTTCCATGCCATTTCCATTCGGTCAAAGGGGTTTGACTGTTATCGAGATGTTTCCTAGACATAGTTTGTCCGTCCATGATTTAACGGTCAAACCCCTTTGACCGGATGGAAACGACACACAAGGGTAAACGCCACCTAACAGAAGAGGGGCCAAGTTGAGCACTGTGTTTTTACGGGTAAAGATGAGGTCGGTCGAAATTTAGGGGGAAAATGTAAATGTTCCTTTAATCTGATGGTATCCGCAGTAGGCATCAAGGAAACACAGAGAGTCGTGTCTCGCCGTTGCATCGATGATTTGGTCTATTCGGGGTAAGGGGAAAGGATCCTTGGGGCAGGACTTATTGAGATCTTTGAAATCGACACATAACCGCCAAGATTTGTCCGTCTTTGGTACCATGACCAAATCTGCCAACCAGTGAGGATGTTTGATTTCTCTGATGAACCCGACTTCTAGTAGTATGGCTAGTTCTTTGTCCATAGCTTGACGCTTTGGTTCGGAGAATCAGCGCATGGCCTATTTGACAGGTGTGAAGCCTGCTATTATATTCAGGATGTGCTCGGCCAGCCCCCGAGGGATTCCTGGCATGTCTGAGGGGTGCCAGGAAAAGATGTCCCAATTTTCACGCAAAAAATTGCGCAGCGCCTCGTCGATTGTGGGGTCGAGCTGAGCTCCGATGAACATCGTTTTGTTGGGGTCCGTTGGATGTACCTGAAATTTGATGATCTCGTCCACTGGTTTAAAGGATGTGGACTTGGGCCATTTTCCGAAGATCACATCGTCCTTGTCCACTATGGAGCGGCGTGTGGTGAGCACTTCCGCGGCGAGGGTTTTCGCTAGTACTTCAAGGGATAGGGATGTCATTTTGTTTTCAGTTCGGAGGACTCTCTTGGGGTCACTTATGACTGTGATCACACCGTTCGGCCCACACATTTTGAGCTTCATGTACCTGTAGTGTGGTATGGCCTGGAATCTTGTGAAGGCTTCGCGTCCCAACATGGCATAGTAACCGCTATGAAAGGGCACGATGTGGAAAAGAAGTTCTTTAGAACGGTAGTTCTCGGGCGTGCCGAATACCACGTCAAGTGTTACTCGTCCGGTACAACGTGCTTCTTTCCCGGGGTCGATGCCTCAAAAGGTGTTGTTGCTAAGTTCGATTCGAGATATGTCGAACTACACTTTTTCCAGTGTGTCCTTGTAAATGAGGTTTAGACCACTATGATACGTCCATTTTGCATCATGCTTTCATGTTGATATTTATTGCTTTTTGGGCTGTTATATTACTTGTGGTACCATATTTATGCCTTTTCTCTCTTATTTTTCAAGGATTATTTGAAGAGGGAGAATTCAGGCAGCTGGAATTCTGGACTGGAAAAGGAGCAAATCCTAGTCCACTATTCTGCACATCTCCAAATGCCCTGAAAATTTACGTGGATTTTTTCTGGAATATATTAAAAATACTGGGCAAAGAACTACTTGAGGAGGCCACCAGGGCCCCACAAGCATGCCCACCGCCACCACGCCCCTGGTGGGGCAGGGCAGGCTTGTGGGATGCCTGAAGGCCCACTAGCCCCCCTCTTTTGCTATATGAAGCGTCCTGGTCTGGAAAAAATCAAGAGGGATATTTTTCGTGGTTTCGCCGCCGCCACGAGGCGGAACTTGAGCAGATCCAATCTAGAGCTCCGGCAGGACGATCCTGCTGGGGAAACTTCCCTCCCGGAGGGGGAAATCGTCGCCATCGTCATCACCAACACTCCTCTCGTCGGAGGGGAGGCATCTTCATCAACATCTTCATCAGCACCATCTCCTCTCCAATCCCTAGTTCATGTCTTGTAACCAATCTTCGTCTCGCGACTCCGATTGGTACTTGTAAGGTTACTAGTAGTGTTGATTACTCTTTGTAGTTGATGCTAGTTGGATTACTTGGTGGAAGAGTTTATGTTCAGATCCTTGATGCTATTCATTACACCTCTGATCATGATTATGATTATGCTTTGTGAGTAGTTACTTTTGTTCCTGGGGACATGGCATAAGTCATGTTAATAATAGTCATGTGAATTTGATATTCGTTCGGTATTTGATATGACGTATGTTGTTTTTCCTCTACTGGTGTTATGTGAACGTCGACTACATAACACTTCACCATATTTGGGCCTAGAGGAAGGCATTGGGAAGTAGTAAGTAGATGATGGGTTGATGGAGTGACAGAAGCTTAAACCCCAGTCTATGCGTTGCTTCGTGAGGGGCTGATTTGGATCCACTAGTTTAATGCTATGGTTAGACTTTGTCTTAATCCTTCTTTTGTAGTTGCGGATGCTTGCGAGAGAGGTTAATCATAAGTGGGATGCTTGTCCAAGTAAGGGCAGTACCCAAGCGCCGGTCCACCCACATATCAAACTATCAAAGTAACGAACGCGAATCATATGAACATGATGAAACTAGCATGACACAAAATCCCGTGTGTCCTCGGGAGCGTTTTTCCTGCTATAAGACTTTGTTCAGGCTTGTCCCTCGGGAGCGTTTTTCCTCCTATACCACTTGCTGCACCATTGCTACTACTTGTTACTTGTTACTCTTTGCTTGCTACGTTTCACCTCGCTACACAATCACTTGTTACCGCTACTTTGAGTGCTTGGAGTTATTATCTTGCTGAAATCCGTTTATCAGAGCCTTCTGCTCCTCGTTGGGTTCGACACTCTTACTTATTTGAAGGACTACGATTGATCCCCTATACTTGTGGGTTATCAAGAGCCTCTTATCTGGCGCCGTTGCCGGGGAGTGAAGCGCCTTTGGTAATTGGAAATTGGTAAGGAAACATTTATATACTCTGCTGAAATTTATTGTCACTTGTCACTATGGAAACTCTTCCTTTGAGGAGTTTGTCCGGGGTTTCTTCACCACGAACGAAAGCACGAGGAGTTGCTCCTCAACCTGAGGTACCTACTGAAAATATCTTTTATGAAATTCCTTTGGGTATGCTTGAGAAACTGCTGGCTAATCCTTTTACAGGAGATGGATCTTCACATCCAGACTTGCATCTAATCTATGTAGATGCAGTTTGTGGTTTATTTAAGCTCGCAGGTTTGCCCGAGGATGATGTAAAGAAGAAAGTCTTTCCTTTATCTTTGAAGGATAAGGCGTTGACATGGTATAGGCTATGTGATGATGCTGGATCATGGGGCTACAATCGATTGAAATTGGAATTTCATCAAAAGTTCTATCCTATGCATTTAGTACATCGTGATCGGAACTTTATTTATAACTTTTGGCCTCGTGAGAGGGAAATCATAGCTCAAGCTTGGGGGAGGCTTAAATAAATGCTATATTCATGCCCCAATCATGAGCTCTCGAGAGAAATCATCACTCAAAACTTTTATGCTCGGCTTTCTCATGAAGATCGTACCATGCTTGACACTTCTTGTGCCGGTTCTTTTATGAAGAAGGATATTGATCACAAGTGGAATTTGTTGGAGAGGATCAAACGCAACTTTGAAGATTGGGAGTTGGAGGAAGGTAAGGAGTCAGGTATGAATTTCCAGTTTGATTGCGTTAAGTATTTTGTTGAGACAAACACTTCTAGAGATTTTAGCGCTAATTATGGACTTGACTCTGAGATAGTAGCTTCTCTATGTGAATATTTTGCTGCTCATGTTGATCTTCCCAAAGAGAAGTGGTTTAAATATCATCCTCCCGTAGAAAGCAACATAGCCAAAACCAATCTAGTTGAGGAGAAAATCATAGCTTTTAGTGATCCTATTGTTCCTTGTGCTTACATTGAGAAACCACCATACCATGCTAGGATAAAGGATTATTCTAAAGCTCCAACTATGATACATAGGGGTTACATTAGACCACTTGCACCCCCTGAGGAGATTAGAGTTGAACCTAGTCTTTCTATTATCAAAGATCTCTTAGCCGAAGACATAGACGAGCATGTTATCCAATTCTGTGAGGACTCCGCTAGAATTGCTAAACCTCACGCGAAAGACAAACACGGACCTGTAGTTGGCCTGCCTGTTGTTTCTATTAAGATAGGAGATCACTGTTACCATGGTTTATGTGATATGGGAGCTAGTGTTAGTGCAATACCCCGTTCTCTATATGACGAAATCAAAGATGAGACTGCACCTGCTGAGTTAGAACCCATTGATGTCACTATTACGCTAGCTAATAGAGACACTATCTGCCCTGTGGGAATTGTGAGGGACGTAGAAGTCCTGCGTGGTAAGACGAAGTATCCTACTGATTTCCTCGTCCTTGGTACTGCACAAGATAACTTTTGTCCCATCATATTTGGTAGACCCTTTCTCAACACTGTCAATGCTCAGATTGATTGCATTAAGCAGACTGTCACAGTAAGTTTTGAGGGTGTGTCTCATGAATTTAACTTCTCCAAGTTTGGAAGACAACCCCATCAAAGAGAGTCGTCTGGTAGGGATGAAATCATTTCTCTTGCCTCTATTTTCGTACCTCCTACGGATCCTTTAGAGCAATATCTGCTTGAGCATGAAAATGAAATGCATATGGAGGAGAGAGATGTGATAGATAAAATTGTCTTAGAACAATATCCTATTCTCAAGAATAATCTGCCTGTTGAACTTCTTGGGGATCCTCCCCCACCAAAGGGTGATCCTGTGTTCGAGCTTAAACAGTTGCCTGATACTCTTAAGTATGCCTATCTTGATGAGATGGAGATATATCCTGTCATTATTAGTGCTCTCCTCTCAGAGCGCGAAGAGAATAAGTTACTAAAAACTTTGAGGAAGCACCGCGCTGCTATTGGATATACTCTTGATGATCTTAAGGGTATTAGTCCTACTCTATGTCAGCACAAGATTAAAACCGATCCTGACTTTAAACTAGTTGCTGATCATCAAAGGAGATTAAATCCTAAGATGAAAGAGGTCGTCAGAAAAGAAATATTAAAGCTTCTCGAAGCAGGAATCATTTATCCTGTTGCTCATAGTGATTGGGTAAGTCCAGTACCTTGCGTACCTAAAAAGGGTGGTATCACCGTTGTTCCTAATGATAAGGATGAACTAATCCCACAAAGGACTATTACCGGCTATAGAATGGTGATAGACTTCCGGAAACTGAACAAGGCAACCAGGAAAGATCATCATCCTTTGTCGTTCATCGACCAAATGCTAGAAAGGCTATCAAAACACACACACTTCTGCTTTCTAGACGGTTATTCAGGTTTCTCGCAAATACCTGTTGCACAATCTGATCAAGAGAAAACCACTTTCACCTGCCCTTTTGGTACCTTTGCCTATAGACGTATGCCTTTTGGCTTATGTAATGCACCTGCCACCTTCCAAAGATGTATGATGGCTATACTCTCTGACTTTTGTGAAAAGATTGTCGAGGTTTTCATGGATGACTTCTCCGTTTATGGGTCTTCCTTTGATGATTGCCTCAGCAACCTTGATCGAGTCTTACAGAGATGCGAAGAAACCAACCTCGTCTTGAATTGGGAGAAGTGCCACTTTATGGTTTATGAAGGTATCGTCTTAGGACACAAAATTTTTGAAAGAGGCATTGAAGTTGATAAGGCTAAGGTTGATGCAATTGAGAAAATGTCTTGCCCCATAGATATCAGAGGTATACGAAGTTTCCTAGGTCATGCTGGTTTCTATAGAAGGTTCATTAAAGACTTCTCTATGATTTCTAAGCCTCTTACCAACCTCTTGCAGAAGGATGTTCCTTTTGTTTTTGATGAGGATTGTGAGGAAGCCTTTGAAATACTTAAGAAGGCTTTCATAACCGCACCTATTGTTCAACCACCTTACTAGAGCTTTCCCTTTGAAATCATGTGTGACGCTAGTGATTATGCTGTTGGTGCTGTTCTAGGACAAAGAGTTGACAAGAAGTTGAATGCCATTCACTACGCTAGTAAAACTCTAGACAGTGCCCAAAGAAACTATGCCACTACGGAGAAGGAATTTTTAGCAGTCGTGTTTGCATGTGAAAAGTTCAGATCTTACATAGTTGACTCCAAAGTCACTATTCACTCTGATCATGCTGCTATTAAGTACCTCATGGAGAAGGAGGACGCTAAGCCTAGGCTTATCAGATGGGTCTCCTGCTACAGGAATTTGATTTGCACGTGTTGACCGAAAGGGTGCTGATAACCCTGTAGTAGATAACTTGTCTAGGCTAGAGAATGTCCTTGATGACCCACTACCTATTGATGACAGGTTTCCTGATGAGCAACTAAATGTCATCCGCACTTCACTTAGTGCATCGTGGTATGCCGATTATGCAAACTATATCATAGCCAAATACATACCATCCAGTTTCACCTATCAACAAAAGAAGAAATTCTTCTTTGATTTGAGACACTACTTTTGGGATGATCCTCACCTTTATAAGGAAGGAGTAGATGGTGTTATTAGACGTTGTGTGCCTGAACATGAACAGGGACATATCCTGCAGAAGTGTCATTCCGGAGCCTACGGAGGACACCATGCTGGAGATAGAACTGCCCATAAGGTATTGCAATCAGGTTTCTATTGGCCCACTCTCTTCAAGGATGCCCGTAAGTTTGTCTTGTCTTGTGACGAATTCCAAAGGATAGGGAACATCAGTAAGCATCAAGAAATGCCTATGAACTATTCACTTGTCATTGAACCATTTGATGTCTGGGGCTTTGATTATATGGGACCCTTCCCGAGTTCCAATGGGTACACTCACATCTTAGTTGTTGTGGATTACGTTACTAAGTGGGTTGAAGCTATCCCCACTAAAAATGCTGATCACCACACCTCTATTAAGATGCTTAAAGAAGTCATATTCCCAAGATTTGGAGTCCCTAGATACTTGATGACTGATGGCGGTTCACACTTCATTCATGGTGTTTTCCGTAAGATGCTAGCTAAGTATGATGTCAACCATAGAGTTGCATCTCCTTATCATCCTCAGTCTAGTGGTCAAGTGGAGTTGAGTAATAGGGAGATCAAGTTGATCCTAGAAAAGACCATCAATAGATCTTGAAAGAACTGGTCTACCAAACTTGACGATGCACTATGGGCTTATAGGACTGCTTATAAGAATCACATGGGCATGTCACCGTATAAAATTGTTTACGGTAAAGCCTATCATTTACCTCTTGAACTGGAACACAAAGCTTATTGGGCAATCAAAGAGCTCAACTTTGATTTCAAACTTGCCGGTGAGAAGCGGTTGTTTGATATCAGCTCGTTAGATGAATGGAGAGCCCAGGCATATGAGAATGCCAGGTTGTTCAAGGAAAAGGTTAAGAGATGGCACGACAAACGAATACACAAACGAGAGTTCAATGTAGGTGATTATGTCTTGCTATACAATTCTCGTTTGAGATTCTTTGCAGGCAAGCTTCTCTCTAAATGGGAAGGTCCCTATGTTGTCGAGGAAGTATATCGTTCCGGTGCCATAAAAATCAATAACACGGAAGGAAATTTTCCTAGAGTGGTAAATGGGCAAAGAATCAAGCATTACATCTCTGGTACTCCCATAAATGTTGAGACCAATATCATCAATGTCATAACTCCAGAGGAGTACATAAGGGATGTTTATCAGCCTGTTTCAGACCTTGAAAACGAAGATGTAGCTGTTTCAGTAAGAAATTGGACTCCGATACTTTTCCAATAGGAAATTTCTTCCGTTTTGAAATTTTTGGAAAATTAGAAAAATAAAAAGCACTCCGGAGAGCGAACGAGGCAGCCACAAGGGCCAACTCCGGAACCACCCCCTGGTGGCGGTGGGCAAGCTTGTGGGCACCTCGTGTGCCTCCCGGACTCCGTTTTCTTGCGGAGGACTCCTTCTGGCCCAAAAAAAATCAATATATAGTCGCCCGAAGGTTTTGATCTCCGTATCGCGTAGTTTTCCTCTATTTTCGTTTCGAGCTTGTTCTGCCGCAGATCTAGGTCAAGATGTCTTCTCAAGATTTAGAGGGAGAGAGCTATGTGGCTAACTACCTTGCTAACCCCAAGGTCTATGGGGACTTGGAACCATATGGCTGGACCACGGATGAGGAAGAGGACTATGAGCCCAAAGGGAAGGAGCAAACGAGTTCCGATGAAGAGGACGCTCCTCTACCTCAACCTGCAAACACCCATGTGGAGTTCAAGAAGTCAAGCCTCCCTGACCATAGGAAGAAGACTAAGACCTTGTTTACCCCTTCTCGTTTCTTGCAGGAGAGTAAGCAGGAGCTTTGCCATAGAGTTTTGAAACTTGAGGAGGAAAATGACGATCTAAGGGAGCAAAACTTTTTGCTCAAGTGGAAATTAGACAAGCTCAAGACTGCTCCGACAACACCACCATCACCACCAAAGGAAGAGAACTAAGCATTGGTATGGGCAATCCCCTTGGCTTCTGCCAAGCTTGGGGGAGTTTCCCTGGTATCGTATCACCTTTATATCTTTTGCTTTTACCTTTGTTTTAGTTCTTTCCTTTTCAGTTTTTATTTCTTCTTTTAGAGGAATAAGTCTTTAGTTTTTAGTTTGAGTCTTTTGCTTTTGTCTCTCCCCCGATGTATTCGAGCTTACGAGCTATATAATAAAGAGTTTCTTAGTCAAAGGGCTTTGCTTTGTGCCATGATCAAAAGTATGAAAAGAATGATAGCATGAAAGATCATGAGACGATCTTATGGAAAGTGATAACTTCACTTATGACACGTATGATGATTGAAACTTATTGAGAGTAAATCAACATAGACCTCAACCATTGTTGCAATTAATAAGAAGTAATAAGGAAAGAGAGGTTCACATATAAATATATCATCTCAGACACTTTTTACAATTGTGAGCACTCGCCAAACTATTACATGCCTAGGAGTAGATGTTGGACAAGGAAGACAACATAATGAATTGTGTTTGCTTGGTTCCAAACAATGTTATATGATTATAGATCCCTTAGCATGTGACGATTGCTTCCACCTCATATTAGCCAAAACTCTCGCACCAAGTAGAGATACTACTTGTGCATCCATAAACCTCCAACCAGTTTTGCCATGAGAGTCCACCATACCTACCTATGGATTGAATAAGATCCTTCAAGTAAGTTGTCATCGGTGCAAGCAATAAAAATTGCCCTCTAATATGTATGATCTATTAGTGTGTGGAAAATAAGCTTTGTATGAGCTTGTGATGAGGAAGACATAAAAGCGACAGACTGCATAATAAAGTTCTTTATCACAGGAGGCAATATAAAGTGACGTTCCTCCGCGCTAAGAGGACACGCATTCAAACCTCAAAAGCGCATGACAACCTCTGCTTCCCTCTGCGAAGGGCCTATCTTGTACCTTTACTTTTTACCCTTATAAGAGTCATGGTGATCATCACCAATTCCCTTTTTTCCTTTGTCTTGGCTACCGTCACATGCTTGGGAAAGATCTATATTCATATATCAACTTGGAGTTGAGTACTCACGCTTTATTGTTGTTGACTTTACCCTTGAGGTAAATCGTTGGGAGGCAAAACTATAAGCTCCTATCTTCCTCTATGTTCAGCTGAAACTTTCACACCATGAGTACCACGTGAGTTGTAACAATTGTGGAAAACAAAAGAGATCATTGAGTATGTGGGTTTGCCTTACAAGCTCTTATTTGACTCTTTCTGATGTTGTGATAAATTGCAATTGCTTCAATGACTATGGACTATTGTTGGTTACTTCTCAGTAAGGTTTTTGCTTCATGCTTTGCTTTGTGAAGGAATTGTTACTTTCCCATAAGAATATTTATGATATATTGCTGTCCTATGTGTGATCATGATGCCCTCATGTTTGTATTATGTTTTATCGACACCTTCGTCCCTCAACATGTGCACATGTTTATGGAACTTGATTTTCGCTTGAGGACAAGCAAGGTCTAAGCTTGGGGGAGTTGATACGTCCATTTTGCATCATGCTTTCATGTTGATATTTATTGCTTTTTGGGCTGTTATATTACTTGTGGTACCATAATTATGCCTTTTCTCTCTTATTTTGCAAGGATTATTTGAAGAGGGAGAATTCAGGCAGCTGGAATTCTGGACTGGAAAAGGAGCAAATCCTAGTCCACTATTCTGCACATCTCCAAATGCCCTGAAAATTTATGTGGATTTTTTCTGGAATATATTAAAAATACTAGCGAAAGAACTACCGGAGGGGGGCCACCAGGGCCCCACAAGCTTGCCCACCGCCACCACCCCCTGGTGGCGTAGGGCAGGCTTGTGGGCTGCCTGAAGGCCCACTAGCCCCCCTCTTTTGCTATATGAAGCGTCCTGGTTTGGAAAAAATCAAGAGGGAGCTTTTTCGTGGTTTCGTCGCCGCCACGAGGCCGAACTTGAGCAGATCCAATCTAGAGCTCCGGTAGGACGATCCTGCCTCGGAAAGTTCCCTCCCGGAAGGGGAAATCGTCGCCATCGTCATCACCAACACTCCTCTCGTCGGATGGGAGGCATCTTCATCAACATCTTCATCAGCACCATCTCCTCTCCAATCCCTAGTTCATCTCTTGTAACCAATCTTCGTGTCGCGACTCCGATTGGTACTTGTAAGGTTACTAGTAGTGTTGATTACTCTTTGTAGTTGATGCTAGTTGGATTACTTGGTGGAAGAGTTTATGTTCAGATCCTTGATGCTATTCATTACACCTCTGATCATGATTATGATTATGCTTTGTGAGTATTTACTTTTGTTCCTAAGTACATGGGATAAGTCATGTTAATAATAGTCATGTGAATTTGATATTCGTTCGGTATTTTGATATGTTGTATGTTGTTTTTCCTCTAGTGGTGTTATGTGAACGTCAACTACATAACAGTTCACCATATTTGGGCCTAGAGGAAGGCATTGGGAAGTAGTAAGTAGATGATGGGTTGCTGGAGTGACAGAAGCTTAAACCCCAGTCTATGCGTTGCTTCTTGAGGGGCTGATTTGGATCCACTAGTTTAATGCTATGGTTAGACTTTGTCTTAATTCTTCTTTTGTAGTTGCGGATGCTTGCGAGAGAGGTTAATAATAAGTGGGATGCTTGTCCAAGTAAGGGCAGTACCGAAGCGCCGGTCCACCCACATATCAAACTATCAAAGTAACGAACGCGAATCATATGAACATGATGAAACTAGCATGACAGAAAATCCCGTGTGTCCTCGGGGGCGTTTTTCCTCCTATAAGACTTTGTTCAGGCTTGTCCCTTGCTACAAAAGGGATTGGGCCACTTGCTGCACCGTTGCTACTACTTGTTACTTGTTACTCTTTGCTTGCTACGTTTCACCTCGCTACACAATCACTTTTTACTGCTACTTTCAGTGCTTGTAGTTATTACCTTGCTGAAATCCGTTTATCAGAGCCTTCTGCTCCTCGTTGGGTTCGACACTCTTACTTATGGAAAGGACTATGATTGATCCCCTATACTTGTGGGTCATGACACTACCACCATTCATTAGCACCTTATTCAGTCGAAAGCCATCGACTATGGGGTTTAGGACTACGGCGGCCGGTGCGTGGCCCGTACTGGTGATCGGCTAGTTGTCCTTCTCAGTGGGGGTGCGGTAAGCTGGTGCAATTCCAAGCAGAGCGTCATAGCTGATTCTACATGCGAAGAGGAGTATATAGCTTCCTCGGAGGCGGCTATAGAGGGTGTCTGGATGAAGCAGTTCATAACTGATCTTGGACTTTTGTCAAGTGCACTGGATCGAATAGATTTGTTCTCTGACAACACTCGAATCATTGCTCTAGCCAAAGAACCAAGGTTTCACAAGAGGATCAGACACATAAAGCGACGCTTCAATGTCATCTGCGATTACATCAAGGAGGAGGACACAAATATTTGCAAAGTACACACGTATGTGAATGTTGCAGATCCGCTCACTAAGCCTCTTTTACGAGCAAAACATGATCAACACCACAACTATATGGGTGTTAGGTTTGTTACATTGTAAATCACATCGAGATGTGAAGCTAGATTATTGACTCTAAAGGAGGTGGGATACTGTTGGAAATAAGCCCTAGAGGCAATAATAAAATAGCTATTACTATATTTCCTATTTCAAGATAATCGTTTATTATCCATGCTAGAATTGTATTGAATGGAAACACAAATACATGTGTGGATACATAGACAAAACAATGTCCCTAGTAAGCCTCTAGTTGACTAGCTTGTTGATCAAAGATGGTTAAGGTTTCCTAGCCATAGACAAGTGTTGTCACTTGATAACGGGATCACATCATTAGGAGAATGATGTGATGGACAAGACCCAGACTATAAACCTAGCATGTGATCGTGTTATTTTATTGCTACTGTTTTCTGCATGTGAAGTATAGATTCCTATGACCATGAGATCATGTAATTCACTAACACCGGAGGAATACCGTGTGTGTATCAAACGTCGCAACATAACTTGGTGACTATAAAGGTTCTCTACAGGTATCTACGAAGGTGTCCGTTGAGTTAGCATGGATCAAGACTGGGATTTGTCACTCCGTATGACGGAGAGGTATCTCGGGGCCCACTCGGTAATACAACATCACAAACAAGCCTTGCAAGCAATGTGACTAAAGATTTAGCCACGGGATCTTGTATTACGGAATGAGTAAAGGGACTTGCCGATAACGAGATTGAAATAGGTATGGAGATACCAATGATCGAATCTCGGGCAAGTAACATACCGAAGGACAAAGGGAATGTTATACGGGTTTAACTGAATCCTTGACATAGAGGTTCAACCGATAAGATATTTGTAGAATATGTAGGATATAATATGGGAATCCAGGTCTCGCTATTGGATTTTGACCGAAGAGTGTCTCGGTCATGTCTACATAGTTCTCGAACCCACATGGTCTGCACACTTAAGGTTCGGTGACGTTTTGGTATAGTTGAATTATTGATGTTGGTAACCGAAGGTTGTTCAGAGTCCCGTATGAGATCCCGAATGTCACGTGGGTTTCCGGAATGGTCTAGAGACGAAGATTGATATATAGGAAGTATCCATTTGGCTTCCGGAAGGTTTTTGGGTATTACGGGTAAAGTACCGGGAGTGACGAATGGGTTTCGGAGTTCTACCGGGAGGGGCCACCCACCGGGAGAGAACCAAAGAAGCCCAAGGGTGGCACACCAGCCCTTAGTGGGCTGGTGGCCAGCCCATAGAGGCCCATTCGGCAAAAGGGGGAAAGGAAAGGAGGGTGGGGCCAAACCAAATTGGGTTAGGAGGACTCCTCCTTCCAAGTTGTGTTGGATTAGGAATCGTCCCTCTCCTCTTGCGCGGGCCGAACCCTAGGGCCTTGCCCTAGGGTGCCAGCCCTCCCCTGCCTCCTATATATAGTGGAGGTGAGAGAGGCTTTTGGCTCCTCATGCCAAGGCGCATCCCTCTCTCCCTCCACCACTTTGTGACACCCCGTAGCTAGTTCGGTATGGTACGATAAAACCCTACCGGAGGAGATCCACCACCATCGTCGCCATGCCATCGTGCTGCCGGAGAATTCATCTACCTCTTCGTCTCTCTTGCTGGATCAAGAAGGTGGAGATCGTCATCAAGCTGCATGTGTGATGAACGCGAAGGTGCCGTCCGTTCGGTGCTAGATCGGGATGGAGTTCGTGGGACGACTTGCTATTTGGATCACGGAGACGTTCGACTACATCAACCACATTTCTTAACGCTTCCCGCTAGTAGCATGGAACAATCAAAAATTATAGATACGTTGGAGACGTATCAAGCATCCCCAAGCTTAACTCCTGCTCGTCCTCAAGTGACGAAGTGATAAAGACCGAATTTTTGATGTGGAATGCTACCTAACATATTTGTTCTTTGTAACTTCTTTATTGTGGCCAGAATGTTCAGATCCATAAGATTCAAAACAATAGTTTAATATTGACATGAAAACAATAATACTGCAAGCATACTAGCAAAGTAATTGTGAACTTTTGAAATAACAAGGCCAAAGAAAGTTATCCCTACAAAACCATATAGTCTGGCTATGCTCCATCATCCCCACACAACGAATTTAAATCATGCACAACCCCGGTATTGGCCAAGTAATTGTTTTTGCACTCTTACTTTCTCAAACTTTTTCAACTCTCACGCAATGCATGAGCGTGAGCCATGGATATAACACTATAGGTGGAATAGAGTGTGGTGGAGGTTGTGAGGAAAAAAGGAGGAGATGGTCACATCGACTCGGCGTATCAATGGGTTATTGAGATGCCCATCAATAGATATCAATGTGAATGAGTAGGGATTGCCATGCAACGGATGCACTAGAGCTATAAGTGTATGCAAGCTCAAAAAATAAAAACTAATGGGTGTGCACCCCACTTGCTTGCTCACGAAGACCTAGGGCAATTTTGAGGAAGCCCATCATTGGAATATACAAGCCAAGTTATATAATGAAAATTCCCACTAGTATATGAAAGTGACAAAACAAGAGACTCTCTATCATGAAGAACATGGTGCTATTTTGAAGCACAAGTGTGGAAAAAGATAGTAGCATTGTCCCTTCTCTCTTTTTCTCTCATTTTTATGGGCTCTTTGGCCTCTTTTTTTCATTTCATTTTTCCTCTTTTTTTTGGTGGGCATCTTTGCATGTTTTTTTTTTATTTCCTCACATGGTATAGTTCTCTAATAATGATGATCATCACAATTTTATTTACTTACAACTCGATACTTAGAACAATAATGACTCTATATAAAATGCCTCCGGTAGTGTACCAGGATGTGCAACGATCTAGCTTAGCATATGACGTTGAAACATCTCGCTAGCTATCTTATGATCATGCAATGGCAATATGAAAGTGATGGCACATGTCATGAGACGGAACGGTGGAAGTTGCATGGCAATATATCTCGGAATGGCTATGAAAATGCCATAATAGGTAGGTATGGTGGCTGTTTTGAGGAAGGTATATGGTGGTTTTGTGCACCGGCGAATGTTGCACGGCACTAGAGAGGCTAGAAATGTTGGAAGGGTGAGAGTGCATCTATACCATGGATTCACATTAGTCATGAAGAACTCATATACTTATTGTGAAAGTATTATTAGTAATCGAAACAAAGTGCTAAATGCTTACCCCTAGGGGAAGGGTTGGTAGGAGTTAACCATCGCGTGATCCCGACCGCCACACAAAGGATGACAATCAATAAATAAATTATGATCCAACTTCATAACATAGCGGTTCACCATACGTGCATGCTACGGGAATCACTAACCTCAACACAAGTATTTCTAGATTCACAACACCCTACTATCATAACTCTAATATTACTATATCCATATCTCAAAACTAATTGTGAGGAATCAAACTTCTCTTACTAATCATTGCACTTGAATATGAAAGTTTTTATTATATCCTCTTCAGATGCCTATCATATTTAGGACTAATTTCATAACACACGCCAATTACCAAGTTACTTAGAGAGAGCGCTCTCAAAATGATATAAGTGAAGATCGGGAGTTTTTATTTCTACAAAATATGACACCGCCGTGCTCTACAAAGATTTAAGTGAATCACTAGAGAAAAATTATCTAGCTCAAAAGATATAAGTGAAGCTCATGGGAGCAAAATTATCTAGCTCAAAACATATAAGTGAAGCACATGCGAGCTAAATTGCCTAACTCAAAAAGATATAAGTGAAGCTCATTGAGTATTCTAACAAATTCACGATGTGTGCATGCCCCTCTCAAAAGGTGTGCAGCAAGGATGATTGTGATAAAACAAAAAGCAAAGACTCCCATAATACATGACGCTCCAAGCAAAACACATATCATGTGGTAAATAAAAATATAGCTCCAAGTAACGTTAGCCAGATGGATTGAAGACGAAAGAGGGGATCCCTTCCCGGGGCATCCCCAAGCTTAGGCTTTTTGGTGTCCTTGAATTTGCCCTGGGATGACTTGGGCATCCCCAAGCTTAGGCTCTTTCCACTCTTTATTCCATTGTCCATAAGAACATCACCCAAAACTTGAAAACTTCACAACACAAAACTTAAACAGAAACTCATGATATCATTAGCATAAGAAAACAAACCACCAACTTTTTAGGTACTGTAGTAAAATTAATTTCCATTTATATTGATGTTATATTACTGTATTCTCACTTCTCCATGGCTCGTACCCCCCGATACTAACCATAGTTTCATCAAAATAAGCAATCAACACAACAAAAACAGAATCTGTCAAAAACAGAACAGTCTGTAGCAATCTCTATATTTCGTATACCTCTGCTATCCCACAAATTCGGAAACAATTATTAAAATTAGGGAAATTTGCATAGAAATCAGAAGCAAAAAGAATCAACTCAAAATCTCTTTCTGGATAGGAACTAAAAATAATTTCGTGAGCACAAAGTTTCTGTCTTTTTTCAGCATGATTAAACAACTATCATCAAAACTAATCATAAAGGTTCTACTTGGCACAAACACTAATTAAAACATAAAAACACAATCATAACAGAATCATGATGGTGTGAACTCAACAAAATATAAAGTAAAAAGAAAAAATAAATTTATTCATTGGGTTGCCTCCCAACAAGCGCTATTGTTTAAGCACTTGTGGCTATAAGCATGTGGAGAGTTTAGCATGGATTGCATCAAGGAAATACATTCAATCAAAGAGCAACCATCATAATTAAATTCCTTGAAATCCAAAGTAGTAATTTCATCACTATTCAAAGTTTTGATATCCTCTACTCCACTTTTAGTATTTTTAGCATCAAGATAAATAGACTCCGAATCATTGGGGCGTTTCTCAACCAAAGTGGATTCACATCCAGACCCATCATCATTAAGATTGACATTAGAAAACAAGGATTCAATAGGAGCCACACCAAGCACTTTATGATCTTCGTGATTCTCATCACGAGAACACGCATTTTGAATCCATTCATGTCTAGCACGAATTTGGGCAGTTCTTTCTTTACTCTCATTCATAGAAACACGCATAGCTTTCAAAGTTTCATCCATATTAATCTTGGGAGGAACACATCTCAATTTCAAAGTATCAATATCAAGAGACATTCTATCAACAGTCTTAGCCAAGTCATCAATTTTAAGCAGTTTTTCTTCTATGGAAGCATTGAAAATGTTTTGCAAATTAATAAACTCTTTAATATTACTCTCAAGATCAGAGGGTATTTTATTATAATTTCCATGAGCATTGTTGTAGGAATTGCCAAAATTATTAGAGGGATTACTAGGAAAACGCCTAGGATTAGAGTTACCTCTATAAGCATTGTTGTTACCAAAATTATTCCTACCAACAAAATTAACATCCAGATTTTCATTGCTATTCTTAATCAAGGAAGATAAAGGCATATCATTTGGATCTAGAGGAGCACTTTTACTAGCAAACAACTTCATTAACTCATCCATCTTACTACTCAAAGAGTTAATTTCTTCTATAGCATGCACTTTTTTACTAGTAGGTGACCTTTCAGTGTGCCATTGAGAATAATTTGTCATGATATTATCTAGGAGTTTTGTAGCTTCTCCTAGTGTGATTTCCATAAAAGTTCCACCAGAGGCGGAATCCAAGATATTTCTAGAAGCAAAATTCAAACCAGCATAGAAAATTTGTATAATCATCGAAAGACTTAGGCCATGAGCGGGACAATTTCTAATCATCAATTTCATTCTCTCCCAAGATTGTGCAACATGTTCATGATCTAGTTGCTTAAAATTGATGATATCATTATGGAGAGAGATAATCTTAGCAGGTGGAAAATACTTGGAAATAAAGGCATCTTTACACTTGTTCCATGAATCAATACTATTTTTTGGTAAAGATGAAAACCAAGTTTTTGCTCGATCTCGTAATGAGAACGGAAATAGCTTCAATTTAATCATATCATTATCCACACCTTTCTTTTTTTGCATATCGCATAACTCAATAAAGGTATTAAGATGGGATGCGACGCCATCTTCACTAGGATGGCCGAAAAATTGCTCTTTCATAACAAGATTCAACAAGGCAACATTAATTCCATATGAATCCGCACTAGTGGCGGGAGCAATTGGAGTACTAATAAAATCATTGTTATTAGTATTAGAGAAGTCACACAATTTAGTGTTTTCAGACATGGTGACTTAGCAAGCAGACAAGCACACAAGCAAACAGAAAGCAAGCGAAAGAAAGGGTGAAGGATAAATGCAAATAAAGAAAGGCAAATATTTTTTTAAATTTTGTTTTAGAAGTGGGGGAGAGGAAAACGAGAGGAAAATGGCAAATAATGTTAATGCAAGAGATGAGTTTGCGATAGGTACTTGGTAGATATGCTTCACTTGAATACTCCCCGCCAACGGCGCCAGAAATTCGTCCTGCTACTTCTTGAGCTTGCTTTGGTTTTTTCCTTTGAAGAGGAAAGGGTGATGCAGCAAAGTAGAGATAAGTATTTCCCTCAGTTTGAGAACCAAGGTATCAATCCAGTAGGAGTATCACGATGAGTCACCAAGGCACCTGCGCAAAGACATACAAACTTGCACCCAACGCGATAAAGGGGTAGTCAATCCCTTTACGATTACTTGCAAAGTGAGATGTGATAGTGACAATAGGTAAATATAAATAAATAAATAAAAGTGCAGCATGGTATTTTTGTATGTAGATCTGAATATATAATGTGTAAAATAGACCCAGGGGCCATAGTGTTCACTAGAGGCTTCTCTCATGATAGCAAGTATTACGGTGGGTGAACGAATTACTGTCGAGCAATTGATAGAATCGCGCAAAGTCATGACGATATCTAAGGCAATGATCATACATATAGGCATCACGTCCAAGACAAGTAGACCGATACTTTCTGCATCTACTACTATTACTCCACACATCGACCGCTATCCAGGATGCATCTAGTGTATTAAGTTCATAACAAACAGAGTAACGCCTTAAGCAAGATGACATGATGTAGAGAGATAAATTCATGCAATATGATATAAACCCCATATTTTTACCCTTGATGGAACAACACGATGCGTGCCTTTCTACCCCTTCTGTCACTAGGTGAGGACACCGCACGGTATGAACCCAAAACCAAGCACATCTCCCATTGCAAGAACTATAGATCAAGTTGGCCAATAAAAACCCGTAACTCGAAGAGAATTACAAGGATATGAAATCATGCATATAAGAAATCAGAGGAGACTCAAATAATATTCATAGATAATCTGATCATAAATCCACAATTCATCGGATCTCAACAAACACACCGCAAAAGAAAGTTACATCGGATAGATCTCCATGAAGATCATGGAGAACTTTGTATTGAAGATCCAAGAGAGAGAAGAAGCCATCTAGCTACTAGCTATGGACCCGAAGGTCTGTGGTGAACTACTCACGCATCATCGGAGAGGCAATGGTGTTGATGAAGAAGCCCTCCGTGTACGAATCCCCCTCCGAGAGGGCACCAGAACGGTCCCCAGATGGGATCTTGCAGACACAGAAGCTTGCAGCGGCGGAAAAGTATTTTCATGGCTCTCTCTGTTTGTCGGGGGGATAACCCCGGGGTAGGCCCATCAAGCCTGTTCCTTCATTTCCGACCCCATGGACATGAAGGCACAGAGATTCTCAAGGCCCAAGTTTTCTGACCTGCTAGGCATCAACTGCCGGCTGGAAGACGAGGCGGCCACCTTCCTGGCCGTCCAGGCAACCCCTGCCGGCTAGAATCCGGACGACCTCCCATTCAGACCCGGCCTGGTCCCGCTAGCCAGACTAAGCAGGAGGCGGCCACCCTCAAGCCGGCTAACCAAGCAGGCTAGCCGGCCGAGGATCACCAGTCACATCAGATGTAGGTCAGGAAAGGACCTCACGATTAATTAAAGGTAGCTACGCGTCAGCAAAGGTACTGGATCAGGGCGCCCGACAGGTACGAGCGTCGGCGGCTACGCCGCTGACCTACCCCGGCTCTCATCCATCACCTAGCATGATGTCAGACCGTCACACTCCCACTCCATCACTACACTCAGTGTGGGGAACAGTGGAGGCGGTCGTACTGCCTGCCCATGAAGAATCTCGCGGGGCGACGCTCTACGTACAGCGCGTGCTCAGCGTCAACCTTACGCGGGAGCCTCATTGGCCAACCGACGGGTCCCACCAGCAATCGAGACCATGCAGTCGGTGGGCCCCTCATCGACAAGACAAGACCCTTGTGGGCCCCTGGCCAGCCGGTGAAGCAGCCAGTCGGGTCCCACGCATGTACCCTTTATCCATATTGTAGGCCGGCGGGTTTGTCTATAAAACCCCCCGGCCACCCCCCATGCAAGGGGGCCGATCACTTGCCAGTCATTCAACACTACACACTCACCAACCAACAGAGAGCGAGGTAGAGACGAGCCGACTGCTGCCCTCTTCCTCCTCCCAACACAGCTCCAGGAGCAACATTGTACTCTGTTCCCATACATCAAACACACTAGCAGGATTAGGGGTATTATCTCTACGGAGAGCCCTAAACCTGGGTACATCGTGCATCCCATGCGTGTACCAACCTCGTTCCCAGCGCCCACCTTTGTCCCTTCGGTTCTCACCGACTTTAGCCTACCCATGGCATATGTTGTGAGTACTCACCGACATTTGGCGCCCACCGTGGGGCCGATCGCGGCATCGGCTGGCTTCACGCGCTGGGCGGGGCCCCGCACCTACACTACCGGATGCATCGCGTCCGGATTAGTTTGCATGCCCGTGGAGCTCGCTTTCGATGAGGCGACACCCATGATGATCGACGTCCCCGTCCGCCATGTAGATTCGGACAAAGATTTTGATGACGAGGCGCTTCCTAGCGTCGTCGTCGCTGCTATGGAGAACCTCAGCGTTCTCTTCACTGACCTTCGCCTCAACGACGGCCCATGCTACTTCGGCGAGGACTACGACGTTGAGGCGCTCTGCGCCAGCTTCAGCAGGCTCTCTATCGCTGAGATGCCTGCCCACGACGTTTACCCCAGTAACGTCCTCATCTTCGACGGCCCTCCGCCATCGGTGGGGTTCTTCACCCCATACCACGTCGCTGCCGTCTCTAACACCGTGGAGGTGATGGTTATCGACGTCGGCACCAGCACGGCTGCTGGCAAGGCCTCCGCAGGCGCTGGCGAGCCCGTTGCGGCGGCCACCGACACTCTTCGGGACGCCATCGCCGGCCTGAAGACACCGGTCACCGCTTCCGCCGACGCTGCAGACGCTCGGGCCTCACTGGAGGAGGCTCTCAAGTGTATCTTGGAGGAGGGCATCGCCGTGGCCTCGACAAAACGTCGGTTGGAGGCTACACATCATGAGTATAACTCCGCATATGGTCTTACTCCGATTTCCGAGGCCCCCAGCCATCTTGGATCGGTCCGCAGCCGTGGACGGTTCGTCGCCGAGGTTCTAGGCGGGGACCTTCCCACCTACGAGACTCCTGCGGCCAACTTGCGGGCAGCACACGCGGCCATGGAGGAAATGGCAAGCCTGGAAGGCGAGGAGCGCGCCTTCCAGGAGAAGCGTGTCAAGGATCTCCTTGACGCCGCTAACCAGCAGCACGCTCGGTTCGACCCCGGCCAGGCTCATTCAGAGTCCCCGGGACCGAACTCGGGGGCTCGCCGCAACCCTAGCGGCCAGCACCAGGCCGAAGGATCTTCCTCGCATCGCCCTTCCGGCCGGAGGGGTGAGGGAAGCCAAGGCCGGCGCTCGCAGCACCAGAGCGAGCACACTTCGGGCTTACATCGCAGAGGCGACGAGGGCGACTCGGAGTACGGGGACCTTCCCCCGCGAAGAACTCACGCCTCCGGCTCCCGAGGCGCCTCCCCTCTCGCCATCGGGGCTGGCGCCCCCGCCTCCCAGGACGAGCGGGACGCCCGCCGGCGTATCATCGCCCTGGCCCTGGCCTATTCGGCCCTCCTAGAGGAAGACGGACCCGTCGGTCCGGCTTGCTTCGGCCCCCGGATCCGAGGGGAGCCGTTCCCTCGAGGTTTCACCCTGCCTCGGGATACGCCGAAATACAACGACACGGCCAAGCCAGAAGACTGGCTGATCGACTACACCACGGCCGTAGGCATCACCAGGGGCAACAAGCGTGTAGCGGTTCGCTACGTGCCACTCATGCTGGTCGGCTCGGCCCGGACCTGGCTTAACAGCCTCCCGGCCGGCAGCGTCAACTCCTGGGTGGACTTCGAGGAGGCATTCGTCCGCAACTTCACCGGCACCTACAAGCGCCCTTGTCGGCCCCGCAAGCTGGCCATGTGCGTCCAGAAGGCCGACGAACCCCTCCGCGACTACGTCACCCATTGGACTGAGTTTCGCAACTCCTGTGAGGGGGTGCATGAGGTACAAGCCATCGAGTACTTCATCGACGGATGCCGAGACGGCACCCTCCTCAAGCACAAGCTCATGTGCGTCGATCCCACCTCTTTGGCGGTGCTCATGGCCAAGGCGGACAAGTACGCCACTGCCGACTCCGCAATGGGCATTAAGGTGACCGCCTTGGACAAGGTTGTGCCTGCGCCGGCTACTCCCAAGCCGGCTGGGGACAACTGAGGCGCCCAGAATAACTACAAGCGCAAGGCGGATCAGATGGATCCCCGCTCCAACAACAAGCTGGTGGCCAATGTGGAGGGCGAGGCGTAGGCTTCCCAAGCCGGTCCTCCATGAAAGCGTCGCGATCAGGGCAACCCCAACTGGCTGCCCAAGAAGTTTCTCGAGCAGCTGCTCGACGCGCCCTGCAAGATACATTCTGGGGCGACTCTGTCTACCCATACCCTTCGACAGTGCAGCGTCGCATGCCGGCTGTCGCAAGGGGAGGGCCTGCCGGTTCCTCCGGGTGCGCAGGCGGCGCCCCGTGCACCGGCTCCCCATCACGCTCCGCTTCCGTCGCCGCCGCCTCATGACGACAGCCCACACCCTAACGACTATCCGCATCAAGACGGAGCATTCGTTTTCTTCACCAGCGAAGGCGGCGACAAGCACAGCCTGCGCCAAAGGCGGCGCGAGGTGAACGCCACTGTACCTCCGGTTCCCCAGTACATGCATTGGTCTCACAAACCAATCACATGGAGCCGGGTGGACCACCCTGCAGTGATGCCCAACCCGGGGTCATACGCACTCGTCCTTGACCCCACCTTCGCCTCCAAAAGGCTCACCTGCCGATTCTCCCGGGTGCTGGTCGATGGCGGCAGCAGCATCAACGTCCTCTACCTCGACACTTTCCGCAAGCTCGGGCTCAAGGAGACGGACGTCCTGCCAACCAGCACTGGCTTCCATGGCATCGTGCCTGGGCAGTCATGCTCGCCCATCGGCAAGATCTAGCTGGACGTCCTCTTCGGTGACAAGGCCCACTTCCGCCGAGAGTCCACATGGTTCGAGGTGGTGGACCTCAGTAGCCCGTACCACGCGCTGCTGGGGAGACCGGCTCTGGCCAAGTTCATGGCTATTCCGCACTACGCCTACCTGAAGATGAAGATGCCGGGTCCCAAGGGCATCATCACTATAGTTGGCGACTACAAGAAGTCGCTCGAGTGCGCCCAAGATAGCAGCTGCCTCGCCGATGCCTTGGTGATTGCCGAGGAGAAGCGGCAGATCGACCGGCTCGTGGCCCAGGCTACCGAGCAGCCGACGATTCCTTCTCCTCCGTCCCAATCGGCGGCGAGGGCTCTGTCAAGCCGGCTGAAGAGACCAAGCAGGTCCCACTCGACCCTGCCAACCCAAAGCAGTGCATCACCATTGGGGCTGGCCTCAGCCCCAAATAGGAAGGCAAGCTCGTCGACTTCCTCTGTGAGAACCGAGACATCTTTGCGTGGTCCCCCAAAGACATGCCGGGTGTCCCGAGGAAGTACGCCGAGCACAAACTTCACGTGCGACCGGATGCAAAGTCGGTGAAACAACCTTTGCGCCGCTTCGCCGAGGGCAAGCGGCGCACGATCAAAGAAGAGATCACCAGGCTCCTTGCAGTCGGCTTCATCATGGAGGTTTTCCACCCGGACTCGCTGGCGAACCCAGTCCTGGTGCTGAAGAAGAACAACACATGGCGAATGTGCATCGACTACACTAGCCTGAATAAGGCCTGTCCGAAAGACCCTTTTGCGTTGCCTAGGAAAGATCAAGTGATCGACTCCACTGCAGGCTACGAACTGCTGTCATTTCTGGATGCTTATTCAGGCTACCATCAAATCAAGCTGGATCCAGTTGATCGCCTGAAGACCTCCTTCATCATGCCCTTCGGGGCCTACTGCTACACCACCATGACGTTCGGTCTGAAGAACGTAGGTGCGACATTCCAACGCTGCATGCAGCAGTGCCTACTGCCACCGATTGGCAGAAACATCCACGTCTATGTGGATGACATCGTCGTCAAGACGAAGCAGCACTTGAGCCTCCTCGACGACTTGCGGGAGACGTTCGCCAATCTGCGCGAATACAAGATCCGGCTCAACCCTGAGAAGTGCATCTTCGGGGTCCCAGGCGGCAAGCTCTTGGGGTTCTTCGTATCCGCCCGCGGCATCGAAGCGAACCCTGAGAAGATCAGCACCATCGAGCGGATGGTGCGGCCGGCTCGGATCCTCGACGTCCAGAAGTTCGTCGGCTTCCTGGCATCCCTCAGCCGGTTCATCAGCCGGCTTGGCGAGAAGGCCCTTCCACTCTAACAGCTCATGAAGAAGACGACGAAGTTCGAGTGGAACGACCAGGCGGACGAAGCCTTCCGCGACCTCAAGCGGGTAATCTCGAGCCTGCCAATCTTGGCAGCCCCATTTGAAAGGGAACCCATACTCATATATATCGCGGCGACCACTCGCGTGGTCAGCGTAGTGTTGGTAGTTCATCCCAAAGAGGAAGGCAAGGCCCTGCCAATGCAGAGCCCTGTCTACTACCTTAGCAAGGTCTTGTCCGCATCTAAGCAAAACTACCCTCGTTATAAGAAAATGTGTTATGGTGTTTACCTTGCTGCAAAGAAATTAAAACAATACTTCCAAGAGCATGCCATCACTGTGGTGACCACTGCTCCGCTCTCAGAGATCATGGGCAACCGTGATGCCACGGGCAGAATTGCCAAATGGTCCATCGCCATGGCGGACCATGATATTCGGTACGAGCCTCGCACCGCCATCAAATAACAGGTGGTGGCCGACTTTTTAGTCGACTCGGCCGAGACCCTGTTCGAGCCACCGCCTCCAAACTCCACGCATTGGTGGATGCACTTCGATGGCTCGAAGATGCGAACAGGACTGGGAGCCGCCATCATCTTAACGTCTCCGAAAGGAGACCAGCTCAAGTACGCTCTCTAGATCCATTTCGCCGCCTCCAACAACGTCGCCGAGTACGAAGCACTGGCTCACGGGCTCCGGCTTGCCAAGGAGATTGGCATCCAGCGGCTCATATGCTTCGGCGATTCAGAGTTGGTGGTGCAGCAAGTCTCTAGAGAATGGGATGCCAGGGACTCCAACATGGAAAGCTACCGCTTCCTCATCCAGCAACTCAGCGGCCCCTTTGAGGGTTGTGAGTACCACCATGTTCCCAGGGCGGAAAATGAGGCGGCCGATACGCTGGCAAAGATCGGCTCCACAAGGCAGGCCATCCCAGCTGGCGTCTCCCTCGAGCAACTCCACAAGCCGTCTATCAAGCCGTCTCCTGAGTCGGCATCAATCTTCGTACCGGCAGACTCTACGATACAAGCGCCGCCGGCTCCGCCAGTTATGCCGGCTGTGGACCCCACGCCGGCTGCACTGACGGCTTCGGCTCCAAATACGGCACCGACTGAGTTTACGATGCAAGCGCCGTCGGCTCCACCAACTACGCCAGCTTCAGATCCTAATCCGGCTCCATTGGTCCACCCGACTCCAACAACGGCACCAGCTACAACGACAACCCCGGCTCTGCCCGGGCTCGAATATTCCCAGTGGGTGGACGTCATGGAGATAGACGATGAGCCGGCTGTAGTAATAGCACCGGAGACGCCATCAAGCTCGGGGGCTGCAGAAGCCCCCAACAGTCAAGACGAAGCGGAGGCGACCCTTGTGTCGGCTCCATCATGGGCTCAGGCCATTCTGGCCTTCCTTCTTTGCGGCGAACTTACTCAGAACGAGGCGGAGGCGAGACAGACCCAGCGCAGGTCCGCCACCTACGCCATCATCAATCGTGAGCTGCTGCGACGCAGCATGACCGGCGTGTTCCAATGCTGCGTCGAATCAGAAAAAGGGCAGGAGATCCTCAGAGACATCCACCAAGGGGAGTGTGGGCATCACGCCGCCTCCAGAAGCCTGATGGCCAAAGCATTCCGCCATGGATTCTACTGGCCCACGGCCCTCGAGGAGGCTGTGGATCTAGTGGACAAATGCGAAGGCTGCCAACGCTTCAGTGCACAAAGCCATATGCCGCCTTCAGCGCTGAAAACCATTCCCTTATCATGGCCATTGGCCGTCTGGGGGCTGGACATGGTACTAACATCTCTGTCCGATATGGCATTCCCCACAGCATCATCACCGACAATGGCACTAACATCGCCAAGGGGGCCCTGGCGCTCTACTGTTCCAAGGTAGGCTTCCGGCACGACCTGGCCTCAGTGGCACACCCTCAGTCAAACGGCCAAGCGGAGAGGGCCAACGACCTGATCCTAGCACGCATCAAGCCAAGGCTGGTGGCACCACTGATCAGGTCAGCCGACTGCTGGATTGAAGAACTACCGGTTGTGCTATGGAGCCTACGCACCACGCCCAACCGGTCGACCGGCTTCACTCCATTCTTTCTCGTATACGGGTCCGAGGCTATCATCCCCACGGATGTCGAATTCGACTCGCCTCGGGTCACCCTATACACAGAAACGAAGGCGAAGGAGGCCAGAGAAGACGGTGTGGATCTCCTCGAAGAAGCAAGGGACTTGGCTTTGAGCCGGACGGCCATCTACCAACAAAAGTTGAGATACTACCACAGCAAAAAGATCAGACCTCTCTCTTTCAGGGCGGGAGACTTGGTCCTCAGAAGAATCCAGCGCACTGCCGGCCAGCACAAACTCTCACCCCCCCTGGGAGGGACCCTTCATCATCAGTAGGGCGCTACACAACAACGCTTACTACCTGATTGACGCCCAGAAGCCAAGGAAGCCCAAGAGGGACGACTCCGGCCAAGAAACAGAGCGCCCATGGAACCGGCGTTGCTTCGCCCGTTCTATTGCTAAAAGGTAGAAGACAAGCAAAGGAAAGAGGATGCGCATGTATCTTCCTCCCTCTTCAGGGAATAACGAGGGCAATAAAAAGAACATGCTCCATGTTTCTTGTTATCAAGAGTTTTCACTCAGTGTACGGTCTACATAGCGTACCACCTCTTGCCGGCTTATTCAAGCTCAGAGGCTACGCAGCACAACCCATTGCTAGCTTTAAACAAGCTCGGGGGCTCGCCAGCCGCGTGAACGGTCCACCCTTGTAGTCGGGCACATAGTGTACCGGCTGATTCCTGGTCCTTCGCTCGAACCTACGGGCTGGCTCCGGTCGCTCGGTTCGCGAAGTGATGCCAGGTCAGGTCGAATACATGCAGAGTCCGGCTATACTCGTGTCACGCCCAAGATGCGACCCTATCCTCAATTTGGCACAAAGGCCTCGTCAGGGATAGAAGCGCATCTCGTCGTGTCGCAAGAATGGATATCGTTACAAGTACATGTACTAAAAAGATGAGATATACATAGAATTGGCTTACACTCGCCACAAGCTACATCAGAGTCACATCAGTACATTACATAATCATCAAGAGTAAGCGCAGGGTCCGACTACGGACGAAAACAAACGACAAAAGAAGAACGACGTCCATCCTTGCCATCCGAGGCTGCCGGCCTGGAACTCATCCTAGATCGATGATGATGAAGAAGAAGAAGCAACTCCAAATGAACAATCAATGCACTCGCGTCTAGTAACCTTTACCTGTACCTGCAACTGGTGTTGTAGTAATCTGTGAGCCATAGGGGACTCAGCACTCTCATTTCCAAAGGTATCAAGACTAGCAAAGCTTAATGGGTGAGGTATGGTTAAGTGGTGAGGTTGCAGCAGCGGCTAAGCATATATTTGGTGGCTAAACTTATGAGTACAAGAATTAGAGGGGGAAGATCTACGCATAACGGACGTGACTATTGATGATCAAATGAATGATCCTGAACACATACCTACGTCAGACATAACCCCACCGTGGCCTCGATCTGAGAAAGAACTCACGAAAGAGACAGACACGGTTACACACACAGTTGGCATATTTTAATTATGTTAACTTCAAGTTATATAGAACCTGTGTTAAACAAAGCTTCCACGTTGCCACATAACCGCGGGCACGGCTTTCCGAAAGATTTAACCCTGCAGGGGTGCTCCAACTAGTCCATCACAAATTACCACAAGCCGCATAGAAATCCTCAATCATGAAGCTCGCGATCTTGTCGGATTCCCTAGTGGAAAACCTCAACTCTGAGATTACCCAAAGCATCATCGGAATCCCAATGCACAAGATATCTCATCAAAGGTAAAACTAATAAAGCAAGGCTGCCTGACGTGTCGACGTACCTGATAGGAGCCGCGTATCTCGTTCTCAGGACACGACGGATGGAACTAGCTACGAGTGCCAAACCTCGAGTTTCCTCACGGTGGCCTCGCAGGCAGACCGTTTGGGACCAACACCATCAGCACTGGCCCCTCCTGTACTATGTAGAATTACTCCCCGGGTAGCGCTAACTCCCTGTGCATTTCAGTATTATCAAATTATTATGTTGGGAAAATGTAAAACCAATGTTGGGCCTTTCCATACCAGCTTTAATCTAAAACGAATTATCAAGGGGGTCCCCATAACAACCCTGATCGTGTTAGGAGTGCTCAATTATGGAACATAACACCGGTAGCCAAAACTAAGGGGGCAAAGGTGGAACAAAACACCAGGCTAGAAAGGCCGAGCCTTCCACCTTTTACCAAGTATATAGGTGCATTAAATTAAATAGCATTTAATATGGTGATATAACAAGGAACCCATGCTTTCACATGGTAGCAGCTGCACCTGCAACTAGCAACGCTAACAACATGGATAAGCAAGCGGTAACATAGCCAATCAGTGGTTTGCTAGGTCGAACAGGTTGAAGGTTATCATGGCATTGTTGAGAGGCTGGTATTTAACATGTGGTAGGAAACGAGACATAATTGATAGAAGCGATAAAACTAGCATGGCAATGATAGTAATGGTATCTGGGGAAATGATCTTCTTGCCTGAGATCCTGCTTGGAAGAAGAATGCCTCCGTGAAGCAGACGAACCGACGTAGCCGAACGGGTCCTCACAATCCGGCACGCTGCGGAACTCTATCGAGACGAAGCAAACCGGAAACACAAATCAACACACGATATTCTCCACACGATACACAACACATATGATGCATGAACGGTCTAATGCAAGGCATGACAATCACAACAATCAAACACTACACATTAAGTGAAGCTCGATATGCAACGAGTTGCATATCGACGAAACTCCACATTGAATTATTTAGTTCACTCCCGTTCAGGTACACGGATATATTAAATGTTGTTAAACATGGCACGAGGGTGAAGCACAACTTAATCTACCTAGCTAGTCATTTTAAATGAGACCGGAAACGACATATAGCATCTCCGAAATGACCCCATGTGTTAAATCTTAATTCTGTCCAGATTTGTCCTAATCACATTTTAGGTTTGTTAAACGGCAAAACAAAGTGGTTCTCGTGTTTCTACTCGTCGTACTGGCCCATTTACATATATGGCATATCTCCAACGGAGCTACGGTTAAATAGTTACGACCTAAACCGTTTTCAACACGTTGACACGCAAACCGATGCAAACAGCCACTAAATAGTTCTAAATATGCATAAGAGTTGGAAATTATTAACCTACATGAAATTCTAGTCAAGTTACATATCTAACTCGTCGAAATCCGACACACGGAATAGAATCTACGGGGCGTTTGAAAAAATACTTATATCCTGGTATAGCAAAAATCCTAGCGTATAAAAACAACAAGGGAAAAATAATATGGGAAACAACTGGGATTTGAACCCCAGATCCCTTGAATGGACACTGGTAGCCCTACCACTGGACTAATCAGTAGTTGTGACAAGAATAGACTAAACAACAAGTATAATAAACATGGAAAAGATGTTGCGTTGGAGAGGCAAAAATCCTAAAAATAATACGCATCGAAGGGGATTTGATCCCTAGACCTCCAGGAGGTAGCACTGCTGCGCTAACCATCGTGCTAGTAGACCACTTGCGGCAGATAACAGCGGAGACGGCATATAACGCCTGCTGCAAAACGCATCTAGCCCAAAACACTGAATCTCAGTAGCGCTAGAACTGCTCACATCTGGGAAACAGAGGCCGAGGTCCATGGCGATCTGGGCACGGGATGAGGTTCCGGAGGCGCGGAAACGGCGGGGTTCGAGAGATTTGACACCGGGGTTTCCATTCCCGATGTGGAGGAGGCTTGGGGGCTCGGGCATACGAACTCCATGGGCGGCGACCATGGCATCAGGTTCCTGTCGAGACAGAGAGGTTAGGGAAAATAGGAAAGGCAGGGAGGGGTCTCGCGGGAGGAGCGCGGGGCAGAGGGCCTGTCCTGGAGCATGGCTGCTGTGCTCGGCTTGGTCAACGCGCAGGCAGGTCGAGGTGCTCGACGCACAGGCGAGGGAAACGGGGGCGAGCCGAGCTCGGCGGATGCGCGGACGCAGGGAGTTGCAGCGCTTGAAGCGAGCACGGGGGCGGCAGGATCGAGCGCTCTCTTTCTGGGCAGGAGGCGGCGCTGTCGGGACGAGGGGAGAGGATTGAGACGAGGAGCTGTCCACGCTAGGGTAAGCAGGTGGGGCGGCGCTGTCTTGGGCTGCAGAAGGCCCAACTGGCCGGCAGGGCTGGGCTCACTCTCCTTCTCTCTCACGGAAACAAAGAAAGGAAGCAAGAAAGAAAAGAGAAAAAATGTTGAATGGAGAAAAGAAAAAGAGGGTTAGGAAAGAATTTGAGAATAGGGGTTCAACGGACAAACCGATGACGGTTTGCGGTCGAACGGGGTTAATCCGGACCGAACGGTTATGACCGCCCGGTCCGGGTTTCGGGTGGTTTTCGAACTGGGCTACGTGTAGGGTCGATGCACTGTGCAGAGGGGCTAGGACGGGATGAGAGGGAAAACGGGCAACCCGGAATCGAGTTTAAAATACCGAAATGTCCGACAATTGACTGGCTATAGTGCCGCTATATAATAAACGGCACGGGTAACAAACGAGCTCCAATCGCGATGAAAATTGACAGACGGCCTACCTATATCTAATCACGATCGCGTGCCAAGTTTCACCTTGATCAGAGAAAGTTTTACGCACACTTTAAAAACAGGGTTACGACGGTGCCGCGGGCGCGTGCGTGAGCGGTCGGGCTCGGAACGGACAACGACGCGAACCGGCAACTAACAACGGATGCAAGTTTGAAAACTGGCGGCACGGAGATGCCGATGCAATGCAGATGATGCGAATGATGCGATGATGATGCAACAAATTCAAATAACCACACGACGAGAACGGTATAGAAGGGGAATCTTCTAGAACGCCGGCATCGGGCTGTCACAACTCTCCTACACTACAAGAGGATCTTGCCCCGAGATCCAAGAATGAAAGGGGGAGAGGATGAGAAAGAACAAGAGGTAAAAACTTAGTCGCTTCTTTGACAAACGAGTGAAACCAACGATCCTTGAAGGTTGCAAGGCGATGAGGAGTGAAATGAGAAAGAAGCAAGAATTCACGGAAAATTTCGGCAGCACTTCGGTAGGAAAATGGGACAAAAAATTCGATAAGATGGAAGAAATAGACAATATACATATCAAACAACTAAATAGAACAAGGGAACACCATGATCTTGACAGAACTACAAGATTGATCAAAAAGAGCAACATCACAATGCCTCCGGAACAAGAGAATAGGAACTAGCTCATACGGAAGAAGAGAATGAAGAAAAGAATGACAACTATCATCACAATAGAATTGAAGAGCCGTCGGACAGAGAATTGACAGAGTAGTTGGAAAACCAACAACGAAAAGAACAAGATAGTAGTGGGCTTGTGAAAATCATCTCAACAAATATGAGGTGACAACCAACCACTAAAAGAAACAAGGATTGATTGGGAGAAAAAAGATATGAACAATTACTTACACCAAGAGGATACATTGAGAACTTGGATTAATGACAAGCACCATGATAGCAACAATCCATAGGAAAAGCTTTAGGTGAAATCCAACCAAGATAGCTCAATGAATAAGCCATGGGTTGCAAATATCTCATGATCATAGAATTGGTGGGTTTAATTATCTCATACTTGAAAGGAAAACTCTTCGAGGCTCCTACACTAACAAGAATGCTATAATACCACCTCAAAGGATAAAGGAAGAACAAATGCACTTGGAAACGCAAGAGAAAGGATACTTGAGGTTCTCCAACAAGAATCTTGAAGAACACATGAGAATAGATTGAAACCTTGATGAACCACCAAGAAGGACTTCCGTATACAAATGAATGATGCAAAGATATGAAGGTAGAAAAGAATAAGATTATGACCTTGCCAAGATTTAGATGAAGCCTCCAGAGAGAAACTTGATAGAACTTGGAACTCCGGAAAGAAATATAGGCACTTGAGAAAAGAATTTATATCATGAGTCCTCCGGAAGAAGAATTGAAATCTCTTGGAAGAAGGAAGGACAATAATAAGAATTATGTTATGCTCATCCTTCATCAAGTTTAATTGATGACAAGCAACGGATTTAGCATACCACTTATTCTTCTTGAAATGATTAAGGAGAGATATGAGCACCAACTAGAAGAAATCTTGAAAGAGGCACCGGTGAGAATTGAAATGAATGAGGCAACCATGAATGACTGGAGATACATGAGAAAGAAGAGATCATGAGCCAGCTAACAGAAAACTTGAACAAGGCACCGGAATAACCGAGAGACGAACGAAGAGACCCAATTGAGAAGAATTAAGGACGAAAGCTGAAAGCTGAGAACGAAGAATCTTCTGAAATGATGGCCTTCGGAGGAACGAGAAATAAAAACAACTCAGAAATGCACCGGATAGCAATAAAGGGATACTCATGATTGAAAACAAATTCAAAATGATAACACGAAGCTGAAATGACGAATATCCAAGAGAATAGACCAAGATTTGAGAGAAACACTCCGTCGAATTTGCAAGCTGAGAATGATGACGAGAAACAGCACCAAGGATAATGAGACACTCCGGAATAAAGAAGAATGAAAGGTTGAGCCAACTATGAGAATTAATTCAAATTGATCTTGAAGAAGGAATATGACTGATGAAAATCATACTTACGTCATAGTTGAAAAGAATTAATGATCTCCGAAAAAATATTAAAAGAGCCAGATAAGATCCTGGGAAAAACCTGTGGGTTATGGGCCCACTCAAAGAAATCACCGTTGAAAAGATTGCTAGCAAGAGGGATATTGCACCGGTAGAAATGAAAACTTGATGAGGATAGCACCTCGAAATAATTAAAGAATTGAAAGCAAGAAACTTCTGAGGTAACTTCAACGCTCCGGATAGAAAAGAGAGGAATGAATAACAAGAAGAGTGATAAGAATTTCCAACATGGGAAAATTTATAAGGATGAAAAGGATATGATGAACACGGACAACTGAATTAAATTCACCGGTAAGGATGACAAGAATGAATAAAGATGAACATGACGCTCCTGAGAATCTTCACAACGAATCACCGGGTAAGAGAGAAAAGAACACACAGCGGAAGCACAATGAAAAGAAAACTCTTGGATGAAAATTGAATCACTAAAGAAAAGGGTGGGAGGGTGGGGAAAAACAAAGACAACTTGGGACGGATGAGACAAACTTCGGAAAGAAATGAGAGATTGATCTTGCAAAATTGCAGAGGATTGAATTTACTTGGAGGGAAACACACCGGTTGGATGGAATTGATACGATGACTCCGGTTGACAAGAATTGATGAGACAACTGATTGAGCAAAAGGATTAGCACTCTCATATGAATATGAGAACACTGCTTAGAAAAGATCTGAAATCACCACTTGACATCGAAGCAACTGAATTACCATATTCGAACAAAACAACGGGTGAGGCTTATGAAACAAGCCAGAACAAAATCATGAGAAAGATTTCGTCCGATATTATCATGGACTGGAATCCACTAGATGTCGAACCCCAACCTAACATCATGCATTTGTTGGAAGAATGTCCTATAAGTAACTACTTGAATTCCCACCTAAGAATTCCCGAAATTTCTAGTCATGCAATCTGGTACACGGATACAAGGAGTAATATCACACAACTCCTATACTAACCCGTCACCTATATCATATCCGTCAACACACAACCAGAATCTCGGACCTTCATCTACAACAGACCCTCATGATCACAACGATACAAAGTATGACAGTACTCCCGAACAATCTGCACTGGTACTGGGGACATCGGGGTTATCTCGCCACTACTAGTATTTAAGCAATTACGAACATCCTTCGTTCTTAGATACTAAGAAATTTGAATGATAACGATGTGCTCAAGAATCCCCTGGAGCTCAACTCCCCTGAAACTTAAAGCAGATAGGAGGCACCAAGACAGAACTCTGTCACATCGGCGTCATATAGATTCCAAAAATATCCGCGTGATCCTAAATTTTTTTTGAGTGAGAAGAGAAGTAGAATTAAAATATTACGTCAAGAATCCTCACCAGAGCATAGAAGAGGAGAAAAAAGAATCCTACTCTCCGATATATAACTAGACTCAAAGCAGTTTTTCACTAGACTCAACTCGGCCAAGTTCGATCAATCAAGGGGGCTCCTAGGTCGGTACTGCTCTTATACCAACTTGTCACGCCCAAGATGTGACCCTATCCTCAATTTGGCACGAAGGCCTCGTCAGGGATAGAAGCGCATCTCGTCGTGTCGCAAGAATGGATATCGTTACAAGTACATGTACTGAAAAGATGAGATATACATAGAATTGGTTTACACTCGCCACAAGCTACATCAGAGTCACATCAGTACATTACATAATCATCAAGAGTAAGAGCAGGGTCCGACTACGGACAAAAACAAATGACAAAAGAAGAACGACGTCCATCCTTGCCATCCGAGGCTTCCGGCCTGGAACCCATCCCAGATCGATGAAGAAGAAGAAGAAGAAGCAACTCCAAATGACCAATCAATGCGCTCGCGTCTAGTAACCTTTACCTGTACCTGCAACTGGTGTTGTAGGAATCTGTGAGCCACAGGGGACTGAGCAATCTCATTTCCAAAGGTATCAAGACTAGCAAAGCTTAAAGGGTGAGGTATGGTTAAGTGGTGAGGTTGCAGCAGCAGCTAAGCATATATTTGGTGGCTAAACTTACGAGTACAAGAATTAGAGGGGGAAGATCTACGCATAACGGACGTGACTACTAATGATCAAATGAATGATCCTGAACACATACCTACGTCAGACATAACCCCACCGTGTCCTCGATCGAAGAAAGAACTCACGAAACAGACAGTCACGGTTACGCACACAGTTGGCATATTTTAATTACGTTAACTTCAAGTTATCTAGAACCAGTGTTAAAAAAAGCTTCCACGTTGCCACATAACCATGGGCACGGCTTTCCGAAAGATTTAACCCTACAGGGGTGCTCCAACTAGTCCATCACAAATTACCACAAGCCGCATAGAAATCCTCAATCACGAAGCTCGCGATCTCGTCGGATTCCCTAGTGGAAAACCTCAACTCTGAGATTACCCAAGGCATCATCGGAATCCCGATGCACAAGATATCTCGTCAATGGTAAAACTAATCCAGCAAGGCCGCCCGACGTGTCGACGTACCCGATAGGAGCCGCGTATCTCATTCTCAGGACACGACGGATGGAACTAGCTACGAGTGCCAAACCTCGAGTTTCCTCGCGGTGGCCTCGCAGGCAGACCGTTTGGGACCAACACGATCGGCACTGGGCCCTCCTGTATTATGTAGAATTACTCCTCGGGTAGCGCTAACTCCCTATGCATTTCAGTATTATCAAATTATTATGTTGGGCAAATGTAAAACCAATGTTGGGCCTTGCCAGACCAGCTTTATCTAACACAAATTATCAAGGGGGTCCCCATAACAACCCCGATCGTGTTAGGAGCGCTCAATTATGGAACATAACATCGGTAGCCAAAACTAAGGGGGCAAAGGTGGAACAAAACACCAGGCTAGAAAGGCCGAGCCTTCCACCTTTTACCAAGTATATAGGTGCATTAAATTAAATAGCATTTAATATGGTGATATAACAAGGAACCCATGCTTTCACATGGAAGCATCTGCACCTGCAACTAGCAACGCTAACAACATGGATAAGCAAGCGGTAACATAGCCAATCAGTGCTTTGCTAGGTTGAACAGGTTGAAGGTTATCATGGCATTGTTGAGAGGTTGATATTTAACATGTGGTAGGCAACGAGACATAATCGATAGAAGCGATAAAACTAGCATGTCAATAATAGTAATGGTATGTGGGGAAATGATCATCTTGCCTGAGATCCTCCTTGGAAGAAGAATGCCTCCGTGGAGCAGACGAACCGACGTAGTCGAACGGGTCCTCACAATCCGGCACGCTGCGGAACTCTATCGAGACGAAGCAAACCGGAAACACAAATCAACACACGATATTCAGCACACGATACACAACACATATGATGCATGAACGGTCTAATGCAAGGCATGACAATCACAACAATCAAACACTACACATTAAGTGAAGCTCGATATGCAACGAGTTGCATATCGACGAAACTCCACGTTGAATTATTTAGTTCACTCCCGTTCAGGTACACGGATATATAAATGTTGTTAAACATGGCACGAGGGTGAAGCACAAATTAATCTACCTAGCTAGTCATTTTAAATGAGACCGAAAACGACATATAGCATCTCCGAAATGACCCCATGTGTTAAATCTTAATTCTGTCCAGATTTTTCCTAATCACATTTTAGGTTTGTTAAACGGCAAAACAAAGTGGTTCACGTGTTTCTACTCGTCGTACTGGCCCATTTACATATATGGCATATCTCCAACGGAGCTACGGTTAAATAGTTACGACCTAAACCGTTTTCAACACGTCGACACGCAAACCGATGCAAACAGCCACTAAATAGTTCTAAATATGCATGAGAGTTGGAAATTATTAACCTACACGAAATTCTAGTCAAGTTACATATCTAACTCGTCGAAATCCGACACACGGAATAGAATCTACGGGGCGTTTGAAAAAATACTTATATCCTGGTATAGCAAAAATCCTAGCGTATAAAAAAACGACAAGGGAAAAATAATATGGGAAACAACTGGGATTTGAACCCCAGATCCCTTGAATGGACACTGGTAGCCCTCCACTGGACTAATCAGTAGTTGTGACAAAAATAGACTAAACAGCAAGTATAATAAACATGGAAAAGATGTTGTGTTGGAGAGGCAAAAATCCTAAAAATAATACGCATCGAAGGGGATTTGATCCCTGGACCTCCAGGAGGTAGCACTGTTGCGCTAACCATCGTGCTAGCACACCACTTGCGGCAGATAACAGCGGAGAGGCATATAATGCCTGCTGCAAAACGCATCTAGCCCAAAACACTGAATCTCAGTAGCGCTAGAACTGCTCACATCTGGGAAACAGAGGCCGAGGTCCATGGCAATCTGAGCAGGGGATGAGGTTCCGGAGGCGAGGAAACGGCGGGGTTCGAGAGATCCGACACTGGGGTTTCCATTCCCGGCGTCGAGGAGGCTTGGGGGCTCGGGCTTACGAGCTACATGGGCGGCGACCATGGCGTCAGGTTCCTGTCGAGACAGAGAGGTTAGGGAGAATAGGAAAGGCAGGGAGGGGTCTCGCGGGAGGAGCGCAGGGCAGAGGGCCGGTCCTGGAGCGTGGCTGCTGTGCTCGGCTTGGTCAACGCGCAGGCAGGTCGAGGTGCTCGACGCACAGGCGAGGGAAACGGGGGCGAGCCGAGCTTGGCGGATGAGCGGACGCAGGGAGTTGCAGCGCTTGACGCGAGCACCGGGGCGGCGGGATCGAGCGCTCTCTTTCTGGGCAGGAGGCGGCGCTGTCGGGACGAGGGGAGAGGATCGAGACGAGGAGCTGTGCACGCTAGGGTAAGCAGGTGGGGCGGCGCTATCTTGGGCTGCAGAAGGCCCAACTGGCCGGCAGGGCTGGGCTCACTCTCCTTCTCTCGCACGGAAACAAAGAAAGGAAGCAAGAAAGAAAAGAGAAAAACTGTTGAATGGAGAAAAGGAAAAGAGGGTTAGGAAAGAATTTGAGAATAGGGGTTCAATGGACAAACCGATGACGGTTTGCGGTCGAACGGGGTTGATCCGGACCGAACGGTTATGACCGCCCGGTCCGGGTTTCGGGTGGTTTTCGAACTGGGCTACGTGTAGGGTCGATGCACTGTGCAGAGGGGCTAGGACGGGATGAGAGGGAAAACGGGCAACCCGGAATCGAGTTTAAAATACCGAAATGTCCGACAATTGACTGGCTATAGTGCCGCTATATAATAAACGGCACGGGTAACAAACGAGCTCCGATCGCGATGAAAATTGACAGACGGCCTACCTATATCTAATCACGACCGCGTGCCAAGTTTCACCTTGATCAGAGAAAGTTTTACGCACACTTTAAAAACAGGGTTACGACGGTGCCGCGGGCGCGTGCGTGAGCGGTCGGGCTCGGAACGGACAACGACGCGAACCGGCAACTAACAACGGATGCAAGTTTGAAAACTGGCGGCATGGAGATGCCGATGCAATGCAGATGATGCAACAAATTAAAATGACCACACGACAAGAACGGTATAGAAGGGGAATCTTCTGGAACATCGGCATCGGGCTGTCACAACTTGGGACGACCGGCTCGGGCTGGCTCGATCGTATTTACGATCTCACTCAAGACTCAAGACGGCCTCTGACTGCCGGGAACAACAAATATGATGAAAAAAGCAGGCTCCATGCTTCCTCTTGCTAAAAGAGTTTTCACTCAGTGTACGGGCTACACCACGTACCACCTCTTGCTGGCTTAATCAAGCTCGGAGGATACGCGGCGCGGCCCCTTGCTAGCTTTAAACAAGCTTGGGGGCTCGCCAGCCGCTCGGACGATCAATCCTTGTAGTCGGGCACATAGTGTATCGGCTGACTCCCGGTCCTTCGCTTGAACCTGCGGGCTGGCTCCGGTCGCTCGGTTCGCAATATGACATCGGGTCAGGTCGAATACATGCACAGTCCGGCTATGCAAGAGACGACCGGCTCGAGTTGGTTCATTCAAGCCGGCCTCTGATTGGCTTATGTCTTGTTCTTTATGTCTTGATGGCTTCGGATAAGAGAAGTCAACTAGGAATAAAAAGACGGGATCATAAGACAACACGCTTGGTGACGAATATAATGCTTAATATATACATTCACAAAAAGCATTGGCCCACGGCCCACGTTCGTTACATCCCTCCGGTGGTAGAACCAAAAACACAAAAGGACACCAGTTACGGGACAGCGACCTCAGGGGTCGTTTCGGCTGCTGCTCCTAATGTGGTAGCGTCGCTGCCTCCGGCTCCTCCCGAGGTGGATGCGCCGTCTCCCCCGTTGCGGCCCCTGGCTCTGCTGATCCCGGAGTCGGCATACGCCCCACTGCTGGAGGCGGCTGCAGATTCCGCAGCCCGGACCACCTCGTCGGAGCTGCCGTCGGCGTCATAGGGCTGAAGGCCGTGCAGATCTTCAGCGATCACGCCGCCATCTTCACTCCGCTCCAAGACGAAGTCATCCCAGGCTGCATACTCGGCGACAGCGCTGGCTCTCACCCGGAGCTCCTCCTCCATGCCTTGCAGCTCCGCCTCTGAGTCGTCGCGCTGGGTAGCCAGCTTGCCCAAGTTCAGGTTGCGATACCATGACTTGGCCAAGCGCAGGGCCATATAAGCCCGAGATCGTGCTGCGGAGGCACGCCAGGCGTCCAGGCGCTCTCCACCCGCTGCGAGCCAGCGGGCAAGCCGGCTCATGGTCGTCGGCTCCACACCCTCCGGCCACAGGGCCGCCACCATCGACGAACCTGCAACCTGGAGTCGAGTCACAGACTCGCCCAGGGCGTGCAGGCGGGCCCGAAGGCCCACCCCGATCTCCTCCATGCTCCAGCTGGAGGTAATATCCAACTCCTGCCCGGCCGCGCGGCGCTCCTCACGGCACACCTCAACGGCGGTGTCGGCTGCGACCTCAGTCTCGGGGAAGAGATCTGGGGAAAAGGCAACTAGGACATAAGAACACAGCAAGAGGAGGAGACGGCAAAAAGACCAAACCCAAAACAAGGAAGAAAGACCCACGCTGGAAGGCGCCGTCGGTCTCATGAGAGACCTCGAGGACCTCGTGCTCCCGCACCTCACTCGCATGGGTGAGGCGGGCGATTTCCTCCTGGAGGGTCGCGGCGGACTCCAGCGCCTTAGCCAGCTGCGCTTGCTTCTGGGTAAGGGCTTCGTCCTTCGCCCTCAAGGCGCCGTCCTTGAGGTTCACCTCCTCAAGATGAAGCGACGCGAGGCGGTCCACGTCGGCAGAGTAGGAGGCCTCCTTCTCCTGCAGCTTGGCCCGTAGCCGCTACAACTCGACCCGGCCGGCCGCCTCGAGCTCCTTCTTCTCCGCCTGAAGAAGGTCCAGCTGCTCTTGGAGCCGGCCGCCGGCTTCACGCAAAGCATCACGCTCCGCGGCAGCCTCGCCCAGCCGGGCTTCAAGCTCGGCGATCCAGCTATCAGCCCCCAGGTGCTGGTCCCGAAGCTCGTTGTACGCGTGTACCTGAGCATCGTAATGCGCCTGCCAAAGGGGAGAGAAAGGGAACAGGATTAAGATTCGACCTGGTTAATAGCATAACCAGCCCGATTCTTGGGGGCTACACCCAGTGGGTGCGCTTGCGTGCCCCCACTGAAGAAAAATATGCAGAGAAAAAGGCCTCCAAGAGATTCGGACCGGTTGGCAATCAACCCGCCCGATTCTCGGGGGCTACACCCAGTGGGTGCGCTATCGCGCCCCCACTGACGTAAAGAGAAAAAAGTGCAAAGAAAAACCAAAAAAGGCAAGGCCTACCTGGGTGCGGGCTTCCACGCGCTCCATGTCGCCGCATACCATGCGGGCCGCCTGCTCCACCTTCGACCGGCCGCTGTTAAACAGCGTCACCAGCTCCGGCACGCCGGAAAGGACGGTGCCGGCGGGCATTCGCAGGCGGGCCAAGTTCGCCGCCCGCCATGACTTCATGGGCCGGCTCCCAGGCCGCCCCCCTGCCCTTGGCGCAACAGGGCCCTGCTGGGGGACGACGATGGCATCAACTCCTGGTGCCGGCTCGACGGCCGGCTCGGGCGCCGTCCCAGCCGGCGCTACCTCCTCTGCAGGAGGCGGATGAGCCGCGTCCGGCGCATCCATGGTCGCCCCTGGGGCATCAGGGGCCGCGTCCGGCGCGGTCAGATCCAGCACCGGCGCGTTAGGAGCTGCTTCGGCCCGGGGAGAAACCAGGATCATCTCCAGGTCCACCTGCTCCGGGGCTGCCGGCTCAGGCGGTTGGGCCCCTTCGGTCCTCGGGGCTGGCCTGGAGGCGGCCTCGCTAGCTGGCTCCTCCACACGGGCATGTGCGGAGGGATCCTGTCTAGCCTTCGCACGCTTCTCCGCCGGCCTCTCGACCCGGCTGGGGCGAGGCTGACCCACGGCGGTCTTCCCCGCAGCCGTGTCCCATCGGCACTGGGATTCTATCTCGAGCTCCCTCTCGGCAGCATCAGCTGCGAAGGCGGTGTCTTCATCCGCATCCTCCACCTCCCTGTCAAGCCAATTTTCTCAGGAACAAAGCTCATCTCAAGATATGGAAGGGAGAAGAGGAGGAAACCATACCATGCAACTACCGGGACCTGCCTCCGGCCACCGCCACGGCGCCTCTTGGCGTCGTCTGCTCGATGCCCGGCTGGGGGACCCGGCGCCGGTCGCTTAGAGGCCGGCCGGGAAGCTGTGGCACCCTTGCCCTTCTTCCCGGCTGCCTCATCAGCAGCGGTCGCTCCGCCACCTTGACGCCCGCCGCGCAACGGTAGTGGGCCGGTGACCTCCTCCACCTCGTCGGAGTCTCCCTCGAAGGCTGCATCAGAACATAATGAGGCTTCCTCATCGTCATCCGTCCAGTCTGATAGGGCGTGCCGCGGGTACTCACCGGACGGCTCAGTCCCTTCCGACTCCAGGGGATATTCCGAGCCGGCGGAGGAGTCTGAGTGGGGCTCCATCGCATCCTCGTCCTCCATCTCGGAGGCGCCGGACGCCTCCACGTCAGGAGCAGGCTGACGGAGGGACCCCTGTAGGGTCTTGAACATCTACAAGAAAGGAATTCAACCAGGCTCAGCAAACGCCACCGGCTTCAAAACAAAACGACAGAAAAGAAGGGAGTAAGGCTACCATCTGAGGCGGATGAGCCCGGTTGAACGGGGACATACCCCATGTCCATTCCCCGCCCTCATCCATGCAGGCGGTGGAGATCAGGTTCACCCTTCGCGCTACAGCGCCCGGGGTGAACCTCTTGGTGGACAACCGGCATGGATCAAGCTGGCCGCTCATCTCGCAGACCAGATGCGGCCGCCTCTGCAAAGGCAGAATTCGGCGGACCACCATGGTGGCGAGAAGGTCGCGGCCGAGGAGGCCGCTCTCCCTCAAGATATCGAGGTGGGCGCGAATAAGCGCCACCTCAGGATGTGGCTTGGGAGTCTTCGCGTCCCAGTTCTGCCGCGTCGGAGGGGCGATGGAGAACGGGGGCATGTTGAGGGCGTCCTGGGCCGGGTCGGTGCTCCTCACGTAGAAGAACCCCTTCTGCCAATGCTTGATGGAGTCTTGCAAAGGCATCTGGCGGAAGCCGGACTTCGGGCGGTGATGCACCAAGCAAAGCGTCGTAGCAGATTCTACATGTGAAGCAGAGTACATGGCTGCCTCGGAGGCGGCTAAGGAGGGTGTCTGGATGAAGCAGTTCATGACGGATCTTGGAGTGGTGCCAAGTGCACTGGATCCAATAACCTTGTTCTGTGACAACACTGGTGCCATTGCCTTAGCAAAGGAACCAAGGTTTCACAAGAAAACCAGACACATCAAACGACGCTTCAACCTCATCCGCGACTACGTCGAGGAGGAGGACGTAAATATGTGCAAAGTGCACACGGATCTGAATGTAGTGGACCCGCTGACTAAACCTCTTCCACGACCAAAGCATGATCGACATCAGAACTGTATGGGTGTTAGATTTATTACAATGTAAATCACATGGTGATGTGAGGGCTGGATTATTGACTCTAGTGCAAGTGGGAGACTGTTGGAATTATGCCCTAGAGGCAATAATAAATGTATAGTTATTATTATAATTCCTATATCAAGATAATAGTTTATTATCCATGCTATAATTGTATTGAATGAAGACTCATTTACATGTGTGGATACATAGACAAAACACCGTCCCTAGCATGCCTCTAGTTGGCTAGCCAGTTGATCGATGATAGTCAGTGTCTTCTGATTATGAACAAGGTGTTGTTGCTTGATAACTGGATCACGTAATTGGGAGAATCACGTGATGGACTAGACCCAAACTAATAGACGTAGCATGTTGATCGTGTCATTTTGTTGCTACTGTTTTCTGCGTGTCAAGTATTTATTCCTATGACCATGAGACCATATAACTCACTGACACCGGAGGAATGCTTTGTGTGTATCAAACGTCGCAACGTAACTGGGAGACTATAAAGATGCTCTACAGGTATCTCCGAAGGTGTTAGTTGAGTTAGTATGGATCAAGACTGGGATTTGTCACTCCGTGTGACGGAGAGGTATCTCGGGGCCCACTCGGTAATACAACATCACACACAAGCCTTGCAAGCAATGTAACTTAGTGTAAGTTGCGGGATCTTGTATTACGGAACGAGTAAAGAGACTTGCCGGTAAACGAGATTGAAATAGGTATACGGATACTGACGATCGAATCTCGGGCAAGTAACATACCGAAGGACAAAGGGAATGACATACCGGATTATACAATCCTTGGCACTGAGGTTCAAACGATAAGATCTTCGTAGAATATGTAGGATCCAATATGGGCATCCAGGTCCCGCTGTTGGATATTGACCGAGGAGTCTCTCGGGTCATGTCTACATAGTTCTCGAACCCGCAGGGTCTGCACACTTAAGGTTCGACGTTGTTTTATGCGTATTTGAGTTATATGGTTGGTTACCGAATGTTGTTCGGAGTCCCGGATGAGATCACGGACGTCACGAGGGTTTCCGGAATGGTCCGGAAACGAAGATTGATATATAGGATGACCTCATTTGATTACCGGAAGGTTTTCGGAGTTACCGGGAATGTACCGGGAATGACGAATGGGTTCCGGGAGTTCACCGGGGGGGCAACCCACCCCGGGGAAGCCCATAGGCTTTTGGGGAGACACACCAGCCCTTAGTGGGCTGGTGGGACTGCCCCAAGGGAGCCTATGCGCCAAGATAATAAAATCAAAGGAAAAGAAAAAAAAAGGAGGGAGAAGTTGGAAGGGAGGGGGACTCCTCCCACCAAACCAAGTCCAACTCGGTTTGGGGGGGGAGTCCTCCCCCCCTTGGCTCGGCCGACCCCTTGGGAGTCCCTTGGACCCCAAGGCAAGGTCCCCCTCCCTCCTCCTATATATATGGGGCTTTTAGGGCAGATTTGAGACGACTTTCTCACGGCTGCCCGACCACATACCTCCATAGTTTTTCCTCTAGATCGTGTTTCTGCGGAGCTCGGGCGGAGCCCTGCTGAGACGAGATCATCACCAACCTCCGGAGCGCCGTCACGCTGCCGGAGAACTCTTCTACCTCTCCGTCTCTCTTGCTGGATCAAGAAGGCCGAAATCATCGCCGAGTTGTACGTGTGCTGAACGCGGAGGTGTCGTCCGTTCGGTACTAGATCATGGGACTGATCGCGGGATTGTTCGCGGGGCGGATCGAGGGACGTGAGGACGTTCCACTACATCAACCGCGTTCTCTAACGCTTCTGCTGTATGATCTACAAGGGTACGTAGATCACTCATCCCCTCTCGTAGATGGACATCACCATGATAGGTCTTCGTGCGCGTAGGAAAATTTTTGTTTCCCATGCGACGTTCCCCAACAGTGGTATCAGAGCTAGGTTCATGCGTAGATGTCTTCTCGAGTAGAACACAAAAGGTTTTGTGGGCGGTGATGTGCGTTTTGCTGCCCTCCTTAGACTTTTCTTGATTCCGTGGTATTGTTGGATTGAAGCGGCTTGGACCGACATTACTCGTACGCTTACGAGAGACTGGTTTCATCGTTACGAGTAACCCCCTTTGCTCAAAGATGACTGGCAAGTGTCGGTTTCTCCAACTTTAGTTGAATCGGATTTGATCGAGCAGGTCCTTGGATGAGGTTAAATAGCAACTCATATATCTCCGTTGTGGTGTTTGCGTAAGTAAGATGCGATCCTACTAGATACCCTTGGTCACCACGTAAAACATGCAACAACAAAACTAGAGGACGTCTAACTTGTTTTTGCAGGGTATGATTGTGATGTGATATGGCCAACGATGTGATGTGATATATTGGATGTATGAGATGATCATGTTGTAATAGAAATATCGACTTGCACGTCGATGGTACGGCAACCGGCAGGAGCCATAGGGTTGTCTTTATACTAACATATGTGCTTGCAGATGCGTTTACTATTTTGCTAGGATGTAGCTTTAGTAGTAATAGCATAAGTAGCACGACAACCACGATGGCAACATGTTGATGGATGATCATGGTGTGGCGCCGGTGACAAGAAGATCGTGCCGGTGCTTTGGTGATGGAGATCAAGAAGCACGTGATGAAGGCCATATCATGTCACTTATGAATTGCATGTGATGTTAATCCTTTTATGCACCTTATTTTGCTTAGAACGACGGTAGCATTATGAGGTGATCTCTCACTGAAATTTCAAGACGAAATTGTGTTCTCCCCGACTGTGCACCGTTGCTACAGTTCGTCGTTTTGAGACACCACGTGATGATCGGGTGTGATAGACTCAACGTTCACATACAACGGGTGCAAAACAGTTGCGCACGCGGAACACTCGGGTTAAGCTTGACGAGCCTAGCATGTGCAGACATGGCCTCGGAACACATGAGACCGAAAGGTCGATCATGAATCATATAGTTGATATGATTAGCATAGGGATGCTTACCACTGAAACTACTCTCGACTCACGTGATGATCGGACTAGGGATAGTGTAAGTGGATCATGAACCACTCAAATGACTAGAGAGATGTACTTTTTGAGTGGGAGTTTAGCATATAATTTGATTAAGTTGAACTCTAATTATCTTGAACATAGTCTAAGTCCACTTTGAATATATTTGTGTTCTAGATCATGGCTCACGCAAGTGTCATCCTGAATTTTAATACGTTCCTAGAGAAAGCTAAGTTGAAAGATGATGGAAGCAACTTTGTAGGGTGGGCTCGTAATCTTAAGCTAATCTTACAAGCTGGAAAGAAGGATTATGTCCTTAATGCTGCGCTAGGAGATGAACCACCCGCTACGGCTGATCAGGATGTTAAGAACGCTTGGTTAGCGCGTAAGGAGGACTACTCAATAGTTCAATGTGCAGTCTTGTATGGCTTGGAACCGGGACTTCAACGTCGCTTTGAGCGTCATGGAGCATTTGAGATGTTCCAGGAGTTGAAGTTTATCTTTCAGAAGAACGCCCGGATCGAGAGGTATGAGACCTCTGATAAATTCTATGCTTGCAAGATGGAGGAAAACTCGTCTGTCAGTGAACATGTGCTCAAAATGTCTGGGTACTCAAACCGTCTAGCTGAACTGGGGATTGAACTCCCGCAAGAAGCTATCACTGACAGAATCCTTCAATCACTGCCGCCAAGCTATAAAGGCTTTGTGTTGAACTACAACATGCAAGGGATGAACAAGTCTCCCGGCGAGTTGTTTGCGATGCTGAAAGTCGCAGAGTCTGAACTCCGTAAAGAGCATCAAGTGTTGATGGTGAGCAAGACCACTAGTTTCAAGAGAAACGGCAAAGGCAAGAAGGGCAATTCGAAGAAGAGCGGCAAGCCTGTTGCCAATCCGCTGAAGAAACCCAAAGCTGGACCTAAGCCTGAAACAGAGTGCTTCTATTGCAAGGGTATGGGTCACTTGAAGCGCAATTGCCCCAAGTATCTGGGAGATAAGAAGGCGGGCAAAGAAAAATCAGGTATATTTGATATACATGTTATTGATGTGTACTTAACCGGCTCTCGTAGTAGTGCCTGGGTATTCGATACCGGTTCTGTTGCTCACATTTGCAACTCGAAGCAGGAACTGCGGAATAGACGAAGGCTGGCGAAAGACGAAGAGACGATGCGCGTAGGAAACGGTTCCAAGGTTGATGCAATCGCCGTCGGCACAGTGTCACTTCAACTACCATCGGGATTAGTGATGAACTTAAATCATTGTTATTTAGTGCCTGCGTTGAGCATGAACATTATATCTGGATCTTGTTTATTGCGAGACGGTTACTCTTTTAAGTCTGAGAATAATGGTTGTTCTATTTCTATGAGTAACATCTTTTATGGTCATGCACCGAATGTGAGAGGATTGTTCATATTGAATCTCGATAGCGATACACATATACATAACATTGAGACCAAAAGAGTTAGAGTAAACAATGATAGCGCCATATTTTTGTGGCACTGCCGCTTGGGTCATATTGGTGTAAAGCGCATGAAGAAACTCCATGCTGATGGACTTTTGGAGTCACTTGACTTTGATTCACTTGACACGTGCGAACCATGCCTCATGGGCAAGATGACTAAGACTCCGTTCTCCGGAACAATGGAGCGTGCAAGTGACTTGTTGGAAATCATACATACCGATGTGTGTGGTCCAATGAGCGTGGAGGCGCGCGGCGGATATCGTTATTTTCTCACCTTCACTGACGATTTAAGTAGATATGGTTATGTCTACTTGATGAAACACAAGTCTGAAACATTTGAAAAGTTCAAGGAATTTTAGAGTGAAGTGGAAAATCATCGTAACAAGAAGATCAAGTTCCTACGGTCTGATCATGGGGGTGAATATCTGAGTTTCGAGTTTGGTGCTCACTTAAGACAATGTGGAATTGTTTCGCAGTTAACACCGCCTGGAACACCACAGCGTAATGGTGTGTCCGAACGTCATAATCGTACTTTGTTAGAGATGGTGCGATCTATGATGTCTCTTACTGATTTGCCATTGTCGTTTTGGGGTTATGCATTAGAAACAGCTGCATTCACTTTAAATAGGGCACCATCAAAATCCGTTGAGACGACACCATACGAACTGTGGTATGGCAAAAGACCAAAGTTGTCGTTTCTTAAAGTTTGGGGATGTGATGCTTATGTCAAAAAGCTTCAGCCTGAAAAGCTGGAACCCAAAGCGGAAAGGTGCGTCTTCATAGGTTACCCAAAAGAGACTGTTGGGTATACCTTCTATCTCAAATCCGAGGGCAAAGTGTTTGTTGCTAAGAACGGAACTTTTCTCGAGAAGGAGTTTCTCTCGAGAGAATTGAGTGGGAGGAAGATAGAACTTGACGAGGTTGTCGAACCTCTCATCCCTCTGGATGGTGGAGCAGGGCAAGGGGAAACCTCTGTCATTGCGACGCCAGTTGAGGAGGAAGTTAATGATGATGATCATAAAACTCCAGTTCAAGTTTCTGTTGAACCACGCAGGTCGACGAGATCACGCGCTGCTCCAGAGTGGTACGGTAATCCCGTCTTATCAATCATGTTGTTGGACAACAATGAACCTGCAAATTATGAAGAAGCAATGGTGGGCCCAGATTCCAACAAATGGCTAGAAGCCATGAAATCCGAGATAGGATCCATGTATGAGAACCAAGTGTGGACTTTGGAGATACTACCTGAGGGCCGCAAGGCTATTCAGAACAAATGGATCTTTAAGAAGAAGACGGACGCTGACGGTAATGTGACCGTTTATAAAGCTCGACTTGTGGCAAAGGGTTTTTCACAAGTTCCAGGAGTTGACTACGATGAGACCTTCTCACCCGTAGCGATGCTTAAGTCCGTCAGAATCATGTTAGCAATAGCTGCATTTTTTCGATTATGAAATTTGGCAGATGGATGTCAAAACGGCGTTCCTTAACGGTTTCCTTAAGGAAGAGTTGTATATGATGCAACCCGAAGGTTTTGTCGATCCTAAAAATGCTGACAAGGTGTGCAAGCTCCAGCGATCCATTTATGGACTGGTGCAAGCATCTCGGAGTTGGAACAAACGCTTTGATGAGGTGATCAAAGCATTTGGGTTTATACAAGTGGTTGGAGAATCTTGTATTTACACGAAAGTGAGTGGGAGCTCTGTGGCGTTTCTAATATTATATGTGGATGACATATTACTGATTGGAAACAACGTAGAGTTGTTGGAGAGCATAAAAGGTTACTTGTATAAAAGTTTCTCTATGAAGGACCTGGGAGAAGCTGCTTACATTCTAGGCATTAAGATCTATAGGGATAGATCAAAACGCCTCATAGGACTTTCACAAAGCACATACCTTGATAAAGTTTTGAAGAGGTTCAAAATGGAACAGTCCAAGAAAGGGTTCTTGCCAGTGTTACAAGGTACGAAATTGAGTAAGACTCAGTGCCCAGCAACTGATGAAGATAGAGAGCATATACGCTCCGTCCCCTATGCTTCAGCCATAGGCTCTATCATGTATGCAATGCTGTGCACTAGACCGGATGTTAGCCTGGCCATAAGTATGGCAGGTAGGTTCCAGAGTAATCCAGGAGTGGATCACTGGACGGCGGTCAAGAATATCCTGAAGTACCTGAAAAGGACTAAGGAGATGTTTCTCGTGTATGGAGGTGACGAAGAGCTCGCCGTAAAAGGTTACGTCGATGCAAGCTTTGACACAGATCCGGACGACTCTAAGTCGCAAACCGGATACGTATTTATTCTTAATGGGGGTGCAGTAAGCTGGTGCAGTTCCAAGCAAAGCGTCGTAGCAGATTCTACATGTGAAGCAGAGTACATGGCTGCCTCGGAGGCGGCTAAGGAGGGTGTCTGGATGAAGCAGTTCATGACGATCTTGGAGTGGTGCCAAGTGCACTGGATCCAATAACCTTGTTCTGTGACAAGACTGGTGCCATTGCCTTAGCAAAGGAACCAAGGTTTCACAAGAAAACCAGACACATCAAACGACGCTTCAACCTCATCCGCGACTACGTCGAGGAGGAGGACGTAAATATGTGCAAAGTGCACACGGATCTGAATGTAGTGGACCCGCTGACTAAACCTCTTCCACGGCCAAAGCATGATCGACATCAGAACTGTATGGGTGTTAGATTTATTACAATGTAAATCACATGGTGATGTGAGGGCTGGATTATTGACTCTAGTGCAAGTGGGAGACTGTTGGAATTATGCCCTAGAGGCAATAATAAATGTATAGTTATTATTATAATTCCTGTATCAAGATAATAGTTTATTATCCATGCTATAATTGTATTGAATGAAGACTCATTTACATGTGTGGATACATAGACAAAACACCGTCCCTAGCATGCCTCTAGTTGGCTAGCCAGTTGATCGATGATAGTCAGTGTCTTCTGATTATGAACAAGGTGTTGTTGCTTGATAACTGGATCACGTAATTGGGAGAATCACGTGATGGACTAGACCCAAACTAATAGACATAGCATGTTGATCGTGTCATTTTGTTGCTACTGTTTTCTGCGTGTCAAGTATTTATTCCTAGACCATGAGACCATATAACTCACTGACACCGGAGGAATGCTTTGTGTGTATCAAACGTCGCAACATAACTGGGTGACTATAAAGATGCTCCACAGGTATCTCCGAAGGTGTTAGTTGAGTTAGTATGGATCAAGACTGGGATTTGTCACTCCGTGTGACGGAGAGGTATCTCGGGGCCCACTCGGTAATACAACATCACACACAAGCCTTGCAAGCAATGTAACTTAGTGTAAGTTGCGGGATCTTGTATTACGGAACGAGTAAAGAGACTTGCCGGTAAACGAGATTGAAATAGGTATACGGATACTGACGATCGAATCTCGGGCAAGTAACATACCGAAGGACAAAGGGAATGACATACCGGATTATACGAATCCTTGGCACTGAGGTTCAAACGATAAGATCTTCGTAGAATATGTAGGATCCAATATGGGCATCCAGGTCCCGCTGTTGGATATTGACCGAGGAGTCTCTCGGGTCATGTCTACATAGTTCTCGAACCCGCAGGGTCTGCACACTTAAGGTTCGACGTTGTTTTATGCGTATTTGAGTTATATGGTTGGTTACCGAATGTTGTTCGGAGTCCCGGATGAGATCACGGACGTCACGAGGGTTTCCGGAATGGTCCGGAAACGAAGATTGATATATAGGATGACCTCATTTGATTACCGGAAGGTTTTCGGAGTTACCGGGAATGTACCGGGAATGACGAATGGGTTCCGGGAGTTCACCGGGGGGGAACCCACCCCGGGGAAGCCCATAGGCTTTTGGGGAGACACACCAGCCCTTAGTGTGCTGGTGGGACTGCCCCAAGGGAGCCTATGCGCCAAGATAAGAAAATCAAAGGAAAAGAAAAAAAAAGGAGGGAGAAGTGGGAAGGGAGGGGGACTCCTCCCACCAAACCAAGTCCAACTCGGTTTGGGGGGGAGTCCTCCCCCCCTTGGCTCGGCCGACCCCTTGGGAGTCCCTTGGACCCCAAGGCAAGGTCCCCCTCCCTCCTCCTATATATATGGGGCTTTTAGGGCAGATTTGAGACGACTTTCTCACGGCTGCCCGACCACATACCTCCATAGTTTTTCCTCTAGATCGTGTTTCTGCGGAGCTCGGGCGGAACCCTGCTGAGACGAGATCATCACCAATCTCTGGAGCGCCGTCACGCTGCCGGAGAACTCTTCTAACTCTCCGTCTCTCTTGCTGGATCCAGAAGGCCGAGATCATCATCGAGCTGTACGTGTGCTGAACGCGGAGGTGCCGTCCGTTCGGTACTAGATCGTGGGACTGATCGCGGGATTGTTCGCGGGGCGGATCGAGGGACGTGAGGACGTTCCACTACATCAACCGCGTTCTCTAACGCTTCTGCTGTACGATCTACAAGGGTACGTAGATCACTCATCCCCTCTCGTAGATGGACATCACCATGATAGGTCTTCGTGCGCGTAGGAAAATTTTTGTTTCCCATGCGACGTTCCCCAACAATTACGCCAGGCGGGGCCTGGCACGTGGCGTTCTCCGGGCCAGTTATGACTGGACCGAGGCGTCGCTTCGAAGCTACCCAGCTCCGAAGCCGGCGTCCTTCGGCGCAAACAACAGCCAAAATATCAAGACAAATCAACAAGCCGGTGAGGCTGCCCGCCAGCAGGCGGCAGACCTCACCAGCTTCTGGGACTACTATCGGGGGGATAACCCCGGGGTAGGCCCACCAAGCCTGTTCCTTCATTTCCGGTCCCATGGACATGAAGGCGCGGAGATTCTCAAGGCCCAAGTCTTCTGACCGGCTAGGCATCACCTGCCGGCTGGAAGACGAGGCGGCCACCTTTCTGGCCGGCCAGGCAACCCCTGCCGGCTAGACTCTGGGCGACCTCCCATTCAGACCCGGCCTGGTCCCGCCGGCCGGACTAAGGAGGAGGCGGCCACCCTCAAGCCGGCTGACCAAGCAGGCTAGCCGGCCGAGGATCACCAGTCACATCAGATCGTAGGTCAGGAAAGGACCTCACGATTAAAGGTAGCTACGCGTCAGCAAAGGTACTGGATCAGGGCGCCCGGCAGGTACGAGCGTCGGCGGCCACGCCGCTGACCTACCCCGGCTCTGATCCATCACCTAGCATGATGTCGGACCGTCACACTCCCACTCCATTACTGCACTCGGCGTGGGGAACAGTGGAGGCTGTCGTACTGCCTACCCATGAAGAATCTCGCGGGGAGACGCTCGACGTACAGCGCGTGCTCAGCGTCAACCTTACGTGGGAGCCTCATTGGCCAGCCGGCGGGTCCCACCAGCAATCGAGACCATGCAACCGGCGGGCCCCTCATCGACAAGACAAGACCCTTGTGGGCCCCTGGCCAGCCGGTGAAGCAGCCAGCCGGGTCCCACGCATGTACCCTTTATCCATATTTTAGGCCGGTCGGTTCGTCAATAAAACCCCCCGGCCACCCCCCATGCAAGGGGGCCAATCACTTGCCAGTCATTCAACACTACACACTCACCAACCAACAGAGAGCGAGGTAGAGACGAGCCGGCTGCTCCCCTCTTCCTCCTCCCAACACAGCTCCAGGAGCAACATTGTACTCTGTTCCCATACATCAAACACACCAGCAGGATTAGGGGTATTATCTCTACGGAGAGCCCTGAACCTGGGTACATCGTGCGTCCCATGCGTGTACCAACCTCGTTCCCAGCGCCCACCTTTTTCCCTTCGGTTCTCACCGACTTTAGCCTACCCATGGCATATGTTGTGAGTATTCACCGACACTGTTGGTTTGGGGATTTTAGGGAATTTATATGCGAAAGAGGTAGGGCAAAGGAGGCACGGGGGGCCCACGAGCCTTCTAGGCGCGCCACCCCTAGGACGCGCCTAGGGGGCTCGTGGCCTCCTCCATGGCCCTCTGCCTTGGTTCTCAAGTCTTTTGGATCCCTTCTGTTATGGAAAAAATCATCCCGAAGGTTTTATTCCGTTTGGACTCCGTTTAATATTTTTATCTGAAAAAGGTCAAAAACATGGAAAAAACAGAAACTGGCACTGGGCACTGAGTTAATAGGTTAGTCCCAAAAATGATATAAAATAGCATATAAATGCATATAAAACATCCCAGGTTGATAATATAGTAGCATGGAACAATCAAAAATTATAGATACGTTGGAGACGTATCAGTGCCTCGAAGCTCAATCATTGTGGTGTAAAGCTCCGGGCAAGCATTGGGGTCTCATATTTAGTTGTGGGGATTTCCCCGAGCATTTGTGGTCACCTCGAAGCCATATTCCATTGTGTTGAAGCTTCATGGTGTTGTTGGGAGCCTCCAATTAAGTTGTGGAGATTGCCCCAACCTTGTTTGTACGGGTTCGGTGACCGCCCTCAAGGGTCCCTTAGTGGAATCACGGTAGCTTGCATTGTGCGAGGGTGTGAGGAGATTACGGTGGCCTTAGTGGCATCTTGGGGAGCATTGTGCCTCCACACCTCTCCAAACGAAGATTAGCATCCACAAGGGTGTGAACTTAGGGATACATCATCGTCTCCGCGTGCCTCGGTTATCTCTTACCCGAACCCTTTACTTATGCACTTTCCTTTGAGATAGCCATATTGTTTCTTGTTATATATCTTGCTATCACTTAGTTGTTTATCTTGCTTAGCATAAATTTTTGGTGCACATAGGTGAGCCTAGTTGTCATAGGTTTTGTGCTTGACAAATTAAAACGTTAGTTTTATTCTGCATTTGTTCAAGCCTAAACCATAATTATTTTAAAGTGCCTATTCACCCCCCCCCCCTCTAGGCGACATCCACACCCTTTCAGTAATGTTAATTAATTTAATTTTGATGAGGTATTGAAAGATTAACTAAGATGATTGATCGACCTATGGTAAGGTTAATTAAATTAGATTTGATCTTTAAATATTCACTCAAAATTTACCGTGATTAATTCTTTCACATAAAAACATTACTAAATAACTTATAATCGCATGGAAATTTCGGATTTGTTCCGATTTGTTTTCTATTGTGTGAGAGGTAAACCAAGAAAAATCAAACGAATATGGTGGTGGAAGGTGATGCGAAATAAACCCGGACGAAATAGATGACGCGGGAAGGAGGGACGAAAAAACACAGACAAAGGTGGGAGGAGAGACGAAAAAACCACGGAACACCAGCTACCAAGTCCACAATTAGTAGTAGGGATTTGTTTGTCATGATTTAGATGTTAATTTCCTTAAAATCTGTGAGTTGTTTCCTGAAAATCTGTTATTTGTTTCGTAAAACAATTTGTACTAATTACAATGAGAGGGATCGGTTGATTGGATAAGTTAGGAAAGTTAGATTAAAATCTATTATTTGTTTTCTGAAAATCCGTTATTTGTTTCCTAAAACAAATTGCACTAATAATGGGGATCGATTGATCTGGGTAACTTAAGAGAGTTAGATCCATGATTGGTTATATGTTATGGAAGTCCAAGTTTGTAATAAAAAGCGAAAAGAAAAATAAATTGATGGACCAGGGTGGGATGGGGTGGTGGGAGGAGAGACGGAAAAAACATGCGAAACTGAGAGACAAAAAAATAACCATGACTGCAATTCTACCAACTCAACATTTAGGAGTAGAGGTGTCATCATGTCCATATGCTACAAGAACAACAAATTCTACAAATTAACATTGGGGATAAAGCAATGCCATGGAAAAAATTTAAACTTATTGCCATGAAAGATTTGTAGGTACTCAGACTAGCTTAACAAATGCACTTTGTTATGAGTTAAAAAATATGAGTGGAGGAGATATTTGCACTTACATGGAGAGGGATGCATCAACCATGCACTGGTCTCAAGCCGAAGGAGAGCCATCTTCTGAGCCCCTCGCGCCACCATCGCCCTCAAGACAATCGGAGAGGAAGGCCATCTAACCATGGGATGGTCGGCGATGGATCCACCACCGACAACCTACTCCACCTCATCCACTCTTCTTTGCGCCCTCTCCGACGCCTCCATAAGCAGGATGCTCACGACATCTCCGAGCCTACTCCTCTCCACCTTCGTCAGTTGTAATAGCCATGGTAATAAATGAGTGAGTGAGAGACAGAGGATAAGGGGAATAAGAGATGGAGACCTTCTTCACGGGTTGGTTTTTGGCGAACGATCCCTTAGGGCGCGTTTGGTTCCCTGCATCGTGTTGGAAATATGCCCTAGAGGCAATAATAAGTTAGTTATTATTATATTTTTTTGTTCGTGATAATCGTTTTTTATCCATGATATAACTGTATTGATTCAAAACATAGATACATGTGTGGATACATAGACAAAACAATGTCCCTAGCATTCCTCTAGTTGACTAGCCAGTTGATCAAAGATAGTCAAGGTTTTCTGGCAATATGCAACTGTTGTCACTTGGTAACTGGATCACATCATTAGGAGAATCATGTGATGGACTAGACCCAAACTATGAACTTAGCATATTGATCGTGTCGTTTTATTGCTATTGTTTTATGCGTGTCAAGTATATATTCCTAAGACCATGAGATCATATAACTCACTGGCGCCGGAGGAATACCTTGTGTGCATCAAACATCGCAACGTAATTGGCTGACTATAAAGGTGCTCTACAGGTATCTCCGAAGGTGTCCGTTGAGTTAGTATGGTTCAAGACTGGGATTTGTCACTCCGGGTGACGGAGAGGTATCTCGGGGCCCACTCGGTAATACAACATCACACACAAGCCTTGCAAGAAGTGTGACTAAGTGTAAGTCACATGATCTTGTATTACAAAACGAGTAAAGAGACTTGCCGGTAACGAGATTGAAATAGGTATACGGATACCGACGATCGAATCTCGGGAAAGTAACATACCGAAGGACAAAGGGAATGACATACGGGATTATATGAATCCTAGGCACTAAGGTTCAATCGATAAGATCTTTGGAGAATATGTAGGATCCAATATGGGCATCCAGGTCCCGCTATTGGATATTGACCGAGGAGTGCCTCTGGGCATGTCTACATAGTTCTCGAAGCCACAGGATCTGCACACTTAAGGTTCGATGATGTTTTAGTATAGTTGAGTTATATGTGTGGTTACCGAATGTTGTTCGGAGTCCCGGATGAGATCACTAACGCCACGAGGGTTTCCGGAATGGTCCGGAAACAAAGAATGATATATATGATGGTTTCATTTGGTCACCGGAAAGTTTCGGGCATTTCCGGCAGTGTACCGGGAGTGACGAATGGGTTCCGAGAGTTCACCGGGAGGGGTCCACCCACCCGGGAGTGAGCCCAAGGCACTAGGGTGGCGCCACAAGTACTTAGTGGGCTGGTGGAGTCAGCCCAAGGAGCCCATGGCGCCACATAAGAAAATACCAAAAGAAAATAAAAGAAAAGGGGAAAGAGGGAGGTGGGAAAGAAGAGGAGGACTCCTCCTTCCCAAACCGAATTGGAGGAGGAGTCCTCCTCCTCCCTTCGCCGGCGCACCCTTGAGGCCTTGTGCCTCAAGGCTATCCCTCCCCCTCCCTCCTATATATATTGGTGGTTTAGGGCTGATTTGAGACACAACTTTGCCACATGCAACTCAAACCTATACCACGTAGTTTTACCTCTAGATCGGATTTCTGCGGAGCTCGGGCGGATCCCTGGAGGAGTAGATCATCACCACCACCGGAGCGCCATCACGCTACCAGAGAACTCATCTACTTCTTCGTCTTGCTTGCTGGATCAAGAAGGCCGAGAGCTCTACGTGTGCTGAACGCGGAGGTGCCGTCCGTTCGGCACTAGATTGGAACGGACCGTGGGACGGATCGCGGGATGGTTCGTGGGACGGTTTGAGGGATGTGAAGACGTTCCACTACATCAACCGCGTTTCTTAACGCTTCCTGTTGTGTGATCTACAAGGGTACGTAGATCCAAATCTCCTCTCGTAGATGGACATCACCATGATAGGTCTTCGTGTGTGTAGGAAATTTTTTGTTTCCCATGCAACGTTCCCCAACAGTGGCATCATGAGCTAGGTTCATGCATAGATCTTATCTCGAGTAGAACACAAAAGGTTTTGTGGACGGTGATGTTCGATTTGCTGCCCTCCTTAGTCTTTTCTCAATTCGACGGTATTGTTGGATCGAAGCGGCCCGGACCGACATAACTCGTACGCTTACGAGAGACTGGTTTCATCGATTGACATGCAACCTCGTTGCATAAAGATGACTGGCGGGTTTCGGTTTCTCCAACTTTAGTTGAATTGGTTTTGAGCGAGGCGGTCCTTGGAGAGGTTAAATAGCAATTTGCACATCTCCGTTGTGGTTTTTTGCGTAAGTAAGATGCGATCATACTAGATACCCATAGCAACCACGTAAAACATGCAACAACAAATTAGAGGACGTCTAACTTGTTTTTGCAGGGTATGCTTGTGATATAATATGGACAATGACGTGATGTGATATATTGGATGTATGAGATGATCATGTTGTAATAGTTAATATCGACTTGCACGTCGATGCTACGACAACCAGAAGAAGTCATAGGGTTGTCTTTAAACTAACGTTTGTGTTTGAAGATGTGTTTACTATATTGCTAGGTCGTAGCTTTAGTAGTAATAGCATACATAACACGACAACCTCGATGGCGACACGTTGATCCAGATCATGATGATGGAGATCATGGTGTGGCGCTGGGGACAAGAAGATCGTGTCGGTGCTTTGGTGATAGAGATCAAGAAGCACAAGATGATGGCCATATCATGTTGTTAGAGCATATATCTCCATATGTGGTTTCCGTAATTGATGACAATTCCTATGGGCTAATGGTTGCCTTAAGTTATATTTATAGGATTTTTCCATAGGCACTTCTTGAAGTCCATCTGTTGGGTTCAGGGAGTTTATATGATGACCAAGATGGTATTCAAGGTGTTATCCAAAGAATGGTCATAGTGACACTAGGTTGATCAAGATCTCAGACAAAGAGTAAATCAAGATGATCAACACACAAAGCGTATAACGTGTACCGAGAAGGATCAAGTGATCCCATGGTATGGTAAGCATTGTCCATTACGTGTTTGTGTACTAACCCATGGTCTTTGTGAGAGTCCTATGTGGGGGTTAGGTGTGCTTCCATGGGCTTGCGTCAAAAGGAAGATCTCATACAACCCATGAAGGATGACGTCAAGTGGTGATCGTCATCAAGATTGTGGTGTGCAAGTTCAAGTGGATCAGCACGAATATATCATTGAAACTATTGTTAATGATCATGTATTGATAAGGACAAGCTCATCTGCTAACAAGGACAAGATCAAGATAAGCATTCCTGAGCACTACATGCTTGATTCTTGTGGATGTTCACATGATGAACAAATGAAGATGAATACATAAGCTAGGCTTTCCACATTGTGTATGGGAGAGCTACTTGAAGACTTCATCATGTCTTGCTTTCAACTTGAGCCAAGAAGGAACAACAACATCAAGCTCAAGTGAAAGGGCTAACTCAAGGTATCAGTTACTTTGATGTTAGCGGTGCGGAGTGATGATCAGCGAATAAAAGTACACACTCAAGTATGGATCATCGGTATCCCTTTTACAATTCTCGAGTCTTTAGGGATCCCACACTATTAAGAGGGGATCATAGGTTTTTGTGATGAACTTGCTCAAACTAGATATCCACTATTCTGCTCAATACAACATATTCTCTACTCTGCTCCTATCTCAAAACAGGTCTAATGTCTCGGACTTCCGGCTCCCTCCGGACGTCCGAGGGCCGGTCAAGGGTCGGACGACCGACAGGCTTCAGAAATATGGAGCCCTGCACTAGAAGAACTTGAGCCCTATAACTCGGATTTCTGGCTCCCTCCGGACATCCGAGGGCCGGTCGACTGACCAGCTTCGGAAATCCGGAGCCCTGCACCAGAAGAATGTGAGCTCTCTAACTCGGATTTCCGGCTCCCTCCGGACGTCCGAGGGCCGGACGTCCGACCCCTTCGGAAATCCGGAACCTTGCACCAGAAGAAGTTGAGTCGAATAACTCGGATTTCGGGCCTTCTTCAGACGTCCAGTCCCTGTTCAACTCACAGTGTTTCCAGACATATCTACAGCTCTCGGACGACCGACCCCTGTCGGACGTTCGACCCCTTGCGGACGCCCGGACTTCCGTAAGCTGTCGGACGTCCGACCCCTGTGTGACTTAAAGTGTCCCCAACGGCTCTTTTTCTCTCCTCATTATAAATACCCCCCCCTCCCACTTCGTGAGAGGGTGCCCAACACAGCCTTATCCTCATAAGAACACACTTCTACCTCACACACATTTGCTCACTCCAAATCTTAGATCCCAAGAGCATTTGTGATCCCCTTTGAGAGTTGTTCCAATCAAAAGATAGATCGTCTCCCTCTCCTCCTCTCAACCCAAGCTATTTGAGATTTGAGCAAGTTTTGAGCATTCCCCGTGATCTTGTTACTCTTGGAGGTTGGAGACTCCTAGGCGGTAGGAGTTCTTCGGAGAGGAATCAATCCGTGTGATTACCCCCCGGAAAAGTTTGTGAGGGTTCGGAAGCCACCTCAAAGGCTTACCACTAGTGGTTGAGAAACGCCTTCGTGGTGTTATCTCAAAGGGAGAATAGGGTGAGCCTTCGTGGCGTTGGTGTGCCTTCGTGGTAACATCCACCTCTCTAACGGTGACTAGCTTCCCTCCAAGGAAGTGAACATCGGGATACATCTTCGTCTCAGTGACCTTGGTTATCCTTAACCCTAACTCCTTACTTGTGGTTTATTTGTGTTACTTGAGCATACATACATTGCATATTGTTTGTGCTCATTATATTGTGTTGGCTATTTCTTGTACAAGATTAACCATTCAAGCATACCTTCTATATCCACACGTTCATACTTGCAGCTTTTGATATATCGTGTGATATAGTGTGATCTAGTATCTTGTCTTGTTCACCTACTTGTCGTGTGATATAGCTCAAGTAAGTTTGTGTAACTTACTTGTTCTTGTTAGTAACTGTATTGTGTCCATCTTGGTAGATCGTGTTGTTGATACACGTTGCAGTGCCTGGTGCATTTAGGATTTGTGCTTGACAAGTACTCTCTTAGTTTATTTCCGCATTAGTTTCAAGCCAAATCCGAAGAAGTTTTTAAATAGCCTATTCACCCCCCCCCCTAGGCGTCATCGAGGTCTTTTCAATTGGTATCAGAGCTAGGTCTCTCTTTAATTAGGTTTCACGACCTAGACAGTATCGATGTCGACTATTGGATTAGTGCACAATGGCACCTTTGACTTTGATGTTACAAATTATACCCTATGGAGAATCCGTATGCTTCATCACTTTCGGGCCATGGGCCCAAATACTTTACGAATTGTTCTTGTAGGGATTGCCGACAAAAAGGATGATGCATCTTCATCTACTAATGAAATGTATCTTGATTGTGAGGCTTTTCTTGCCACTCATCGAACCATAAGTCCTGAAGTGTTTAAGTCTATCTCGACTTGCAAGTCAGCTCATGAAGTTTGGACTAAACTTGAAGATATATGTGGTGGGTCCAATCTTGATGAAGACGGTATTATGATGAAGTAGTTGGTGCATGAGCTCTTCACTCTTTTCGATCTTAAAGAGTCCATCACTACTTCCATATACGATTGCTTGCACACCTCAGCATCTTCAATCTCACAAGGTAATGACATGGTGAGTGAAGAAATATATGTTGATGAAAATGTCATAGCCTCTATGGACACGACCATATCTAGCACCACACATAGTGTAAATTATTGTGCTGATAGGTCATGCATTTCACCTAAAGATCCCTCAACAAATGTCTGTGGTGATATGCCTGCTTCCTCGTGTCCTCTTGATCAAAATATCTTGTTTCTCCCTAGTTTCTCTATGACTAATCATTTAGGGGAAATCAAGAAATATGAAATACTTTTTACTAATGAAGAATCTGATTCACCAAAAGAATCATCATCAACTCCTCCAGTTCACATGTGCCTCATGGCAAGAGGTAATAATGAGGTATCATCTTCCCTGTGCAATAACGATGATATTTGCGATCAGGATGATGATGATGACTTGACTGAAAATATCTATGTGATAAGTAAAATTCTTCATAAAGCTAAAAATAACGCTCTTCAAAGATTCCAAGATGTTCTTGCTTACTTTGAAAATTGTAATGATTCACTTAATCATGAACAAGCTAAAAGTGAACAACTTGAACATGAACTTGAGAAGAGTCATCAAGCATGTAGAGACTTAAGATCTTCAAAAGGAGAGATTGAAGTTACTCATGATAAACTTAAAAAGGATTTTGAGGTCCTTCTCCTTGAATGCAACAATGTCAAGGGAGAGCTCATCAAAACCTCTAAGATCTATGAGGAGCTTCAATCTACTCATGAGAAGTCTCTATTTGCTACTTACTCCTCTCATATTGTTGATGATACTTGTACATCTAACTCTACCTCATTTGAAGTATCAACATTGAAGGAGAATATTGAGCTACGTGCTCAACTTGATTTACTAACTAGCAATTATGGGAAGTTGGAAGAAAACCATGTAATGCTCACAAGCTCTCATGCCGATCTTCTAACATCCTATAATGTGCAAAGGTTAGCTCATGAGGCTATCATCACCAAGGTAACATCAAGTGAGCCTCATGTGGACAATGGCACTACTTCTAGTCAAAGTACTATATTTCCATGTGCTAGTCCTCGTAATTCGTCTACTCATAATATTGCTACCTCGTGTGATGAATTACTTTCCTTGCCTTGTTTCTCTAACATTGAAGCTTACACTTCCTCTAGTACTTGCATTGATACTAACGGTGCAGAGGAAATCGAAGAGGTCAAGGCCCAAGTCACTTCTTTCAAGAAAGACTTGGAACAGTGTCATGAAGGGATGTCCACACTCAACAATGTCCTGTGTGAGCAAACATCTCCAAATGACCAAAATGATGTTGGAGTAAACTCAAACAAGAACAAGAGGGGCCTAGAACAAGTCAAGAATTCGGCCAAAATCATTTGCTTCAAGTGCAAAGTTAAAGGGCACCATGTTAGATCTTGCCCTCTAAAGACGAAGTCTCAAAGTCACAAGCAACAAGGGAAGCGGCCACAAACTCAATCACATATTCAACTACAAGTTGAAGGAAGGCCTCTTCCCAATAAGACCCAAGCCAACACTCCCCGAGGTGAGAAATCAACTGGGAAGAAAGCAAAGGGTAGATGTTGCTACTTATGTCGTGAGAAGGGTCACGTCGCTTCGTCTTGCACAAGAGGTAACTTATCCAACCCAATCACTATTGATGATATCTATTCCCTTGGGAAGGATAAGGTTGGCAATGTGTTTGCCAAGTTTGTTGGTACTCAAAATGGTGTCAAGAAAAGAACCATTTGGGTTGCCAAGCCTATTGTGATTAACCTCTTAGGACCCAACGTAGTTGGGGACCAACAAGTTCAAACTTGATCAATAGGTGACTATGGAGGACATTAGAGACTTGGATACATAATGAAGAATTAAGGGGTCTTCATCATTCATATTATCTCAAGCCAAGTCATTTGGATTATCGAGTTTCTATCTTATATCCAATGTGCCTCCTTACGGTAACTTATACTTAAACTGTTTACATTGTTAGGTGCTTGCCCCTTTGCATGTTGTGATTTTGTACCTTGCATGCGTTTGTATATGTTGTGCTTCCAACTTGCTTATCTTGAGTAATTGATTTTGTGTATGTTGGTTTGCATATCATGTACATGTGAGTCTTGTATTGAGCCTTTTTGCGTCTTGTTTGTATTTTTGTTGGCTCTTGTGAGAGATTAATGGATTATCCCATTGTGGGGGAGTGATGTGCTTTGCACACCTCACAATCCTATAAATGTGTATACATGGGGAATACCACTTAGTTTTGATATTTCAAGATTATCTAGTTTCTATGTGGTATGTCTTACTCATGAGAAATTCAAATTCTATATGGTCCTTTAAGTATCTCTTGTTGGTTTTAATTTGCCACTTGTTAATATTGATGGTTTATCACATTATGGGGGAGTAATATGCTATGTGCATATTACAAAACTAGAAAATGTGTACATTTGAGGTGCTGCCACTTAGTGTTGATATTGTAAATTATCTTGTTCCTAGGTGGCATGTTAGCTCTACAAGTGTCATTTGCTTGCGTTTTAGGGGTAAAGATGATCTTGGGTATATTTGCGATTTACCAATGAGTATCACTTCCAAAATACTTCTTGTCCTTGAGAATTGGTATTCCCATCATGTCATAGGAATTGCTAATCGTCTTTACATTGGATTTTGTGTTTCGTTTGTCTTCCTTGCCTCTTATGGATCTATTTTAACATGTCTAGTGTTTTTATAGATATAGAGAAAGTGATGATCCCATCGTGTGCATTTTGTATTTAAATGCAAATTCTATATAATGCACGTCCCTTGGGGGAGCTATCCTATTTTCTTTAGAACACTCTCTTTATCCACCCATCATAAAATCTTTTGATCCCCATCAAGTGTGTGTTGATGGGAGGCAAGTCTTGCTCTTTATGATGCTTTGTGCCATCATGAAAATTTGTCGAGGGCTTGGTTTGTTGGAACCTAGCTCTCTTTTGGAAATTAGATACCTCATGTTTGTTTTCCTTCAATTGGTTTCTTGTTTCCTTTTATTTGGCATGTGTCAATGGATATCTCATTCCTTGAGGTATCTTTTAGTTGATATCCTTCAAGTGATATTTCTTTTTTGTTTAGGATCTTATTATCACTTGATACCTTATCTTTTGGTGACTTATCAACTTTGTGTTGAGTTGATTCTTGAGAGTCTTGAGCATGCATATCTACTATATACAACTTCTTTTGCTTGCTTTCCTTCTTTGACCCAATATATAAGGGAAACTCCACCTTGTCATAAATTGGCTAAAGTGTGCATGAAATTCAAATTCATATCTATATGCACATATGTATGTGGAGTTTGTCCTATGTATTGCTGGTTTTCTAACTCTTTGGTCCCAATGAGTTTGGGCACCATTTTCTTTGTTTTGCTGTTCCAGGAACAACTGGAGATGCATTGGATGCTCGGCTCACCTATAAGGAAGGTGTTGAGACCATGTGATTATTGGAGCCAAGTTAGGATGATCAAAGAACAACTATCTACTACATCAATCCAATGTTGTCTCGGTAACAAGTATCCACTTCATGCATTCTTTTCTTGCAAAGGCCCCAACCTGTCTTTTCTTTTCCAGGTTGCATCATGGCATGAATCTCTTGATTCGTTCTTGAAGTACTTGTTTGCTTTCTCAAAGCATCCGAACGATGATGTCTTACTACTAGTTGGGATGTCTTTGATGTTCGTATGTTGGAAGTTCATATTGTACAATAAGAAAATTTAGGCCATGTGCTATGCTTCCAAGCAAAAGATCTCATTGATATATTTATGACTTCCTTTTGGATATCTAGTTTGTTCCTTCTTGTAACCATTTCGTGTGTACATCCTTCTTTGTGGATATATATCATCATGATTGTCTTCTACTTAGAATCTTTTTAGACATGAGTGAAGTTACATCTCTAATTTATATCCTCTTTTCTTTCACGTCCATCGTTACATTTCCTTTTTCAGTTTTTAGTGGCTTCGTGAAAGGATTTTTTTTGAGTGCGTATCTTATTTTCCTACATCTTGATGCACTCTTTGGTCGTGAAGATTATTTTTCCTCATGCTTGTCTTGATGAGGGTTTTGCCATCTCAATTAGTATCCCTCCTCTTGACAAGGTTCTTACTTCCTAGCTTCACAATGGGTTGTCACAAGCGTTGGTTCTTATTTTGTTTATTAGTAAGCTTGTGAACCCATTTTCTAGTATGTGTGTGTGGGAATGATATGTCTTGCACTTTGTATCTCATTTCATCAAGACTATGTTGATGAGTAATGCTCATCCTTATCTTAGTCTTCTCAAGTGCTTTGCCATGACTCACACACATTACTTTGGTTGAGCCTATTCTTAAGTTGCTTCTTTTACATGTTGCTCAACCATTTGTTTTGTACAATTGATATGCTTATTGTCTCATCTATCTTCTTGCACTCGTTGTGTGTTTTTATTCATTTTGGGGGAGCAACGATCCTATTTTGTGCACCTGTATCAAATACAAAAATCTCATATTAGTGCACAAATCATGGGGAGCTTCTCTAGTTTTTGATAAAACACTCTGTTGCCTTTATCATAATATCTTTTATTCATGTGGTTCGAAGGACCATATGATTGTTTGTTCCATCTGGAATCTTTTGATTGCTTGCCTCTATTTTGTATGTCTTTGTGGCATACGATCCTTTTATTTGCAATCTTTGGGTCCTCAATATAGTTTGTTTTCCTCCAACTACTAATCATTGTATTTGTGTATTTCTCTGCACTCATGTGCTGAGAAGTACACACTTCTTGGAGGACCACCTACTATATTGGCTTTCTAAACTTTTCGTCCATTTTGGCAATCGATGCCAATGGGGGAGAAGTTTAGAGAGTTTATTTTGGATATGTTTAGAGGGTTTTGCTTTTATTGCGTAAGCATTTACATCTTGCATGTATGCATTATTACCTTGTATGTGTGCGCTTGGTTATGCTTATTTCCTTATATAAACTCTCTTGAAGTGGTTGTCTTCACTTACCAAAATGGGGGAGATTGTTAGAGCATATATCTCCATATGTGGTTTTGGTAATTGATGACAATTCCTATGGGCTAATGGTTGCCTTAAGTTATATTTATAGGATTTGTCCATAGGCACTTCTTGAAGTCCATCTGTTGGGTTCAAGGAGTTTATATGATGACCAAGATGGTATTCAAGGTATTATCCAAAGAATGGTCATAGAGACACTAGGTTGATCAAGATCTCAGACAAAGAGTAAATCAAGATGGTCAACACACAAAGCGTATAACGTGTACCGAGAGGGATCAAGTGATCCCATGGTATGGTAAGCATTGTCCATTACGTGTTTGTGTACAAACCCATGGTCTTTGTGAGAGTCCTATGTGGGGGTTATGTGTGCTTCCATGGGCTTGCGTCAAAAGGAAGATCTCATACAACCCATGAAGGATGACGTCAAGTGGTGATCGTCAGCAAGATTGTGGTGTGCAAGTTCAAGAGGATCAGCACGAATATATCATTGAAACTATTGTTAATGATCATGTGTTGATAAGGACAAGCTCATGTGATAACAAGGACAAGATCAAGATAAGCATTCCTCAGCACTACATGCTTGATTCTTGTGGATGTTCACATGATGGACAAATGAAGATGAATACATAAGCTAGGCTTTCCACATTGTGTATGGGAGAGCTACTGGAAGACTTCATCATGTCTTGCTTTCAACTTGAGCCAAGAAGGAACAACAACATCAAGCTCAAGTGAAAGGGCTAACTCAAGGCATGAGTTACTTTGATGTTAGCGGTGTGGAGTGATGATCAACGAATAAAAGTACACACTCAAGTATGGATCATCGGTATCCCTTTTACAATTCTTGAGTCTTTAGGGATCTCGCACTATTAAGAGGGGATCACAGGTTTTTGTGATGAACTTGCTCAAACTAGATATCCACTATTCTGCTCAATACCACATATTCTCTACTCTGCTCCTATCTCAAAACAGGTCTAATGTCTCGGACTTCCAGCTCCCTCCGGACGTCCGAGGGCCGGTCAAGGGTCGGATGACCGACAGGCTTCGGAAATCCGGAGCCCTGCACCAGAAGAACTTGAGCCCTATAACTCGGATTTCCGGCTCCCTCCGGACATCCGAGGGCCGGTCGACCGACCAGCTTCGGAAATCTGGAGCCCTAACCAGAAGAATGTGAGCTCTATAACTCGGATTTCTGGCTCCCTCCGGACGTCCGAGGGCCGGACGTCCGACCCCTTCGGAAATCCGGAACCTTGCACGAGAAGAAGTTGAGTCGAATAACTCGGATTTCCGACCTTCTTCAGACGTCCGGTCCCTATTCAACTCACAGTGTTTCCAGACATATCTATAGCTCTCGGACGACCAACCCCTGTCGGACGTCCGACCCCTTGCGGACGCCCGGACTTCCGTAAACTGCCGGACATCCGACCCCTGTGTGACTTAAAGTGTCCCCAACGGCTGTTTTTCTCTCCTCACTATAAATACCCCCTCCCACTTCGTGAGAGGGTGCCCAACACAGCCTTATCCTCATAAGAACACACTTCTACCTCACACACATTTGCTCACACCAAATCTTATATCCCAAGAGCATTTGTGAGCCCCTTTGAGAGTTGTTCCAATCAAAAGATAGATCGTCTCCCTCTCCTCCTCTCAACCCAAGCTATTTGAGATTTGAGCAAGTTTTGAGCATTCCCCGTGATCTCGTTACTCTTGGAGGTTGGAGACTCCTAGGCGGTAGGAGTTCTTCGGAGAGAAATCAATCCGTGTGATTACCCCCCGAAAAAGTTTGTGAGGGTTTGGAAGCCACCTCAAAGGCTTACCACTAGTGGTTGAGAAACGCCTTCGTGGTGTTATCTCAAAGGGAGAATAGGGTGAGCCTTCTTGGCGTTGGTGTGCCTTCGTGGTAACATCCACCTCTCTAACGGTGACTAGCTTCCCTCCAAGGAAGTGAACATCGGGATACATCTTCGTCTCAGTGACCTTGGTTATCCTTAACCCTAACTCCTTACTTGTGGTTTATTTGTGTTACTTGAGCATACATACATTGCATATTGTTTGTGATCATTCAAGCATACCTTCTATATCCACACGTTCAAGCATACCTTGTACAAGATTAATCATTCAAGCATACCTTCTATATCCACACGTTCATACTTGCAGCTTTTGATATATCGTGTGATATAGTGTGATCTAGTATCTTGTGTTGTTCACCTACTTGTCGTGTGATATAGCTCAAGTAAGTTTGTGTAACTTACTTGTGCTTGTTAATAACTGTATTGTGTCCATCTTGGTAGATCGTGTTGTTGATACACGTTGCAGTGCCTAGTGCATTTAGGATTTGTGCTTGACAAGTACTCTCTTAGTTTATTTCCGCATTAGTTTCAAGCCAAATTCGAAGAAGTTTTTAAATAGCCTATTCACCCCCTCTAGGCGTCATCGAGGTCTTTTCACATGTCACTTATGAATTGCATGTGATGTTAATCCTTTTATGCACCTTATTTTGCTTAGAACGACGGTAGCATTATAATGTGATCTCTCACTAAAATTTCAAGACAAAATTGTGTTCTCCCCGACTATGCATTGTTGCGACAGTTCGTCGTTTTGAGCCACCACGTGATGATCGGGTGTGACAGACTCAACGTTCACATACAACGGGAGCAAAATAGTTGCACGCTGATACGTCTCCAACGTAGCTATTATTTTTGATGGTTTCACGCTATTATCTTGTCAAACTTTGGATGTTTTGTATGCCTTTTATATATTTTTTGGGACTAACCTATTAACTCAGTGCCAAGTGTCAGTTCCTGTTTTTTCATGTTTTTGACCCCTTTCAGAGGAGGATTTTAAACGGAGTCCAAACGGAACGAAACTGCCAAAAAGATTTTTTCCGAAACATAATAAGATCGGGAAGCCTCAGAGTCAGGGCAGGGGCCAGCAGGGACCCCACAAGCCCTCTAGTCGTGGCCAGGGGGGCCGTGCCTCCCAGGCTTGTGGGCTCCCTGGGCCTCCTCTGCCCTAGGTTTTCCGCCTATAAATTCCCTAAAATCCCAGAAAAAATCAGGAGATCATCGAAAGTACTTTTCCGCCGCCGCAAGCTTCTGTCTTCGCAAGATCCCATCTGGGGCACGTCCTGGTGCCCTGCTGGAGGGGGGGGGGTCGGATACGGAGGGCTTGTTCATCAACACCATGACCTCTCCAATGATGCGTGAGTAGTTCACCATAGACCTACGGGTCCATAGCTACTAACTAGATGGCTTCTTGTCTCTCTTGGATGTTCAATACAAAGTTCTCCATGGTCTTCATGGAGATCTATCCTATGTAATATTCTTTGCGGTGTGTTTGTCGAGATCCGATGAATTGTATATTTATGATCAGATTATCTACGAATCTTATTTGAGTTTCTTCTGATCTCTCTTATGCATGATTTCATATCCTTGTAATTCTCTTCGAGTTGTGGGTTTTGTTTGGCCAACTAGATCTATGATTCTTGCAATGGGAGAAGTGCTTGGTTTTGGGTTCATACCGTGCGGTGACCTCACCCAGTGACAGAAGGGGTAGCGAGGCACGCATCGTATTGTTGCCATCAAGGGTAAAAAGATGGGGTTTTCATCATTGGTTTGAGATTATCCCTCTACATCATGTCATCTTGCTTAAGGCGTTACTTTGTTCGTCATGAACTCAATACACTAGATCCATGCTGGATAGCGGTCGATGTGTGGAGTAATAGTAGTAGATGCAGAAAGTATCGGTCTACTTGTCTCGGATGTGATGCCTATATGTATGATCATTGCCTTAGATATCGTCATGACTTTGCGCGGTTCTATCAATTGCTCGACAGTAATTTGTTCACCCACCGTGATTTTTTCTATTTTGAGATAAGCCTCTAGTGAACACTATGGCCCCCGGGTCTACTCCACACCATATTTTCAGCCCTACTCTTTTACTTTGTTGCACTTTCCGCCTTCAGATCTCACTTTGCAATCAATCTTGAAGGGATTGACAACCCCTTTATAGCGTTGGGTGCAAGCTCTTTGTGTTTGCGCATGTACTCTGGACTTGACGAGATTCTCCTACTGGATTGATACCTTGGTTCTCAAACTGAGGGAAATACTTACTGCTCCTGTGCTGCATCACCCTTTCCTCTTCAAGGGAAAAACCAACGCAAGCAAGTCTCCGTCAACGTTTCAAATTTTGGCACTGTTGTTTGAGAAGTAGAAGAAGGATTTTTGGCACCGTTGCCGGGGAGGATCAAGTCAAGAACTCATCCAAGTAAGTGTCGCAAACTCATCTCTTGCATTAACTTTGTTTGCGAGTTGCCTCTCGTTTTGCTCTCCCCCACTTCACCATTTTGCCTTTTTCGTTTGCCTTTTTTCCTTCGCCTTTTCGTTCGCCCTTTTTCTCGCTTGCTCTTTGTTCGCTTGTGTGCTTGCTTGCTTGCTGAAGTCACCATGACTGAAAACACCAAACTTGGTGACTTCTCGAATAATAATAATAATGATTTTATTAGTACTCCGATTGCTCCCACCACTAGTGCGGAGTCATACGAAATCAATGCCGCTTTGTTCAATCTTGTTATGAAAGAGCAATTCTCCGGCCTTCGTAGTGAAGATGCCGCATCCCATCTTAATACCTTCATAGAGCTTTGCGATATGCAAAAGAAGAAAGATGTGGACAATGATGTGATTAAATTGAAGCTTTTTCCTTTCTCGTTGCGAGATCGAGCAAAAACTTGGTTTTCTTCTTTGCCCAAAAATAGTATCGATTCTTGGGATAAGTGCAATGATGCTTATATATCCAAGTATTTTCCGTCGGCTAAGATTATCTCTCTCCGTAATGATATCATGAATTTTAAGAAACTTGATCGTGAACACGTTGCACAATCTTGGGAGAGAATGAAATTGATGATTAGAAAATGTCCCGCTCATGGCTTGAGTCTTTGGATGATTATACAAATCTTCTACGCTGGCTTGAATTTCGCTTCTAGAAATATCTTGGAGTCCGCCTCCGGTGGAACGTTCATGGAAATCACGTTAGGATAAGCCACGAAACTCCTAGAGAATATCATGACGAACTACTCTCAGTGGCACACTGAAAGGTCACCTACTAGTAAGAAAGTACACGCTATAGAAGAAATTAACTCGTTGAGTGCTAAGATGGATGAGTTAATGAATTTGGTTGCTAGTAGAAGTTCTCCTTTAGATCCTAATGATATGCCCTTGTCTTCTTTGATTGAGAGTAGTAATGCTAGCTTGGACGTTAATTTTGTTGGTAGGAATAATTTTGGCAACAACAATGGTTTTAGAGGAAACTATGTTCCTAGGCCTTTTTCTAGTAACTCCTCTAATAACTTTGGCAAATCCTACAACAATACTCATGGAAATTACAATAGGTGACCCTCTGATCTAGAGAGTAATATCAAGGAGTTTATCAACTCGCAAAAAAAATTCAATGCGTTCATAGAGGAAAAACTACAAGATGCTAGAATGTCTAGTGATATTGATGCTTTGATAGAATGTCTAGTGATATTGATGCTTTGAAAGTTAGATGTGCTCCTCCCAAGATCAATGGATGAAACTTTGAAATCCATGCATGTTTCCATGATTGAGAGCAAAGAAAGAACCGCCCAAATTCGTGCTAGACATGAATGGCTTAAAAAGGCATGCTCTCGTGATAAGAATCACCAAGATCTTAAAGTGCTTGGTGTGACTCCCATTGAATCTTCGTTTTCTTGTGTCAAACCTAATGATGATGGGGCTGGATATGAATCCACCTTGGTTGAAAAATGCCCCAATGATTCGGAGTCCATCTATCTTGATGCTAAAAGCATTAAAATTGGAGTAGAAGATATTAAAACTTTGAGTAGTAATGAAATTACTACCTTGGATTTCAAGGAATTCAATTATGATAGTTGCTCCTTGATTGAATGCATTTCCTTGATGCAATCCATGCTAAACTCTCCACACGCTTATAGCCAAAACAAGGCCTTTACCGATCATATCGTCGAAGCTATGATAAAATCTCTTGAAGAGAAACTTGAATTGGAAGTCTCTATCCCTAGAAAGCTTCATGATGAGTGGTAACCTACTATCAAAATCAAAATCAAAAACTATGAATGCAATGCTTTGTGTGATTTGGGTGCTAGTGTTTCCGCGATTCCAAAGTCTTTATGTGATGTTCTGGGTTTTAATGAGATTGAAGAGTGTTCTCTTAATTTGCATCTTGCGGATTCTACTATCAAGAAACCCATGGGAAGGATCAATGATGTTCTTATTGTTGCAAATAGGAACTATGTACCCGTGGATTTCATTGTGCTTGACATTGATTGCAATCCTACATGCCCTATTATTCTTGGTAGACCTTTCCTAAGGACTATCGGTGCCGTCATCGATATGAAGGAAGGGAATATTAGATTTCAATTTCCTTTAAAGAAGGGCATGGAGCACTTTCCTAGAAAGAAAATAAGTTTGCCTTATGAATCCATGATGAGGGCCACTTATGGTTTGAGCACCAAAGACGACGATACGTCATTCTATCGCCTTATGCCTAGCTAAGGGCGTTAAACAATAGCGCTTGTTGGGAGGCAACCCATGAATTTATTTCTTTTTCTTTCTGTTTTGTTGCGTCCACATTATCATAATTCTGTTATGATTGTGTCTTTTGTGTTTCTTTTTGTGTTTGATCCAAGCAAAACCTTTATGATTAGTCTTGGTAATGGTTGTTTGATCCTGCTGGAAAAAGACAGAAACTTTTCGCTCATGAGATGATTTTTCATTTTTATTCAGAATTAGCTTTTGAGTTGATTATTTTTGCTGCTGGTTGATATGCCTTTTGCCCAGGCAGTCGTAATGTTTCATAATTTTTGAGGTACCAAAAGTATATGAAGTATACAGATTGCTACAGACTCGTGTGTTTTTGACAGATTCTGTTTTTGTTGAGTTGGTTGATTGTTTTGATGAAACTATGGTTAGTATCGGGGGGTACTAGCCATGGAAAAGTGAGAATACAGTATACCAACACCAATATAAATAGAAATCAAGATTGCTACAGTACCTAAAGAGGTGGTTGTTTGTTTTCTTGTGCTAATGATATCACGAGTTTCTGTTTAAGTTTTGTGTTGTGAAGTTTTCAAGTTTTGGGTGATGTTCTCATGGAAAAAGAGATAAGAGTGGAAAGAGCTCAAGCTTGGGGATTCCCAAGGCATCCCAAGCCAAATTCGAGGACACCAAAAAGCCTAAGCTTGGGGATGCCCCGGGAAGGCATCCCCTCTTTCGTCTTGAATCCATCGGTAACATTACTTGGAGCTATATTTTTATTCACCACATGATATGTGTTTTGCTTGGAGCACCTTGTATCTTAGGAGTCTTTTCTTTTTGTTGTGTCACAATCATCCTTGTTGCACACCTTTAGAGAGAGACATGCACTCATCCTGATTTTGCTAGAATGCTCATTGTGCTTCACTTATATCTTTTGAGCTAGATAATTTTGCTCTATGTGCTTCACTTAGATCTTTTAGAGCACGGCGGTGCGAGACTTGGTAGTTGGCTTATGCTTTGAAAGTAGTCAAAAAGGTGATAGGTACCCAAAGAGGATACAAAAACCTCCATCTTCATGTGCATTGAGTAGAAAGAGAAGTTTTGATTCCTCTCAATTAGTTTTGAGACGTGGATTTGGTAATATTAAGAGTTATTTTAGTAGGGTGTTGTGAATCTAGAAATACTTGTGTTGAAGTTAGTCATTCCCGTAGCATGCACGTATGGTGAACCGCTATGTTAGGAAGTCGGAGCATAATTGATCTATTGATTGTCATCCTTTGTGTTGAGGTCGGGATCGCGCGATGGTTAACACCTACCAACCCTTCCCCTAGGAGTATGCGTTTAGCACTTTGTTTCGATTACTAATAAAAACTTTCGCAACAAGTATGTGAGTTCTTCATGACTAATGTGAGTCCATGGTATAGATGCGCTTTCACCTTCCACCATTACTAGCCTCTCTAGTGCCGCGCAATTCTCGCCGGTGCACAAACCCACCAAATGCCTTCCTCAAAACAGCCACCATATCTACCTACTATGGAATTTTCATTGCCATTCCGAGATATATTGCCATGCAACTCCCACCGTTCCGTCTCATGACTTGTGCCGTCACTCTCATATTGCCATTGCATGATCGTAAGATAGCTAGCGAGATGTTTCAACATCATACGCCAAGCTAGATCGTTGCACATCCCGGTACACTGCCGGAGGCATTTCCTATAGAGTCATTTCCAAGCTTTGAGATGTGAGTAAATAAAAGTGTGTTGATCATCATTATTAGAGCATTGTCCCATGTGAGGAAATAAAAAAAAAGAGGCCAAAGAGCCCAAATAAAAAAAAGAAAAAAAGAGAAGAGAAAAAAGAGACCTAAGAGCCCAAATAAAAAAAAGAGAAAAAGAGAGAAGGGACAATGCTACTGTCTTTTTCCACACTTGTGCTTCATAATAGCACCATGTTCTTCATGTTTGAGAGCCTCTCGTTCATCACCACCATATGCTAGTGGGAATCTTCATTATATAACTTGGCTTGTATATTCCAATGATGGGCTTCCTCAAAATTGCCCTAGGTCTTCGTGAGCAAGCAAGTTGGATGCACACCCACTAGTTCTCCTTTTGAGCTTTCACATACTTATAGCTCTAGTGCATCCTTTGTGTGGTAATCCCTACTCATTCACATTGATATCTATTAATGGGCATCTCCATAGCCTTTTGATATGCCGAGTCAATGTGACCATCTCCTCCTTTTTTGTCTCACAACCACCACCACACTCTATTCCACCTATAGTGCTATATCCGTGGCTCACGCTCATGTGTTGCGTGATAGTTATAAAAGGTTTGAGAAAGTAAGAGTGCGAAAACAATTATTTGGCCAATACCGGGGTTGTGCATGATTTACATTAGTTGTGTGAGGATGATGGAGCATAGCCAGACTATATGATTTTGTAGGGATAACTTTCTTTGGCCTTGTTATTTTGAAAGCTCATGACTACCTTGCTAGTTTGCTTGAAGTATTATTGTTTTCATGTCAATACCAAACTATTGTTTTGAATCTTACGGATCTGAACATTCATGTCACACGAAAGAAGTTGCAAAGGACAACTATGCTAGGTAGCATTCCACATCAAAAATTCATTCTTTATCACTTCCCTACTCGAGGACGAGCAGGAGTTAAGCTTGGGGATGCTTGATACGTCTCCAACGTATCTATAATTTTTGATGGTTTCATGCTATTATCTTGTCAAACTTTGGATGTTTTGTATGCCTTTTATATATTTTTTGGGACTAACCTATTAACTCGGTACCAAGTGCCAGTTCCTGTTTTTCCATATTTTGACCCCTTTCAGAGGAGGATTTTAAACGGAGTCCAAACGGAACGAAACTGCCAAAAAGATTTTATTTTTGAAACAGAAGAAGATTGGGAAGCCTGAGAATCAGGGCTGGGGGCCAGCAGGGACCCCACAAGCCCCCTAGTCGCGGCCGCGGGGAGGGGGGCGCCTCCCAGGCTTGTGGGCTCCCTGGGCCTCCTCTGCCCTAGGTTTTCCGCCTATAAATTCCCTAAAATCCCAGAAAAAATCAGGAGATCATCGAAAGTACTTTTCCTCCGCCGCAAGCTTCTATCTCCGCAAGATCCCATCTGGGGCACGTTCTGGTGCCCTGGCGGAAGGGGGATTCGGATACGGAGGGCTTCTTCATCAACACCATGACCTCTCCGATGATGCGTGAGTAGTTCACCATAGAACTACGGGTCCATAGCTAGTAACTAGATGGCTTCTTCTCTCTCTTGGATCTTCAATACAAAGTTCTCCATGATCTTCATGGACATCTATCCGATGTAATCTTCTTTTGCGGTGTGTTTGTGGAGATCCGATGAATTGTGGATTTATGATCAGATTATCTATGAATCTTATTTGAGTTTCTTCTGATCTCTCTTATGCATGATTTCATATCCTTGTAATTCTCTTCGAGTTGTGGGTTTTGTTTGGCCAACTAGATCTACGATTCTTGCAAGGGGAGAAGTGCTTGGTTTTGGGTTCATACCGTGCGGTGACCTCACCCAGTGATAGAAGGGGTAGCGAGGCACGCATCATGTTGTTGCCATGAAGGGTAAAAAGATGGGGTTTTCATCATTGGTTTGAGATTATCCCTCTACATCATGTCATCTTGCTTAAGGCGTTACTCTGTTCGTCATGAACTCAATACACTAGATGCATGCTGGATAGTGGTCGATGTGTGGAGTAATAGTAGTAGATGTAGAAAGTATCGGTCTACTTGTCTCGAACGTGATGCTTATATGTATGATCATTACCTTAGATATCGTCATGACTTTGCGCGGTTCTATCAATTGCTCGACAGTAATTTGTTCACCCACCGTGATATTTGCTATTTTGAGAGAAGCCTCTAGTGAACACTATGGCCCCCGGGTCTACTCCACACCATATTTTCAGCCTTACTCTTTTACTTCGTTGCACTTTCCGCCTTCAGATCTCACTTTGCAATCAATCTTGAAGGGATTGACAACCCCTTTATAGCGTTGGGTGCAAGATCTTTGTGTTTGTGCAGGTACTCTGGACTTGACGAGATTCTCCTACTGGATTGATACCTTGGTTCTCAAACTGAGGGAAATACTTACTGCTCCTGTGCTGCATCACCCTTTCCTCTTCACACTTGCAGAACACTCGGGTTAAGCTTGATGAGCCTAGCATGTGCAGACATGGCCTCGGAACACATGAGACCGAAAGGTCGAGCATGAATCGTATAGTTGATATGATTAGCATAAAGATGCTTATCAGTGAAACTATTCTCAACTCACGTGATGATCGAACTTGAGTTAGTGAATTTGGATCATGTACCACTCAAATGACTAGAGAGATGTACTTTTGAGTGGGAGTTTATTAAGTACTTTGATTAGTTAAACTCCAATTATCATGAACATAGTCAAAAGTTCTTTGCAAATTATGATGTAGCTTGCGCTATAGCTCTACTGTTTTTATATGTTCCTAGAGAAAATTTAGTTGAAAGATGATAGTAGCAACTTTGCGGACTGAGTCCGTAAAACTGAGGATTGTCCTTATCGCTGCGCAGAAGGCTTATGTCCTTAATGCACCACTCGGTGTCCTGCACATCGAGCGTCGTCTGTGGATGTTGCGAACATCTAACATACACGTTTTTGATGACTACGTGATAGTTCAATACACAATACTTAAAGGCTTAGAAGCAAGGTGCCGAAGACGTTTTGAAACGTTATGGAACATAAGAGATGTTCTAAGAGATGAAATTGAGATTTCATGCTCATGCCCTTGTTGAGAGGTATGAGACCTCCGACGAGATTCTTTGTCTACAAAGTAAAGGAGAAAAGCTCAATCTTTGAGCATGTTCTCATATTGTTTGAGTACAACAATCGTTTGAATCAAGTGGGAGTTAATCTTCCACATGAGATAGTGATGGTTCTCCAAAGTCACTGCCACTAAGCTGTAAGAGCTTCGTGATGAACTATAACATGTCAAGGATAGATATGATGATCCTTGAGCGATTCGCAATGTTTGACACTGCGAAAGTAGAAATCAAGAAGGAGCATCAATTGTTGATGGTTAGTAAAACCACTAGTTTCAAGAAAGGCAAGGGCTAGAAGGGATACTTCATGAAACGGCAAACCAGTTGCTGCTCTAATGAAGAAACCCAAGATTGAACCCAAACTCGAGACTGAGTGCTTCTGTTATGAGGGGAACGATCACTGATGCGGAGCTACCCTATATGCTTGGTAGATAAGAAGGCTGGCAAAGTCGACAGAAGTATATTTGATATACATGATATTGATGTGTACTTTACTAGTTCTCCTAGTAGCACGAGGGTATTAGATACCGGTTCGGTTGCTAAGTGATTAGTAACTCGAAATGAAAGCTACGGAATAAAACAGAGACTAGCTAAAGGCAAGGTGACGATACGAGTTGGAAGTGTTTCCAAGGTTGATGTGATCAAAAACATCGCACGCTCCCTCTACCATCGGGATTGGTGTTAAACCTAAATAATAATTATTTGGTGTTTGCGTTGAGCATGAACATGATTGGATCGTGTTTATTGCAATACGATTATTCATTTAAAGAGAATAATAGTTATTCTATTTGCTTGAATAATTACCCTCAATGATTTATTGAATCTCGATCGTAGTGTTACACATGTTCATAATATTGGTGCCAAAAAGATACAAAGTAATAATGATAGTACCACTTACTTGTGGCACTGCCACTTGAGTCATGTTGGCGTAAAATGCATGAAGAAGCTCCATGCTGATGGATCTTTGTACTCACTCATTTTTGAAACGTTTGAGACATGCAAACCATACCTATTGGTATAAACGCATGAAGAAACTCCATGTAGATGGATCGTTTGGATTCACTTGATTTTGAATCACTTGAGACATGCAAAATCATACCACATGGAACAACAAAGTGACTTGTTGGAAGCAATGCATTTTGATGTGTGCGGTCCAATGAGTGCTGAGGCACGCAGCGGATATCGTTATGTTCTTACTTCACTCACGATTTGAGTAGATACAAGAGTATTTACTTGATGAATCACAAGTCTGAAATATTGAAAAGTTCAGAGCTATTCCAGAGTGAAGATTGTCGTGACAAGAGCTTAAACTGTCTACGATATGATCATAGAGATGTGAGTTACGAGTTTTGGGTACGCAGTTAAGACAATGTGGAAATTGTTTCATAGTTCATGCCACCTAGAACACCATAGTGTGATGGTGTGTCCCAACGTCATAGCAATGCCCTATTTGATATGGTGCATACTATGATGTCTCTTATCGAATTACCACTATCGTTTATGGGTTTTGCATTAGAGACAACCGCATTCACTTTAAATAGGGCACCGTGTATTTCCGTCGAGATGACACAGTATGAACTATGGTTTGGAGAAACCTGAGCTGACGTTTCTTGAAAGTTTGGGGCTATGACACTTATGTGAAAAACTTTTAGTCTGATAAGCTCGAACCCAAAGCGGATAAATGCATCTTCATAGGATATCCAAAACAGTTGGATACATCTCCTATCTCAGATCCGGAAGCAAAGTGTTTGTTTCTAGAAACGGGTCCTTTCTCGAGGAAAGGTTTCTCTCAAAAGAATTGAGTGGGAGGGTGGTGGAACTTGATGAGGTTAGTGAACCGTCACTTCAACCAGTGTGTAGCAGGGCGCAAGAAGATGTTCATGTGGCGCCTACACCAATTGAAGTGGAAACTGATGATGGTGATCATTGAGCTTCGAATCAAGTTACTACAAACCTCGTAGGTTGACAAGGTCGCATACTACTACAGAGTGGTACGGTAACCCTGTCTTGGAGGTCATGTTGTTGAACAACAATGAACCTACGAGCTATGGAGAAGCGATGGTGGGCCTGAATTTCGACAATTGGCTAGAGGCCATGAAATCCGAGAGAGGATCCATGTATGAAGACAAAGTGTAGACTTTGGAAGAGCTACTTGATGGTAGTAAGACTATTAAGTAAAGATGGATCTTTGAAAGGAAGACACATGATGATGGTGAAAAGTCACCATTAAGAAAAGCTCGACTTGTCGCAAAGATGTTTCCGACAAGATCAAAGAGTTGACTATGATGAGACTTTGTCACTCGTAGCGATGCTAAAAGTCTGTTGGAATTATGTTAGTAGTTGCTGCATTATTTATGAAATATTGCACGTGGGATGTCAAAACATTGTTTCCTCGATTTCCTTGAGGAAAGGTTGTATGTGATACAACCAGAAGGGTTTGTCGATCCTAAGGATACTAACAAGCATGCAAGCACCAACGATCCTTCTATGGACTGGTGCAAGCATCTCGGATTTGGAATATACACTTTGATGAGATGATCAAAGCTTTTGGGTTTGTACAAAGTTTATGAGAAACTTGTATTTCCAAAGAATTGAGTGGGAGCACTATAGAATTTCTAATAAGTATATGTGGTTGACAAATTGTTGATCGGAAGTGATGTAGAATTTCTGTGAAGCATAAAGGTTGTTTGAAAGGGGGTTTTCAAAGGAAGACCAGGATAGAGCTACTTGAACATTGAGCATCAAGATCTATGGAGATAGATCAAAATGCTAAACATAACTTTCAAATGATATGCATGCCTTGACAAGTTTTTGAAGGAGTTCAAAATAGATCAGCAAAGAAGGAGTTCTAGCCAATGTTGTAAGGTGTGAATTTGAGTAAGACTCAAAAGCCCGACCACGACAGAAGAAAGAGAAAGGACGAAGGTCGTCCCCTATGCCTTAGCCATAGACTCTAAAGTATGCCATGTTGTGTGCCGCACCTAATGTGTGCCTTGCCATGAGTCTGTCAAGGGGTACAAGGAGTGATCCAGGATTGAATCACTAAAACAACGGTCAAAGTTATCCTTAGTAACTAGTGGACTAAGGAATTTTTCCTCGATTATGGAGGTGATTAAAGAGTTCATCGTAAAGGGTTACGACGATGCAAGCTTTGACACTAATCCGAATAACCCTGAGTACTAAAACGGATTCGTATAGTAGAGTAGATATTTGGAGTATTTCCGAATAACACGTAGTAGCAGCATCTAGAAGATGACATAAAGATTTGTTAAGTACACACGGATCTGAAAGATTCAGAACTGTTGACTAAAACCTCTCTCACGAGCAAGACATGATCAAACCCCAGAACTATATGGGTGTTAGATTCGTTAAAATCACATGGTGATGTGAACTAGATTATTGACTCTAGTGCAAGTGGGAGACTTTTGGAAATATGCCCTAGAGGCAATAATAAATTAGTTATTATTATATTTCTTTGTTCGTGATAATCGTTTATTATCCATGCTATAATTGTATTGAATGAAAACATAGATACATGTGTGGATACATAGACAAAACAATGTCCCTAGCATGCCTCTAGTTGGCTAGCCACTTGATCAAAGATAGTCAAGGTTTTCTGGCTATGTGCAAGTGTTGTCACTTGATAACTGGATCACATCATTAGGAGAATCAAGTGATGGACTAGACCCAAACTATGAACGTAGCATATTGATCATGTCGTTTTATTGCTATTGTTTTCTTATTTAAGACACAACTTTGCCACGTGCAACTCAAACCTATACCATGTAGTTTTACCTCTAGATCGGATTTTTGCGGAGCTTGGGCGGAGCCCTGCAGGAGTAGATCATCACCACCACCGGAGCGTCGTCACGCTGCCGGAGAACTCATCTACTTCTTCGTCTTGCTTGCTGGATCAAGAAGGCCGAGATCATCGTCGAGCTGTACGCGTGCTGAACGCGGAGGTGCGGTCCGTTCGGCGCTAGATCGGAATGGATCGTGGGACGGATCGCGGGACGATTCGTGGGACGGTTCGAGGGACATGAAGACGTTCCACTACATCAACCACGTTTCTTAATGCTTCCTGCTGTGCGATCTACAAGGGTACGTAGATCCAAATCTCCTCTCGTAGATGGACCTCACCATGATAGGTCTTCGTGTGTGTAGGATTTTTTTTGTTTCCCATGCAACGTTCCTGAACACATCGAGCCCAACCAGGCCCGCGTGGAAGGAAGAGGCCTGTTTGGTTGCCTAGTTTCACTATTGGGCCTGCATCGCACGCTTCTCAAACCAGCCCAGAGCCTGGCTCGCTGGAAACGCTCAGATTGATAGTTTCTTGCAAGCCAAGATGAGTGCGGCGTGAGGTCACACGGGCGGGTGCGACGCGAGGGCGAGGGGAATGGTGGGAGATGGGAAATCTGGTGCGCCGTACCGATGCCAAATTAGCATCACCCCTCTTTCTACTCGCTCATCCATAGCCACTTTCTTCCCTACTGCCTCGCCATCGGTGGCGGCTGTGATTTCAGATCTACGCTAGAGGCCGCGGCGTTTGCGGAGTATCTGGTGCTCCCCTTGCTGTTGGCCATGGCTCCCCCTACGCCGTCCTCGTCTCCGATTCCGGTAAGTAGCACCCCTCCCCCTTTGTTAGGTCGGTAGTTAGGCCATTAGCTAGGCAAGGTGTAGGATCGATTTCCCACTGAACGAACCGTCGATGTCAACTAGGTTATGGATGCACGGATGAGTCTAATATTTTAGGCAGTAGCACTCATAAGTGTGATTCAGGCATGGGTCATGTTCATGCACTAGAGAGCTGTTCGTCGTGTTGGGAGACCTTTGATCTGCTATGGTCCAATGTTTATCCGGGATCAGGAGAGGATCCAAAATCTGAACTACATCTACAACTGCAATGACGTCCAGGCTCTGTGGATGCTTCGAATGAAAAGGTCACCATTTGCCAGGCTTGTCGATACCTTCAGGATCAGGGGGCTGCTACAAGATAACATCAACACATGTGTGGAAGAGCAAGTTGCAATGTTCCTCCATGTTGTTGTCCATAACCAGAGGTTCAGGGTCATTCACAACATGTTCCAGAGATAAATGGAGACCATCTCTAGGTACTTCAAGTAGGTGCTTTTTTATGTTGGGGAGCTTAGAGGAGAGATGGTCAGGATACCATCTGCCCGGACTCCAACCAAGATTCGAGGAAGCCCAAGATTGTATCCATACTTCAAGGTAAGCATTGACAGTATACACTTTTGATGGCTTGATATGATTGTATTGTTCAACTTGAGCACTAACACAGGCTTGTGATGCCATTTTCAGGATTGCATTGGGGCAATAGATCGCACTCATGTCACTGCCAGAGATCCTAGGTCACAATCTGTAGCATACAGGGGCATGAAGCACTACACAAGCCATAATGTGCTTGTTGTTGTTGACTTTGATCTAAAGTTCACATATGTGCAGGCTGGCTGGGAGGGGTCAGCGCATGATGCTAACATTCTCAGTGAAGCATGACTCGACCTGATGGGATCAACATCCCCGATGGCAAGTTCTACCTTGGAGATGTTGGCTATGCATGTCGGTCGGGTGTTCTTCAACCCTTCAGGAAAACCAGGCACCATCTCAATGAGTTCAGTGGTAGGAATTATCCTAGGACTGCAGAGGAGCTGTTTAATCTCAGACACTCCAGCCTTAGAGTAACTATTGAGAGGGCATTTGGAGCTCTAAAAATAGGTTTAAGATCCTGGATCAGAAGCCATTCCACCCATACCCCACTCAGGTTAAGCTTGTTCTTGCTTGTTGCATTCTGCATTAACCGGATCCTCCAGTGGGGCTTTGATGAACACGTGCCTGAGGAGGAAGAGGTCGAGCCTGACCATGTTGTTAGCTCTGGCAATGGTGTGGAGGCATTTGACAATGACGCTTGGAAGAACAAAAGGTTGGAGTGGGCAGAGGCAATGTGGCTTAACAGAGGTCAGTGCATGATTTGAAGAAGAGGAAGAAGAAGCAGCAGAAGCAGAAGCAGAAGAAGAGGAAGATCTGGTAGCAGCAACACCCATGAACTATCCCCTATTTAGCCAATGGCTCTTAATAATTTGTTCTGTCATTTGATAGTAATTAGGATGAACTGTCATTTGTTTAACTAACTGAGACTACATGTTCAGATTGTGTGCGGTAAGCTCACCACTAGTTAGAAGTGGTGACAACAACTTATGCAGATTGCAACCAAACACCATGTCATATGTGCGCCTAATGTAATGCGGGCAACCAAATGACGGGTCAAAAATGGTTGTCTCATGCAACTAAGGTACATGCAGGCAACCAAACTATGTGCATCTAGGGACTTTTTAACTGCATCCCCTCAAACCGGCTCACTAGAGCTAGGCTAGCCGGGCCAGGCTTGATTGCCAATGTAACCAAACACACCCTTAGGTGATGTGGATATGTGTGCACATCAATATTAGTGTTGTTTGATCAGACGATGGATGCAACCTTCACTGGAAATGTAAAAAAACTGACGGTCCTGCATAACATTTTCTTAAATTTTCAATTAAACCAGAAGATGTCTGTGGGAAAGAATGAGAAAGGGTTAGCAGATTCGACAAGAAAAAACACTTCCAGAGAAGGTAAATGCTTGCGTTCGGCGTGCGGGTCAAACGCTTCGGCCGGTCTCGTCCGCTCGCTCGCGGCTACATCGAATCAAATCGGAAGGGTCCATCATGTTATCCCTTTCCTCGTCCATGGGTCCTTCTCCTTCCTTTTTTTCAACCTCCCAGTTGCCATGGGAAATCCTACCCCGGCGATCTCCTCTAGCGAGCCCACATCTTCTTCTCCGGCGAGCACCCTCGAAGCCTACCACCGAACCAGTGTCCTCCCCTCGATTTCCCCTATCTCAACTGCTCCATGGCGACCAGAGCTGCAACGGGCATGGTCGGTGAAGTTGCATCCATGTCCGAAGGCGTAACTTACTACATGCTTCAACCGACATCGAAATTTGCTACAACCGGCACCGCATTTTTCTATCACCGGTGTCACATTTTGCTACATCACACATGACGTCGTGATTTTTGCTACAATCAGTGTTTCATTTTGCTACAGCCGATATAACATTTTGCTACATCCATCACGGCTGAGCTGCGACCCGTGACGGGGGAACCATGTTCGCGTTTGTTGCAAACGTTGAAAGAAAAAGCTTCAACGGTATATGAAAAATGTTTCAACCGGCAATAGAGAAATCTTCAACCAGGCACTCCGTTCATCCATTTAACTCTACTCCGACGAGGCGAACCTCCACCCTGAAAGCTGCAACCAGCTGAACGAAAAGCTGCAATCGTCGTTTAATTTTGTTACCGCGGCCGACGGATTTTGCTACATCTGTCACGGCAGAGCTGTGGCCTACTACGGTGATGTCTTTTTTTTTTGCAACTATCCCTCGGGTTTGCTACGACCGGAGAGGTATTTTGTTACATGCATCATGGCAGAACTGAGACCGACGGCGAGGGCCGTGACCGACGGCGAGGGGCGGCGACTATGGATGACCGGCGGTGAGAGAAGATGAGAAGGCGAGGCGTGGGGGAATGACGTGTGCGGGGTGACACCCTTCTTTTTCTCTTTTTTCGCGTGGGAGGTTGAAGATGGGGTGCGGAAGAGAAGGAAGAAAATTTGACAGTTACGAATGTACAAATTGAATGAATCCGGATTAACCAACCGAAATATTGAACCGACGCGCCGGCGTAGAGCGTTGCTGAATGCCTGAAATGAAAGGAGAGGGGAAAATCAAATGAGCAAGAGTTAAACGGGTAAACGAGTGAAAGAAAAACTTCACCAAACATCGCTGGTCAAACCAGAGCAACACCGCACTGCCTATAAATCCTCGCCACTACCACAAACTGACACCAAGAAGGCAGGGGCACCAGTTCAGGACACTCGCCCGCTCCCCAGTTGCCAGATCTCCAGCCCGAGGAGCTCCGAAGCAGCATCTCCAATGGCGGTCAAGGTCTATGTCGTGTAAGCATCCTCACCACAGTACTCTTCTACCTAGGTCCACATCCTAAATCAACTGATTTTCTTGGTCTTGTTTGGTGCATCCCTGTCCGAAGATTGCTCTGATGCAACAACTGATATTTGCCTTCTTTTCCCTATGGATTACGCTATTTCGACAATCTCAAAACCATCCCTAATTTGCGCATTTGGAGTAACTCCCGAGATTAAGTATCACTTCTGGTCAGTTAGATGCCTCACGGCTCTGTTTTCTTATCCCTTTGTTCGTAGGTGAGATCAGTAGATTGGCAGATGTGATTTCGTCGATGCGCGCGGATTATTTGATCGCGATAGGGAGAAAACAAGTCGGAGGAAAAATTGGACTCCTAATAATTCTGCAGTGTTGATTTTAGGTGTGAGGGTCTCAATCATGACGATAGGTTTCAGTACCTGATGGGAATTGATGCGTCAATAGTGGTGGGCTCCGGCGCTTATTGTGCTGCCCTCTTTCCATGCTTTTTTAATGCGCACCCGGGCGATTCTGCCCCAATTTTGTTGCACTGATTGGCCCCCAAATTAAGTTGGTGACACACTGACACTGACACTATCAGGTTAGAGTCTCATATAATGTATCATTTGTGCATCTCTTTACATAATGTAGGTCTGGATCGACATATTGGAAAATATATTTTGTGTGCGAAATCTCTATCAACTTCAACCTTTGCGAAGGATGGGTCTATGGACTAGCGGCGGGAGCGAGGGTGTTTGTTCACTTTCTAGTGCTCGCCCACTTGGGTGGGGGGCATACAAAGAATTGGAGTACACCTTCAAACTTATGAGAATATTACACGCACATGTTTTTATTATACTCCCTCTGTTCACTTTTATAAGATGTTGTTTTGTAGACATTTCAGACAGTGCCCAAAACAGTTCAATCTGAGTTGTCTGAAACGTGTTATAAAAAAGAACAGAGGGAGTAGTACAATAAACTGAACTGAAGTTGGTAACTCAAGTGAAATGTTTATGGTGTCATGCGGAAGATACATGTTTCCTGCTTTTCCATCCATCCTACTATAGTGAAAATTTATATCCCTTTTCGCTATGGTGGGAATTTGTCACATACTTATATAATATGAGGTTATTAAACTTTGCATGTCACTCATTATTTTGATGTGCAACATTTCAGTATTTCCTAGACTCCTAGTTTTTTATTGTCGGTGAAAATTTGTGATATTGATTTCTGTGGATATTTTGTGGAAATCCTCCATTTTATCGTAGTACATTCATGTATGCTGCACTGTTCTTTTGTGAACTAAAAGCCAACTGATTAACTGTACCAAACTAAAAGAACAGGAATTTATATAGACTTCTGATATTTGTGAGTTCTTCAGCTCTTCTCAATTCATTGCTTCAGTCGCATGATGAACTGAAATGTGAAATAATCCAAAAGAATCATATGTTTGAGTGAATGATTTTTCAGAAAGAAGTGATATCCTCTGCCCCTCTGATGAATAATAGTTTAATTTTAAACAGTCTTTGTACAAGTTAGACATGTTTTTTTTGTAATATGGTATGTCCCATGTTCAAGTTGTTAATCAAATTATTTCGGCAACCACTGACCGGTTTAGCACTATCTGATGGAAGTTTTTCTATGGCCTGCATAATGCAAGTTTCGATCTTAGAACTGTGTATATGTATTATATCTGACATGGACTTTTGATTACCAATGATGGAACTAAGCAACCCTGCAGTTTGGAACATTTGGATATGTTAATGCACATTTACACCTGACAATAGATTCAAATAATTTAAATTTTATTTGTGTTATCACCTCTTGAGCTTATTTAGTCTTAGCTATGATGTACTTTTGTGGTTCCACTACATGTAATGTTATTTAATGTTCTCTTGAATGAAAGAAACGTGAAGAGATATGCGGGGAAATATGTTTCCTTGTCATCAGTTCTGGCAAATAAAAAAAATCTAAGTTGTGCTTTGGATGCACATATCTTATTCTCTTTTTGTAGATTTCAATCTTTCCTTTACATGCAAATTAAGGAAAATGTGCCTCCGAGTAGTTGAATTGTATGGTATGGGTGATGATTATATAAACGTAGGCACCTTTAAGCTTTAAGATTCAGTTGCAATACAGTCCTTGAAATGTTGTTCTACTCCGTCCGTTCCTAAATATAAGTCTTTTTAGAGATTCCACTAAGGACTACATACGGATGTATATAGACATACTTTAGAGTGTGGATTCACTCATTTTGTTTCGTATGTAGTCCATAGTGGAGTCTCTAATAAGACTTATATTTAGGAACGGATGGAGTATCTTTCTCCTTGATAAGCATAATGATCGCTAACATATGCAGTATAGACTATGAAATTCTCAAAGGAAGCACAAATAAATAAATATATCAAATTAAAGAACAACGTTATGCATTCCTAGTTTCATAGAGAAAACTTTGTAAAATGCACTGTTGATTCTTCCGCAGGTACTACTCCATGTATGGACATGTCGCTAAACTAGCTGATGAGATCAAGAAAGGCGTGTCATCAGTTGAAGGTGTCGAAGCTAAAATATGGCAGGTTGGTCCTGTCATCTCGCGTTTCAACTCACCACATTATAAATTGAATTTAGACCAATCATTTGAAAAAAAAAATGTATTCAAACCCCCCGGATACCAGTCAAGCTATTTTCCTTCAAGACTAGTGTACTAAGTTGTTCCAATTCTTATGTAGAAAATTAATACTAAGTGCAGTTTTTACATACATCACTCTTCTTCTATTGTTGTGGGGATCATATATCACTGTTCTTACCATCTGAAAGGTCCCTGAAACTCTCCCGGAGGAAGTACTTGGAAAGATGGGTGCGCCTCCTAAGCTTGATGCCCCAATCATCACACCACAAGAACTTGCGGACGCAGATGGGATCCTCTTTGGTTTTCCTACAAGGTTTGGCATGATGGCTGCGCAAATGAAGGCATTCTTTGATGCAACCGGTGGCCTGTGGAGGGAGCAGAGTCTTGCAGGCAAGCCTGCGGGTATCTTCTTCAGCACTGGTACTCAGGGTGGTGGGCAGGAGACTACAGCGTAAGTGCCATTCAGCATTGTCATGTTTAAAAAGAAAAGCCTCGTAATGGAACATCATCATAAATTGACCATTTTATCATTTCTCTTCATGCTTGTCTCCTCAGATTGACAACAGTAACTCAGTTGACTCACCACGGCATGGTTTTCGTTCCCGTCGGGTACACCTTCGGTGCCAAGCTGTTCGACATGGACAAAGTTCAGGGTGGCAGCCCGTACGGCGCAGGCACATTTGCCGCCGATGGTTCGAGGTGGCCATCTGAGATGGAGCTGGAGCATGCCTTCCACCAGGGTCAGTATTTCGCGGGCATCGCGAAGAAACTCAAGGGATCTGCTTGACCTCTGCCGTTCGCACATATCGTAAAAAGGCATTTACATGACAGCTCCACCGTGTTGTCAATAGCTTGTTCTCTTCTTTTGTGGTGTTTAGAAATTGGTGCGTCTCTGTGGTGGAACTTCTATTGGGGCGTGCGTGATATATGTGCTTTGATGGATTGGTTATAGTTTGGAGTTTGATTGTGTTTACCATCATGTTTATATAGAGTATATATTATCAATGGTTTTCGCTGTCACTCATGGTCATGGGCATAGCAGTACTGTTCTATCTTAGGCCAACCTAGACGACAGTTGGACCAAGACTGTCCGATGCATAAGAGCACCACCCTAGAAATGGGCTCAGATGGGCTGACTCTGCAGGCTACTACAGCCGTGACTTTGCTTGTGCGAACGAACCGCGCCGGATAAAAACGAACAGCCCAGATTCACACATTTTATTTATCTTATTTCACATTATTAAAACACACTGAACATTGAACAAGACTAGAAGTAAAATTGAAAAGGTGAAATACTATCGGGGTCAGGAAATCTGGAAGGTGCAGAATGACTGTATTTTCAGAAATAAGCTGCCACGTAGATGCCCTACGAGCCATCAGCTGTGGCGGATGGCAGGTGCCCGCTGCCTTGAGCGTCCATTTGAGGACGATGTTATGAGATAGTCAGTGTAGTTTTCAAATTTTAGTCTTTTTTTTTCATCTTTATTCCTCATCTTGTAACCATGATCGCTTGATCACCACTGTTTTCCCGCTTGCTTTCTCCTAAATCTATCAATCCGGAAACCCCGGATCTTTCAAAAAAAAAAAAGAACTATCCAGGTCGTTTATCTAAAATTGGATGACTCGTCGAGGGCTAAGTCAATGACTCAGCAAACCAAGAGCGCCTAGAACAGTGGCGGAGCTTGGGCCAAGACGTAGGAGATGCAAAGTGGCGGAGCTTGGGCTAAACCATAGGAGGGGCAAATGGGCTGGATGGCAACATAAAACAGGGTGTGGCTAGATTTCACTGTTTTGGTGACCATTTACTGAGGATTAGTACGAGAAAATCTCAATAAAAAGCGGATAGAAATACACATGCTTCAACGGGAATCCTGTGGTGCTAGCTTAAACCGCTAGTCTATTCAGGGTTTAGCATTGCATTTCTCACTCGTAAATTAAATGGATTCAAGATAAATTGAGTTTTAAAGAACATATGATTTCGTGTAAAAATAAAATTTCTTCAACACCATATCATATAATTTGCCATATTGTCATGATTGTTTATCTTGCATACCGACAGTTATATTCATATATGTCGTTGCTTATGGGAAAGATGCTACTTGCGAACCTATAAACTCATGTTCAATTTTCCACAAAGTGTTAAAAGACACAAACAAAAACCACCACTTTACTTTTTATGTACTTCTATTTTCCACAATTAGTTGTTCCAAAAAAAAATCACTTCGAACCATACGATATGCTCATAACTTGTTGCAACTAGGAAAGTTAGTGATATTGACAAGAGCGAATTCCGGTTTTTACCCCTATTTTGATATCTTTGACACTAATTATCCCATTTAGCGGGATTTCAACTGTTTTACCCAATTTAGCAAAAAGTGTTGCCACAATGTACCTTGTTTAAAATCTTGTGAGTGTTCTGACCGATGAGTTCCAATTGTGAGGTCGAGGTAGCAATTAAAATCGGCAGATTAGTTCTTGATGATTTTTCTGACACCGAGCCGGATCGCCCTAGCTTCTCCCGATTGCCAGACTCGATATGATTGCACCAAGCAGCTCGGCAAACATATACTAACTCTCTACCGCTCAACATATTTGCTAATACAGGAAAGGAAACTTCCAAAACATTATTTACCTAGTTCATTTTTGACTAGGTATTCAGATATGTACATGCATCAGAGTTGGTGAAGCGGTATATTTAAAACACTTTTAATCTGATCCACAGAATCATACAAATACTCAAGGTCGTATACTGAAGAAAAATTTACATGATTTCATATTATATCCGCAACAATTCTCCTATAATTTATTCAATGGGAACATGCCATGCTGATCAAGTATAGTCATCTCATCAGAATACTTCTTCGAACCGAAAACGAGTAGCCTAAACCTATCTAATATGCATCCCAAAGTGAGAAAACTGGAAACGAGTAGCTTAAACCTATCTAATATGCATTCCAGAGTGAGATAAAATCTAGGCACGAAAAACTAACCATCAGGGATGACAAACAGATGATGCATGGTAGTGGAGAAGATGGTTGTACTAGTTGTCGCTCTCTCCGATGATCACCCTCTCGCTCTGACGGTCGTTGGCGTCCATGTATTGAAGTCTTGCCTACCGCTCATCACCTACATTGTCCTACCCCCTCCTAATGAATGAGGCAATGGTTTTGGGCCAGACTAGGGAAGGATCGTGCGTGAAATTGGAATGTGAGCGATGTGTGCCGTGAATAATGGAGGCAAGTGTGAAGTGGGTCAACCTGGGCGACTTGGCCATCCGACGAGCTGCTCTGGTGCGATCATATTGAGCCTGGCCAGTCAGGAGAAGCTAGGTGATGCGGCCCGACATGCGGAAAAACCATCCGGGAACAAATCTTCCTATGTGGCATGCCAACTTGACCTTACAATAGGAACCCATCGGTCAAAACGCTCACAAAATTTTAAACATGGTAAATTGTTGACAACACTTGTATTAAATGGGGTAAAACGGATGAAATCCTGCAAGATGGGGTAATTAGTGCCAAAATTTTCAAAATATGGGTAAACTCAGAATTCACTCTATTGACAACCTCAATATATTTGTTGGGGACACAAGAAAGTTTCCAACTGTATGGAGGGGTGAGCATTACGCTTGGAAACATTTGATTCCACACAGTGACACATTAGTTCTCATGGAGGAATATTTACCACTTGGCGGGCCAACAAGTACTGCCTGGCAACAATATACTGGAGGAACAATCACTTTTGCACCGTTGTGATACTTTTTTCACTTCCTGCATATAAAAACAGCAAAAATAATTTTATTACAACACGTGGTAGTTTCCTTTTACTTAGATATAATGAGTGTTTCTGGTGAAACTACTAAGTTGTCTGACTTGGCAACCACAAATAATGATGACTTCATGAGTACACTCATTTCTTCACCTGAAACTAAGGTTGGTTCCTTTGGAATTAGTTGTGCTTCGATGAACTTAGTAATGAAAGAACAATTTGCTGGAACTTTTAATAAATAGGGTGCCTATCATTTTCATGATTTTGTTGAAGTTTACGATCTGCAAAACAATAAAGAATTTGAGGCCGATTATTCCAAGCTAAAACTTTTCCTTTTTTCATTAAGAGCAGCGTAAACGTAGTATTAATACACACTAGTAGAAAATGGCCCATTTGTCCCGGTTCCAGAGGCCCATTAGCCCCGGTTCTTGGACCAGGACTAAATGGTCGGGACTAAAGCCCATAACCTTTAGTCCCGTTCCCTTACTAACCAGGACCGAAGGGTCTCCACGTGGCCTCTGGGGTAGCCCGGGCAGGAGGTTCTTTAGTCTCGGTTGGTCACACCAACCGGGACAACATGGCATCCACGCGCCAACATCTGGCCGGAGCTGGGGTTTTTGTTTCTTTTGAATGGGGGGAGGGGTGGGGTTGGAGCGTTAATTTAGTGGTTTCATATTGTGTTAGCTAGCTAATAGAGAGAAGTGTCCTCTGTTTCTCCATGCTTGGTCGAACAACAAGTTTTCTAATATCTATCCGACGCTATTACATATAGACAATATAACATCTTTTACAATTAATCCAAAACATCATATAATGAAGATCCAATGACAAATCCACATGGCATTCTCCGTCTTTAGGTATGACGTGGTCAACAAAGAATCCCGTCAATTCCTCTTGAATTGCTCGTATGCGATCATATTGTAGGAGTTGATCTTGCATCTCGCAGATATAATTTAAAGAAGGGGGTCAATACATGCATATATATGAATAAAACTCAACACAATTGTGGATATTATTTACGTACTTGAAATTGTTTCTCACAGAAGACCCGCTCAGAGGTCGAGTGGCGAATGAACTCGCATACGTAGTATGCACATAAAACAGTGCCTTCTTTCTGGTACATACACTTTATAAGAATAGAGTTCAATCAAACTGATAAGCAAGCATGGTAATGATATATTGATGAAAATTTGAATCAATTAGAGATGCGCGTAACTAGCAGTACTACTTACTTTGGGGTGCGTAAATCGCAACTCTTTGTTTAGACCGGGAACCATGTTGACGAAATTCGTCCAAACCCTGCCACGCAAAGAAAATGATTACTTGATATCAGGAAATTAACGAAAGTTGCATGCCGATATGGTCTCGGTATATTGACTGAACTTACTTCTTGAGCATTGCAGTAATGTCCTCATAATCCTCTTCAGCTTTATGTCTCGAGTCTAAGACATTTACTACTGCCCTCCCAACGTAAATGGATAGCAGAATAAAGTGGTCTCTGCGCACGCATATATAACTCATCAATTACATTACTTAATTAACCTCGAGTAAGCGAAACCGAATTTACAGAGAAGACAACAACACTCACTTGAAGTTGTAAGGAAAGATTATTTCCACTTTTTTATGTATAAGGAACGAGTTTAGCAAGTTCTCCTGGGTCTCTTTGATTGAGTTTCGTACCGTCAATTCATTTACGGCATCTGGGCTAATGAACCCAACGTCGACGATTCCTGCTTTTTTTTAATTTGACGATATTCAATCTGCATAATATATATAGTGAGGATAATTATATATACATGCAATGAACGAGCTGAGCTAGAGACTTAACTATAGAAGTAATACTTACAGACAGTAGGAAGCTATGTGTTGTTTGTCGAGGGCCAGTTGATTGTATAACTGAAATAACTCCTCAAATTGAATAGCAATCATGGGAAGTCCAATGAATTCGTGCTCTGGTTTCACTGCCACATACATAGCTTTTTTCCCAGACTCCCTGCAGGTTTTCATGTACCACTCATGCAATATGTGAATCATCGTTGTTAGAGCAGGATGACCAGGTTTAACGAGAGGCTTCCCGTGCACGTATTTATATTGTTCTTTTGTTACATCATCCCCCAAGTAATCATCAGGATTGGTACCGGGCACCATCTCCGGATGATTAGCGACGACGATATCGATCTCGGGAATTGTTTCCCCACTTCTTCGTTCTGCTAACCTTGCATCACTAGAAGTAGTTCCCGATCGCAGTGCTTGTGCATATGTCTTTTTAAGAATGCGGTCATAGTTGGAATCCGGCGGAGGCGATGGTGGACACTGTAGTTGATTGATAGTGCACTCCACTCTCACCGGATCTAGCTTCTCCTTCGGAGGTGGAGTTTTCTTTGCAAAATGGCCCTCAATTCGGCACGACATATCTCCTCGTTTTCCTCCTTGGTCCTCTCATATGGTAACTTTTGCAGAGGCTTGAGAGATGGACCTGATAACCCACAAGTATAGGGGATCGCAACAGTTTTCGAGGGTAGAGTATTCAACCCAAATTTGTTGATTCAACACAAGGGGAAGCCAAAGAATATTCTCGAGTATTAGCAGTTGAGTTGTCAATTCAACCACACCTGAAATACTTAGTATCTGCAGCAAAGTTTCAGTAACAAAGTAGTGTGATAGCAACGGTAACAGTAACAACAGTAGCGGCAAAGTAACGTAGCAAGGACCAGTAGGAAAAGATTCGTAGGCATTGGATCGGTGAAGGATAATTATGCCGGATGACATTCATCATGCAACAGTTATAACATGGGGAGATATGTAACTAGCTCCAGTTCGTCAAAGTAATGTAGGCATGCATTCCGTATATAGTCATACGTGCTTATGGAAAAGAACTTGCATGACATCTATTGTCCATCCCTCCCGTGGCAGCGGGGTCCTAATGGAAACTACGGGATATTAAGGTTCACCTTTTAATAGAGAACCAGAACAAAGCATTAGCACTTAGTGAATATATGACTCCTCATACTATGGTCATCTCCGGGAGTGGTTCCGGCTATTGTCACTCCGGGGTTGCCGGGTCATAACACATAGTAGGTGACTACAACTTGCAAGATAGGATCAAGAACACACATATATTGATGAAAACATAATAGGTTCAGATCTGAAATCATGGCACTCGGGGCCTAGTGACAAGCATTAAGCATGACAAAGTAGTAGCAACATCAATCTCAGAACATAGTGGATAATAGGGATTAATCCCCATCAAAATTAACTCGATTACATGATAGATCTCATCCAACCCATCACCGTCCAGCAAGCCTACGATGAGATTACTCACGAACGATGAAGAGCATCATGGAATTGGCGATGACGACGGTGACGATCTCCCCTCTCCGGAGCCCAGAACGGACTCCAGATCTGCCCTCCAGAGGAAGAACAGGGGGTGGCGGCGCCTCCGTATTGTAAAACGCGATGAACTCTTCTCCTTGATTTTTTTTCCAGGCGAAAGAGACTAAATAGAGCTGGAATTGGAGGCAGCGGAGCCCCGAGGGCCTCACAAGCCTGCCAGGCGCGGCGAGGGGGGCTGCGCCTCCTAGGCTTGTGGGCTCCTCGCTCCACGTCTCCGGTTGATTCTTGTGCCAATATTTTTTATATATTCCACAAAAAATCCTCGTAAATTTCCAGGTCATTCCGAGAACTTTTATTTCTGCGCAAAAACAACACCATGGCAATTCTGCTGAAAACAACGTTAGTCCGGGTTAGTTCCATTCAAATCATGCAAATTAGAGACCAAAACAAGGGCAAAAGAGTTTGGAAACTAGATATGATGGAGACGTATCAGGACCGAATTTCATGCCTCTGCTTGTACTGCTAGCTGACGGAGAGAAGGAGGCGTATCTCTTCCGCTTGAGAGAAGGAGGCGGACTGCTCTGACACGTCGGACGAGCCAGAGCGGCGGCGTTTGTCTTCCGACGTTGCTGACGAGGTGAAGGAGGAGGCGGATGATACGTCTCCATCGTATCTACTTTTCCAAACTCTTTTGCCCTTGTTTTGGACTCTAATTTGCATGATTTGAATTGAACTAACCTGGATTGACGCTGTTTTCAGCAGAATTGCCTTGGTGTTATTTTTGTGCATAAATCAAAGTTCTCCAAATGTCCTGAAAATTTACGGGGAGCAATTTTGGAAAATATCAAAAATATATGCGCCAAGTTCCACCTCAGGGGGTGGGCCAGTGGGCCACAAGCCCCTGCTCCGCCACCACCCCCTGGTGGCGTTGGGCAGGCTTGTGGGGCCCACACGGCCCTGCCGCCCCCAACTCCAGCTCTATAAGTTGCCTTTCGTCCCAGAAAAAATAAAAAAAGAAGTTTTCGTTGCGTTTGCAATACGGAGGCGCCGCCACCACCTGTTCTTCATCTGGAGGGCAGATCTGGAGTCCGTCTTGGGCTCCGGAGAAGGGAAATCGTCGCCATCGTCATCATCAACCTTCTTCCCTCTCCAATTCCATGAAGCTCTTCGTCGTTCATGAGTAATCTATTCGTACGCTCGCTAGGCGGTGATGAGTAGGATGAGATCTATCATGTAATCGAGTTAGTTGATGGGGATTGATCCCTAGTATCCACTATGTTTTGAGATTGATGTTGCTACTACTTTCCATGCTTAATGCTTGTCACTAGGGCCCGAGTGCCATGATTTCAGATCTGAAATTATTATGTTCTCACCAATATATGTGTGTTTTAGATCCGATCTTGCAAGTTGTAGTTACCTACTATGTGTTATGATCCGGCAACCCCGGAGTGACAATAACCGGAACCACTCCCGGTTATGACCATAGTTTGAGGAGTTCATGTGTTCACCAAGTGCTAATGCGTTGGTCCGATTCTTTATTAAAAGGAGAACCTTAATATCCCGTAGTTTCCTTTTGAACCCTCCTGCCACGGGAGAGATGGACAATAGATGTCATGCAAGTTCTTTTCCCTAAGCACGTATGACGACACACGGAATGCATGCCTACATCACATTGACGAACGGGAGCTAGCCACATATCTCTCCGTGTTATAGCTGTTGCATGATGAATATCATCCAAACAAATCACCGACCCATTGCCTACGAGTTTGTCCTACTATTGTTACTGCTGTTACTTGTCTTGATCTGCTGCTGCTACTACTGTTGCTACTGCTGTTACTTGTCTTGCTCTGCTGCTGCTACTACTACTATTGCTATTGCTGTCGCTTGCTACTGTTGCTACTTGCTACTGCTATCACTACTGCTGTTCCTTGCCACTGCTATTGCTCGTTACACTGCCGCTACTCACTACTTTGCTGTTACTACTGTGCTTGCAGATACTAATCTTTCAGGTGTGGTTGAATCTGACAAATTCAGCTGCTAATACTTGAGAGTATTCTCTCACCTCCCATCATGCAAACCAACAAATTGGGTCGAATACTCTACCCTCGAAAACTGCTGCGAACCCACGCGCTGGTGGGCCATCAACAACATTCTTCTAGTTTCATTGCCGGGGAGTGCTAGCAGCATTCTTCTGGTGCCGTTGCAGGAGAAGGTTTGTTGTCATAAGCATTCGTCTAGCTAACGCCAGAGATTGGAGATCAGCGGACTACTCTGGCGCATCGGAGTAGTCGAAGGAGGAGGCGAAGTGCCCTGACGCGTCGGAGGAGATGGAGAAGGAGGCGGAGTGCCCTGATCACTCGCCGGAGGAGAAGGAGGAGGAGGGGGAAGAGGAGGAGTGCCCTGACTCGTCATCGTTGGAGGAGGAGGCGGAGGCGTCTAGTTTGGAAGCTTGATGAACTCCTTCTGCCATAGACATGTACTCCCCACAGCACGAACCAGTTGAATCTCCCCTTCACTTGTAGAGTGGTCAAGCTCGAGCTGCTCAAAATTTCCATTACTTGATCCACCATCACAACAACATAGCCATGTGGAACCGAAAGGCAGTGAAAAGTTCCGTTGGGTTGAGGAGGTTCAACAGAGCCGACAACCGCCATGGAAGTGAGGTTCCGACATTTCATCATAAGCTCGCAACGTTGAGCCTCTGTGATATTATCCACGGGCTAGCTAGGAGCCGTGAAGTCATGCTGAACGGGCTCCGTGGAAGCCACGCTGCTTCTCCGCTGAGATGGTGGGGTACCTTCTAGGATAGCTTCGTGTCGGTGAGATGGTTGGCCGGCAGCTCGCTGCCTCTCAAGTTCCTCTAGCTTTTGCAGTCTTGCCTTGATCTGCTGCATGTCGGTCAGCTCTGCTTTCCTCTTTCTCTCGTGACTTCTATAACCGCTTGCGTTAGGAAACCCAAACTTCCACAGAACGGAGCCTGGTGTGCCTCATGTTCATCCAGGGTGCTCATCATTCCCTAGGGCCTTAGTCAGCTCCTCATTCTCTCTATCTGGAATGAAGATACCTTCCTGTGCTGCGGCAATACACTTCTGAAGCTTGATCATGGGTATTGCAAGTTGCTCGTCCGTCCAACGACACTTCCCTGTTTCAGGGTCCAAAGTTCCCCCAACCCCGAAGAACCAAGTCCTTGAACGCTCTGGCCAGCTCAATGTCTGTGGTTGGACCCCTTTAGCAATCAGGTCATTCTCAGCTTTGTCCCAGAACGGCCGGGCTTTGAGGTAGCCACCTGACCCCGTGTGATGGTGATACTGCTTCTTTGCGGCATTGTTCTTGTTTGTCTTTGACATTTTCTTACTCTTCTCCGATGACTTGTAGGCCACAAATGCGGGCCAGTGATCTCTTATCTTCTCAAATCGGCCGACGAATTCTGGAGTCTCCTCTTTGTCGACAAACATTGATTTCAAATCATTCTTCCACTTCCTGAATAGATTTGCCATCTTCTTAAGAGCACACGCCTTGACAAGTGGCTCTATAACTGGCTTATTCAGATCTTCCTCTGGCGGTAGGGTGAAATTTGCCTTCAGCACGGTCCAAAGATCATCTTTCTGCCTATCGGTGACATAATCACCTTCACGGACGTTGTCACCCTTAGGCTTTTTCCATTATTTGACGCTGATCGGGATGTTGTCCCTAAAAATAGCTCCGCACTGAGCAGAAAATGCGTCCTTGGTCAGCTTGGGTTCAATTGATAGGCCATCGGCCGTGATTGCTATGATTGTGAACTTTTCATCCATGCACAACCTTCTCTTCGGGCCTCGTCTCTTTACCGAAGTTTGGCTCGATCCGGAGGGCTATAAAAGAAGAAAGAATGAAGTGTTGATATATGTACATACCTTCACGCTTAATTAATATATATACCTCGTCGGACTTTGCAACATCTCCCTCCTCCGTTCGGTCACCGGAGCCGTCATCATGGTCTCCTTCTTCCTCCGGCCTTCGATCACCGGAGCCATCATGATCATGTCCTTCCTCCTCCATTGTTCAATCATCCGAGCCATCATCCTCTCCTTCCAGACCATCGGTGTCGTTGAGATATGACAAATAATCACCGACCATTATCTCCCCCAATAACTGTTCTCTTTGATCCATATAGTTTCTGCAAATAATCACCAAGCATTATGTCCCCCAACAACTTTTTATCAGTATAATGAAATTTTATATATTAAGATTTTGTTAAATCTCAGGTACCTCAAATATTTCAAAGCTAGCAACATACAGATATAAAACAACACCGGTCGATCTGGCGAGCTACATTAAAATAGATAATTTGTATCTTTCTTATATTATCCGTTTAGTGCGACATGACTAGAATAGATAACTTTTTCTTTTTCACCTTCAAAAATGCCGTTTAAAAATGCCGTTTCATATGTATTTATTCTAGACTATGGCATGTGCCTCCCTGGCGCCGGATGACACTGTCTGGATGCTGGACCATTGGGAACTTTTGTCGAACCGACGAATCCTGCTTTATACTTTGCTACAGTTGCACGTTACAAGATATTATTATTTTTCTCCTCTCCCATTGCAATGCACGACATGGTTACTAGTGATATATAATGCAATAGATATCAAGAGGCAAAATGGCTTTCTTTTAGTTAGAACCAATAATCAACTTAATACATCTCGAATACATCTCTAGTATAATCTATATATGAACAAAGTATGTATGGACAACAATATGCACGGGCGGCGGCGGCGACAAGCAGAGCACGCGCAGAGGAGGAGCTCACCGGGGCCGACGGTCTCGGGGCGGAGACGACGACGGGCTCGGGGCGACGGCGACGGGCTCGAGGCGGTGACGACGACGTGCTCGGGGCATCGACGGCGGCGAGGAGGACTGGATCGAGGGCGGCGGCAACAGCAACATGCTCCGGGCGACAACGACGGGCTTGGGGATGGCGGTGACGAGGAGGAGGATTGGATCGGGGGCGGCGACGACGAGGACTCACTCGGGGGCAGCGACGAGCAATGGGAGAGTTTTGGGGGAAATTCCGGCAACTCCCACCTATATGCGAAAACTTCTGTCCCGGTTGGTGGCCCGAACCAGCACCAATACCATCCTTTCGTCCCAGGTGACTCACCAAACCGGGACTAAAGGTCAATATTCTGTTGCCAAATGGTGGGGAAGAAGATACCTTTACTCCCGGTTTGTGGAACCAACCGGGACGAAAGGGTGCCATCTGTCCCGGTTTGTGCCACCAACCGACACTGAAGTCCTTTTCTGGTCCCGGCTTGTGCCACAAATCGACACGAAAGGCGTGTGCCTGGCACAGCCGCGGTGTGATTAGATGTTTAGTCCCACCTCGCTAGCCGAGCGAGAAGTTTGGTGGTTTATAAGCGCTTGTGCGCACACTGTCTCGAGCTCCTCTCATATGCAGGCTTCCAGGCCTAAACTATCACTAGCTGTTGGGCTTTCTGCGGGCATGAATCCTGGCCCAACTGTCTAGTCGGGTTTCTAGTGGTATTCAGGCCGTGGTGGCCCATTAGTTGACATTTTTTAAAAGAATATAGTTTTTTGTTCTTACTTACTGTTTTTAGTGATTCTTTCATTTTTTGGAATTATTTGAACTCCAAACCTTTTGTGTGTTCAAAATGCACCATTCAAAGCCACATCATCAATTTTCAACTATTTCTGACTTCATTTGGTATTTTTCATGCATTTATTGATTTTTTGAGTTAAATGACCCAGAAATTGAAAAGCACTACAAATTAACTCTGAATAGGTTGAAAGTTGGCATGGTATCATCATTTCACCCATATAGCATGTGCTAAAAAGTTGAGAGGGCTGCGGCAAAAACTCAACGCACTTCGTGTACAAATCGGACAATCTCTTTCGAAGTATGAGGGTTTCATACGAAAACTCATGTGTTACAAATGGGATTTCATTTTTTGGAATTATTTGAACTCCAGACCTTTTGCGTGTTCAACATGCACCATTCAAAGCCACACCATCAATTTTAAACTATTTCTGACTTCATTTGGTATTTTCCATGCATTTATTAAAAAAATTGAGCTAAATGACCGAGAAATTGAAAAGCACTACAAATGAACTCTGAATAGGTTGAAAGTTCGCATGGTATCATCATTTCACCCACATATCATGTGCTATAAAGTTGAGAGGGTTGCGGCAAAAACTGGAGACACTTTGTGTACAAATCGGACAATCTCTTTCGAAGTATCAGGGTTTCATACGAAAACTCATGTGTTACAAAAGGGATTTCATTTTTTGGAATTATTTGAACTCCAAACCTTTTGTGTGTTCAAAATGCACCATTCAAGGCCACATCATCAATTTTCAACTATTTCTGACTTCATTTGGTATTTTTCATGCATTTACTCATTTTTTTGAGCTAAATGACCCAGAAATTGAGAAGCACTACAAATGAACTCTCAATAGGTTGAAAGTTGGCATGGTATCATCATTTCACCCACATAGCATTTTGTGTTTGTGCCAAGTAAGACCTTTGGGATGGTCTAGGGGTGTTTGCAATTTAATTTTGCTGAAAAAACAGAAACTTTCGACCTTAGTCCAGGAATTTTTTAAATTCACTGGAACGTGCTTTTGATCTCAATTTTTTACACAAGATTCATATACAATTTACCCAGATTGTCTTAATTTTTCATAACTTTTGGAGTTACATAAGTATTCGAATTATACATATTACTTCCGACTATTCTATTTTTGACAGATTCTATTTTCTTTGTGTTGTTTGCTTATATCGCTGTATCTATAGGTTGTATCGGGGGGTACGAACCATGGAGAAGTTTGAATACAGTAAATATTACACCAATATGAATAAAGAATTAGTTCACAACAATACCTAAAGTGATGATGAATAAAGAAAGGGCTAAACAACCATTCAAATTTGGAAACTCTATATAATGGCACAAACAGAAACTAGATATATATAAATTGATCAAAGCAGTACATAATAATACATGCAAGTAGTACATAATAATAGCTAGCATACATATATATACAAGTGTTCGCCGTTCTGAACACTACTCGTCCGAATCTGAATCTGAATCTGAATCAGGATGTCCCAAAGCTGGTTCTTCGAGGTGATGCTGGCCATATCTCACGGTACTAATCTTGCGGTACAACTCGTATGCATATATGCATATTTTGCTGCATACTCAAGGTTGATAGGGTCAAGCGGGGTCTTCTCCCACTTCTTGTGATGAGCCTTCGGGAAAGCCTTCTTCATATCATGGTACTCCTCGTCGATCAAGGCGACTGCCATATCAGCCATCAAAGTCCTCGGATAATCAAGCTGGAATAGGCCTTGGAGATCAATGTGGCACTCAACTGGTATCTCAATACCAAAGCTGCGCCTCATATTCGTCTTGTCGTTCGTTATGTCAACGCTAGTGAAACGTATGCCGCTGCGAAGGAAGTCCATGAGTTCTGGACAATGCTTGTCACTACTGCAACATCAACAAATTAAAAGGAAACAAATGTTACATACTGCTGCAACAAGGAAAAATGTTTCAATACAACTAAAGATAAATTTATCATAACTATTCAAATGGAACATATTGCTATCCTATGCAATATTCATATCCTATGAATTGATCTTTATAGGATTCCAATATTGTAACGTATTGCTATCTGATGCAATTTTCATATCCTATGAATTCATCAAGAAACCCTCAATTAACTATCCAACGGAACATATAAAGAAACTGCATATTGCTATCCAGTGGAACCTAGAGAGATCAGTATATGCAATTTTCATAACCTTTGGATCAATGAAAGCCTCAAAACTTACCAATGAAAAATTGTTTCACTACAACTAAAGAGAAATTAATCTTTATATGATTCCAATATTGTAACATATTGCTATCCTATGCAATTTTCATATCCTATGAATTGATCAAGAAACCCTCAATTAACTATATATCCAATGGAACATATATAGAAACTGCATATTGCTATCCAATGGAACCTAGGGAGATCAATATATGCAATTTTCATAACCTTGGACCAAAGAAAGCCTATGTTGTAATATATCCAATGGAACCTAGGGAGATCAATATATGCAATTTTCATAACCTTGGACCAAAGAAAGCCTATGTTGTAATATATCCAATGGAACCTAGGGAGATCAATATATGTTATCCAATGGAACCTAGGGAGATCAATATATCCAATGTTGTAACACATATTGCTATCCTATGCAATTTTCATATTGCTATCAAATGGAACATATAAAGAAACTCCATATTGCTATCAAATGGAACCTAGAGAAGATCAATACATGCAATTTTCATAACCTTGGATCAAAGAAAGACACAAAACTTACCTCGCCCATGGAAGATCAAGACATGCTGTTTGAAACACAGTTGGATGACGATAACACCTTGATGGTTGGGCGTGAACTCCAGATCAAGCCCCAAGAACGCCTCGTGCTTCGGCGCGGCGTCAACCCACTCCCGGAACCGTGACAGAAAATTTGGCACCACCCTGCTCTCGTTCGTGTACCCGACCCTGAGCCAGGTCGTGCCATGTGTGAGCACCTCTCCGGTTAGATATGTCATGGTGGAAGAAGAATGGAAGAAGCGAGGGGAAGAAGAGAGAAAGAAGAAGAACAGAGGAGAGGAAAATAACAGAGAATGTCGATAGACTGTGCTTTAGTTGCAGTTTTGATCGCTGGAAATGAAGCGGGAGGGTGAACCGTTTGGACCTTTAGTCCCGGGTTGGACAACAAACCGGCACTAAAGGGGTGATTCGAAGGGCCGCCACCCCGTTTTGATCCATCAACCGGGACTAAAGGAGGATACGAACGGTTCTACGAACGCCCGCCACCACACCTTAGTCCCGGTTTGATCCACCAACCGGGACTAAAGGGGATACGAATGGTTGCCGACCTATTAGTCCCAGTTCATGACTGAAACCAAGACAAAAGGGGTGAGACGAACCGGGACCAATGTCCCACGATGCCCGGCCGGCGCCCTGGCGTCACGAACCGGGACCAATGTCACCATAGGTCCCGGTTCTTATATGAACCGGGACTAACATGATTTCAGTACGTGGACCAAAGCCCTCTTTTCTACTAGTCAAACACTACTTGAAAACGGTTTATAGGTGAACTCTCACCGATGGCACGCAAGTGACTGCAACCGTCACTGGTAATCTGGACATATATTCAGTGGCAGGCGAGAAAACCTGCGAGCAACTGCTATCAACTTACAAGTGGAGATATGCAAGGGGCAACCATCACTGGTGATACGGTCCTAGGTTAGCCATGTGCCAACCAGTACTAGTGGACAATACACAGAAATACCCCTTAGTATCTATGATAACAATCGCATAACCTTTTCCACAACTGCCATACATAATATGGGTCTAATCTTGCCCAATTAGCCACGGGGCAAGCGTTACCAGCAATTGTCCCCTAGAACTGCGTGCCATCAACATTTTTTTTGTTTCTAGTTGTTTTGTGTATATTTTTTTGGTTTTAGTGTTTTATGGCATTGTATGAAAATTGATTTAAATTTTGTAAATTCATTCTATGACTAAATTTGTATTTCAATGAATATAATTCAATTTTTAATTGCAAATACATTAAAAGTTTAAAATTGGAAGAAATATTATAAATAATGTAGTTAGCATATATTTAGGTCATATGAAACATTTTTTTGGTAAACTGAAACATGTGTATGGGAAAATTCACACACAAACTTAAATTTATGTAAATGTTTTTTAAATTTATAGAAAATTTTAATGTTGTCTAAAAACTATGAAACTTTGTACGGTGCCAATATATGACTTGTATGACATGTAGAGTATGTGGTTAAATTTTTAAAAAGATTCGAAAATGTATGGTGTAGGCTACTTAGAAAGTGAATATGGCCTCAAGGCATGCTTACTATATATTCAATTAATGAACATGTAGTTGTTTTTTATATATATAACCTAAATGCATACTCAAGAACATAAATGCAATTTTTGCATCAATTTTGGGAATTTTGCAATGTATGTGTAGTTCGAATTAGATTTATGTCCATCAAATAACTAGAAATGCATCAAATGCCCTAAATATATCATGTTAACCAAGCAAAGTCCCATATTTGAACGTGGGACATGCAATCATGTATCTCCAACATACAAAAATTGAAGGGGAAATGGTGAAAAAAGCTTTGTGTCCCCTTCAAACCCGTCACTTTTCCTTCGAAATTTTGATACTTCCTCAAAGACTCTTTAGTTTCTGAGCGAGGTGCATCACAATTTTCCTTTAACTTCTCTCAAAATAGTTTAGTCTCCCTTCAAACGTGACACTTTTTCTGCAATTCTCTCTAAATTTTACCATACCCTCTAGGTGTCATAGCATGACACCATGACAAGTTTCATCTTGGTCATCCTTCATTTGTACCTTCTTTAAATCAAAAGGCATTTACCTCAATTAAATACTTAGTAATTAATTTAATACACTAAAAATATCAAATCAACTAAAAAGTGCCAAAAATATGCGCTTATGATGGCATAACTTCAATCCTAAAAAATGGACCCTATTCCAAACCTAAAAAATACAACAACCCTAAAAATTTGCCAAAAAACTATATGAGTGGGTGTGCTCAAATTCACCATGTAATGGTAAAGTCTAGCAGTATTAGCCTGCCACATGTAACAACATTACGAGTGTGTGGCAAGCTCTCTCGCCCGCCACTAGTGGTTCTCCCTTAAGATTTCAGCCCCTAGCGGAACTTGCCAAAATTCCCCAACCCCCCTCTCCAACTCCCTAGTAGCGTGCCTAAGTAGCTCTCCTATCACATGTCCTCACCGAATTTGACTCCTTGCCCCCTCCTGTCACCCTTGTTGACCGACGATGCCTGCCCCCGCTCTCGTGGTAAGCCTCAACTGCGCCATGCCTACCCTCCCTTCTCGCCTTAACCAACCGTCGCTGGTTGCGGGGCACCACTCAAAGGATCGAGATGGGCCTAGAGGGGGTGAATAGGTACAATTAAGATTTTAATATAAAAATGAGCCTAAACAATTGCTAAGGTGATATAACGAGTGTGATAAGCTGATCATAGTGATATATGTGGTGATTAAGCAGCACAATATGATACAACAAGTACCATGTAAAATGACAAAAGTAAACCAAAACTAAAGAGCTAGGGTTGGGGAGAACCAAACTCAGGAGATGAAGAGGTATCCCAATGTTCACATCCTTGAAGGGAAGCTAGTCACTGTTGAATGGGTGGATGTTACCACGAAGGCACATGAACACAATGAAGGCTCACCCTATTCTGCTTGAGATATCACAATGAATGCAATTCTCAACCACTAGAGTCTGGACAGGGAGAGGTAGGGTGGGTATCCCCAATGGTTGTAAGGTAAGAGGAGGTATCAATGGATCTAGAGGTGGAACCCTAGTTACGCATGGGTCGTATGCGGGTGCCCAGGCCCCAAGGAGCGAATTTCGTTTTCTCCAATAGTCTAAAAGCAATCAAATCAAGACTTAATAGGAATCCAACGTGCATGCATGTTGATTTATTTGTTCTAAAGTTTACTTCATCCCTTCCTGAATATAAGTATTTTAAGAGAATCCATTACAAACTACATACGGATGTATATAGACAAGCTTTAGAGTATAGATTCAATCATTTTGTTTCGTATGTAGCGCATAGTGAAAATATCTTAAAAGAGTTATATTTAGGAAGGGGGTATATTGGAAGTTCTATGATATATATGTTGGAAATATGCCCTAGAGGCAATAATAAATTGGTTATTATTATATTTCATTGTTCATGATAATCGTTTATTATCCATGCTATAATTGTATTGATTGGAAACTCGAATACATGTGTGGATACATAGACAAAACACTATCCCTAGTAAGCCTCTAGTTGACCAGCTCATTGATCAAAGATGGTTAAGGTTTCCTAGCCATAGGCAAGTGTTGTCACTTGATAACGGGATCACATCATTAGGAGATTGATGTGATGGACAAGACCCAAACTATAAACGTAGCATATGATCTGTCGGGACCCCGATCCTAAGCCATAGGAATCCAGCTTGTAACACATCGCATCTCTTTGTGGTCTCACGCACGGTTAACTCCACGGCTGCAGCCTTACCTTAGCCGGGACCATTTGCGTCTTTTGACTCACGTATGCGATCGTGTCGCTAGCATTCCAATGTCAAAGAACCCGGATCGACATGTCTAGTCATAAACCAAAGTGGCAGTTCCGCACAAGGACAGACATACATGACCCAACAAAGCAGGTGTCGGTCATCAACGAACGTAGACGAGTCGTAGCAAGCTACAAGGACTCCATTACGTCACGTGACATTTCCCCAAAGGGGACAGACACAGCAGCTAAGAAGGACACATGCCGGTCAACCAATGCGTCCGGAGCAGTAGCGAACTACCAAGGCTCGTTGGATCACAAAGGGGCATTTCCTTGTAAGGAGTGCTACTAAAGTTCACGACTAGGTATTCGAACCCCATACATATCAAGTAGGACACACGTACGCATGGCATACCGATATGTATAGATACATCGATGGCATCACAACATAACCATAAGCATACAAGCTTTATTTAAGAGGCTCGGAAGAGCCACATACATATTATTACACATTAAGGGTCTCACGACCCATAATAGCAGTCATACAATACAAGCCAGCGGAAGAGTTATAAGTTGTCTGGGTACAGACAGAGCAACTAGGAGGCACATGGCCTGACTATACTACAGAGCCGACGTAGGGCCAGATCGTAGCTGGGACACCAGCTACTCGTCGTCGTCGATGTCTACGAAGAACCCTCCATTAGGGTCATTAGCAACCTCTGCAACATGATTAAGCAAACATGAGTACGAAGGTACTCAGCAAGACTTTAGGATGGCGAACTACTCATGCAAGGTATCAAGAAGGTATTGTGGGGTTTCATGCGGGAAGCCAGCATTTGACTCGTGGCTAGACAACTTGCTTTTTGAAATTAGTTTTGACAACTTGATTTCTCACACACGAGTCCACTAACACCACAACAATACACTATCGTGGAATCACGCTTATCTTGACAATTTTATGAGTAGCCATTGAAATTATCTATGAACAACATATGTCTCCAAGTAGTCCATATCCGCGGACGCGGCTATTTGAATAGATCATAACCCTGCAGGGGTCTACTTCGTCACACACGCTCCCGCCACTTATCGCCATGTGCACGTCATGCACCTCGGCAACCTTCAAGCGGAAGCCCAGCGAGGGAGTCGGCCACGACCGTTAACCACGCTAGTACCTAGTCCAGGTTTATCGCCTATCTGAGAGTAACCCGTACGGAAGTCCGGCCGAGGTTTCCGCCACGGCCTCAAACGATGTGCGCAGGGTTCCCAAGCCCACCATCCGGGTGCCACTTGGTACACCGTGCCACTGCCTACCGCATCACGGTCCACCTCTCAGGTCAGCACCATGCACGACCTCCAGCATTACTATAAACACCAGAAACTACTTGCAACTCCTGGACCGAGTACTACGCGATTAATAGGCCGAGCGGGGTCATATTTCAGGCCCCAGCATGTGGTAGTATCTAGTCTTGGATTACATACACGGAACTCAGGTCCTAAGGACGGTTCCAATGAAACAACCCGCCATGTACTCCTACACAGCCTTTCACCGGTACCTTTACCAAATCAAGTTCAACACACGACCTTTGCTCACCGAACACATTCCGCATTTCTGCTCATCTCCCAGATGACAGACCATACACAACTCTAAGCATAGCATGCATAGCAGGATAAGGCACATCATAGCTCAAGCAACTACCAGGTATGCTAGGTTGCAAGGTTCGGCTATTTACTGTGACAAGGTTAAGTCATGCAGAGGAAGTGGGTCCAACTATCGTGGCAAAAGCAGTTGAAGCATTTGATCCTAATGCATTAAATAGGTGCAGGAGCAAGAACATAGGTATTATCGGGATGATCAAAAGGGGTGCTTGCCTTGTTGCTCAGAGGAGGAACGATATCCGTCGGACGGATATTCGGTGGAATCCGGGGGTGCGGAGCCTACCGAAATGAACGGCAACATTCAATAACAAACATATGCAATCAAAATGATGCATGAGCATGGCATGAGAATGCAAAGTGACAAGTTATTATAATCAAGATGTTTTGGGTTTAGAGTTGATTTGAATCACATTCGAATAGCAATTCAAACGGGTATTCCCGGATACCGGTTTAATTGATTCGACCTGATGCTCAGATCAACCTAATGTTAACATGTATGGAATGTCATGTTATGGTACTGATTTACATCTAGGGCAGTGTGTGATCATTGCATTTATAATGAAATTTGGATATTTTTGCAAATTCCATTTATAAAGTGATTAAAAGAATTGAATTATTCCTTATTTCACAATTTAGGGTTCTGTAACTTTTTCAAACATAGTTGAAAATAGCATAATCAGAATCCTTGAATTTTTCTGATACTTTTTCATATATAAATTATTTTCATTGGAGTTACAGATTAATTTCTATGATTTTTGCAATTTTTAGCAATTTCCTGAATTATTTTTATACTGGAATTTCCATTTATTGCATCAGGCTGACGTCAGCCGACCTGTGCAGGTCAAACCTGACACGGCGGCCCCACTGGTCAGCCTCTCTGGGATAATCCCGCGCTGACCAGCCCCTAATTGGGGTTTGACCAGGCGTGGGGCCCTCTGGCAGCGACTCAGGGGAGGGCGATTAGGCCCTAATGGCCGGCCACGTCGACGGCCACCGGAGGGTGGTCGCCGGCGACCAAACTCGCGGCGGAGGGCTCGCCGGAGGCGACCTAGACGGCGCTGCACAGCACCAAATCGCACGCGGATGGCAGCTACAGCTAGCTCGCGAAGCGGCCGATCTGGCAGGACCAACTGGGGAGGCTAGGGTCGCCGGAAGAGGCGTCGGCGACGAGCCGGAGCGGCGGCCGAAGCTCGGGCGTCGTCGGGGGGCTTGAAACAGAGGGTTCCACGCTTAGATCTTAGCTGCTACGGCATCTACGCGTCATCCTGGAGCTCCTGGTGCTCACGGGAGGACGAGCTGGACATCGGAGGGCTACCGGCGACGAGCGGCAGCGGTGGTGCTCGTCGGGCTCCGGTGGAACTAGGGATAGAGGAGGGGATCGACGGGGAAAGCTTAGGGAAAACCACCGCATGCTCACAGGGAGTGCAGAGAAGAGCTCAGACGGCTCGGGGAAGGCCTGGGGGCGACGAATCGACGGGAGATGTCCGACGGCCGGAGGAAGAAGATGACGGCGTTGCGGGCGTTGCAGGGCTCGAGGGGACTTCGGTTTCTGCAGAGACGACCAGGGCGACGAGGCGGAGCTAATGGCGTGCTCGCGGAGGAGATCCTATGGCCAGGGGCACGGCCAGCTCGAGCTCGAGCTCGGCTCTAATGGCGGCAGCAGGGAGGGGGAGGAGATCCGGGCGGAGGGGAAGAACCGAGGCGGGGAATGGATAGGGAAGGCTCTGGGGAGCTTATCCCTGCCGTCGCTAGCGCGAACCGGTGGCCAGGCAGGCACGCAGGTGCGTGGCCGCGCCGGAGGAGGCGGCGGCCACCTCCTGCTGCCTACTGGCGCGGGGAAGGGGACGAGCGGCGAGATGGGCTGGGCCTGGCGTGGGCGTCAGGTAAGATTTTCTCTATTTTCTCCTTTTCTGTTTTTCTGTTTTGCTATTTGTTGCTTTGCTATTTATTTCAGCTCCAAAACAAAAAGTAAAAACTAATTTTGACCTCCTGAAATATTTGTTATAATATCCCCACTCATTTCCAAGACTTTCAACATTTTTGGAAAATTATGGCTTCTGTTTTCAAATTTTTAAATTTGAAACCAGTGGCTTTTGCATTTATTTAAAATGCTTAAAGTGTCAAGAAAATAGTTTCCTCCAATGCTCATTTGCTTTCATGATTTATCAGAAAGTTTGAACATTTCTTGAGGCCATTTTGGGTTCATTGATTTTGAACTAGTTGAATTTTCCTTTAATTGAAATGGTGGCTAGGGTTTAGAGTTTTTCCTTTGCCACTTTGTTGTTTTTGTTGGAACTTCTTGGATGCAAATGCAAAGAAGACATGAGCACAATGCTATCTAGCTTAAGGTTTAGGGATGTGAAAACTCACCCCCACTCAAAAGAATCTCGTCCCGAGATTTAGAAGTCGTCGGGAATAATGCAGGATATTCGAGTCAGAGACGATCCTCTCTTTCCCAAGTTGCCTCCTTTTCAGAATGATTTGACCATTGAACTTTAAGAAACTTGAGGTTTCGACGTCGAGTGGTACGCTCAGCTTGATCAAGAATACGCACGGGGTATTCTCGGTAAGAAAGGTTATCTTGGAGATCAAGCGTTTCGTGGTCCACTTCACGGATAGGATGCGAAAAGCAACGCCTGAGTTGCGAGACGTGGAAAACATCATGAACCTTGGAAAGATGCGGAGGAAGTTCCAACTGGTAGGCAACTTCTCCTCGTTTGGCAAGAATGCGGAAAGGTCCAATGTAACGAGGAGCCAACTTGCCCTTGATACCGAAACGATGGGTACCCTTCAAAGGTGTAACCCGAAGGTAAGCCTTCTCGTCAACTTCAAAGGTCACAGCCATATGATGACGATCATATTGGCTCTTTTGACGAGACTGGGCTGTTTTCAACTTTTCACGAATAATGCGAACCTGCTCTTCTGCATCTTGGATCATGTCCGGGCCAAAGAGTTGCCTCTCTCCGGTTTCTGACCAATTAAGAGGTGTTCGACATCTTCGTCCATAGAGAACTTCAAAAGGGGCTTTGCCCAAGCTTGATTGATAACTATTGTTATAAGCGAATTCGGCGAATGGAAGGCACTTCTCCCAATTCATACCGAACGAAATAACACAAGCTTGGAGCATATATTCTAGGATTTGATTCACTCTTTCTACTTGACCACTTGACTGGGGATGGAAAGCAGTGCTAAAAGATAAGTGAGTCCCCATGGCATTCTGAAAATTTCCCAGAAGCGAGAAGTAAAGATACTTCCACGGTCCGAGTTAATTTCCAGGGGAACACCATGAAGAGACACTATTCGAGAGATATATAACTCTGCTAGCTGGCTAGCTGTTATACTCTCACGAACAGGAAGAAAATGAGCCACTTTGGAAAGACGGTCAATGACCACAAAGATAGCATTGTTTCCTTTCTTGGTCTTGGGAAATCCGGTAATGAAATCCATGCTAACTTCATCCCATTTCCATTCAGGAATAGCTAAAGGTTGAAGGGTGCCAGCAGGCCTTTGATGTTCTGCCTTAACTCGACGACAAACGTCGCAGTTAGCAACGAACTCAGCAATTTCTCTCTTCATCCTAGTCCACCAGAACCTCTGGCGTAGGTCCTGATACATCTTAGTACTACCGGGATGAATGGTGAGAGGGGAATCATGAGCCTCCTTAAGGATTAACTGCCTTAGATGTGGGTTCTTAGGAACCACTAAACGATTCTGAAAGAACACCACACCTTGATCATTCATGGAAAATTGTTTAGCGTTTCCGCTAAAAATATTCTCCTTGATCCGTGATATACCCTTGTCACGCTTTTGGCCAGCTATAATTTGATCCTTAAGAGTAGGCTTTGCCACCAGGGTAGAAAGGAATCCTTGAGGGACAATATGAAGATTCAACTTCCGAAAGTCCTCATGGAGAAGTGGTTGACCTTGTTGTAGCATCAAATTGTTACAATAAGATTTACGACTTAGTGCATCGGCCATAACATTGGCCTTCCCCGGGGTGTAAGTTATCCCTAAGTCGTAATCCGAGATCAACTCAACCCACCGTCTTTGCCTGAGATTCAAATCCGGCTGGGTGAAGATATATTTCAGACTTTGGTGATCAGTGAATATTTCGCAACGATTACCCAGAAGGTAATGTCGCCAGGTTTTTAGTGCATGGACCATAGCTGCAAGCTCAAGGTCATGTGTGGGATAATTATCCTCATGTGGACGTAACTGTCGAGATGCGTATGCGATCACATGACGATCTTGCATGAGAATGCAACCTAATCCTTGTCGCGAGGCGTCGCAATAGATAACAAAGTCCTTAGAAAAATCTGGTGGTAGCAACACAGGTGCGGAAGTCAGGCGTCTTTTCAGTTCCTGAAAACTATGCTCACACTGTGGTGTCCACTCGAACTTTTTATCCTTCTTGAGGAGTTCAGTCAGAGGCTTTGCAACCTTGGAGAAATTCTCGACGAAGCGGCGACAATAGCTCGCTAGACCAAGAAAACTCCTAACTTGCTTAACCGATTCAGGTTGAGTCCAATCAAGGACAGCTTGAACTCTCTTGGGATTGATAGCAATACCCTTACCAGAGATTACGTGGCCTAGATAGGTCACTTCTGGTAACCAGAATTCACATTTTGAAAATTTGGCATAAAGGCGATGCTCTCGAAGTTTCATCAATACCAGCCTTAGATGCTCGACATGTTCTTGTTCATTCTTGGAGTAGATGAGAATATCATCGAGGTATACTACGACGAATTTATCCAAATACTCCATAAAGATTGAATTCATCAGTCGAGAGAAGGTGGCTGGGGCATTGGTTAATCCGAAGGACATAACGGTGTACTCATATTGGCCATAACGAGTAACAAAGGCCGTTTTTGGAATATCCCCGTTCTTAATCTTGATTTGATGGTATCCCAACCTCAAATCCATTTTGGAGAAGACTGAGGATCCAACGAGCTGATCGTACAGATCGTTGATCCTAGGGAGCGGATACTTGTTCTTTATGGTGACCAGGTTAACTGGTCGGTAATCTACAACCATCCGATCCGTTCCGTCTTTCTTCTTGACGAAGAGGACGGGACAAGCCCAAGGAGAAGAGCTAGGACGAATGAAACCCTTGTTCAAGGCCTCATCTAATTGCTTTTTAAGTTCGGCTAGCTCCAGGGGTGCCATCTTATAAGGTCTTCTGGCTATTGGAACAGTTCCCGGAACAAGATCTATCACAAACTCTACATCTCTGTCAGGTGGAATTCCTGGCAGTTCCTCTGGAAAAACATCCGGGAAGTCACGGACTACCGGAATGTCTTCAAGTTCCGGAAGAGGGTTGGCATTTAGGGAATAGAGCTGGCATTTGGCAACTCGAGTAGAGACATTTACTATCTCACCCGAGGGATGGGTAAGCTGGACATTTCTAGAGTGAGTATCAATCTTGGCATAGTGAGCTGACAACCCGTCCATGCCCAAGATGATATTAATATCCGAAGATTTCAATGCTATCAATGAGGCTAGAAAAACTAGCCTGTCTACTAGAATTTCATTGTCATAGGTTATCCTAGAGGTTTGCCACTTACTACCAGGGGTTTGGACCACCAATGGGATTGGCATATCACAAAATGACATGTTATGCAACTGTGCATAACTTTCTGAAATGAAGGAATGAGAAGACCCAGTGTCAAAGAGAACGGACGCTGGGTGATGATTAACAAGAAGCGTACCCAGCATGACGTCGGGATCTTCTGCAGCTTCTTCTGCTGACACATAGTTCACACGGCCACGTGCAGGAGTTGGCTTCACATAAAACGCTTTGCCCGACTTGGCCTGCCCGACAGACTTTCCGGGTTGCTTGGCACCCACATTCTGAGGACACTCACGGGAATAATGCCCTGGTTCTCCACACTTGTAGCATATCACCTAGTTGGCACGTGGTGCAGCATTGCCAGCTGGACCACCATAAGCTTTTGCTGGAGGGTTTGCCTGATTCGTCTAAGGCGCCACATAGGACGGCCTCGGAGTGTATCTTGGCGGCAGAGAACTGTTTGGAACCCACAGCCTGCGTTTTGGAAACGCGGAACCAGATGACGAGCCAAAGTCACGGGAGTGCTTCCTTGTGGCTTCGAAGTCAGTATGACCAGTCTCCGCACTGATCGCTTTGTTGACCAGGGCTTGAAAGCTTGCACACTCATGGAGGCGCAGATCTCGACGGAGCTCAGGGCTCAGACCCTTACGGAATCTTGCTTGCTTCTTAGCGTCGGTAGACACCTCCTCTGTTGCATAGCGGGCGAGATTACCGAACTCGCGGCTATAGGCATCCACAGACAACTTGCCCTGAGTGAAGGCACAGAACTCCTCTCTCTTTCTGTCCATTAGGCCCTCTGGAATATGGTGCAGACGAAAAGCTGCACTGAAGTCTGCCCATGTGGCCAATGGTTCAGCGGGACGCATAGCTTCAAAATTCTCCCGCCATAGATTGGCGGGTCCCTCCAGGAAATACGCCGCAAAGGTCACCTTGTCGGCCTCAGACACATTCGCAGAGCGAATCTTGCGTGAAATGCTGCGCAGCCAGTCATCAGCGTCGAGGGGATCGACAGAATGATGAAACTTTGGAGGATTCAGCTTCACAAAGTCATTGAGGGATACTGCAGCATTCCTAGGCTGTCGAGCCGTATTCTGCTCAATACGCTCTAGTAGTCGATTGGTCTCCCTTTTGTTTCTTTCTGCCTCAAGCATCACTTCTACCAGAGAAGGTGGATGAGGCAGGACTTCCTGCGACGCTTGACTACCCTCACCTTGCTCATGAGCTGGGGCACGGTTCAACCTGGTGAACACCATCCTGACAAACAAACTCATAGCTTAGACCAATATCATATCATTACTAGCTATGGATTAAGAATGTACTGAACACATGGAATGCGGAAATGAATATCCGAACAACATGGTAACAAGCAACTGCTATATATACACCATGGTTCATACACACCCTTACATAGTTCAGTACAAACTTACTCGAAGAGCAAACTACTGAAATGGTGGAACTACTCATCAGAGGCTTACAAGCTTCCTATACATTATTTATCTAGGCCCCCGGAATTCGTTTCACATTACTACCATACTCCACAAGTCACACAGGACTGTGAACGTACGGCTACTACCAAACTATCCTTCCGCTCACAGCTCAGGCATCCGCATAGAACATCTCATAGAGGTTACCTCCATGACCTGGAAGCTCAACCTGCGGATCAGGAAACACTCTAGCCTGAGATCCCTGGGATCCATAAGGACACGGATGTGGCCTTGGTCCCCTCACTGGTGGTAAGAGGGGTCCTCGAAGAGGTGTGACTCCTCCTATAGCTGGCCAGTCAATGTGGGCCGGAAGATGGGTCCTAACAGGGTTCAACATCTCCATCTCTCCATACCCTGTCTGGACTACCGGTGCCAGCTGCGTCAAAGCTGTCCACAGACAGGCACGGGTAGCATAAAGCTCCATGCGGAGAGCACGAGCATCCCTGTCTCTGTTCTCTAGCATCTCAACAGTGGACTGCAGAAGTGGGCCCTCCATAGAAGAATCAAAATAGACTCCACTGAGGTATCCCTCTTCGCCAGACTGAGAGGCCGGAACATAGCAGAACTCTGAATTCTGCAGCAGTGCATGTCTCGCTCTCATAATAGTCAGCATTGAATAGGCAGCATCTTGTACTGCCATGTCAACAGTGACTCCCAACCCATAGGACCAATGGATTGGCTTCTCCGCTCCAGGGTAGTCTCGGAATACCCTAATAGTGCAGATGTACTGGCTCTGGTTGAAGTCTCGGTACTGTTCCTCCACTGTGTACTCGGGGTACCAGCGGTAACCGCACACCGACATCATCCTGACCAGCATGGCCGTATGACCCGGTACATCAATGCACCTGGTCAGACGTACCACCTGACGAGAAGGACGACCAGGCATATGTAAATAGAGAGTAATGCAAAAAGCATTAGAGCTCTGAATGCAAAATTGGGCAGCATAACGGCTGTAAATGCTCAAAAACAAATTTTGAGACAACCCAAAAATGAAATAGCGTCACCACTCAACTATCAAGTTCAACTCTCTGGTCATCAAACTTACTTCCTGCTTCCTAGGAATAAAGGAAACCCAATATCTCTTGACCCGCAGTCCTATAATCTACCGATCAAAATCCGAGCCTAGGAGAAGATGAGTAACCTAGTCCTTAATTCTCGCAGAAAAGACGAGGATGGCCAGAATAGAATATCTTGAGAAGAGAACAAGAATGTTACGTTCCCTTCCACAAACAATTCCCTTATATATAACTAAAGCAATTCTAGACTCAACTTCGACCAGTTTGGCTTAGTAATCCTACAGTCAGTCAGGCTCTGATACCAACGCTGTCGGGACCCCGATCCTAAGCCATAGGAATCCAGCTTGTAACACATCGCATCTCTTTGTGGTCTCACGCACGGTTAACTCCACGGCTGCAGCCTTACCTTAGCCGGGACCATTTGCGTCTTTTGACTCACGTATGCGATCGTGTCGCTAGCATTCCAATGTCAAAGAACCCGGATCGACATGTCTAGTCATAAACCAAAGTGGCAGTTCCGCACAAGGACAGACATACATGACCCAACAAAGCAGGTGTCGGTCATCAACGAACGTAGACGAGTCGTAGCAAGCTACAAGGACTCCATTACGTCACGTGACATTTCCCCAAAGGGGACAGACACAGCAGCTAAGAAGGACACATGCCGGTCAACCAATGCGTCCGGAGCAGTAGCGAACTACCAAGGCTCGTTGGATCACAAAGGGGCATTTCCTTGTAAGGAGTGCTACTAAAGTTCACGACTAGGTATTCGAACCCCATACATATCAAGTAGGACACACGTACGCATGGCATACCGATATGTATAGATACATCGATGGCATCACAACATAACCATAAGCATACAAGCTTTATTTAAGAGGCTCGGAAGAGCCACATACATATTATTACACATTAAGGGTCTCACGACCCATAATAGCAGTCATACAATACAAGCCAGCGGAAGAGTTATAAGTTGTCTGGGTACAGACAGAGCAACTAGGAGGCACATGGCCTGACTATACTACAGAGCCGACGTAGGGCCAGATCGTAGCTGGGACACCAGCTACTCGTCGTCGTCGATGTCTACGAAGAACCCTCCATTAGGGTCATTAGCAACCTCTGCAACATGATTAAGCAAACATGAGTACGAAGGTACTCAGCAAGACTTTAGGATGGCGAACTACTCATGCAAGGTATCAAGAAGGTATTGTGGGGTTTCATGCGGGAAGCCAGCATTTGACTCGTGGCTAGACAACTTGCTTTTTGAAATTAGTTTTGACAACTTGATTTCTTGCACACGAGTCCACTAACACCACAACAATACACTATCGTGGAATCATTCCGTCTCCATACGGAAATGCCGTCCACGACACTCACGCTTATCTTGACAATTTTATGAGTAGCCATTGAAATTATCTATGAACAACATATGTCTCCAAGTAGTCCATATCCGCGGACGCGGCTATTCGAATAGATCATAACCCTGCAGGGGTCTACTTCGTCACACACGCTCCCGCCACTTATCGCCATGTGCACGTCATGCACCTCGGCAACCTTCAAGCGGAAGCCCAGCGAGGGAGTCGGCCACGACCGTTAACCACGCTAGTACCTAGTCCAGGTTTATCGCCTATGTGAGAGTAACCCGTACGGAAGTCCGGCCGAGGTTTCCGCCACGGCCTCAAACGATGTGCGCAGGGTTCCCAAGCCCACCATCCGGGTGCCACTTGGTACACCGTGCCACTGCCTACCGCATCACGGTCCACCTCTCAGGTCAGCACCATGCACGACCTCCAGCATTACTATAAACACCAGAAACTACTTGCAACTCCTGGACCGAGTACTACGCGATTAATAGGCCGAGCGGGGTCATATTTCAGGCCCCAGCATGTGGTAGTATCTAGTCTTGGATTACATACACGGAACTCAGGTCCTAAGGACGGTTCCAATGAAACAACCCGCCATGTACTCCTACACAGCCTTTCACCGGTACCTTTACCAAATCAAGTTCAACACACGACCTTTGCTCACCGAACACATTCCGCATTTCTGCTCATCTCCCAGATGACAGACCATACACAACTCTAAGCATAGCATGCATAGCAGGATAAGGCACATCTTAGCTCAAGCAACTACCAGGTATGCTAGGTTGCAAAGGTTCGGCTATTTACTGTGACAAGGTTAAGTCATGCAAAGGAAGTGGGTCCAACTATCGTGGCAAAAGCAGTTGAAGCATTTGATCCTAATGAATTAAATAGGTGCAGGAGCAAGAACATAGGTATTATCGGGATGATCAAAAGGGGTGCTTGCCTTGTTGCTCAGAGGAGGAACGATATCCGTCGGACGGATATTCGGTGGAATCCGGGGGTGCGGAGCCTACCGAAATGAACGGCAACATTCAATAACAAACATATGCAATCAAAATGATGCATGAGCATGGCATGAGAATGCAAAGTGATAAGTTATTATAATCAAGATGTTTTGGGTTTAGAGTTGATTTGAATCACATTCGAATAGCAATTCAAACGGGTATTCCCGGATACCGGTTTAATTGATTCGACCTGATGCTCAGATCAACCTAATATTAACATGAATGGAATGTCATGTTATGGTACTGATTAACATCTAGGGCAGTGTGTGATCATTGCATTTATAATGAAATTTGGATATTTTTGCAAATTCCATTTATAAAGTGATTAAAAGAATTGAATTATTCCTTATTTCACAATTTAGGGTTCTGTAACTTTTTCAAACATAGTTGAAAATAGCATAATCAGAATCCTTGAATTTTTCTGATACTTTTTCATATATAAATTATTTTCATTGGAGTTACAGATTAATTTCTATGATTTTTGCAATTTTTAGCAATTTCCTGAATTATTTTTATACTGGAAATTCCATTTACTGCATCAGGCTGACGTCAGCAGGTCAGCCGACCTGTGCAGGACAAACCTGACACGGGGGCCCCACTGGTCAGCCTCTCTGGGATAATCCCGCGCTGACCAGCCCCTAATTGGGGTTTGACCAGGCGTGGGGCCCTCTGGCAGCGACTCAGGGGAGGGCGATTAGGCCCTAATGGCCGGCCACGTCGACGGCCACCGGAGGGTGGTCGCCGGCGACCAAACTCGCGGCAGAGGGCTCGCCGGAGGCGACCTAGACAGCGCTGCACAGCACCAAATCGCACGCGGATGGCAGCTACAGCTAGCTCGCGAAGCGGCCGATCTGGCAGGACCAACTGGGGAGGCTAGGGTCGCCGGAAGAGGCGTCGGCGACGAGCCGGAGCGGCGGCCGAAGCTCGGGCGTCGTCGGGGGGCTTGAAACAGAGGGTTCCACGCTTAGATCTTAGCTGCTACGGCATCTACGCGTCATCCTGGAGCTCCTGGTGCTCACGGGAGGACGAGCTGGACATCGGAGGGCTACCGGCGACGAGCGGCAGCGGTGGTGCTCGTCGGGCTCTGGTGGAACTAGGGATAGAGGAGGGGATCGACGGGGAAAGCTTAGGGAAAACCACCGCATGCTCACAGGGAGTGCAGAGAAGAGCTCAGACGGCTCGGGGAAGGCCTGGGGGCGACGAATCGACGGGAGATGTCCGGCGGCCGGAGGAAGAAGATGACGGCGTTGCGGGCGTTGCAGGGCTCGAGGGGACTTCGGCTTCTGCAGAGACGACCAGGGCGACGAGGCGGAGCTAATGGCATGCTCGCGGAGGAGATCCTATGGCCAGGGGCACGGCCAGCTCGAGCTCGAGCTCGGCTCTAATGGCGGCAGCAGGGAGGGGGAGGAGATCCGGGCGGAGGGGAAGAACCGAGGCGGGGAATGGATAGGGAAGGCTCTGGGGAGCTTATCCCCGCCGTCGCCAGCGCGAACCGGCGGCCAGGCAGGCACGCAGGTGCGTGGCCGCGCCGGACGAGGCGGCGGCCACCTCCTGCTGCCTACTGGCGCGGGGAAGGGGACGAGCGGCGAGATGGGCTGGGCCTGGCGTGGGCGTCAGGTAAGATTTTCTCTATTTTCTCCTTTTCTGTTTTTCTGTTTTGCTATTTGTTGCTTTGCTATTTATTTCAGCTCCAAAACAAAAAGTAAAAACTAATTTTGACCTCCTGAAATATTTGTTATAATATCCCCACTCATTTCCAAGACTTTCAACATTTTTGGAAAATTATGGCTTCTGTTTTCAAATTTTTAAATTTGAAACCAGTGGCTTTTGCATTTATTTAAAATGCTTAAAGTGTCAAGAAAATAGTTTCCTCCAATGCTCATTTGCTTTCATGATTTATCAGAAAGTTTGAACATTTCTTGAGGCCATTTTGGGTTCATTGATTTTGAACTAGTTGAATTTTCCTTTAATTGAAATGGTGGCTAGGGTTTAGAGTTTTTCCTTTGCCACTTTGTTGTTTTTGTTGGAACTTCTTGGATGCAAATGCAAAGAAGACATGAGCACAATGCTATCTAGCTTAAGGTTTAGGGATGTGACATGATCGTGTCAGTTTATTGCTACTGTTTTCTGCATGTCAATGTATCTGTTCCTATGACCATGAGATCATGCAACTCTCGGACACCGGAGGAATACCTTGTGTGTATCAAACGTCGCAACGCAACTGGGTGACTATAAAGGTGCTCTACAGGTATCTCCGAAGGTGTCTGTTGGGTTGACGTGAACCGAGACTGGGATTTGTACTACGGGGCCCACTCGGTAATACAACATCACAATAAGCCTTGGAAGCAATGTGACTAAGGACTTAGCCACGAGATCTTGTATTACGGAACGAGTAAAGAGACTTGCTGATAACGAGATTGAACTAGGTATAGAGATACCGACGATCGAATCTCGGGCAAGTAACATACCGAAGGACAAAGGGAACACCATACGGGATTAAGTGAATCATTGACATAGAGGTTCAATCGATAAAGATCATCGTAGAATATGTAGGATCCAATATGGGCATCCAGGTCCCGCTATTGTTTATTGACTGTAGAGGTGTCTCGGTCATGTCTGCATAGTTCTTGAACCCGCACGGTCTGCACACTTAAGGTTCGGTGACGTTTCGGTATAGTTAAGTTATAGGTGTTGGTAACCGAAAGTTGTTCGGAGTCCCGGATGAGATCCCGGACGTCGTGAGGAGCTCCGGAATAGTCCGGAGGTAAAGATTGATATATATGAAGTCATCGGTAGTGTACCGGGAGTGCCGGGAGGGTATCGGGGACCATCGGGAGGGTTGTGACGCCCCGAGGGGCCTTATGGGCTGTGGGAGGATACAAACCAGCCCATAGTGGGCTCACATAAGCTCCCACTAAGGCCCATGAGGTTTGAGAGGCAAAAAACCCAAAGGTGGAAAGGGTTCCCAAGTGGAAAGGAGGAATCCTACTCCTAGTAGGACTGGAGTAGGACTCCTCCACCTCAAATTTCGGCCAAACCTTAAGGGTTTGAGGCTGCCTCCTCCCCTCCCTCCCTCCTATATATACTAAAGGTATTGAGGGTTTTTGAGACATAGAAAAACAACCACGTGCTGCCCTCTCTCTCTAGATTTGTTTCTCCTCTAGTCTAGTTTCAGCGGTGCTTAGGAGAAGCCCTGCTGGAATAGCTCCACCACCATCACCACCATGCCGCTGTGCTGGAGAACTCATCTACCTCTTCGCTCCTCTTACCGGATCAAGAAGGCGGAGATCGTCATCGAGCTTTACGTGTGCTGACCGCGGAGGTGTCGTCTGTTCTGCACTAGATCGGGATGGGATCGCGGGACGGGCTGGTATTTGGATCGCGAAGATGTTCCACTATATCAACCAGGTTATATACACTTCCGCTTAGCTATCTACAAGGATATGTAGATGCACTCTCCTCTCTCGTAGATGATTATCACCATGGATAGGTATTGCGTGTGTGTAGGAATTTTTTTGTTTCCCATGCGACGTTCCCCAACAGTGGCGTTATGAGCTAGGTTAATGCGTAGATGATATCTCGAGTAGAACACAAAGGAGTTTGTGGGCGTTGATGTTCAATTTGCAGTCCTCCTTAGTCTTTTCTTAATTCAGCGGTATTGTTGAATTGAAGCGGCCCAGACCAACTTTACTTGTACGCTTACAAGAGACTGGCTTCATTGACTGACATGCAACTTGTTGCATAAAGATGACTGGCGGTTGTCTGTTTCTTCAACTTTGGTTGAATTGGATTTGACCGAGGCGGTCCTTGGAGAAGGTTAAATAGCAATTTGCATATCACCGTTGTGGTTTTGCGTAAGTAAGATGCGGTCATACTAGATACCCATAGCAGCCACGTAAAAATTGCAACAACAAATTAGAGGACGTCTAACTTATTTTTGCAGGGTATGCATGTGATGTGATATGGCCAAAGACATGATATGATATATTGGATGTATGAGATGATCATTTTGTAATAGTTAAATATCGACTTACACGTCGATGCTACGGCAACCAGCAGCAGCCATAAGGTTGTCTTTAAACTAACGTTTGTACTTGCATATGCTTTTACTATATCGCTAGGTAGTAGCTTTAGTCGTAATAGCATAGATAGCATGACAACCTCGATGGCAGCACGATGATGGAGATCATGGTGCGGCGCCGGTGACGATGGAGATCATGTCGGTGCTTTGGTGATGGAGATCAAGAAGCACAAGTTCATGGCCATATCATGTCACTTATAATTTGCATGCGATGTTAATCCTTTTATGTACCTTATTTTGCTTAGGACGACTGTAGCATTATAAGGTGATCCCTCACTAAAATTTCAAGATGAAATTGTGTTCTCCCCGACTGTGCACCATTGCGACAGTTCTTCGTTTCGAGACACCACGTGATGATCGGGTGTGATAGACTCAACGTTCACATACAACGGGTGCAAAACAATTGCACACGCAGAACACTCGGGTTAAACTTGACGAGCCTATCATGTACAGACATGGCCTCAGAACACAAGAGACCGAAAGGTCGAGCATGAATCATAGGTTGATATGATCAACATGGAGATGTTCACCACTGAAACTATACTCAATTCACGTGATGATCGGACTTGAGTTAGTGGATTTGGATCATGCGCCACTCGAATGACTAGAGGGGTTTCTATTTGAGTGGGAGTTTATTAGTAATATGAGTAGCTAAACTCAATTATCATGAAAATAGTCCAAATGTCTTTGTAAATTATGTTGTAGCTTGCGCTATAGCTCTACTATTTTGATATGTTCCTAGAGAAAATTTAGTTGAAAGAAGATAGTAGCAATTATGCGGTCTGGGTCCGTAAACTGTGGATAGTCCTCATTGTTGCACAGAAGGCTTATGTCCTTAATGCACCGCTCAGTGTGCTAAACCCAGAGCATCGTCTGTACATGTTGCGAACATCTGACATACACGTTTTTGATGATTACATGATAGTTCTGTGCGTAATGCTTAAATGGCTTAGAAGTAAGGCGCCGAAGACGTTATGAACGTCACAGGACATATGAGATGTTCCAAGAGATGAAATTAGGATTTCAGGCTCGTGCCCGTGTTGAGAGGTATGAGACTTTCGACATGATTCTTTGCCTACAAAGTAAGAGAGAAAAGCTCAATCGTTGAGCATGTGCTCAGATTGTCTGGGTGCTACAATCGCTTGAATCGAATGGAGTTGGTCTTGCAGATAAGATAGTGATTGGCATACTTCTCCAAAGTCACTACCACCAAGCTATAGAGCTTCATCATGAACTATAACATGCCAGGGATAGAATTGATGATCCTTGAGCTATTTGCGATGTTTGACATCGCGAAGGTAGAAATCAAGTAGGAGCATCAAGTGTTGATGGTTAGTAGAACCACTAGTTTCGAGAAGGGTAAGGGTTAAAAGGGGTGCTTTATGAAATGGCAAACCAGTTGCCACTCTAGTCAAGAAACCCAAGGTTGAACCCAAACCCGAGACTAAGTGCTTCTATTATGAGGGGAACAGTCACTGAAGGGGAACTACCCTAGTTACTTGGTAGATGAGAAGGCTGGCAAAGTCGACAAAAGTATATTGGATATACATGATTTTGATGTGTAATTTACTAGTACTCCTAGTAGCACCGGGGTATTAGATAATGGTTCAGGTTGCTAAGTGTTAGTAACTCGAAATAAAAGCTATCGAATAAACAGATACTAGCTAAAGGCGAGGTGAGATTGTGTTGGAAGTGTTTCCAAGGTTGATGTGATCAACATCGCACGCTCCCTCTACCATCGGGATTAGTGTTGATCCTAAATAAATGTTATTTTGTGTTTGCATTGAGCATAAACATGATTGGATTGTGTTTATTGCAATACGGTTATTCATTTAAGATAGAAAATAAAAGTTATTCTGTTTACATGAATAATACCTTCAATGGTCATGCACCAATATGAATGGTTCATTCAATCTCGATCGTAGTGATACACATGTTCATAATATTGATGCCAAAAGATGCAAGTAGGAATGATAGTACCACTTACTTGTGGCACTGAGACTTGAGTCATATTGGTGTAAAACGCATGAAGAAGCTCCATGCTGATGGATCTTTGGACTCACTCGTTTTTGAATTGTTTGAGACATACGAACCATCCCTATTGGTGTAAACGCATTAAGAAACTCCATGCAGATGGATCGTTTGTACTCACTTGATTTTGAATCACTTGAGACATGCAAATCATGCCACATGGGCAAGATGACTGAAGGCCTCGTTTTCCATTGAGATGGAACAAAAAAGTAACTTTTTGGAAGTAATGCATTTTGATGTATGCACTCCAATGAGTGCTGAGGCACGCAGTGGATATCATTATGTTCTTCCTTCACAAATGATTTGAGTAGATACTGGTATATTTACTTGATGAAACACAAGTCTGAATTATTGAAAGATTCAAGCAATTTCAGAGTGAAGTTGAAGATCGTCGTGACAAGAGGATAATATGTCTATGATGCGATCGTGGAGGTAAATATCTGAGTTGCGAGTTTGGTATACATTTAAGACAATGTGAAAATTGTTTCACACCTAATGCCACCTGGAACACCATAGTGTGATGGTGTGTTCGAACGTCGTAGCCGCACCCTATCAGATATGGTGCATATTATGATGTCTCTTACCGAATTACCACTAGCATTTTGGGGTTATGCATTGGACACAACAACATTCACTTTAATAGGGCACCACATAGTTCTGTTGAGATGACACCGTATGAACTATGGTCTAGAGAAACCTAAGCTGTCATTTCTTAAAAGTTTGGGGCTACGATGCTTATGTCCAAAGGCTTCGGCCTGATAAGGTCGAACCCAAAGCAGATAAATGCATCTTCATAAGATACCCAAAATAGTTGGGTATACCTCCTATCTCAGATCCAGAAGCAAAATGTTTGTTTCAGAAAACGGGTCCTTTCTCAAGAAAGAGTTTCTCTCAAAAGAATTGAGTGGGAGGATGGAGGAACTTGATGAGGTTATTGAACCAACACTTCAACCAGAGAGTAGAAGGGAGCAGGAAGTTGTTCCTGTGGCGCCTACACCAGTTGAAATGGAAGCCAATGATGGTGATCATGAAGCTTCAGATCAAGTTACTATCAAACCTCGTAGGTTGAAAAGGATACGCGCTACTACAGAATGGTGCGGTAATCCTTTCTTGGAGATCATGTTGCTGAACAACAATGAACCTACGAGCTATGGAGAAGCGATGGTGGGCCCGGATTTCGACAAATGGCTGGAGGCCATGAAATCCGAGAGAGGATCCATGTACGAAAACAAAGTGTGGACTTTGGAAGAACTACTTGATGGTCGTAAGACTATTAAGTAGAGATGGATCTTTAAAAGAAGACAAACAGTGATGGTGAAAATCACTATTTAAGAAAGCTCTACTTGTTGCAAAGAGGTTTCCGAGAAGTTCAAGGAGTTGACTGCGGTGAGACTTTCTCACTCGTAGCGATGCTAAATGTCCGTTGGAATTATGTTAGCACTTGCTGCATCTTGCAGATGGATGTCAAAACATTGTTTCCTTGGCGATTTCCTTGAGGAAAGGTTGTATGTGATACAACCAGAAGGTTGTTGGGGAACGTCGCATGGGAAACAAAAATTTTCCTACGCGCACGAAGACCTATCATGGTGATGTCCATCTACGAGAGGGGATGTGTGATCTACGTACCCTTGTAGACCGTACAGCAGAAGCGTTAGTGAACGCGGTTGATGTAGTGGAACGTCCTCACGTCCCTCGATCCGCCCCGCGAACCGTCCCGCGATCAGTCCCACGATCTAGTGCCGAACGGACGACACCTCCGCGTTCAGCACACGTACAGCTCGATGATGATCTCGGCCTTCTTGATCCAACAAGAGAAACGGAGAGGTAGAAGAGTTCTCCGGCAGCGTGACGGTGCTCCGGAGGTTGGTGATGATCTTGTCTTAGCAGGGCTCCGCCCGAGCTCCGCAGAAACGCGATCTAGAGGAAAAACCGTGGAGGTATGTGGTCGGGCTGCCGTGGAAAACTCGTCTCAAATCAGCCCTAAAACCTCCGTATATATAGGTGGGAGAGGGGGAGCCTTGCCTTGGGGCTCAAGGAGCTCCAAGGGGGTCGGCCGAACCAAGGGGGAAGGTCTCCCCCTCCCAAACCGAGTCCTACTTGGTTTGGAAGGTGGAGTCCTTATTCCCTTTCCCACCTCCTCCTTTTTTTTCTTTTCTCTTTGATTTTCTTCCTATGGTGCATAGGGCCTTCTTGGGCTGTCCCACCAGCCCACTAACGGATGGTGCGCCACCCGCAAGGCCCATGGGCTTCCCCAGGGTGGGTTGCCCCCCCCCCGGTGAACACCCGGAACCCATTCGTCATTCCCGTTACATTCCCGGTAACTCCGAAAACCTTTCGGTAATCAAATGAGGTCATCCTATATATCAATCTTCGTTTCCGGACCATTCCGGAAACCCTCGTGACGTCCGTGATCTCATCCGGGACTCCGAAAAACATTCGGTAACCAACCATATAACTCAAATACGCATAAAACAACGTCGAACCTTAAGTGTGCAGACCCTGCGGGTTCGAGAACTATGCAGACATGACCCGAGAGACTTCTCGGTCAATATCGAATAGCGGGATCTGGATGCCCATATTGGATCCTACATATTCTACGAAGATCTTATCGTTTGAACCTCAGTGCCAAGGATTCATATAATCCCGTATGTCATTCCCGTTGTCCTTCGGTATGTTACTTGCCCGAGATTCGATCGTCAGTATCCGCATACCTATTTCAATCTCGTTTACCGGCAAGTCTCTTTACTCATTCCGTAATACAAGATCCCGCAACTTACACTAAGTCACGTTGCTTGCAAGGCTTGTGTGTGATGTTGTATTACCGAGTGGGCCCCAACATACCTCTCCGTCACACAGAGTGACAAATCCCAGTCTCGATCCATACTAACTCAACTAACACCTTCGGAGATACCTGTAGAGCATCTTTATAGTCACCCAGTTACGTTGCGACGTTTGATACACACAAAGCAGTCCTCTTGTGTGAGTGAGTTATATGATCTCATGGTCATAGGAACAAATACTTGACACGCAGAAAACAGTAGCAACAAAATGACACGATCAACATGCTACGTCTATTAGTTTGGGTCTAGTCCATCACATGATTCTCCTAATGATGTGATCCCGTTATCAAGTAACAACACTTGCCTATGGCCAGGAAACCTTGGTCATCTTTGATCAACGAGCTAGTCAACTAGAGGCTTACTAGGGACAGTGTTTTGTCTATGTATCCACACAAGTATTGTGTTTCCAATCAATACAATTATAGCATGGACAATAAACGGTTATCATGAACAAAGAAATATAATAATAACTAATTTATTATTGCCTCTAGGGCATATTTCCAACAGTCTCCCACTTGCACTAGAGTCAATAATCTAGTTCACATCACCATGTGATTCCAACGAATCGAACACCCATATTGTTATGGGGTCTGATCATGTTTTGCTCGTGAGAGAGGTTTTAGTCAACGGTTCTGAAACTTTCAGATCCGTGTGTTCTTTACAAATCTTTATGTCATCTTATAGATGCTGCTACTATGTGCTATTCGGAAATACTCCAAATATCTACTCTACTATACGAATCCGTTTCACTACTCATAGTTATTCGGATTAGTGTCAAAGCTTGCATCGACGTAACCCTTTACGACGAATTCTTTAACCACCTCCATAATCGAGAGAAATTCCTTAGTCTATTTAGTTACCAAGGACAACTTTGACCGCTGATCAGTGATTCAATCCTGGATCACTCTGTGTACCTCTTAACAGACTTGCTGCAAGGCACACATCAGGTGCGATACTCAGCATGGCATACTTTAGAGTCTACGGCTAAGGCATAGAAGACGACCTTCGTCTATTCTCTTTATTTTGCCGTGGTCGGGTTTTGAGTCTTACTAAAATTCACACCTCACAACGCAACCAAGAACTCCTTCTTTGCTGATCTATTTTGAACTCCTTCAAAACTTGTCAAGGCATGCATTTTGTTGAAACTTCTATTAAGCGTTTTGATCTATCTCCATAGATCTTGATGCTCAACGTTCAAGTAGCTCAATCCAGGTATTCCTTTGAAAACTCCTTTTAAACAACCTTGTATGCTTTACAGAAATTCTACATTACTTCTGATCCACAATATGTCAACCACATATACTTATCAGAAATTCTATAGTGCTCCCACTCACTTCTTTGGAAATACAAGTTTCTCATAAACCTTGTACAAACCCAAAATCCTTGATCATCTCATCAAAGTGTATATTCCAACTCCGAGATGCTTGCACCAGTCCATTTAAGGATCGCTGGAGCTTGCATACTTGCTAGTATCTTTAGGATCGACAAAACCTCATGGTTGTATCTCATACAATGTTTGCTCAAGGAAACCGTCGAGGAAAAAATGTTTTGACATCCTACATGTAATATTTCATAAATAATGCAGCAACTACTAACATAATTCTAACAGACTTTTAGCATCGCTACGAGTGAGAAAGTCTCATCATAGTCAACTGTTTGATCTTGTCGGAAACATCTTTGCGACAAGTCGAGCTTTTGATAATAGTGACTTATCACTATCATTGTCTGTCTTTCTTTTAAAGATCCATCTTTACTCAATAGTCCTATGACCATCAAGTAGTTCTTCCAAAGTCTACACTTTGTTTTCATACATGGATCCTCTCTCGGATTTCATGGCTTCCAGCCATTTGTCGGAATCTGGGCCCACCATTGCTTTCTTCATAACTCGTAGGTTCACTGTTGCTCAACAACATGACCTCCAAGACAGGGTTACCGTACCAATCTGTAGTAGTACGCGACCTTGTCAACCTACGAGGCTTGTAGTAACTTGATCCGATGCTCGATGATCACCATCATCAGCTTTCACTTCAATTGGTGTAGGCGCCACAGGAACAACTTCCTGCGCCCTGCTACACACTGGTCGAAGTGATGGTTCAATAACGTCATCAAGTTCTACCACCCTCCCACTCAATTCTTTCGAGAGAAACCTTTCCTCGAGAAAGGATCCGTTTCTAGAAACAAACACTTTGCTTTCGGATCTGAGATAGGAGATGTACCCAACTGTTTTGGATATCCTATGAAGATGCATTTATCCACTTTGGGTTCGAGCTTATCAGACTGAAACTTTTTCACATAAGTGTCAAAACCCCAAACTTTCAAGAAACGATAGTTTAGATTTCTCTAAACCTCAGTCTATACTGTGTCATCTCAACGGAAATACGCGGTGCCCTATTTAAAGTGAATGCGGTTGTCTCTAATGCATAACCCATAAACGATAGTGGTAATTCGATAAGAGACATCATAACATGCACCATACCAAATAGTGCGTGGCTATGACGTTCAGACACATCATCACACTATGATGTTCCAGGTGGCATGAACTGCGAAACAATTTCCACATTGTCTTAACTGCGTACCAAAACTCGTAACTCAGATATTCATTTCTATGATCATATCGTAGACAGTTTATCCTCTTGTTACGACGAACTTCACTCCGAAACAGAATTGAATTTTCAATATTTCGGACTTGTGATTCATTAAGCAAATACTCTAGTATCTACTCAAATCATAATTGAAGTAAGAACATAATGATATCCACTGCGTGCCTCAGCACCCATTGGAGTGCATACATCAAAATGTATCACTTCCAACAAGTTACTATCTTATTTCATCTCAATGAAAACAAGGCCTTGCTCATGTGGTATGATTTGCATGTCACTAGTGATTCAAAATCAAGTGAGTATAAAGATCCATCAGCATGGAGCCTCTTCATGCAATTTATACCAACATGACTCAAGCGGCAGTGCCACAAGTAAGTGGTACTATCATCATTACCTCGTATCTTTTGGCACCAATACCATGAACATGTGTAACACTATGATCGAGATTCAATAAACCATTGAAGGTGATTATTCAAAAAAATAGAGTAACCATTATTCTCTTTAAATGAATAATCGTATTGCAATAAACACGATCCAACCATGTTCATGCTTAACGCAAGCACCAAATAACAATTATTTAGGTTTAACACCAATCCCGATGGTAGAGGGAGCGTGCGACGTTTGATCATATCAACCGTGGAAACACTTCCAACACGTATCGTCACCTTGCCTTTAGCTAGTCTCCGTTTATTCCGTAGCTTTCATTTCGTGTTACTAATCACTTAGCAACCGAACCGGTATCCAATACCCTCGTGCTACTAGGAGTACTAGTAAAGTACACATCAACATCATGTATATCAAATATACTTCTTTCGACTTTTGCCAGCCTTCTTATCTACCAAGTATCTAGAGTTGCTCCGGCTCAGTGACTGTTCCCCTCATTACAGAAGCACTTAGTCTCGGGTTTGGGTTTAATCTTGGGTCTCTTCATTAGTGCAGCAACTGTTTTGCCGTTTCACGAAGTATCCCTTCTAGCCCTTGCCTTTCTTGAAACTTAGTGGTTTTACAAACCATCAACTATTGATGCTCCTTCTTGATTTCTACTTTCGCAGTGTCAAACATCACGAATCGCTCAAGGATCATTGTATCTATCCTTGATATGTTATAGTTCATCACGAAGCTCTCACAGCTTGGTGGCAGTGACTTTGGAGAACCATCACTATCTCATCTGGAAGATTAACTCCCACTTGATTCAAGTGATTGTCGTACTCAGACAATCTGAGCACACGCTCAACGATTGAGCTTTTCTCCTTTACTTTGTGGACAAAGAATCTTGTCGGAGGTCTCGTACCTCTCAACAAGGGCACGAGCATGAAATCACAATTTCATCTCTTTAGAACATCACTTATGTTCCGTGACGTTTCAAAACGTCTTCGGTGCCTTGCTTCTAAGCCATTAAGTATTTTGCACTGAACTATCGTGTAGTCATCAGAAACGTGTATGTCGGATGTTCACAGCATCCACAGACGACGCTCGAGGTGCAGCACACCGAGTGGTGCATTAAGGACATAAGCCTTCTGCGCAGCAACGAGGACAATCCTCTTCAAAGTTTGCTACTATCAACTTTCAACTAAATTTTCTCTAGGAACATATAAAAAACAGTAGAGCTATAGCGCAGGCTACATCGTAATTCGCAAAGACCATTAGACTATGTTCATGACAATTAGTTCAATTTAATCATATTACTTATGAACTCCCACTCAAAAAGTACATCTCTCTAGTCATTTGAGTGGTACATGATCCAAATCCACTATCTCAAGTCCGATCATCACGTGAGTCGAGAATAGTTTCAGTGGTAAGCATCTTTATACTAATCATATCAACTATACGATTCATGCTCGACCTTTCGGTCTCATGTGTTCCGAGGCCATGTCTGCACATGCTAGGCTCGTCAAGCTTAACCCGAGTGTTCCGCGTGTGCAACTGTTTTGCACCCGTTGTATGTGAACGTTGAGTCTATCACACCCGATCATCACGTGGTGTCTCGAAACGAAGAACTGTCACAACGATGCACAGTCGGGGAGAACACAATTTCGTCTTGAAATTTTAGTGAGAGATCACCTCTTAATGCTACCGTCGTTCTAAGCAAAATAAGGTGCATAAAAGGATTAACATCACATGCAATTCATAAGTGACATGATATGGCCATCATCATGTGCTTCTTGATCTCCATCACCAAAGCACCGGCACGATCTTCTTGTCACCGGCGTCACACCATGATCTCCATCAACGTGTCGCCATCGGGGTTGTCGTGCTACTCATGCTATTACTACTAAAGCTACATCCTAGCAAAATAGTAAACGCATCTGCAAGCACAAACGTTAGTATAAAGACAACCCTATGGCTCCTGCCGGTTGCCGTACCATCGACGTGCAAGTCGATATTAACTATTACAACATGATCATCTCATACATCCAATATATCACATCACATCGTTGGCCATATCACATCACAAGCATACCCTGCAAAAACAAGTTAGACGTCCTCTAATTTTGTTGTTGCATGTTTTGCGTGGTGACCATGGGTATCTAGTAGGATCGCATCTTACTTACGCAAACACCAGAACGGAGATATATGAATTGCTATTTAACCTCGTCCAAGGACCTCCTCGGTCAATTCCGATTCAACTAAAGTTGGAGAAACTGACACCCGCCAGTCATCTTTGAGCAACGGAGTTACTCGTAGCGATGAAACCAGTCTCTCGTAAGCGTACAAGTAATGTCGGTCCGAGCCGCTTCGATCCAACAATACCGCGGAATCAAGAAAAGACTAAGGAGGGCAGCAAAACTCACATCACCACCCACAAAAACTTTTGTCTTCTACTCGTGAAGACATCTACGCATGAACCTAGCTCATGATGCCACTGTTGGGGAACGTCGCATGGGAAACAAAAAATTTCCTACACGCACGAAGACCTATCATGGTGATGTCCATCTATGAGAGGGGATGTGTGATCTACGTACCCTTGTAGACCGTACAGCAGAAGCGTTAGTGAACGTGGTTGATGTAGTGGAACGTCCTCACGTCCCTCGATCCGCCCCGCGAACCGTCCCGCGATCAGTCCCACAATCTAGTGCCGAACGGACGACACCTCCGCGTTCAGCACACGTACAGCTCGACGATGATCTCGGCCTTCTTGATCCAGCAAGAGAAACGGAGAGGTAGAAGAGTTCTCCGGCAGCGTGATGGCGCTCGGGAGGTTGGTGATGATCTTGTCTCAGCAGGGCTCCGCCCGAGCTCCGCAGAAACGCGATCTAGAGGAAAAACCGTGGAGGTATGTGGTCGGGCTGCCGTGGAAAAGTCGTCTCAAATCAGCCCTAAAACCTCTGTATATATAGGTGGGAGAGGGGAGCCTTGCCTTGGGGCTCAAGGGGGTCTGCCGAACCAAGGGGGAAGGTCTTCCCCTCCCAAACCGAGTCCTACTTGGTTTGGAAGGTGGAATCCTTATTCCCTTTCCCACCTCCTCCTTTTTTTTTCTTTTCTCTTTGATTTTCTTCCTATGGCGCATAGGGCCTTCTTGGGCTGTCCCACCAGCCCACTAAGGGCTGGTGCGCCACCCCCAAGGCCTATGGGCTTCCCCGGGGTGGGTTCCCCCCCCCCCCGGTGAACACCCGGAACCCATTCGTCATTCCCGGTACATTCCCGGTAACTCCGAAAACCTTCCGGTAATCAAATGAGGTCATCCTATATATCAATATTCGTTTCCGGACCATTCCGGAAACCCTCGTGACGTCCGTGATCTCATCCGGGACTCCGAACAACATTCGGTAACCAACCATATAACTCAAATACGCATAAAACAACGTCGAACCTTAAGTGTGCAGACCCTGCGGGTTCGAGAACTATGCAGACATTACCCGAGAGACTTCTCGGTCAATATACAATAGCGGGACCTGGATGCCCATATTGGATCCTACATATTCTACGAAGATCTTATCGTTTGAACCTCAGTGCCAAGGATTCATATAATCCCGTATGTCATTCCCTTTGTCCTTCGGTATGTTACTTGCCCGAGATTCGATCGTCAGTATCCGCATACCTATTTCAATCTCGTTTACCGGCAAGTCTCTTTACTCGTTTCGTAATACAAGATCCCGCAACTTACACTAACTCACATTGCTTGCAAGGCTTGTGTGTGATGTTGTATTACCGAGTGGGCCCCGAGATACCTCTCCGTCACACGGAGTGACAAATCCCAGTCTCGATCCATACTAACTCAACTAACACCTTCGGAGATACCTGTAGAGCATCTTTATAGTCACCCAGTTACGTTGCGACGTTTGATACACACAAAGCATTCCTCCGGTGTCAGTGAGTTATATGATCTCATGGTCATAGGAACAAATACTTGACACGCAGAAAACAGTAGCAACAAAATGACACGATCAACATGCTACGTCTATTAGTTTGGGTCTATTCCATCACATGATTCTCCTAATGATGTGATCCCGTTATCAAGTAACAACACTTGCCTATGGCCAGGAAACATTGGCCATCTTTGATCAACGAGCTAGTCAACTAGAGGCTTACTAGGGACAGTGTTTTGTCTATGTATCCACACAAGTATTGTGTTTCCAATCAATACAATTATAGCATGGACAATAAACGATTATCGTGAACAAAGAAATATAATAGTAACTAATTTATTATTGCCTCTAGGGCATATTTCCAACAAAGGTTTTATCGGTCCTAAGAATGCTAACAAGCATGCAAGCTCTAGCGGTCCTTCTTAGGACTGGAGTAAGCATCTCGGAGTTGGATATGTGCTTTGATGTGATGATCAAAGCTTTTGGGTTTATACAAAGTTTGTGAGAAAGTTGTATTTCCAAGGAAGTGAGTGGGAGCACTATAGAATTTCTGATGAGTATATGTGGTTGACATATTGTTGATCGGAAATGATGTAGAATTTCTGGAAAGCATATAGGGTTGTTTGAAAAGGTGTTTTCAAAGGAAAACCTGGATTGACTTGAACATTGAGCATCATAATCTATAGAGATAGATCAAGACGCTTGATAAAACTTTCAATGAAATGCATGCCTTGACAAGTATTTGAAGGAGTTCAAAATAGATCGGCAAAGAAGGAGTTCTTGCCTGATTGTAAGGTGTGAATTTGAGTAAGACTCAAAGCCCGACCACGGCAGAAGAAAGAGAAAGGACGAAGGTCGTCCCCTATGCATTAGCCATAGGCTCTATAGTATGATATGTTGTGTATCGCACCTGATGGGTGCCTTGCCATGAATTTGTCAAGGGGTACGAAAGTGATCCACAAATGGATTACTGGACAACGGTCAAAAGTTATCCTTAGTAACTAGTGGACTAAGGAATTTTTTCTCGATTATGGAGGTGTTAAAAGAGTTCGTCGTAAAGGGTTACGCCGATGCAAGCTTTGACACTAATCCGAAAAACTCTGAGTAGTAAACCGGATTCGTATAGTGGAAAAGTCATTTGGAATAGTTCCAAAATGGCACGTTGGTAGCAGCACCTACAAGATGACATAGAGATTTGTAAAGCACACTCAAATCTGAAAGGTTCAGACCCGTTGACTAAAACCTCTCTCACAAGCAAGACATGACCAAACCCCAGAACTGTATGGGTGTTAGATTCATCAAAATCACATAGTGATGTGAACTAGATTATTGGCTCTAGTGCAAGTGGGAGACTGTTGGAAATATGCCCTAGAGGCGATAATAAATTGGTTATTATTATATTTCCTTGTTCATGGTAATCGTTTATTATCCATGCTATAATTGTATTGATTGGAAACTCAAATACATGTGTGGATACATAGACAAAACACTGTCCCTAGTAAGCCTCTAGTTTACTAGCTCGTTGATCAAAGATGGTTAAGGTTTCCTAGCCATAGACAAGTGTTGTCACTTGATAACGGGATCACATCATTAGGAGAATGATGTGATGGACAAGACCCAAATTATAAACGTAACATATGATCGTGTCAGTTTATTGCTACTGTTTTCTACATGTCAATGTATTTGTTCCTATGACCATGAGATCATGCAACTCCCGGACACCGGAGGAATGCCTTGTGTGTATCAAACGTCGCAACGTAACTGGGTGACTATAAAGGTGCTCTGCAGGTATCTCTAAAGGTGTCTGTTGGGTTGGCGTGAATTGAGACTGGGATTTGTCACTCCGTATAACGGAGAGGTATCTCGGGGCCCACTCGGTAATACACCATCACAATAAGCCATGCAAGCAATGTGACTAGGGAGTTAGGCATGAGATCTTGTATTACGGAACGAGTAAAGAGACTTGCCGATAACGAGATTGAACTAGGTATAGAGATACAGACGATCGAATCTCAGGCAAGTAACATACGTAAGGACAAAGGGAACAACATACGGGATTAACTGAATCCTTGACATAAAGGTTCAACCGATAAAGATCTTCGTAAAATATGTAGTAGCCAATATGGGAATCCAGGTCCCTCTATTGGTTATTGGCCGTAGAGGTGTCTCGGTCATGTCTGGATAGTTCTCGAACACGCAGGGTCTGCACACTTAAGGTTCGGTGACGTTTCGGTATAGTTGAGTTATAGGTGCTGGTAACCGAAAGTTGTTCGGAGTCCGGGATGAGATCCCGGACATCACGAGGAGCTCCAGAATGGTCCGGAGGTAAAGATTTATATATAGGAAGTCATGTTTTGATCACCGCAATAGTTTCGGGCTCATCGATAGTGTACCGGGAGTGCCGGGAGGGTACCTGGGACCATCGGGAGGGTTGCCACGCCCCGAGGGGCCTTAGGGGCTGTGGGAGGATACAAACCAGCCCCTAGTGGGCTGACATAAGCTCCCACTAAGGGCCATGAGGTTTGAGAGGCAAAAAACCCAAAGGTGGAAAGGGTTTCCAAGTGGAAAGAAGGAATCCTACTCCTGGTAGGATTGGAGTAGGACTCTTCCACCTCCAATTTCGGCCAAACCTTGAGGGTTTGAGGCTTCCTCCTCCCCTCCCTCCCTCCTATATATACTAGAGGTATTGAGGGTTTTTGAGACACAGAAAAACAACCACGTGTTGCCCTCTCTCTCTAGATATGTTTCTCCTCTAGTCTAGTTTCAGCGGTGCTTAGGCGAAGCCCTGCTGGAATAGCTACACCACCATCACCACCATGGCGCTGTGCTGGAGAACTCATCTACCTCTTTGCCCCTCTTGCTGGATCAAGAAGGCGGAGATCGTGATCGAGTTGTACGTGTGCTGACCGCGGAGGTGCCGTCCGTTCTGCACTCGATCGGGATGGATCGTGATGGGATCGCGAGAAGGATCGTGATGAGATCGCGGGACGGGCTGCTATTTGGATCGCGAAGATGTTCCACTACATCAACCGCGTTATATACGCTTCCGCTTAGCTATGTACAAGGGTATGTAGATGCACTCTCCCCTCTTGTAGATGATCATCACCATGAATAGGTATTGCGTGTGCGTACGATTTTTTTTTTGTTTTCCATACGACGTTCCCCAATAATATAATTATATTATTTGAACTTCCTCAGTATATCTTTCTAACCATAGAGTGCGCTTTGTCATACTTAAGCAACATAAACCCTCTTTTGGAATTCCGCGCTTAGACTGTCATAAAAAACTACCGGTAGTATTATTCCTTTCCATTTAGTTGTCTATAGTACATGAGTATAATTGTTCGATAGTTGTCAGTCCAAATCATTTGGCACCGGCCCAACATTTTATATTTACGTTAGCCTGTCTTTTAAGGCTCAGCCTCATAATTATATTATAGAGTTCCCTTTTGGCCTTTCCAAATATCTTTTCATTGCTTCATTGCTTGGATGATTATTTCTTTGCTTTTTCTTCACAGGCTAGCTACTAATATTATGTTTGATGATCACCGTTTACATACATACTATCTTAGTACTCTAGCAACATGTGGCTTTGCTTTGCTTTAGCCTCAACGCTGTGTTTGTTTGTAATCTGAACATGTACAAATCGCTTAGCACGTGTACATGCTGAAAGCTAATTAAAACTACCTGCTATATTTCTACCTAAACGTGCCTCCAAATGTTGGGTACCAGAATTCTGGCACCGAATCGCTCGCAACCGTGTACGTCGTTGCCACCGGCACGAGGCACAGACCTCGGCTTCGGAGGTCCTTCTTCGGCTCGCCGCCGTCGTCCTTCGCATTCTCGGAACCCTACCAAGCAAAATTACATGAGCAGCCACGCAGCAACGGAAACACAAGATGGACAGATTGATATAAACTCAGTTTCTTACCTTCTGCTGGAACTGCTGCAACGGGTTCACATTCTTCAAGTACGGGTAGGTCAGAGACTGCAGGTAGTTCAGTGTTGAGCAAATTATAAGCGATGTTTGGGAGAATGGACAAGAAATGTCGACGCAGCAAGGCAGGCGTGTCATTTGGGACACTCACCGCAACTTGGTCATGGAGGAACTTGATGTATTCGTTGGCCTCGTGAAGAACCGATGCGGTATCGGTCTAAAATGCCAGAGGATACCAATGATAAGTTAGGTCATTATCGATCTCAGACGGGTTTAGTAGAAGAGCACTTGTTCTCTCCGATAATTGGAACGGTGATGAGGAAAGATAGGGAGTTGATTCAGAGCAGAAAGAAGAACTAATACCTTTCCAAAAGGCGAGACTAGTTGCTGGAGCGCAGTGATTCTGTCCCCTAGCTTCTCTTTCCTCACCTGCAGCACAAAAGAAATTTTTATGCAATCCAAAAGTCATCGTCCATCGATGCTCGCAAAAGGAAAACACCAGCCATCGATCGAAGCAACAAAAAGTGGCCCTGAAATGCAGAAAGATCTACATATCTACTCGGATCGATCACGCCGCACCTTAAACGTGGGCAACGGCGATGGCGCCTCGATCCGTGGCCTTTTCGCGGCGGCAGGCGAGTCGGGTTCGCTTTTCCTCGCCGGCGGTGAGCACGCGTGCTCGGCAGACTGCAGGAGAAACTGAGGTCATGCATATCTCAACGAAACCCTAGCTGTATGGCGAGTGGTAATAAACCGCTAATGCTTTCCATGTGGTTAATTACCTTCGCCATGAGGGTATTGGAGCTAGAGCTGTAGCTGGTCTTGGGCTGTAGGGCTTGCAAGAGAAGCTGCGACGAGAGAGGGGCACCGCCGAAAGGCAAGTAGCTGCCGGAGCCGGACAAGTACTGCAGTTGGGCGCCACCGCCTAGCATCTGCGTAGCCGCTTGATTTAACTGCATCGCCGCCGTGCCGTCGTAGCTGGTCGATGACCGGCACTCCCCCAAGACCGAAACGTTGTGCGACGCCCCGGTGCTGTCGAACATAGCTTGCAGTGGCGCCGTGCCGTACGGAGACGACGCTGCAGGCACATGTTCGAGCAAGCTGAAGCTGTGGCTCATGTCCCGGAACGGATTGCTCATCACGGCCTCGTCGACCGCCGGCTGCTGAGCTCGAAATAGAGGCCGCGTCGTCATTGACGCCGGCATGTCGTCTTGTAGCACGGCTTGGAAGCTAGCGTCGCTTCTCCCGCTCCTAATTAAAACTCGGTCATAGAAAGGACGTTAGTCGTCCGCACAGGCAGGCAACTAGAAGAAAGATTGAAGATGGAAGATAACGTACAAGAAGGCGTGCGTCCAGTCCATGTGCGCATCACCAAGCGAGGAAGCCGCATCGGATGAAGGCTGATGGATGATAGTACTGCTGCTCCTGTGGGGGTCCTGGAAGGTTATTGAGCTCGTCGACTCCGCGGCCGGCGACGTCCAGCCGCATGTGGCTGCGTGACCCGTGTCCATGAGTGGCGCGGGGGAGCACGCCGACGTGCCGTGGCTCCTCTGAGATCCACTCCACCATTCTTCGGCCATGGAGATGAATGGATCTTGATGCGGTTTGAGGTGTAGAAGTAGGTTGGAATGGATGGAACGGGGGAGAAAGAGAGAGGGGAATCTGAGTATATATGAAGGGTACAGTGTGGTATGGGCTGTAGCATCAAAGCTAGTGGACTTGTATGAGAGGGAGGCTGACCATTGCAAGGGGACAAAGAGGGTCGCTTAATAGTCTTCAGGGTCTAACTTTTTTCTTAGTAGGAGTATTATTTTATTCCCATGCATGTTGAGAGGAATTTATTGAATTGTTCAATATTATGCTAGGCAACTGAGAAAGCTATATATAATAAACCGGCTCACTCATTTGGCTTTAACCAGATTTCAGCCAACACTAACATTTTTTTCAAATATGATTGAAATGTAAACAAATGTTACTTCTGTTGGAATTTTCTCATTTATTCAGATTACCCAAAACAGCCACCGAACAACGACCCGTAGCCACAAAAGGGGCATTTAACCTCCCCGAAATGCACGGCCCACCGATGTTCACCACGCCGCGCCACTGAGAGAAGCCAGCTGCTCCACATGCCCCCGGTGATCACCACCGTGCTAGCATGTACACTAGGAGTATAGCACGCCTCCTTCGCTACATATTGGAGTTTCGGGAGAAGAGCCCCAATACATGCTACCGCCTCTCGCTAGCACGACACATGAGCGTCGATGCCACACGTCATGGCGCCACCACCCGATGGATCTATGTGTCGGGCACCAGTTCTGCAAGAATCGACCCTAGCAGGGGAGGCTAAAACGACACCTCTACCACACACTAGCACCACCATCCCAGCTTCCCTACAATGACAAACCGCCATCATCGCCCTAACACGTCGTGTTGTATGAGATTAGTATTCGTATAGAGGTTCTCCGGGAGTTATGAGGCAACTCTTCGAGCTCTACATGGTCAATCTAGGCGGGACGTTGCAGACCGATATGGCTTTGATGGCTTGAAACCGATGTCGGTAGATTTACGTCCTTGTTCATTTCGCATGGCACCCATATGTATGTCGCATAAGGTGCTAGATTTGCCTTCACCTAGGGCTCTCCAAGTCTTCCAAGATTATGGCATCTCACTTGTTTGGTAAGGTTACGACTCCTTACGAAACTAGGAGTGGCAAACCTATGAAAATATGCGGACCAAGTATATGTGATCCCTTAGCCCATGCATATGTAGCCATATATGGCCCGAAATTTGGTATATGTAGAACATGGATACGGTAGTGTGTGTTTCTCTCCATAGTCATCCAAGGCCACTATCCATGGTGATTCTAGTAGACAAGCTTCAACAGGCTGGCGCGTATCCTTCAAAATATTGGAAAAAATAATTCTACTTCACTGTAATAGCCACTGGCCACTTCCCCAGCCCATCTGGACACTCCGTTGTTCTAACACAGCTCGCAGAAATAGAAAAATGATCTTTTGGGAGGAGCAGAACTTGGGTCACTAGGGAATAACTCACGATATTGGCCTGGTGGCCATCTCTATCATATGGCAGAAAATGACAATATTTGACCTCTTCTTTCAACTACATTAGTGCAAAATATCTACTTTTATAAATCCTAAATTATTATAATAAATAGTCCATGTGCTCAGTAGTATTTTAGAAAATATGATTGAGGTCATTTGGACAACATAATTGAAAGATAATGCCTATTTTACTACATAGTCCATATTTTTCAAAGCTTAATATTTTGGAAAAAATCCTAAAAAGTATAGTAAATAGTACAAATGTTCTTGGTAATTATCTAGGAAACATAGAGGTTATTTAGGCAATAGGGTTAGAAGAGAATGGCAATCTTGCTAAACTATGCCAAATTTTGGTCAAAAGGGTGTTTAGCTTACTCTTTTTTTGCGAAAAAGTGTTAGGCTTACTTACCATTAACTTTAGGATCCTAATAACCACTCCCTCCGTCCAAAAATACTTGTCATATGAATTTATGTATCTAGATGTATTTTAGTTTTAAGTATATTCACTTCTATCAATTTATGCGATAAGTAATCCTGGATGAAGGGAGTAGTAATCATCATGTGAGGAGGTTGCCTCCAACGAACAATTGGTTCGCTAGGGGAGAGGAACCCTCCAACGAATGAAAGTGATGGTGCATCTAGCATGTAGGAAAAAAGGTAGCCCAATTGACTCATTATTCGGGGGGGGGGGGGGGGGGGGAGTTGTATGAACTACAAAAATGAAAATACCATTCTGGAAGTTTAAAATTGTCATTCGTGAGATGAAAATGCCATGAACGAAGAAGTGTCTTCTTAACGCAAAAGAAATAAAAAATGCCATGGTAAAAAAGTATCATCTCTTACTAAACAAAAAGTGCCATCTAAAAAACCAAAATGTCATCTCTTAAATAAAAAAAATATCATCTCTTAGTATAAAAATACCATCTCTTAAATAAAGTATGCCATCTCATAACATAAAAATGCCATCTCTTAATAATTTAAAATGATATCTGTTAAATAAAAGACATCATCTTTCAATTATGAAAAAAATGCCATCTCTTAATATAAAAACTCACATACCTTAATATGAAAGTTTCATCTCTTAATAATAAAAAATATCATCTCTTAGTATAAAAATGTCATCTCTTAATAATGAAAAATGCCATCTCTTAATAATGAAAATGCCATCTGTTAGAGCATATATCTCCATATGTGGTTTTGGTAATTGATGACAATTTCCATGGACTAATGGTTGCTTTAAGTTATATTTATATGATTTTTCCATAGGCACTTCTTGAAGTCCATGTGTTGGGTTCAAGGAGTTTATATGATGACCAAGATGGTATTCAAGGTATTATCCAAAGAATGGTCATAGAGACACAAGGTTGATCAAGATCTCAGACAAAGAGTTAATCAAGATGATCAACACACAAAGCGTACAAGATGTACCGAGAGGGATCAAGTGATCCCATGGTATGGTAAGCATTGTCCATTACATGTTTGTGTACTAACCCATGGTCTTCGTGAGAGTTCTATGTGGGGTTAGGTGTGTCTCCATGGGCTTGCGTCTAGAGGAAGATCTCATACAAAGCGTACAAGATGTACCGAGAGGGATCAAGTGATCCCATGCACTAGTGGAAAACGGGCCTTTGGCCGGGACCCTTTAGTCCCGGCCTGCGTGTGGGCCGGGACTAAACGCCCGGCCACGTCGCCCCAATTCTCAATGCCTCCCTCGAGGCTTTAGTCCCGGCCCGTAAGGAGCCTTTAGTCCCGGTTCGTGTCCCAAACCGGGACTAAAGGGCTACGCGGTGGGCAGCCCGCATGTGCGCCACCTTTAGTCCCGGTTCGTGTCCCAAACCGGGACTAAAGGTCTGACACGTGGCCTGCCGTAGTGGTGGCAACCGTTGGTATCCCTCTTTAGTCCCGGTTCGTGTCCCAAACCGGGACTAAAGGTCTGACACGTGGCCTGCCGTAGTGGTGGCAACCATTGGTATCCCTCTTTAGTCCCGGTTGGTGGCTCAACCCGGGACTAAAGGCCCAAACGGTTTGCATCCCGCTTCCCAAAACCACAACCGAAGCAGAGTCTATGTTGCGTCGCCCTTTCTATGTTCTTCTCCCTCTCTCGCTCTCGCTCTGTTCTTCCCCTCTCTTCTTCCCTTCTCTTCTTCCACCATGCCAACTCGCTTTGGAGAGGTGCTCGCACATGGCAAGACCAAGCTCGATGTCGTGTACACGAACGAGAGCAGGGAGGTGCCGCATTTTCTTGGACAGTTGAAGGAATGGCTTGAAGCCGCAGTGGATCATGAGAAGTTCTTGGGGCTTGATCTGGAGTACACGGCCGATCAGCGCGGTGTTGCCATCATCCAACTATGTTTCAAACACCATGTCTTGATCTTCCAATGGGCGAGGTAAGTTTTGAGGCTTTCTTTGATCCAAGGTAATGACATTGTAAGTTTATTTGTTTCAATCATAGTTGGTTCCCTTAACACAAAAGGGGGGGGGAGTTGTATGAACTACAAAAATGAAAATACCATTATGGAAGTTTAAAATTGTCATTCGTGAGATGAAAATGCCATGAATGAAGAAGTGTCTTCTTAACACAAAAGAAATAAAAAATGCCATGATAAAAAAGTATCATCTCTTACTAAACAAAAAGTGCCATCTAAAAAACCAAAATGTCATCTCTTAAATAAAAAAAATATCATCTCTTAGTATAAAAATACCATCTCTTAAATAAAGTATGCCATCTCATAACATAAAAATGCCATCTCTTAATAATTTAAAATGATATCTGTTAAATAAAAGACATCATCTTTCAATTATGAAAAAAATGCCATCTCTTAATATAAAAACTCACATACCTTAATATGAAAGTTTCATCTCTTAATAATAAAAGATATCATCTCTTAATATAAAAATGTCATCTCTTAATAATGAAAAATGCCATCTCTTAATAATGAAAATGCCATCTGTTAGAGCATATATCTCCATATGTGGTTTTGGTAATTGATGACAATTTCCATGGACTAATGGTTGCTTTAAGTTATATTTATAGGATTTTTCCATAGGCACTTCTTGAAGTCCATGTGTTGGGTTCAAGGAGTTTATATGATGACCAAGATGGTATTCAAGGTATTATCCAAAGAATGGTCATAGAGACACAAGGTTGATCAAGATCTCAGACAAAGAGTAAATCAAGATGATCAACACACAAAGCGTACAAGATGTACCGAGAGGGATCAAGTGATCCCATGGTATGGTAAGCATTGTCCATTACATGTTTGTGTACTAACCCATGGTCTTCGTGAGAGTTCTATGTGGGGTTAGGTGTGTCTCCATGGGCTTGCGTCTAGAGGAAGATCTCATACAAAGCGTACAAGATGTACCGAGAGGGATCAAGTGATCCCATGCACTAGTGGAAAACGGGCCTTTGGCCGGGACCCTTTAGTGCCGGCCTGCCTCTGGGCCGGGACTAAAGGCCCGGCCACGTCGCCCCAATTCTCAATGCCTCCCTCGAGGCTTTAGTCCCGGCCCGTAAGGAGCCTTTAGTCCCGGTTCGTGTCCCAAACCGGGACTAAAGGGCTACGCGGTGGGCAGCCCGCATGTGCGCCACCTTTAGTCCCGATTTGTGTCCCAAACCGGGACTAAAGGTCTGACACGTGGCCTGCCGTAGTGGTGGCAACCGTTGGTATCCCTCTTTAGTCCCGGTTCGTGTCCCAAACCGGGACTAAAGGTCTGACACGTGGCCTGCCGTAGTGGTGGCAACCGTTGGTATCCCTCTTTAGTCCCGGTTGGTGGGTCAACCCGGGACTAAAGGCCCAAACGGTTTGCATCCCGCTTCCCAAAACCACAACCGAAGCAGAGTCTCTGTTGCGTCGCCCTTTCTCTGTTCTTCTTCCTCTCTCGCTCTCGCTATGTTCTTCCCCTCTCTTCTTCCCTTCTCTTCTTCCACCATGCCAACTCGCTTTGGAGAGGTGCTCGCACATGGCAAGACCAAGCTCGATGTCGTGTACACGAACGAGAGCAGGGAGGTGCCGCATTTTCTTGGACAGTTGAAGGAATGGCTTGACGCCGCAGTGGATCATGAGAAGTTCTTGGGGCTTGATCTGGAGTACACGGCCGATCAACGTGGTGTTGCCATCATCCAACTATGTTTCAAACACCATGTCTTGATCTTCCAATGGGCGAGGTAAGTTTTGAGGCTTTCTTTGATCCAAGGTAATGACATTGTAAGTTTATTTGTTTCAATCATAGTTGGTTCCCTTCAAATAGTTGTAGTGAAACAATTTTGATTAGTTGAAGGGGAACACAATCTGATTGGAATAGTGTTCCATAATCTGAAAAATCTTATTAGAATCAACTAGTGTTTAATATGTTCCATTGGAATCATAGTTGGTTCGCTTCAAATAGTTGTAGTGAAATAATTTTGATTAGTTGAAGGGAACACAATCTGATTGGAATAGTGTTCCACAATCTGAAAAATCTGATTGGTTCAATATGTTCCATTGAAATCATAGTTGTAGTGATACAATTTTATGCGGTGTTCTTTGATCTAAGGTTATGAAAATTGCATATAGCTAGTGATCTCTCTAGGTTCCATTGGATAGCAATATGATATGTCATAGTCATAAAAATTGCATATAGCTAGTGATCTCTCTAGGTTCCATTGGATAGCTATAGTGATCTCTCTAGGTTCCATTGGTTAGCAATATGCAATATGTCTAGCTTATTGAAGATTTGCAAAACCGTGGGAGAATATATATATATATATATATATATGTCATAGTTAATTTACGGTTTCTTGATCAATTCGTAGGATATGAAAATTGCATAGGATAGCAATATGTTCTATTTGAATCCTACAGATAATTTTCTCTTTAGTTGTAGTGAAACATGTTTCCTTATTGCAGCAGTATGTAACATTTGTTCCATTTTAATTTGTTTCTGTTGCAGTAGTGACAAGCATTGTCCAGAACTCATGGACTTCCTTCGCAGCGGCATCACTTTTGCTACCGTTGACATAACGAACGACAAGCTGAATATGAGGTACAGCTTCGGTATTGAGATACCAATTGGTTGCCTCATTGATCTCCAAACGGTATTCAGGCTTCGACATGTCAGGACTTCGATGGCTCATATGGCAGTTGCCTTGATCGACGAGGAGTATGGTAATATGAAGACCAATTTCCCAAAGTCTCAGCACAAACTTTGGGAGAAGGCCCCACTTGGTCGTATCAACATTGAGTATGCAGCAAAAGATGCATACGTTTCATACGAGTTGTACCGCAAGATTCGAGTCGTCAACTATGGCCAGCGTCACCTCGAATAAGGTGGACATTCTGATTCAGACGATTCAGACGAGTAGTGTTCTCAACGTCGAACACTTGTATATATATATCTATGATAGCTATTATTATGTACTGTTTGGACTAGTATCATGTACTTCCTGGACCAATTTATATATGTCTAGTTTCTCTTTGTGCCATTATAGTTTCCAAATTTGAATGGTTTAGCCCTTTCTAACTTCATTTGCTACTTTTGAATGGTTTAGCCCTTTCCAACTTCATGGTATCATGCATTTCGACCACATATATATAAAAAAAGTCTTCAGTTCAAATAAGTTCAAAAAATGAAATCCCTTTTGTAACAGATCAGTTTTTGATTAAAACAGTCATTTAAAAATGAAAGACCATTAGTCCCACGTGGCATGCAGCGGATGTTGGGGAACGTCGCATGGGAAACAAAAATTTCCCTACGCGCACGAAGACCTATCATGGTGATGTCCATCTGAGAGAGGGGATGAGTGACCTACGTACCCTTGTAGACCGTACAACAGAAGCGTTAGTGAACGCGGTTGATGTAGTGGAACGTCCTCACGTCCCTCGATCCGCCCCGCGAACAATCCCGCGATTAGTCCCACGATCTAGTACCGAACGGACGGCACCTCCGCGTTCAGCACATGTACAGCTCGACGATGATCTCGGCCTTCTTGATCCAGCAAGAGAGACGGAGAGGTAGAAGAGTTCTCCGGCAGCGTGATGGCGCTCCAGAGGTTGGTGATGATCTCGTCTCAGCAGGGCTCCGCCCGAGCTCCGCAGAAACGCGATCTAGAGGAAAAACCGTGGAGGTATGTGGTCGGGCTGCCGTGGAAAAGTCGTCTCAAATCAGCCCTAAAACCTCCGTATATATAGGTGGGAGAGGGGGGACTCAAGGAGCCCCAAGGGGGTCGGCCGAGCCAAAAGGGGGAAGGACTCCCCCCCAAACCGAGTCCTACTTGGTTTGGTGGGTGGAGTCCTTCTTTCCTTTCCCACCTCCTCCTTTTTTTTCTTTTCTCTTTGATTTTTCTTCCAATGCGCATAGGGCCCTTTTGGGCTGTCCCACCAGCCCACTAAGGGCTGGTGCGCCACCCTCAAGTCCTATGGGCTTCCCCGGGGTGGGTTGCCTCCCCGGTGAACTCCCGGAACCCATTCGTCATTCCCGGTACATTCCCGGTAACTCCAAAAACCTGCCGGTAATCAAATGAGGTCATCCTATATATCAATCTTCGTTTCCGGACCATTCCGGACACCCTCGTGACGTCCGTGATCTCATCCGAGACTCCGAACAACATCCGGTAACAAATCATATAACTCAAATACGCATAAAACAACACCGAACCTTAAGTGTGCAGACCCTGCGGGTTCGAGAACTATGTAGACATGACCCGAGAGACTCCTCGGTCAATATCCAATAGCGGGACCTGGATGCCCATATTGGATCCTACATATTCTACGAAGATCTTATCGTTTGAACCTCAGTGCCAAGGATTCATATAATCCCGTATGTCATTCCCTTTGTCCTTCGGTATGTTACTTGCTCGAGATTCGATCATCAGTATCCGCATACCTATTTCAATCTCGTTTACCGGTAAGTCTCTTTACTCGTTCCATAATACAAGATCCCGTAACTTACACTAAGTCACATTGCTTGCAAGGCTTGTGTGTGATGTTGTATTACCGAGTGGGCCCCGAGATACCTCTCCGTCACACGGAGTGACAAATCCCAGTCTTGATCCATACTAACTCAACGAACACCTTTGTAGATACCTGTAGAGCATCTATATAGTCACCCAGTTACGTTGCGACGTTTGATACACACAAAGTATTCCTCCGGTGTTAGTGAGTTATATGATCTCATGGTCATAGGAACAAATACTTGACACGCAGAAAACAGTAGCAACAAAATGACACGATCAACATGCTACGTCTATTAGTTTGGGTCTAGTCCATCACGTGATTCTCCTAATGATGTGATCCAGTTATCAAGCAACAACACCTTGTTCATAATCAGAAGACACTGACTATCTTTGATCAACTGGCTAGCCAACTAGAGGCTTGCTAGGGACAGTGTTTTGTCTATGTATCCACACATGTAAATGAGTCTTCATTCAATACAATTATAGCATGGATAATAAACGATTATCTTGATACAGGAATTATAATAATAACTATATTTATTATTTCCTCTAGGGCATAATTCTAACAGCGGAACCATGTGGCGTGCCGCGGAACCACTTTTGTTGTGGGGGTCGCTTTTCCTTCTTCTCCTTGTGCTAGATATTTGTTATGCATTAGGGAAAGAAGGAATAGCGACCATCATCGATGGTCAAAATATCAGGTGAGGGAGTGTCCACCATACATGAGAGAAGAAGAATGCCGACTATTGTTGTAGGGGTTGCTTCTCCTTCTTCTCTTTGTGCTAGATATTTGTTATGCACTAGGGGAAGAAGGAGTAGCGACCATCATCGACGGTCGAAAAATCAGGTGAGGGAGTGTCCACCATACATGAGAGAAGAAGAATGTCGACTGTTGTTGTGGGGGCTCGTTTCTCCTTCTTCTCCTTGTGCTAGATATTGGTTATGCACTAGGGGAAGTAGGAGTAGCGACCATCATCGACGGTTGAAAAATCAGGTGAGCTAGTGTCCACCATATATGAGAGAAGAAGAATGTCGTCTCTTATTGTGGGGGTCGCTTCTACTTCCAAAGAGATTGTCCATTTTGTACACGAAGTGCATCCAGTTTTTCACGTAACCCTCTCAACTTTCTCGAACATTCTATGTGGGTGAAATGATGATAGCATGCCAACTTACAACATTTTCAGAGTTCATTTGTAGTGCTTTTCAATTTCAGGGTCAACTAGCTCAAAAAAATAACTAAATGCACGAAGAATACCAAATGAAGTTAGAAATTGTTGAAATTTTGTGATGTGCCTTTGAATGGTGCATTTTGAACACACAAAAAGTATGGAGTTCAAATAAGTTCAAAAAATGAAATCCCTTTGTAAGAGATGAGTTCTCGTTCGAAACGCTGATACTTCGAGAGAGATTGTCCGTTTTGTACACGAAGTGCATCCAATTTTTGTCGTAGCCCTCTCAACTTTTTAACACATGCTATGTGGATGAAATGACGATAGCATGCCAACTTTCAACATTTTCAGAGTTCATTTGTAGTGCTTTTCAATTTCAGGGTCAACTAGCTCAAAAAAAATAAGTAAATGCACGAAGAATACCAAATGAAGTCAGAAATTGTTGAAATTTTGTGATGTGCCTTTGAATTGTGCATTTTGAACACACAAAAAGTATGGAGTTCAAATAAGTTCGAAAAAATGAAATCCCTTTGTAAGAGATGAGTTCTTGTTCGAAACGCTGATACTTCAAGAGAGATTGTCCGTTTTGTACAAGAAGTGCATCCAGTTTTTGTCGTAGCCCTCTCAACTTTTTAACACATGCTATGTCGGTGAAATGATGATAGCATGCCAACTTTCAACATTTTCAGAGTTCATTTGTAGTGCTTTTCAATTTCAGGGTCAACTAGCTCAAAAAAAAATAAGTAAATGCACGAAGAATACCAAATGAAGTCAGAAATTGTTGAAATTTTGTGATGTGCCTTTGAATGGTGCATTTCGAACACACAAAAAGTATGGAGTTCAAATAAGTTCAAAAAAATGAAATCCCTTTGTAAGAGATGAGTTCTCGTTCGAAACACTGATACTTCGAGAGAGATTGTCCGTTTTGTACACGAAGTGCATCCAGTTTTTGTCGTAGCCCTCTCAACTTTTTAACACATGCTATGTGGGTGAAATGATGATAGCACGCCAACTTTCAACTTTTTCAGAGTTCATTTGTAGTGCTTTTCAATTTCAGGGTCAACTAGCTCAAAAAAAAAGTAAATGCACGAGGAATACCAAATGAAGTCAGAAATTGTTGAAATTTTTTGATGTGCCTTTGAATGGTGCATTTTGAACACACAAAAGGTATGGAGTTCAAATAAGTTCAAAAACATGAAATCCCTTTGTAAGAGATGAGTTCTCGTTCGGAACGCGGAAACTTCGAGAGAGATTGTCCGTTTTGTACACGAAGTGCATCCAGTTTTTGTCGTAGCCCTCTCAACTTTTTAACACATGCTATGTGGGTGAAATGATGATAGCATGCCAACTTTCAACATTTTCAGAGTTCATTTGTAGTGCTTTTCAATTTCAGGGTCAACTAGCTCAAAAAAATAAGTAAATGTACGAAGAATACCAAATGAAGTCAGAAATTGTTGAAATTTTGTGATGTGCCTTTGAATGTTGCATTTTGAACACACAAAAAGTATGGAGTTCAAATAAGTTCAAAAAAATGAAATCTCTTTGTAAGAGATGAGTTCTCGTTCGAAACGCTGATACTTCGAGAGAGATTGTCCGTTTTGTACACGAAGCGCATCCAGTTTTTATCGTAGCCCTCTCAACTTTTTAACACATGCCATCTGGGTGAAATGATGATAGCATGCCAACTTCCAACATTTTCAGAGTTCATTTGTAGTGCTTTTCAATTTCAGGGTCAACTAGCTCAGAAAAAAGTAAATCCACGAGGAATACCAAAGGAAGTCAGAAATTGTTGAAATTTTGTGATGTGCCTTTGAATGGTGCATTTTGAACACACAAAAGTTATGGAGTTCAAATAAGTTCAAAAACATGAAACCCTTTGTAAGAGATGAGTTCTCGTTCGGAACGCGGAAACTTCGAGAGAGATTGTCCGTTTTGTACACGAAGTGCATCCAGTTTTTGTCGTAGCCCTCTCAACTTTTTAACACATGCTATGTGGGTGAAATGATGATAGCATGCCAACTTTCAACATTTTCAGAGTTCATTTGTAGTGCTTTTCAATTTCAGGGTCAACTAGCTCAAACAAATAAGTAAATGTACGAAGAATACCAAATGAAGTCAGAAATTGTTGAAATTTTGTGATGTGCCTTTGAATGGTGCATTTTGAACACACAAAAAGTATGGAGTTCAAATAAGTTCAAAAAAATGAAATCCCTTTGTAAGAGATGAGTTCTCGTTCGAAACCCTCATACTTCGAGAGAGATTGTCCGTTTTGTACACGAAGTGCATCCAGTTTGTGTGGTAGCCCTCTCCACTTTTTAACACATGCTATGTGGGTGAAATGATGATAGCATGCCAACTTTCAACATTTTCAGAGTTCATTTGTAGTGCTTTTCAATTTCAGGGTAAACTAGCTCAAAAAAAAATAAGTAAATGCACGAAGAATACCAAATGAAGTCAGAAATTGTTGAAATTGTGTGATGTGCCTTTGAATGGTGAATTTTGAACACACAAAAATTATGGAGTTCAAATAAGTTCAAAAAAATGAAATCCCTTTGTAAGAGATGAGTTCTCGTTCGAAACCCTGATACTTCGAGAGAGATTGTTCGTTTTGTACACGAAGTGCATCCAGTTTTTGTCGTAGCCCTCTCAACTTTTTAATACATGCTATGTGGGTGAAATGATGATAGCATGCCAACTTTAAACATTTTCAGAGTTCATTTGTAGTGCTTTTCAATTTCAGGGTCAACTAGGTGAAAAAAAAGTAAATGCACGAAGAATACCAAATGAAGTCAGAAATTGTTGAAATTTTTTGATGTGTCTTTGAATGGTGCATTTTGAACACGCAAAAAGTATGGAGTTCAAATAAGTTCAAAAAAATGAAATCCCTTTGTAAGAGATGAGTTCTCGTTCGAAACGTTGATATTTCGAGAGAGATTGTCCATTTTGTACAACAAGTGCATCCAATTTTTGTCGTAGCCCTCTCATCTTTTTAACACATGCTATGTGGGTGAAATGATGATAACATGCCAACTTTCAACATTTTCAGAGTTCATTTGTAGTGCTTTTCAATTTCAGGGTCAACTAGCTAAAAAAAAATAAGTAAATGCACGAAGAATACCAAATGAAGTCAGAAATTGTTGAAATTTTGTGATGTGCCTTTGAATGGTGCATTTTGAACACACAAAAAGTATGGAGTTCAAATAAGTTCAAAAAAATGAAATCCCTTTGTAAGAGATGAGTTGTCGTTCGAAACCCTGATACTTCGAGAGAGATTGTCCGTTTTGTACACGAAGTGCATCCAGCTTTTGTCGTAGCCCTCTCAACTTTTTAACACATGCTATGTGGGTGAAATGATGATAGCATGCCAACTTTCAACATTTTCAGATTTCATTTGTAGTGCTTTTCAATTTCAAGGTCAACTAGCTAAAAAAAGTAAATACACGAAGAATACCAAATGAAGTGAGAAATTGTTGAAATTTTGTGATGTGCCTTTGAATGGTGCATTTTGAGCACACAAAAAGTATGGAGTTCAAATAAGTTCAAAAAAATGAAATCCCTTTTGTAAAAGATGAGTTCTCGTTTGAAACCCTGATACTTCGAGAGAGATTGTTCATTTTGTACACGAAGTGCATCCAGTTTTTGTCGTAGCCCTCTCAACTTTTTAACACATGCTATGTGGGTGAAATGATGATAGCATGCCAACTTTCAACGTTTTTAGAGTTCATTTGTAGTGCTTTTCAATTTCAGGGTCAACTAGCTCAAAAAAAATAAGTTAATAGTTTGGATAGTCAAAATAATTACTTTTGAAAATAGAAAATAGTTTTGTATTATTTATTCAATTTCAAACACTTTTCTTTATCATAGTTTTGTCAAATTCTCAAATATGCAAAAAGAATTTTAGTAAACATAGTTTTTAATTGAAAATAACAAAATAGTTAATAGTTTGGATATTCAAAATAATTACTTTTGAAAATAGAAAATAGTTTTGCATTATTTATTCAATTTCAAACACTTTTCATTATCATAGTTTTGTCAAATTCTCAAATATGCAAAAAGAATTTTAATAAACATAGTTTTTAATTGAAAATAACAAAATAGTTAATAGGTTGGATAGTCAAAATAATTAATTTTGAAAATAGAAAATAGTTTTGAATTATTTATTCAATTTCAAAAACTTTTCATTATCATAGTTTTGTCAAATTCTCAAATATGCAAAAAGAATTTTAATAAACATAGTTTTTAATTGAAAATAACAAAATAATTAATAGTTTGGATAGTCAAAATAATTACTTTTGAAAATAGAAAATAGTTTTGAATTATTTATTCAATTTCAAACACTTTTCATTATCATAGTTTTGTCAAATTCTCAAATATGCAAAAAGAATTTTTAATAAACATAGTTTTTAATTGAAAATAACAAAATAGATAATAGTTTGGATAGTCAAAATAATTAATTTTGAAAATAGAAAAAGTATTGAAACTATATGAGAATTTATAGAGAAAATTCAACCTAAATTCAAAGTGAACTCACTTTGAATTCAGGTTGAATTTTCTCCATAATTTCGAATATAGTTTCAATTTTCACTTAGTTTAGGCCCGTAAGCCTCCTTTAGAGAGAAGCTCGATGGAGAAGCTGCGACGGGGATTATAAACAAGTGTTAGTCCCCCTCGCTGGGCGAGGTGTGACTAAACTTATCGTGCAGCCGAGGAGGGGCTTTAGTCCCGGGTGGAGCCACGCCCCGGGACTAAAGGCCCCTGCTTCCCGCCTTCTGGTCTGCCCGAAAAGAGGCCTTTTGTCCCGGGTCGTGGCTCCACCCGGGACTAAAGGGGGTCTTTAGTCCCGGTTCGAGCCACGAACCGGGACTAAAGATCCACCTATATAAGCGGGAGTTAGAAAAATTCCAATCCAAATCATTCGTTTCTCTTCTTCTTCCTCTCGTTCTCCTGCGCGGCACACCGACGACCTCGACGACGCCGTGAGGCTGCCCGCCGTCCTCCTCGCCGTCGCTGCCGTCCTCCTCGCCGCGCGCCGTCGACACCTTCGGCCGGTATGCCCCCCGCCCCTTCCTCCCCAACACTCCGGCCAGTAGAAGAAAAGAAGAAAAAGGAGAAGAAAAGAAGAAAAAGGAGAAGAAAAGAAGAAAAAGGAGAAGAAAGGAAGAAAAAGGAGAAGAAAGGAAGAAAAAGGAGAAGAAAAGAAGAAAAAGGGAAGGAGAAGAAAAGAAGAAAAAGGAGAAGAAAAGAAGAAAAAGGAGAATAAAAGAAGAAAAAGGGAAGAAAGAAAGAAAAAGGAGAAGAAAGGAAGAAAAAGGGAAGAAAAGAAGAAAAATATTTTTTTTGTCATTTAATTCCTATTGTTATTAGGTTTGTGCTAGATTATTAGGGTTAGTAATATTTAGAATTAGGAAAAAGTAAAATAAGAAGAGGAGGAGAAGAAAAGAAGAAAAATGAGAATAAGAAGAGGAGGAGAGGAGAAGAAGAGGAAAAATAGAAGAAGAGGAGAAGTAGAAGAAGAGAAAAATTAGAAGAGGAGGAGAGGAGAAGTAGAAGAAGAGAAGAGGAGAAGTAGTAGAAGAAGAGGAGAAGTAGAAGTAGAAGAAGAAGTAGAAGAAGAGGAGAAATAGAAGAAGAGGAAAAATTAGTTTAGGGTTACAAGAAGAAGAAATATATTTTTGTCATTTAATTTTGCTATTGTATAGTGTATATGCTTAAGTGTTAATAGTGTTTCTTAGATTATTGCTTAATTTTGCTATTGTATATGCTTAAGTGCTAATAGTTTAATTTTGCTATTGTATATGCTTAAGTGTTAATAGTTTATTTTTAGCAAGAAAATTAATAGAACTAGTTTATTTTTTAGTTCATTTTACGATGCCTATCCCGCATCCTCATCGTCGACTCGGCGGAGGACACCTGCTTGATCAGAGGGGCCCTGTCCGGGACTGGGCTTCGCCCGGCTGGTATTGGGAGTGCTACCTTCCGGGGGGCGTAGGTTGGTGAGGAGCCAGCCCGTCGTTGACCCGATCCTTGTTTGGTGGCGGTCGCGTGGGCCAGTGAGGGTGCCGAGGCTTCGGGACACCGCGGAGGTGGTACGTCACCGTGTCAGCGAGGAGGATGAGCACGCCCGTCGCTACATGGTTGCGTTGGAGGGCAGGTTTGAGCATACCTGGCAGGTTCTTCGGGGATCTCACTGGAGCTATGATCCTGTGATGGTTCCTTCTCTTTGGGTGTCCATCGCCTGCGCCAATACCCGTCACGCGCTACGGTTCTAGATGTATCAGTGATGCTATATGTATGATAGTATTCGAGGAGTATTAGTGATAATATTCGACGATGTACGGACAAAAGAGATGATGTATTTGCTTATAATTGAATGCATGCTAATTTGAATACTACTTTATTTTACAATTTGGTTTTGCTTATTGTATGCTCAAATTGGAAAAGTACTCCTACTTTGAATACTATGCAGAAATTTAGGAGTCCCGGGTGGAGCCACGACCCGGGACTAAAGTTGTTTTGGAACGGAGTTCCTGATATAATAATTCTTTTTTGGTACAAAGGTTAAGAGAATCCGTTAGACATATTTTAGAGTTTAGGTTCTAGCCAAGACCCAGGACTAAAGGTCCTCCTATATAAAACGACACTTCGAAGTTTCCAACCCCTCTTATATAGTTTGTTAGTTTATTAGTTAATCAAATGTCCGTTTTTTGCAGAACTATGGATCCACATATCAGGAACCTCGAAGAGGAAAAACTTCTCGAAGATATAATCAAAGACGGCCCCGACGTTGAACCAGCTGAATCTCCGTTGTCATATCTAAACCCCTCCGGATATGGAATGGAGGTCGACCGACACGAAGATGAAGCCGATGGGGCAGGAGATAGGTCCAATGACGCAGAAGGTGATAGCTCCACTAATGGACAAGCCGGTGGAGAAGCCGGTGAAGAAATAATAAAGTCCGGCGAGGTATACATATGAAGTTCGACAATCACTTGTAATATGTGAAAAATATTGGAGATAGCTCTATATTGTATACATATACATTCATTTGACGAATGTTTCTCCCTCTTAGGCCTCCACATCGAGCAAAGCTACGAAATGAGGCCCGACTAGAAAGTTGGATGCACGGACGCATTACACCTTTGAGGTGATATTGCCTACGGGCGAACCCAAGCTTCCTAAGAATGCTGCTGACACATTCAATAAGCAATGCGGAGTTCTCGTTAGGGATCACATCCCGATCAGCGTTCGGGAGTGGAACAAGCGCAAAGGGGCAGCCGATAGTGACTATGTCGCCGAAAGGTACAAAGATAATCTTTGGAATGATCTCATGTCACATTTTAACCTGCCAGAATGTGAGAATGAAGACGCCGCAGACAAACAGAGGGCCAAAGTCAAGCAGTGGACTCTAAAGAAGATGGCCGAACTGTTCCGTAGCTGGAAGAAGAAGCTATGGAAAAACTATCTGAAGACAAAGAAAGTGCCATTATTCAAGGGTTATCTAGCCAAGCAGGCGAATCACTGGAAGGCATTTCAAGAGTACAAGGAGTCAGAAGATGCCTAGGCATTATCAGAAAAGAACAAGATAAATACCGACAAGAAGAAATATCACCACAAGCTGGGGCCAGGGGTCTATGAGACTGCCATCCCAAAGTGGGATAAGAAAGAGCAAGATCTGCTAGCTAAAGGCATCTTACCTGAACCACTCCATGATGAGTGGGAATTGAGGGCAAGAAATTGGTTCCTTTCGCATGGTGGGTCGTACGACGAAACAACAGGGGACCTCATCTGCAATGACAATCTTAGGATACCCAGGGAGAATTGGAAAAGGATAGTGAAAGAAATTAAGGAGGGACAAAGAAAGTTCACTGCAGATAGAGATAAAGATTTGCTCACACTGGTCCTCGGCAATGACGAACATGGAGGACGAACGCGAGGCTTCGGTCCATCTTACCCGTGGTGTCTTAGGTTTGCCAGAGACCAAGACACTTACAGAAGCCGAGAGAGAGCAAAGAAGCGGCAGCAGGATGAGGAGAATGACAAGTTCAACTAGTTGCTTGCCAGGATTAACGAGCAACAGAAGCAGATTGATGAGCTTAGAGGAGTACCGCGCCAGGAAGATCCAGCACTTGATATTACCGGTGCCCCATCTAAGCGGAAAAGCAGCGTGGCTGAATCTGAGGCCTCTCCCGACGATGAACGAAGAATGATAGAGGGCGGTCCCGGCTACCCCGTGGATGGAATCAAGGAGTCAACATCATGTGAACTCCATCAGAAATTCAAGAACATATCCATGAAGGTGGCCGTCGGACAAGCTTTACCTTCTGGCCCTGATGCACGCTGGCATGGCCGTGAGATTCCAGCTGGCTTTGCTAAAGTCGGGGTGGATGAAATCATGACGGGGTTTAATGATATGGAGCTCGACATAGCTGGACCCGAAGATGAGAGGACACTCGGAGAAGTACTGGGTGGAGTCATCCTATGGGACAAGAACTACATCAAGCTTCCAGGCTCGGCCCCAAGGACAACACCGCCTCCGAGTCGTCGCAGGTCACCTACACCTCCATTACCTCCAAGCCCTCCACATTACATCGGCCAGCACAACACGAGTCCATCTCGATCACCGCCGCCGGACTTGGGTCGTCCGTCTCCGCCATCGCCTGCTCCGGATACTAAGCGGAAGCGTGCCAGCAAGAACGCTCCGCCGACGATTTCTAAGCGACGGAGCCCCCCAAAGCGCAAACGGTCGCCCCTCCCAAAGGTACCTCATGCTAATCTTCCTATCAGACCTTATGATCGTACCCCCGAGGAAAACGCCAGGATAGCAAAGGAACATCATGATGCGCAGATGAAAAAGAAGGAACCCGAGCCCCGCCCGGAATACACCGAGAAGCAAATAGCATTTGCAAAATACTTCACGACCCTTCCATCACAGTATGACTTACACCATAAGCCTGATGACTATACACGCACATTGCAGAAGGAAGTGAAAAAGAGCAGATCACGTGCAAGTGCAAGTGGGAGCAAATCAAGTTCAACTACAAGCAAGAAAAAATCAGACGTTCCTTAGCTTGGACAACAGGCCAAACAGTCGATCCCACCCCTCAGGGTGTTAACCGAGAATGTCCCCCCTCCGGTGCAGGGGCAAGATTTCGAATTAGCAAAGAAGTGGGCGGCTGAATGGGGTATCCCGGTTGAAGACATTCTGGCTTCCCAAGACGACAGGTTACCCAAGGCTGTGGTAGCCCCTAAGCCACAGTTTGTCATGGGAGCGCCTTTGGTCAGCAAAGATGATCTCCCAACAAATATGTGTTACTTGCATACATGGTACTTAAGTGAATCAAAGAATGGGAGAACGATGATCGTGGTGAGTGTCCCACGGGAGTACTACGGCCGCCCTGAAGAAATCCATATCGACTTTGATGAACTCTTCCAGATGTACAATGGCGACGCCCTCGACAAATCGCTTATGAGTTGCTATTGTGTGTAAGTTTTTCAATTCGTTGTCTACATATAACTTGTTTAGTTATTTCAATTCATTGTCTATATATAACTTGTACTCTATTATGCAGAACGAAGATTCTGGATTGTAAAAGTAGGAACATCATAAATATTTGGTTTATTGACCCAGATAAAATACATATAGTGACGCTAACTGATAAACCCAAGGAGACGGAGGAAAACCTTCTAAGGTTTCTAACAGATCAAAATTTCTGTGACCACATACTGTTTCCATACAACTTCAGGTGAGGGTCTTTACTCTGTTGTGTCCATTCACTTATAAGTGTAATTGATAAGTTACTGACACATATATATATATACATGTGCAGCTTCCATTGGATTCTGTTGGACATTCAAATTGATAAGGGAAGAGTTGATGCCTTCGACCCATTATCGAGACCCTTGGAACAGTTCCAAAGCCTGCAGGACATACTCCAAGGGTAATTTCAATCATTCTTGCGCTCTGTCGGTCTCTTTCGATGATTTTCTGATATATCAATTAATGAAAAACTTAGCAAATCATTATCCTTGTCGGGCAGGGTTTGGAAGCGGTTCAAGTGCGTGACTCCCGGTATCGAGCCTGAGAAGCTGACCTTTAGAGCGGCTCACGTAAGTAGTAGTATGATATACTTCTATTTTCAATACATTTATGATGCTAGATTATTATTTTGATTATATATATTCTATTCTCGTAAAGTGCGACCAGCAGCCACGGGGAACGCATCTATGAGGATACTATGTTTGCGAGACCATTCGCACGTTTACCTCTGAGCACAAGGATCACAGATTCGACGTAAGCAATGAACATTCACACCTCTATTTTTACCCGTCATTCTTTGTTATCATGATTGATATTCATATTCATCTCCTCTTCTTATATAGTACACGGCCATGAGGACGAAGGTCCTACCAGAGCAACGCACGATTGCTGTTGCAGAGGAGCTTGCGACCTTTCTGAGGACGGAAGCTATAGATGACAAAGGACGATTTAGTGTAGCTAGGGGCCATTACTGATGTTCATCCATGTAATCGAATACACGGGCTCTAGTCCCGACAATTCAGATCTCCATATAATTGTATATATATGCTCGCTTGTAAGATAAGTTAATCTTATATATATATGCATAATTATTTCTATTTAAATTATATGAAAACTAATTCCCGAACACCAAACGAGGCATCACGTTAATCTCCCGAACACCTAAACCCTAAAACCCTAAAACCCAAAAATAATTTCATTCAAAAAAAACCCCAAAAATAAACAAAATCTGAAACTCTTTAGTCCCGGTCCGTGTAACGAACCGGGACTAAAGGGCCTGCCCCTGGGGCGCTACTAGGCGCCCACGTGGACCACCTTTAGTCCCGGCTTGGAACAGGGCCGGGACTAAAGGTTAGGCCTTTAGTCCCGCCCCTTTAGTCTCGGTTGGTGAACCGGGACTAAAGCCCCTTACGGGCCGGGGCTAAAGGCCCCGTCCCCACTAGTGATGGTATGGTAAGCATTGTCCATTACGTGTTTGTGTACTAACCCATGGTCTTCGTGAGAGTTCTATGTGGGGTTAGGTGTGTCTCCATGGGCTTGCGTCTAGAGTAAGATCTCATACAACCCATGAAGGATGACGTCAAGTGGTGATCATCATCAAGATTGTGGTGTGCAAGTTTAAGTGGATCAGCACGAAGATATCATGCTTGAAGCCTGCCATCAATTGTGGTGGCAATGGACTTGTGAAGATATACTGAAGAGCGGCTCACCCATGTTGTGTATGGGGGAGCAATCAACTAGTCTTCATCAAGCCAACGCAATGAAGAAGGTGGTCCATCTTGAGGAAGCCAAGATCATCGTCATCTAGCTCAAGAGGACGAGGTGCAAGGTATAGGTTTGCCCTTGATAGGTTTTCTATTTTAGGATAGATTGCCGTTCTATCAAGGGGGGCTCTCAAGTGAGTAGCTCGATCGTATCGTTCGTTGAGAGCTCAAACCATTTCCATCCTTGCATCATACTTCTTGGTTCTTATTTGGTGTTTCTCTTTGTGAGTTTTAGAGCTTATGGTCATCTTCATGACAAGTTCGAGTTCATCGAAAACGGAGTCCATATGCATCTACTATGATGTTTTCGATGTTGGAGTTTTTGCCGGTTCTTCATTCATAGAGGTCTCACATCTCTATATAATTGGCATTTTCATATCCGCATTTCGCTGTTTGCATAGCTCTTGTCGTCCTGAATCCAACAAGCTTGGGTTTGCTCGATTCGGAGCTCGTATGCGAAAGTTATGGCTGTTTCAGTGGCGAGCGGTAGTACCGCTCCAGTCCTAGTGCTAGTACCGCCAGGGGCAGCGGTAGTACCGCTCCGGGTGGGCGGTAGAACCTCTTTGGGACGGTAGTACCTCTCTCTGAGTGGTTGTTCTCCATCGGACTTTTTGCGAAGACTTTCTCTAGCGGTAGTACCGCCAGGGGCTAGCGGTAGTACCGCCAGGGCTACCCGCAGGGGCAGCGTTAGTACCGCTCCTCCCTGAGCGGTAGGACCACTGGGGCCAGCGGTAGTACTATTGTGCTCGGGCTGTAAGTGGGAGTAACGGTGTGATTCTTTTCCCCACTATATAAAGGGGTCCTTCTTCCCCCTTGGTGTTTTCTTATCCGTTGAACTCATGTTCTTCCCCCATTGTTGAACTTCTTAGAGCTTGCTAACTCTCAATCCCTCCAATGATTCTTGCTTGTTCTTGAGGGAAAAGAGAGAGGAGATCTAGATCCACATCTCCACCAATCACTTTCTCCTCTGTGTGAGGGGAACCACTTGGATCTTGATCTTGGAGTTCTTTGTGAGCTCCTTGTTCTTCCTCTCATATTTCTCCATAGCTTTTGTTGTTGTGGAGGGATTTGAGTGTGAGGGACTTGACCACTTTGTGTGTTCTTGCCATTGCATGAGTTGCATCGGTTTGAGTTCTCCACGGTGATATGTGGAAGTGAAGTTTGAGAAGCCATATTACCTTTTGGTACTTAGTACCCTAGAGATTGTTCTTCGTGGATGCTTTGGCGTCCTAGAAGCTTGGTGGTGTCTTGGAGCTCAATCATTGTGATGTAAAGCTCCGGGCAAGCGTCGGGGTCTCCAATTAGGTTGTGGAGATTGCCCCGAGCAATTTGTACGGGTACCGTAACCGCCCCCAAGGGTTGCCATTTGTATGGGTTCAGTGACCGCCCTCAAGGGTCCCTTAGTGGAATCACGGCATCTTGCATTGTGCGAGGGCGTGAGGAGATTATGGTGGCCTTAGTGGCATCTTGGGGAGCATTGTGCCTCCACACCGCTCCAATGGAGATTAGCATCCGCAAGGGTGTGAACTTTGGGATACATCATCGTCTCCGCGTGCCTCAGTTATCTCTTACCCGAACCCTTTACTTATGCACTTTACTTTGTGATAGCCATAGTGTTTATTGTCATATATCTTGCTATCACTTAGTTGTTTATCTTGCTTAGCATAAGTTGTTGGTGCACATAGGTGAGCCTAGTTGTTGTAGGTTTTGTGCTAGACAAATTAAACGTTAGTTTTATTCCGCATTTGTTCAAGCCTAAACCGTAATTATTTTAAAGCGCCTATTCACCCCCCCCCCTCTAGGTGACATCGACGTCCTTTCACCATCTCTTAAATAAATAAAATGCCATCTCTTATAATAAATGAAAATTTCCATGTGACATAGTTTGAAAATTTGTAAATGTCATGTTGATTTTTCATAGAGTAAATACCATGTGGTGAAAAGGGGTGGGGAGGTAGGACTGGGATTCAAAACGAGGTGCCCGGGCAAAGGGTTGCGCTGGTAGCCACTAGCTAGTGGACTGGCTCTAGTGTTTTGAAATATAGTTCATTGCATTTTCCTTATAGCGAACTAGTTAGGGAATCCGACATGGCTAGGAACCCGCGCCATGATTCATGCAAACGAGTTTGATGTGATAGATGGGCCGCTGTAAAATCTCACCTGGCTGATGGTCGCCAGTTAACGTTTCCCTAAATTTAAGCCTTACCCTCCATAGTGTTTCTAGATTTGCCACTGACCAATATTCCACGTAGCACAATCACAAAAGAACCCACCAACTGTCATATATCCATGACGCTTTGATCATCTAGGTTGTAAAGAAGGAGCGAGAGAGCTGTGAAGGAGATGGAGATGGTGGTGGAGGGTCTAGGTTCCGCCCGAGCTAACCCCAAAGAGTGACGGGGACCTCGGTTTTGTAAAAATACAACATTAACAAGTCTTGTAAGCCCAAATTGATGGAGTGTGTTTACATAGTGCCCAGAGGTCAGCAGACTTGTGTACTATTAACACCTACACAAATTAGAGAATTTTAAGAGACCACTTAGACTATCCGTAGTGGAGAGTAACTTAGACTAGTAACATGCATAGTGACCAAAGAGGTGCAGCTTCCAAACTCAAGAACATACATCCCCAAAAGTTTTTGGGCCAAAACGAATGTATATCAACCACCTTACAAAGCTGAAAAACTGAAGATGACTTGTAATACTTTTGTATTATCTGAAGTTGCCAGTGCGTGTCCTCACTGGATCTTTTGGTTTCAGTGGATTTATGTAATGTGGCAGCATCAAATAGTGGTATTCATGTTGGGAGCTTTTGTAGCCAAACATTTCTTTTGTAATGAGTAGATCCTCGTACATCTTAAACTGGAATGTGAGGGGTATTAACTCTAGTGACAAGTGGCTTGCAATATCTAATAAAATAGAAGAACGAGGGAATTCAATAATTTTCTTGCAAGAAACCAAAAGAGAGAGTTTCGATGGGGAATACATTAAGAATTTTTGCCCAAGAAGAATAAATAAATTTGGTTACCTACCCTCAGTGGGAGCTACAGGAGGATTGTTGGTTGCTTTGAATGGTAACATGTTTCAAGGAGAATGTCTGTTCAAAAATGAATTCTCCATCTCCCTAAAGTTCACCTCAGTTCACTCTCCTGACAGCTAGATCTTAACAAATATCTATGGACCCTATGACAATGAAGGGAGAACAAGTTTCCTAAACTCGTTCAAAAACATTCAAATACGAGTACACTCTCATTGGACTATAACAAGAGATTTTAACTACATCAGATATCTATCAAACAAACAGAAGGGGACATGGGATATTAATAACATGCTCCAGTTTAATGAGGCTATCAACAAATTGGCTCTCGTTGAAATCCCACTGAAAGGAAGGAGCTTCACCTGGAGCAATATGCACCAAGCTCTCGTGCTAGAGAAAATAGACTGAGTATTCACTTCTGAAAGATGGTCCAACTCTTGGCCAAATACCATGGCAATCTCATTGTCAAAACTTGTCTCTCATCATGCTCCCTATGTAATCAAGATTTGAACAGATATTCCAAAATCAAAAATCTTCAGGGTTGAAAAGTACTAGCTTCAGCACCATAATTTCAATGACTTGCAAGAACCTAACTTAGCAAAACTGATCAGTGCCAAATTCAAACAACTCAGAAAAGGACTGAAAATCTGGAGCAGAAACTTGTCAAATATTTCAGCAACCATCCAAGCAACTAATGAAGCTATACTAATGTGGGATATATTTGAAGAATACAGATCCCTAAGTGACATGGAGAGTAATGGCAGAGAAATCTTAAAGCAACATCTTTTGGAATTGTTATCCTTTTAGAGCATTTATTAGAAGCACATGGCCACAATTAGCTGGGTAAAGTTTGGAGATGAAAATTCAAAGTTCTTTCAAGCAAAAGCAACAATTAAATACACGCATAATCATATCCAAATTCTTAAAGATGATCACGGATATGAGCACACTGATCATACCCCAAAATTAGCTATACTATGGAAAACTTTCAAAGAGAGATTAGGTTAATCAAGAAACACATTAGATCCACTACAGCTGATAGATCTCATTCAAAGAGTGGATGAATTAGAAGAGTTAGAGGTCCCTTTCACCAAGCAAGAAATAGATGAGGTGGTAAAAAACTTGCCTTCAGATAAATCCCAAGGACCAGATGGCTTAATGGTGACTTCTTCAAACATTGTTGGGATATAATCGCTGAAGATTATTACAAACTGATCAATGACTTCTATGAGGGACATATCTCTTAGAAAGCATCAATGCCTCCTTCATTACTCTCATTCCGAAGAAGGATAACTCAGTGACAAACAATGATTTCAGGCCAATATCACTGCTCAGTTGCACCATCAAGATCATTACCAAGTTGCTTGCAAACAAACTACAAAAGGTGATCTTCAAACTGATTCACAAAAACTAGTATGGTTTCATAAAAAATAGAACAATTCAAGACTGCTTAGGCCGGTCTTTTGAATACCTACATCAATGTCAACACTCCAAGAAACCAATAGGCATAGTAAAGCTAGATTTTGAAAAGGCATTTGATCTTATTGAGCACAAAGCAATCATATACATACTCAAGGCAAGAGGATTTGGGGATACATGGATTAACTGGATAAACATGATTTTCAAATCTGGCACCTCATCAATTCTACCCAATGGAGTACCAGGGAAAGTATTTCAGTGTAAGAGAGGTGTTAGACAGGGAGATCCTCTCTCTGCTTTGCTCTTTGTTCTGGCAGCTGATCTATTGAAATCTATTCTGAATGAAGCTATGCAACCAAATCGCATCCAACCCCCAATCAACAGTCATACATGCCCATATTTCCCAATAATTCAATATGCAGATGACACTATCCTACTACTCCCTACAGATTCAGCTCAACTTTCTCACATCAAAAGCCTGTTGTAGTTTTACTCAGATTTCAGTGGGCTAAAATCAACTTTGACAAGTCATTCTTAGTCCCAATAAATGTGACTGCTCATCAAACCAAGGCATTATTAAACATTCTAGGCTGCAAACAAGGACAGATGCCTTTCACATATCTGGGACTTCCAATGGGTGCTAACAAGCCAAAAATTGAAGATTTCAGTCCAATGATGCAAAAAAATGAAAGAAGACTCTCTGGATGCTCAACCATGTTCTCATATGATGGTATAATTCTTTTGATCAAGTCTGTATTTGGTGTTCTTCCAATTTTTTATATGAGCACTTTGGCACTACGAGTTGGGGTAATTGAACAAGTCAACAAATATCTAAGAAACTTGTTATTGAGGAAGTTTGGAATGGAAGATAGAGGAACTGCTTTGATTGCATGGTCAAAAGTATGTAAACCAAAGAAGCAAGGAGAACTGGGGCTTTTGGACATTGCTCTGCATAGCAAAGCCCTACTCATGAAAAATCTATATAAATTCTTGAACAAGTTAGGCATCCCCTGGGTCAATCTAACTTGGGAGAAATACTATAATTCCACTACTCACATGGAAAACCAAGTGGGATCTTTTTGGTTAAAAGCCCATGTCAAGATCATTCAAGAGTTCAAGACCTTATGCACATGCACTGTTGGCTCAGGAGAAACAATTCTTTTCTGGAAAGACAAATGGACAGATGAAAAATTGCTACAAAAATTCCCTGAACTACACTCTTTTTCTTAAGATGGCAAGCAATCAATTAAAAACTTTTTTATGATCCAGGACTGGATAACACACTTCCACCTCCCATTGTCTAATAAAGCATATGATCAATTCATCGAGCTAGACATGTAATCCCAGAATTGCAGCCAGACCAACTGGACAAATGGAGCTGCCTTGGTATGATAAACAAGTTTTCTTCCATGCATATTTACCACCAACTTTTAGAAAAGAAGGAGGAACACCCTATCTTGAAAATGATTTGGGATAGTTCTAGCAAACTAATTCACAATTTTTTTTGTCTGGTTGCACATTGTAGAATCAATACCAGATCACTGCTCCTAAGAAAAGGAATGCAACTTGATAATCCACATTGTCCTAATTGTAACCAAACGGCAGAAGAGACAACCATGCATCTTCTTTGGGACTGCAAATTTGCTCAAGACTGCTGGAACTCAATTCTCACAAACACACAAAGAGGAACTTCTGTTTATGAAGATACCACATTGGCCAGGCAACAACTTCCAAAGCAATATGCAACAGAAATCATCATCTTTTGGGTTGTTGGATTATCTGGATTCAAAGAAATAACAGAGTCTTTGGGGACAGATTCAAACAGTGCAAGCTTGGAGATATTTTCTTAGACAATATCTTAAGCTTCTAAGGTTCAAGATCAAAGAGAATCACTTGGACAGCTTCACAAATTGGATAGATCATAATCTGTAATGTAATGTTTTTCTTTCTTAGAACCGGAATTGGTTAATTTTGACCATCCAGCCTTGTATTTACATCAGTAATTTATATATAAAGAATGTCTAGAATATTTTGTTCTGCAGTAAGAGGTTTACAAAAAAAAATGTATCTCAACTGTGAGCTGAGTTACAGCTGGATATCACTTCGTGTGAGACGGAGAGAATGATGTCTTGGACTCATTGACCCTAGGTAGCGCACGAGGTCGATCGATACGGTATTTGCTTGGGTACGAAGGGACATGATATCGCTGCTTTAACTACTCCTTTGTGAAAAGTACGACGCAGATGGTTAACTCACTCATGGCCTCATTTCGTGCTTACCCGTAGCCAGTCGGCAGCTCTTCCACTTCTCTCCCAGTCGGCCAGTCCCAGCGCTGCACATATCGCTCCTGGAATGAGTATTCAAGCGTCCTTGCCAGAAATAAGCGCAGGTTTGCATCGTCATGCCATGCGGTAGAAATATACTCTCTCCGTTCCAAAATGTAAGTCTTTTAAGCGATTTTACTAGGTGTCTACATACGGAGCAAAATGATTGAATCTACACTCTAAATTATGTCAATATACACCCGTATGTAGTCTACTAGTGAAACTTCTAAAAAGACTTATATTTAGAAACGGAGGGAGTATACTGTAGTACACAAACCCGCACAGGCTCGGACCTGTAGCAGATTAACCTATCTGCTATACGTACGTGCATGGTCGAGGTGTATCCATGCATGCATGGCACATGCATCTTCTGCAGGACGTGGTGCCGAAATGTGCTCGGTGCCTTGTCAGGTCGACCAGCAGAGCCTACGTAGCCTGGCTAGTTAGATAGAAGAAAGATGGACCGTCGCGTGTACAGGCGGCCGGCGGTCGACGAGGTCATCCTACGTAGCCAGAAATCTCAGGATGTGACGTGTGTAGTGGAAGGAGATGATTTAAATCGACATGTAGAGGACAAAGGGAATATTTGTTGTTGATGTGGAGCTACAAAATATTCTCATGAGAGTTTATTTGACTCACCGCAAGATTCTTCCCCGTGAAATGAGGACTCTTGATTTTGTTGTTGAGGAGCTACAAAATACTTTCAGGTATTGTTGCTTCGTCGAGAGGCCACCTCCACTGGACCACAACAACTAAGCTACTGTACGTGTAGCTAGGAAAAAGAGAGGGCATTGAGCACATCATGGCATGTTGCCTCAAAAATGGAGATCTAGATCGATTTGCTTGCTTCGTACTATAACGAGCATTCCGGTTCACTCCTTCAGATGTAGATCCTACCTCACGCATCACGAGAAAAATAACTTTGCTCCCTCAACTATTACCAAAATGTAATTTAGTTTCATTTCTCAACTCCAACACTAAACATTTTGTCCCTCAAGTGTCAAACCAACAATATTTGATCGTTTCACGATGGACATCGGTTTTAATGGTTATGTGATGATATTTTTATATACATGCACCCCAGCTATAGCACATATATAAAGGTTGGACGTTTACATCAAAACAATGCAGAGCGTGAAGGTTATCCTCTTTTTTTGAGTAAATTACCAAAAACCATCATAATTGAATCGCTTACTGCGAAAAACCGATTTTGAGTAATTGTTTACGGAAAGCATCGATTTTGAGTAACTGTTTGCCGAAAACACTAAAAACAACATTTGATCACATTTTGACATAAAAACTAACAATGGGACCCATTTATCAAGGCCACGTGGCACGGGGTAATGGCCAGCCAAGACGGACGTTGGACCATCTGACTAAAGCGTTAGGTTACAATAGGGCCCATCTGTCACGAGTGGCGGACCTAGCGCTATGGGCCAGGGTTGGCCAACAGTGTAAAAGTGCATGTAATTTGAGTTTTTATTTTATTTTCTTAGAATTTTTGCTACGGTATAGATGTCATTTCCTAATCTCGGGGTGGGACGTGGCCTTGTCCACCCTTTACCTCCGCCACTGTCTGTCAGCATCTATAATTCCCCTCTCTCTCTCATGCATTTCATCAAGCATCACTAGTAGAAAACAGGGCTTCGGTCCATTCCTGAAATTCTATTAATCCCGATTCACTCACGAACTGGGACCCATGGGGGCATCGGTCCCGTTCGTGAGGCCAGGGCACCGGCCGGGCCTCGTGGGCCATTGGTCCCGGTTCGTCTGACCCCTTTGGTCCCGGTTCCAAACACGAACCAGGACCAATGGGCCTCTCTCCTAGCCCACAACCATTGGTCCCGGTTTGTGGGTAGAACCGGGACCAAGTGGTGTCGTTTAGTCCCGGTTCCAGCCACAAACCGGGACCAATGGTTGGCCTATATATACCCCTGCCCGCGAGCAGAGCAGTGCATTACTCTGTTTTTTTGGCCGGCCGTGGGAGAGCTTTGTGGTGCTCTAGCTCACCTCCTATGCACATGAGGTGTTCGATGAAATGCTCGAGCCACACTTAAGCTGTCTCCTCTCGAAGCTCCTTGTCCAAGCTCCATTTTCCTCAAGATTTGTCTAGGTTTGGCGATCCGTCCTGTCCCGTCCCCGTCCTCACCACCGCCGATCGCCCGCGCCCATCTCGGCGCCGGCACCACTGTGGTTAGCCTCTTCTTATCTTCTTTCTAAAAGAAAAAAGTTCTTCCTTGCATGATTTAGATAGATACTTGTGTAATTTTCTTACTTTTATTATTCTTTGTTATTATATAGTGCGATGGTTTTGGTATCTTCCTCCATCGGCCCTCGTCCTCTCTATGATTCGGATGTGGTATATTTTATCTTTTATAAGTATATGTTTTATTTAGTATTTATGGCAATTATGCCGACTAAAGTGACATAGATTTTTTAATCTAGGAGGTATGTGAACCGGAAATTCTAACCGACATAGAAATTCTTGTCGAGAAGTTAAATTTGGTTGAAAAAGAAAATAATTACTTGAAAGAAATATTACAAAGAGTTGAAGAGGAGAAGATGAAATTGGAGTTGAATGTTGCCAATGTCGTCGACGATCACAAGATCAAGATGGATGCAATGCGCTTGAATATTAGAAAGATTAGAAAATATGTCATTCATAGTGAGGCTTGGTATCATTATGCCATTGGATCAATTGGTACCTTAGTTGCATTTATGATCACATTTGTTGTTACATTTAAATTGTGTAGTTTCAATGTATGTTTTAATTAGATGCTCTAGAGAGCTATATGTTGTTCAATAATGAGAACTATGTATGAATGTTACGTATTTATTTTGATCACTACTATACTTTGGCTTTAATGTGATGATGAATTTCTATTAATTTGGTCACTTCTCTATTCATGATATGTTGTAATGGTTTTTAATACACTTTATTATATAACGCACGCAGATAAACTCACAATGGATGTACGGTGACCGTCGCACCTCCGAGTATATTAAGGGCCTGCATAATTTTCTCGAAGCGGCTGAGGCAAACAAGCAGAATGGTTTTATGCATTGTCCATGTACTGTGTATGGGAATACGAAGGCTTTATCCAACTCTAAAACCCTTCACTTCCACCTTCTTGAGAAGGGTTTTATGCCACACTATAATGTTTCGACCAAGCACGAAGAAAGAGGGGTTATAATGGAAGACAACGAAGAAGAAGAGGATGATGACAACTACCCACCCTCTGAATACGGTGATTCTGCAATGGGGGAAGCTGAAGATCAAGAGGAACCAGACAATATGCCCGATGATGATCTTTGTCGGGTCATTGTTGATGCACAGAGAGAATGCAAAAGTGAAAGGGAGAAGTTGAAGTTCGATCGCATGTTAGAGGATCACAAAAAAGGGTTGTACCCAAATTGCGAACATGACAATACAAAGCTCGGTACCACACTTGAATTGCTCCAATAGAACGCAGACAATGGTGTATCTGACAATGGATTTAGTTCGCTACTGAAAACAATGAAGAAGAAGCTTCCAAAGGATAACGAATTGCCCGGCAGTACGAACGAAGCAAAGAAGGTTCTATGCCCTCTAGGATTGGAGGTGCAGAAGATACATGCATGCCCTAATGACTGCATCCTCTATAGCGGTGCGTATGAGGATTTGAGATTTTTTCAAAACTATTGTATATTTTATAATAAATTCGAAAAGCATATGTGCATTTTTAAAAATGTCAGAACTAGCACCCTGTCGGCCTCTAGTGGGCCGACGGGGGACCTGTCGGCCTGTGGGAGGCCGAAGTGGGCCTGTCGGCCTCGGGGTGGCTGAAGAGCCATCTGTCGGCTTGGGGTTGGCCGAAGAGGGCCCGTCGGCCTCCAGGAGGCCGAAGAGCCCCTGGATAAGGTCTGACGAGCCATCTTCCTCCTCATTTATTGGTTCCTCCTCTCTCTCGTTTTCTTCCCTCATTTTGCCCCCCCCCCTCCGATCTCCTCCATCCTCCACTCATTTTCCTATTCAATCCGCTGAATCAATACATCCTACTCATCTCCACCGGCCTACGGTCTCATTTTGTGCCATGGTGGTGGGGTGGTGGAGGTGTGGATGGTGAGGAGGTGGTGTGGTGGAGAGAAAGAAGAAGGTGAAGAGGAGTGAATAAGGGGACACAAGTTGTGGTGGTGGTGGTGGTGGTGGTGTAGGTGGAGGTCGAGGTGTGGGTAAAGGTGGTGGTGGTCGTTCGTCGTTCGCCGTTTCTTCGCACGCTTCAAGGGTAAAATTCAACAATCATTCTCGTATGCTCCGATAGATTTGGATATATTTAGGTGACTCAATTAAGTATTTTAAATATTTTTAGATTGTCCGGTAGATTTGGATATATTTTAGGTCTGTCAATTAATTAGTTTAAATATATTTTAGGTTCTCCGGTAGATATATTTAAGTCTGCGAGTTAAGTTGTTTAAATATTTTTAGGTTTTCCTCATAGATATATTTAAGTCTGCTAGTTAACTTGTTTAAATATATTTAGGTTCTCTGGTAGATTTAGTTCTGCCAATTAATGTGCCATGGTTTCTTGGAGCGAGGGATCAAGCTCTTCTTGGGATGACGATAGTGTGACTAGCCACGTACATTAATTTCGGGTTTCCAGCATTTACGGGTAGGTTTAGGGTTCTTCATTTCGGGATTTCATAACAGTTCGGTGTCTTCTGTTTTTAGCTTCATAGGACTATCCCATGCTATGAATGGAGTGACATTGCTCATGAACTATCTTCTCACTGTATGCATCTAGAGCCTTGACTCAGGCAAGTTGCATTTCAATCTACTGACACTGGCTGGCGTTTTCTTGCGTGTGCAAAGGAGAAGGTATGTTGCATTGTAATTAGTTAATCTTAGTTAGTTTTCTGCTCCACTCAATTTCATGTATGTTAATCACTGAATTTTTTTGAATTTTAGGCAGAAGAAAAATGCTGCTATCTGGAGTGGATAGACCCTGAGTGGTCAGTTGCTATGCAGTTTTGCATAGGTCAATTGTGGAGCATGCATGACAAAGAAATCGAGGACTAAATCAGAGAAAATCTAAAGCCGCGTGAAGAAAAGAGGACGACGGAGGAAGAGCTTTGATTTTTCAAACATGATTTTGCAAAAATGATGGCTGACAAGGAGAAGGCTATTAATCAGCTTGGCACTGCTAGGTTGGCTATCAGTGATCTGAAAGAGGAGATTGAGAAGAAGAAGTTGGCAGACCATTATTCCACCAATCTACATCAGGTACTCAGGGCGAAGGCACAGAAGGAGAGGGACCAACTTGTGCTAGAGAGAGGCCAAATGAAGGAAGAGAAGAAAAAACTGGAGTGCATCATTTGTGATATGATGAAACAGAACCATGGCTGTAAGGACAAGGTCAAGAAGTTGAAGGAGATCTGTGATGAATTTTAAGTATGTAATGGTTGAATTTCTATTGAACTATCCACTAGTAGAACTATCGAGTAGTTGAACTATCCAGCACTAGAATTAGTATTGAATTATCCAGCAAAATTATCCGTAGTTGAACTATCCAGTACTAGAATTTGTATTGAATTATCCAGTAGAATTATCCAGTAGTATTGAACTATCCAGTAGTTGAACTATCCAGTACTAGAATTTGTATTGAATTATCCAGCAGAATTATCCACTAGTATCGAACTATCGAGTAGTTGAACTATCCAGTACTAGAATTTGTATTGAAATATCCAGCAGAATTATCCACTAGTATCAGTAATTATGTTTTTTACTAAGCTCATGCAGACATAGTGCAGACATATTACAAATTAAAACATAGTGCAGACATATTACAAATTAAAACATACTGCAGACATATTACACATTAAGACATAGTGCAGACATATTACACATTAGAACATAGTGCAGACATATTACAAATTAAAACATAGTGCAAACATGCATAGTCCGACATAGTACACATTAAAACATAGTACAGACATATTACAAATTAAAATGTAGGCCGACACATTATGTAGCTTCTGAGTTATTTATTCCTCGTCCACCCCTTTGGCCTCGACTGCCACATCCACCACGACTGCCACGACCATCTCTTGCTCCTACTCTCGCAGTCGTCGATGTGGAAGAACTCGTTGACGTGGAACCATCGTCTTTGTTCAGGTTGGGGCAATATTTCATCCTATGTCCATAAGCCGCACAGAGCAAACATTGTCTGGTTGCTCCACCAGCTTTAGATTGGTCCATATCGTTTCAGATGTACTTTACCTTACATTGGCCCCTACTAGTTCATTGAAGTCCAGGATCCGGGATGTATACTCTCTCACCATTGTTAACTTGTTGGAATAGCCGACGACTCTAAACCCTGTCATCTCACCTGTCCAGGCATTGAGTACTGCCTCTTTTGAATAGTACAGAGACATGAAGGAGCTACTGTCTAACTCAATCTGGCCACAGGCAGCCAACACATGTGAGCAAGGCAGGTGCAACAACTGCGGTTTGTTGCATGTACACTCACAAGTTGCATAAAATTTCGTTCCAATTTTAACCTCATGCGTCTTCACCTCATTTGCAGAACCAAAACCATCAGTAGCAAGTTGAACCTCATACCTCCTTTCCCGATTACCTATGAGCGTGACAGTGTGTTTTTTTGTTTTCTTTATCTTCTGATCCATGTACTCCATGACACTGCTACAATAAGGTGTGTTCTGATTAACTGCAATGTGCTTCTTTGCTAACTCGTGCCTTTCTTTGAAATATCTCAAAGTTCCCTGGAATACACCCTCCACAATAGTTGTCAGTGATAGTGCTCTATTCCCTGTGAGTACAAAGTTATACACCTCTGCAAGATTGGTTGTCATGTGGCCATACCTGGCTCCATGTGTGTCATGCAGCAAAGACCAATTCATTGGAGGCTCTTTCTCTATCCACTCAGAAAAACTCTTTATTGCCCTGCCCTTCTTTCTCTTAGTATTAGGAGGGTCAATTGCTGGCAAGTCGCAAAGACCTACTGGCTCCTCTAGCGCCGCGATGAGTGCTGTTAATTTAACCTGATCTTTTTCCGTTTTCTTCCTAGCAAGGACTTGCTTCTTAATAAACTCATCTAGTTTTGACCAAATTGCGCTGCTGGTTCTGCTTGCGTAACTTTTTGAACAAGTTCATCAACCGTTTGTTCATGAAATGTGAGAAACAAATTGCACCCAGATGGCGCATGCACCACCGGCTTTGCAAGTCCTTCCAAGGTGTTGGCTCGTCAGCTGTTGGATTACTTAGTGTCTTCACGGCCATTAATATACCAGGATGTCTGTCATGAATGACACACACGTTTGGTCGGTCCTTCACGATCGCAATTTTAACTTGCCGGAAGAACCATACCTAGCTCAGAAAGTTCTCACCCTCCACAAATGCCATGGCTAGTGGGATGATTTGGTTGTTCCCGTCCACATCAATAGCAGTAAGGATTTTCCCTTTGTACTGATCAGTCAGGAATGTACCATCCACAAACATCACATGAGGACAATGCCGGAAAGCTTCATGCACAAACCGAAAGAGAAGAATACTCATTTCAACACCTTGTAATCTGGTATAGTCTCCAACCTCGTGTGTTGTATGTTAACATAAGTGTTGGGATTCCTCTCCTTCAATGTGTCAAGGAGATGGACAACATTGTCATATGAGTCGAAGAACGTCTCAAACCTTTCCTCCATAGCCTTCTGCTTAGGCCTCCAAGCCTTCCCATATGGAATGTCATAATTCTATCTGACCTTCACTGCTTTCTGGATATGTTTTTCTTCCATATCTTTCTTCTCAACTATCTCAATATACATGAGTTGCTCTATGAGAGTTGAACTCAGGTTTAGATGACGAACCAACAGGTTTTTCCTCACACGGTTATGTGGGATCACATTGGTGACAACCCAGTGGATGTTATACTTAGGCACGTGCCCGTGCACCTTCGCAGGACAACCTGTTTCAATACAGCACACGGTATATTTTGTTGGAGTTGATATGTGTGTCCAGAAAACCCTCTGCGTAGACATAGCCCACTTTATGACCGCATACTTCAATTTTTTCTTTGTGTCAAACATAGCCCCGATCTGGACTTGGTTCAGATTATATTGCCATGAAGTCTCATGGCCATCGTTGACAGTAATGCCTCCAGCTATGTCCTGATCCCATGCAGAAGGAAGCGGTACATCCACTTCATCCTCGGAATTTTCAGAATCTAGATCCTCCGCAAACCCATCCTCGTTCTCTTCCTCCATCGCCCTCTGCATTTCATCGCCTTCCTCATCCCCATCAGCAACACTAGAGCCACCTAATAGTATCGAGTGAATACTCTTCCCAATGTGTGGCACATAATATGACTCTTTCTCGGCTTGGCTAGCATCCACATCCGGTGGCTGTGACCCGGATACTTGACTACCCTGTCCTGGTTCATACCCCACGTTGACTTGTACAAAATTCTCCTCCTTTGCCACTGGTTGCACTAGCAGATATGGGTGGATTCTTCGGTCTCTAGAACGACTTAAAATGGACAACCGATGCTAGCTCCTATCTATCGGGATCAACTCCCACTTGATATTTTTACAGGACTTGGTCCACAATGCTTGAATACTGACAGAATAGACTTCAGGATCCAACCCAAAACTAGTAGTTAACCAGTGCTTCAACTGCCTAATGTCAAGTCTGTCCGGGTGTGAAAGTGTGAGCATGCCTTTTTTAAACTCGCTAAGATCAACCCCCAACTCATTATACAGAACATTACCAGGGCCGTAATAAACAGTCAAATTTATAGATTCAGACATTTTCACCTGTCAGACATTGCGAGCTTGTCATTATTCGCAAGGAACAAATTTATACAAACATAAACCTACGTACACTAAATAAACCAACACTAAAAAGGACCTAAAGTAAAAAATTGGTATACCTTCCATGCATGTGTCCCCTTCTTCTTCCTCCACACCTTCTTCTTCCTGTGCACCATACCACCTCCTCACCTCACCATCCACAACTCCACCACCTCACCATGGCTCCTCCAAACGAATAAAAAAATACCGCATCACACAAAATGAGATAGTAGGCCGGTGGAGATGGGTAGGATGTATTGATTCAGCGGATTGAATAGGAAAATGGGTGGAGGATGGAGGAGATCGTAGGGGGGGCAAAATGAGGGAAGAAAAATGAGAGAGATAATAGGAACCAACAAATGAGGAGGAAAATGGCTCGGTCGGCCTTATCCAGGGGCTCTTCGGCCTCCTGGAGGTTGACGGGCCTCTTCAGCCAACCCCAGGCCGACAGGTGGCTCTTCGGCCACTCGTAGGCCGACAGGCCCACTTCGGTCTCCCACAGGCCGACAGGTCCCCCGTCAGCCCACCAGAGGCTGATGGGGTGCTAGTTTTGACATTTTTAAAAATGCACATATGATTTTTGAATTTATTATAAAATACATAGTAGTTTAAAAAAACAGGATTTGAACGCATGCCTGGTATGCGGTGCATTGCGGTATAAGATCAGAAGAGATGACCCTGGTGATGTTGAGGGCCAGCGCACTGGGAAGAGGGTCTCCTACCATGCTGATGTAGTATGCTCCTATAATACCACGGTTGAAATGTCTGTTCATAAACAAAAAGCATGCCGAGTTGATGCAATGGCACATAAAAGACCGTAAGAAAGACGGGAAGTTGAGAGCACCCGCTGACGGGTCGCAGTGGAGAAAGATCGAGAAAAAGTGGAGCGACTTTACAGGTGACCCAAGGAATGTATGGTTTTATTTTAAGTGCAGATGGCGTTAATACTTTTGGGGAGCAGAGCATCAAGCATAGCACATGGCATGTGACTCTATGTATGTATAATCTTCCTTCTTGGTGGTGCATGAAGCGGAAGTTCATTATGATGCCAGTGCTCATCCAAGGCCCTAAGCAACTAGGTAATGACATTGATATGTACCTAAGGCCATTAGTTGATGAACTTTTATAGCTAGGGAATGGAAGAGGTGTATGTGTGTCGGTTGAGAACGAACAGGAGGAATTTGACCTACATGCGTTGCTATTTGTAACCATCAATGATTTTCCTGCTCTCAGTAACCTTTCACGACAGACAAACAAGGGATACCACGCATGCACACACTGTTTAGATGACACCGACATTATATATTTGGACAAATGCAGGGAGAATGTGTACCTGGGGCATCGTCGATTTCTTCCGACCAACCATCAATGTCGAAAGAAAGGAAAGCATTTCAAAGGTGAGGCAGATCACCAGAAGAAGCCCACCCTCCGTACTGGTGATTACATACTTGATATGGTCAATGATTTACAAGTAATCTTTGGAAATGGTCCTGGCAGACTATCTGTTCCGACTGACGATGCGGGACACGCACCCATGTGGAAGAAGAAATCTATATTTTGGGACCTACCCTATTGGAATGACCTAGATGTCCGCTCCGCAATTGACATGATGCACGTGACAAAGAATATTTGTGTGAACCTGCTAGGCTTCTTGGGAGTGTATGGGAAGACAAAAGATTCACCGGAGGCACGGGAGGAACATCAACGTGTGCATGAAAAAGACGGCATGAATCCAAAGTAGTATGAAGGTCCTGCTAGCTACACTCTTACCAAAGAAGAGAAGGAATACTTCTTTGAATGCCTCCTCAGTATGAAGGTCCCGTCTGGCTTCTCGTCGAATATAAAGGGAATAATAAATATGGCAAAGAAAAAGTTCCAGAACCTAAAGTCTCATGACTGTCACGTTATTATGACGCAACTGCTTCCAGTTGCATTGAGGGGGCTTCTACCGAAAAAAGTTCGATTAGCCATTGTGAAGCTATGTGCATTCCTCAATGCAATCTCTGAGAAGCTGATCGATCCAGAAATCCTGCCAAGGTTAAGGAGTGATTTGGTGCAATGTATTGTTAGTTTCAAGCTGGTGTTCCCACCATCCTTCTTCAATATCATGATGCATGTCCTAGCTCATCTAGTCGACGAGATTGTCGTTTTGGGACTTGTATTTCTACACAATATGTTCCCCTTTGAGAGGTTCATGGGAGTCTTAAAGAAATATGTTCATAACCGCGCTAGGCCAGAAGGAAGCATCTCCATGGGCCATGAAACAGAGGATGTCAATGGGTTTTGTGTTGACTTCATTCCTGACCTTAAGAAGATTGGTCTCCCTCAATTGCGGTATGAGGGGATACTGACTGGAGAAGGCATGCTAGGAGCGGACTCAATAATATGTATGGACGGGCATTCTTGGTATCAAGCACACTACACAGTTCTACAGAACTCTACCTTGGTGATCCTGTATGTCGATGAACAAAAGAATATTCTGCGCTCCAAACACCCGGAGCAGTGTGACGAGCAGATTGCATATGAACACATCAAGCCTTTTGACAATTGGTTGCAAAAAATTCTCATGGGCAACAACACTATTTCTGATGAGCTGTACTCGTTGGCCAGGGAACCACCTTCGACTGTATTGACTTACAAAGGGTACGAGATAAATGGAAATACATTCTACACAATCGCCCAAGATCAATAGAGCACCAACCAAAACAGCGGTGTCCGCTTTGATGCAGCAACCAAGAGGGGAAATGACACATGTTATGGTTACATAGTGGACATATGGGAACTTGACTATGGACATGATTTCAAGGTCCCTTTGTTTCAATGTAAATGGGTCAATTTGTCAGGAGGCGGGGTACAGGTAGACCCATAGTACGGAATGACAACAGTGGATCTGAACGATCTTGGGTACACAAACGAACCATTCGTCCTAGCCAATGATGTGGCGCAGGTTTTCTATGTGAAAGACATGTCTACCAAACCTAGAAAAATTAAGATAAGGAAGCGAAAAGTCAAGCCTGACCCAAGCACCCTCCTAAACGATGAAGATTATCCACGGTTACGGTGCAAAAAAGCAAAGGACACAGGCGAAGAAAAAGTGAAGACCTTCTCTCCACAACTAGTATGATGATGCCTTTGATCTCGAATATGACTACAGTTACATGTGAAGAAATGAAATGCCTTTTGTAACAAATGAGTTTTTGTCCGAAACCTTGATACTTCGAAAGAGATTGTCCGTTTTGTACACGAAGTGCATCCATTTTTGCTGTAACCTTCTCAACTTTTTAGCACATGCTATGTGGGTGAAATGATGATACCATGCCAACTTTCAACCTTTTCAGAGTTGATTTGTAGTGCTTTTCAATTTCAGGGTCATTTAGCTCAAAAAAATCAGTAAATGCATGGAAAAATCCAAAGGAAGTCAGAAAGGGTTGAAAATTGATGATGTGGCTTTGAATGGTGCATTTTGAACAAAGCAAAAGTTTGGAGTTCAAATAAGTTCAAAAAATAGAATCCCTTTGTAACAGATGAGTTCTCGTCGAAACCCTGATACTACGAAAGAGATTGTACGTTTTGTACACGAAGTGCATCCAGTTTTTGCCGTAACCCTCTCAACTTTTTATCACATGCTATGTGGGTGAAATGATGATACCATGCCAACTTTCAACCTTTTCACAGTAGATTTGTAGTGCTTTTCAATTTGAGGATCATTTAGCTCAAAACAAATGAGTAAATGCATGAAAAATACCAAAGGAAGTCAGAAAGGGTTGAAAATTGATGATGTGGCTTTGAATGGTGCATTTTGAACACACCAAAAGTTTGGAGTTCAAATAAGTTCAAAAAATGAAATCCCTTTGTAACAGATGAGTTTTTGTCCGAAACCCTGATACTTCGAAAGAGTGTCTGTTTTGTACATGAAGTGCATCCAGTTTTTGACGTAACCCTCTCAACTTTTTATCACATGCTATGTGGGTGAAATGATATTACCATGCCAACTTTCAACCTTTTTAGAATTGATTTGTAGTGCTTTTCAATTTCAAGGTCATTAGGTCAAAACAAATAAGTAAATACATGAAAAATACCAAATGAAGTCAGAAAGGGTTGAAAGTTTATGATGTGGCTTTTAAAGGTGCATTTTGAACACACAAAAAATATGGAGTTCAAATAAGTTCAAAATAATGAAATCCCTTTGTAACAGATGAGTTTTCTTCCCAAACCGTGATACTTCGAAAGAGATTGTTCGTTTTGTACACGAAGTGCATCCATTTTTTGCTGTAACCCTCTCAACTTTTTAGCACATGCTATGTGGGTGAAATGATGATATCATGCCAACTTTCAACGTTTTCAGAGTTCATTTGTAATGCTTTTCAATTTCAGGATCATTTAGCTCAAAGAATGAACTAATAACAAAAAGAATGAACTAAAAAACTTTTATGAAACTCTAATAGAAAAAAGAATGAACTAAAAATAATCAATTAAAATATTTTGTTATGATCAACTAAAACAAAACTATAATATTCTTCAATAGCAAAAAGAATCAACTAAAAAGCTTTTATAAAACTGTGATAGAAAAAAGAAGCAACTAAAAAGCCTTTATAAACCTCTAGTATTTTTGAGAGGGAAATGATTACTATCTACTGGCGGATCGCTCCTACGCATCAACCGCCTCCATCGTTTACCACGTGTTCATTTTTTCTTTCTTATAAATATCTTCATCTTATCCAGAAACAGGGCCACGGCTCGCACGGACATCGATTATGAAAATGATACAAATTTCTGCAACAAGATCTTAGTTGCAGAATCATTCTGCAACAAGACCTTTGTTGTAAAATGTTTCTGCAAATTTTCTGACTTCTGTAAAGTTTCTGTAACAAGACTTTTGTTACAGAAATTTCTTTGACAAGATTGTTGTTGCAAGAAAAAATTGTAGCAAGACCTTTGTTGCAATAAAAAAATCTGCAACTTGATCTATGTCGTAAAAAATTCTGCAACATGACCCATGTTTTCGCAACACAACCTATGTTGCAGTAGTACATGATGATGCTCGGTCACTCGATTCGTGAGATCCGACGACTTAGGAGGTGGCGGATCTTTTTAAAGAATCCGCCGGCTGACGCGTAGCGGCTCCCTTTTTGAAACTAAAATTATGTAAAATTTATGCAATTAAAATAATTAAAAGTATTTTTTGTTCAAAACATTAATAGCAAAAACAATTTTCATTAAGTATTTTTTGTTAGAAACTTTAATAGCAAACTAAAGTAACAACATTCGTTTTTGATTAAAACACCCATTTAAAATGTCCGGGACTGGGCTTCGTCGAGCTGGCACTAGGAGGAGCTGCCTTCCGAGGCGCGCAACTTGGTGAGGAACCGGGCTCCCGTCGTCGAACCAGAGCTTCTTTGGTGGCGGTCACGTGGGCCACTTTCGGTGCCGAGGCTGTCGGCCCCCGAGAAGGAGGTACGTCGCCGTGTTAGGGAGGAGGATGAGCATGTCCGTTGCTACATGGAGGCGTTGGACGCCAGGTTCTCCAATACCTTGTAGGTTCTTCAGGGATCTCACGTGAGCTATGATCCGGTGATGGTTCCTGATCTTTGGGTGTCCACCACCCGCGCCGCAGTACAGCGACGGCTCTTTGTTGGTTGATCAGTTAGATATTATTTGAGAGATGTATTAGTGTATTCAGAGATGTATTAGTGATGTATTCGAGATTATATATTCGATAATATTAAGTGGATTATTCAATGATGCATTAATTAAGTCGATTATTCGATGTAAGTCATGGGAATGCATGTCAAGTCGTGATTCATTCATTCACAAAACATAAATCATATAGTGATGGATTTTTTTTTGCCAATATTAATGGGAGCCAAAGAAAATGTTTTGTGCATGCTTAAAACATAGAAGTTTGTATAATTCGGTTATTCATACAAGGAACTGAAATATTTGTAGAAACTATGGCTCAAAGAGACTTCGAAAAAAGAACAGTTGTTGGGGGAGATAATCCTCGCCGGACATGATGTCTTGTCGTATATCAACACCGATGGTCTGGAAGGAGAGGATGGCGGCTTGGGTGATCGAACAATGGAGGAGGAAGGACATGATCATTATGGCTCCGGTGACCGAATGCCAGAGGAAGAAGGAGGCCATGATGACGGCTCCGGTGACCAAACGGAGGAGGGAGCTGTTGCAAAGTCTGGCGAGGTATATATATTAATTAAGCCTATGCTGACTAGCTAACTGATGCATTAATTATTTTGGTATGTACATATATTAACTCTTCTTTCTTCTTTTATAGCCCTTTGGATTGAGCCAAACTTCGGTAACAAGACGAGGCCCGAAGAGAAGGTTGCACAAGGATGAAAGGTTCATGATCACAACACTCACGGACGATGGCCTACCGATTCAACCCAAGCGGACCAAGGACACATTTTCTTCTCAATGCGGAGCTATTGTTAGGGCCAACATCCTGATCAGCATCAAGCAATAGAATAATCCTAAGGGCAAGGACGTCCCTGAAGGTGATTATGTCACCGATAGACAAAAAGATGAACTTTTGACCGCACTGAAGGCAAATTTCACCCTACCGCCAGAGTAGGATTCGAATAAGCTAGTTATAGAGCCACTGGTCAAGGCGTCTGCTCTTAATAAGATGGCAGATCTATTCAGGAGGTGGAAGAATGAGTTGAAATCAAAGTTTGTTGACAAAGGGAAGAGTCTAGAATTCATCGGCCGATTTGAGAAGATAAGAGATCACTAGCCCGAATTTGTGGCCTACAAGACATCGGACAAGAGTAAGAAAATCTCAAAGACAAACAAGAACAATCCTACAAATAAGCAGTACCACCATCACACGGGGTTAGGTGGCTACCTCAAAGCCCGGTCGTCCTGGGACAAAGATGAGAAAGACCTGATTGCTAAAGGAGTCGAATCATAGACATTGAACTGGCCAAACCGTTCAAGGACTTCGTTCTTTGGGGTTGGGGGAACTTTGGACCCTTAAACAGGGAAGTGTCGTTGAAGGACGAACAACTTGTAATACCCATCAAGAAGCTTCAGAAGTATATCACCGCAACACAGGAAGGGATGTTCATTCCCGATAGAGAGAAGGACGAGATGATTGAGGCCCTAAGGAATGCTGAGCACCCTGGACGAACATGAGGCACACTAGGTTCCGTTCCATGGAAGGTTGGGGTTTCCCGACGCAGGCGGTTAGAGAAGTCGGGAGAAAAAGAGGAAAGCGGAGCTGAGCGACATGCAGAAGATCAATGCAAGACTACAAAATCTAGAGGAACTTCAGAGCCAGCGAGCTGCCGGCCAACCATGTGAGCGGCACGAAGCTACCCCAGAAGGTACCCCGCCATCTCAGCGGAGAAGCAGTGTGGCTTCCACGGAGCCCGTTCAGCCTGACTTCACAGCTCCTAGCTACCACGTGGATACTATCACGAAGGCTCAACATTGCGAGCTTATGATGAAATGCCGGAACCTCACTTTCAAGGCAGATGTCGGCTCTGTTGCACCCCCTCAACCCAACGAAACGTTTCACTGCCTTCGATTCCACATGGTTGTGTTGTTGTGATGGTGGATGAAGTAATGGAGGGATGAGGAGCTCGAGCTTGACCACCCTTCAGGTAAAGGGGAGAATCAGTTCGTTCGTGTTGTGAGGAGTACATGTCAATGGCAGAAGGAGTACATCAAGCTTCCAAATTGGACGCCTCCGCCTCCTCCTCCTCCTCCTCCGGCGAGTCAGGGCACTCCGCCTCCTCCTCCTCCGGCGAGTGATCGGGGCACTCCGCCTCCTTCTCTGACTCCTCCGACACATGAGGGAACTCCGCCTCCTCCTTCGCCTACTTCGGCGCGTCAGAGCAGTACGCCTACTCATTCGCCTCGTCGGCAACGGCGGAAGACACACGCCGCCGCTTCGGGTCCTTCGGCGCGTGAGAGCAGTCCGCCTCCTCCTCCGCCTCATCAGCAACGACGGAAGAGAGACGTCACCGCTCCGGCGGCTAGCAGTACAAGCATAGGCAGGAGATACGGTCCATCTCTCAAGCCTCTGTAAAAGTTACCGTATGAGAGGACCACGCAGGAAAACGAGGACATATGACATGCCCAATTGACGGAACATTTTGCAAAGAAAACTCCACCTTCGAAGGAGAAGCTAGATCCGGTGAAAGTGACGCGCACTATCAATGCCCTCAAGCAACCACCACCGCCTCCGCTGGATTCCAACTATGACCGCATTCTTAAAAAGACATATGCAACAGCGTGGCTGTAAGGAAGTAATTCCACTGATGCAAGGTTAGCAGAATGAAGAAGTGGGAAAACAATTCCCCAGCTCGGAGAGCAGGAGAAGCAATCATGCCCCCCGCTCAAGGTGTCTAGCGATATCGTCGCTAATCCTCCGGGGATGGTGCCCGATACCAGTCCTGGTGATTACTTGGGGGACGGTGTAATTTTTGAAACGACTGAGGTAACAAAAGAACAATATAAATACGTGCACAGGAAGCCTCTCGTCAAACCCGATCATCCTCCTCTAACAACGATGATGCACAAATTGCATGAGTTGTACATGAAAACCTGCAGAGAGTCTGGGAAAAACACTATGTATGTGGCAGTGAAACCAGAGCACGAATTCATTGGACTTCCCGTGATGCCTATTGAATTTGTGGAGTTATTTCAGTTATGCAATCAACTCGCCCTCGACAAACAACTCATGATTTCCGACTATCTGTAAGTATTACTTCTATAGTTAAGTCTCTAGCTCACCTTGTTCATTGCATTTATATATAATTATCCTCACTACATTATGCAGATTGAAGATCGTCGAATGCAAAAGAGCAGGAATCTTCGATGTTGGGTTCATTAGCCCAAATGTCATAAATGAATAGACGGTACGAAACTCAATCAAAGAGACTGAGGAGAACTTGCTAAAGTCGTTACTTATACATCAAAACAAAAAGGAAATAATATTCTCTTACAACTTCAAATGAGTGTTGTTGTCTTCTGTGTATACTCGGTTTCGCTTACTCGAGGTTAAGTAATGTAACTGATGAGTTACATATGTGTGCATAATTTTCACTTTATTCTGCTATCCATTAAGCTTGACGGGGCGGCATTAGTAATTGTTTTAGACTCGAGACGTAAAAATCCCGAGGGTTATGCGGACATGACTGCAATGCACAACAAGTAAGTTCAGTCAATACCGGGACCATATCGGCATGCAACTTTCGTTAATTTACTGATATCAAATAATCATTTTCTTTGCCTGAGAGGGTTTGGAAGAAGTTCACCAAAAAGGTCACCGGTCTAAACAAAGAGTTGCAATTTACGCACCCCAAAGTAAGTAGTACTAGCTAGTTCCACGCATCTCTAATTGATTCAAATTTTCATAAATATATCATTACCATGCTTGCTTATCAGTTTGATTGAACTCCATTCTCGTAAAGTCCTTGTACTAGGAAGAAGGGATTGTTTTTTGTGCATACTAAATATGCGAGTTCATTCGCCACTCGACCTCTGAGCGGGGCTTTTCTGCCAAATAGTTTCAAGTACGTAAATAATATTCATAATTTTATTTTATATATTTTATATATTACCATCAATTGTGTTGAGTTTTATTCATATATATGCATGTATTGACCCCCTTCTTTAAATTAGATCTGGCAGATGGGGGATGAACTCCTATACCATATGATCGCATACGAGCAATTCAAGAGGAATTGACGGGATTCTTTCTTGACCACGTCATACCTAAATACGGATAATACCATGTGGATTTATGATTGGATCTTAGGTAGATGATGTTAGGGATTGTATATATGTAGTAGCGTCGGATAGATATACGAAAACTTGTTCTTCGACCAAGCATGGAGAAAGAGATGTCACTTTTCTCTATATATGTTCAGCATGACGATCTTGTGTAATTAATGGTTTCCTTCATTTTCTTATTAGCTAGCGTCAAGTTCTCTCTATATGTATAGTAGCTAGCGTCGACAAAGCACGGAGAAAGAGAGAACACTTCTCTCTATTAGCTAGCTAACACAATATGGAACCCCTAAATTAACCCTTCAAAACTCCCCAACCCCCTCCCCTTGAAAAAAAACAAAAACCCTAGCTCCTGCCAGATGATGAGGCATGAATGCCCTTTGGTCCCGGTTAGTGCGGCCAATCGGGACTAAAGGTCCTCCTATCTGGGCTCCCCACAACGGCCACATGGAGGCCCTTCTGTCCCGGTTGGTAAGCGAACCAGGACTAAAGGTTTTGGGCTTTAGTCCCGACCCTTTAGTACCGGTTCCAGAACCGGGGCTAATGGGCCTCTGGAACCGGGACAAATGGGTCATTTTCTACAAGTGCATCTTGAGTGCACCAGGGTGCACATCGGGGTGGGGAGCTGGAGGGCAGTCAACTTCTGCACGACGGAGGAGTTCGACGTGGTGGTCTCATTAAACAACTCGCCAGAGCATCACCAGAGTTCAACTAGCCCTGCAGCTTCGCATGGTCCCATGGAGGGCGAGGTGGCTACCATGTTGGGCTACAGGGAGAAGGAGCTCGCGCACGCGCCCCTGTCTACTCCGGTGAGGACCCCGCGAGCCCATGCCCTTGTCCGCTCCGGCGCGAGCCCCGCGAGCCGGGGAGTTGAGTGGGGTGTTGGGCGACGAGGAGGAGCTCGCGCGCCCGCGCTCCTGCCCGCTCATGGGAGGCCGAGCTACCCACGAGCCCTCTTTGGATATTCTGAGATCTTGTGCGCCTGAGCCCCAACTCGTTCCAGGGAGGCCGAGCTCATCTGCACTCTTGCCCGAGACCCTCCCGCCCGATTCAGCGAAGCCCACCTCAATTTGTTAAGGAGGTCGAGCGCCGCCTAACTTGGTTGCTGGCATAGAGGTAGCTGAAGCGGCAGCCAACATGGCGCATCGGATTCGATGTTCTAGTGCTCGCTGGAGGAGGATGAGTCGTAGGAAGGGGGCGCGGCACGGTGAGGTAGCAGTACAGGAGCAAGAAGGAAGAAGATGAAGGAGAGAGGATGACAGGTGGGCCCTATGTGAGCTTAACGGCTGGGTCAAACGGTGTGAGTTTTTCTACGCCACATAATCTCTTACAATGGGCCCCACTAACAGTTTTCATGTCAAAATGTGGTCAAACGTCGTTTTTAGTGCTTTCGGCAAATAATTACTCAAAATCGATGTTTTCGACAAACTTTTATGAAAATAGTGTTTTTTCGCAGTAAGCAACTCAATTGTGATGGTTTCTGAAAATTTACTCTTTTTCCGAGAAGAAAACATCACATAAAGATTGAAAAAACAGAAAAGAATAATTGACATTCTTCACTTTCTTGAAATTTGGGTAATTTTGAAGAAAACGGAAGTGAAACATATTAAAATAAATATAAGGAAACTAGTTTTTTCTAGTAGAAAATTTGCAAAAAGTATATGAACAAAACATAACAATTAAGAACATCGGTGAATTTCATGATTGGTTTCGACAACGGGTTGATTTTATTGATTCAAAATGAAACATCAAGAAGATACAAAAGCCTCAGCGCACCCGACCTCTGCATAGATGGGATGAAAACATTTAACACCAATGCACACGCACAAAACAAACATGGTGGCAAATAGGTAAGTCGTATGAAAGCAAAGTTATGCATAAGCGGGAAAGAAAACAAAGCAGTCAAAACAATGATCGACAAACTACGACAGTTATACCCATACCAACCATCTTTTGACATCACAAGAACATTGAGAATGATTTTTCAACATCAAGTCATTCAGGAAAGAAATGATGCTCAAGCGTCATCATCACCGGATCCAACCATCAAAGGAAAAATTCTAGAATTTCACCCCAAAGAACAACTCCGAGTAAATTCAAACAATGTCTTCAATAAGGACACGACACAAAAATATTATCATTGCCTAGAAAAACTAACTTATTTTGTACGTAGGATTTTCACCCCGGAGCTTCGGACAGGGTACTCGAGAAGCACCGATAAATCAAAGTCAATTATTTATCAAAAATAAATTTCATGAATAATCCAGAATATATATTAACAATATGGAAGTTTTGAAATATAAGTAAAACTTCAGGGATAAAACTTATGGAATTCCATAATTTTGTCTGATGTACTCAATCCATTGGTTTTGCATTAACATTTATATTTTACCTTTTTAGCACTTGGACTTATAGAATATTCATGTTCTCCTCTGAAAATAATTTTCCCGAATTGTGCTTCACTTATTTCTTTATTGATTCTCAATAGTTTGTGACTTTGTGTTGACAGGGTGTAACACGTGTGAAACCACCGGCCATCACATCATCATCAAGACAGTTTTCAGTGGAGCAAAGGATCGAAGGTTTTGATACTTGAGTGACCAAGAATTTATGGTATTTGAATTGAGAAACCAAACTTATACATTGTTAAATAGCAAGTCGGCCTCTTTTATTTCAAAATACTTTACAGTTTTTGCTTTTCTTTTGCTTGAGGACCAAAAATCTATGGTAATACTTGAACTGAGGAACCAAACTTGACTTTGTTAAATAGCAAGTCGGCCTCTTTTATTTCAGAATATTTAATAATACTTTAGCTAACTGATTGTCCTGTCAAGCCTTAATACTATATTGCATTAGTATCGATCTTGCCTGTTGCACTTTTGATGTGAGAGTTGTCGATTTGATCCATTGATGCCAGATTAGCTTTCAGCGACTGAACCAAACTAATACAAAAACACGCTAATCAGATGGGAATATCACCTTTTGGAAATAAGGCAAGTAGGATATACTTCTTTCCGCTTCCACTCCCCATGCTCATCCTCTCTTAATCCAAAGCATAAACGCCCATATTCCCATGAGAAAAGCACTTTTACATTTATAGTACTACTGCCTGCAAGCACTGGTACACAGCTTTGAGCAGCCAACTGCAGCTTTCGTGCCGCAGGCTCGTGAGCTTTGTTACTCCAGCGAGAGGGGCGATATGACAATTGTTGACGATATGTTAGCGATGCCAGGGAATTGGGGCCTTGTCTTGAGGCGTGAGCACAAAGATGGGTGATATTTGGGCCATGGATCCATCCTGTTAGTGTTCGGCCCCTCCCTTCAGCTACAGACAAATGCAAGAAAACAACAAAAGGGATGTTCCCGAGCTGCCTCAAGATCTAGTTTTATGCATCGACGCCTCGACTTTTCCCGCCGGTGGACCCTCTTGCTCAGTTATCAAGGTGTTGATCATTGGGGTTCTTTTCCGTTTGCCCTTTATCTTTCTTTTCCAAGTTTTCGTACTCATGTTTGCGCTGCGTGTCCTGAGTTGGAAGTCGTTGGAGCCGCGCTGGTGATTCTGTCAAGTTTTTAACGAAGGGAAGCAGTCACTTTTGCATAAAATCGTGGTGCAAGTGCAACATGTACTTAAAATGGTGCTGGTGTTCGGTCAGTCCCCCCCTCAAAAACTTAGCAAAGAAACGTATTTTGTGCTATCAAGTTATAGAAACATCCGATAAAAATCAAGCACGTGCATATTGAATTCAATTCTACCCATGACAAACTCGGTAAAACAATAGCCCTCCATAACTATCTGCGGCCTGCATGAAAATTAGAAAATACAGTAAGTTTGTTATCCAGTTCGCAGATGATCATATGCTTAGGTTTTCTCTGAGTTTTACGAGGTGGTTTCTACTCCAGCGTAGGATCTGAACTTGGAGTACGTATTGTGCGACCGGCGTAGCTCTCGACGGCGACGTCACGCGGACGTCCGGCCCACTAGCTTGTGACGCGGGGCCGTCCCGGCGCACGCGTACCCTGGGCACGGGCCCGCCCAGATTCGGCTTGCCCTCGAGCAGCGGACGCCGGACGGACGGACGGGGACCCAAAAGCGCGCGCGCGTTTCCGGCCACTCATCGCCTTGCTTCGGTCTGTGCAAATGCAATGCCACCACGAGATCGAATAGCGGTTCGTACGTGACTGGAAACAGCAGAGGCCGGCGTGCGCGTACGTAGGCGCGCGCGCGCGCGCCCTCCTCTCCCCCCCGTGCCTTGCCGCCCACTAACCCCTGCCAGAGGCATCTTCTGGCCGTGGCCCCGAACGAAAGGTGTTCAACCGTGGCCAACCTTTTCGATCCGCACCGGCTGTGGAGGAGTAAAAGAGATAGATAGATAGATAGATAGATAGATAGCAAAGGACTGTACATTTGCTATGCCTGTCAGGGTCTTTCTTTTCATCGAGGCGTTGCCTGCCCGTCTCAGTTCGACTCCACTGATCGTGCTCTACTTTCTCGTTCGCCATCATGCATGGCTCTCGCGAGCACTCACTCACTGATGCACCACAGGCAGCTGCTGCCCAGTTGACCACATTTTGACCTTGAGATAAGCAGTACATGCTGTGAATGTGAAATACTGAAAGAGAGGAAAGCATCAGAAAATAAGCAAGGTCAATCCGTGACGATATGGATATGGGTTTGTTGTTCCGCTCCCGAACCGGAGTGGATCCAACGAACGCTTCCAACCACAGACACCACCATGTATAAACTAGCTAGTCAAGTTAAGTTAAGTTAGGACTAAACAGCAGCATCTTAGTGAGCCAGTGCAGAGCCAAAAGCAAGCGGCTATAAAGACTGCCTGACATATACAAAACTTGGCTTAAACCAAACGAAAGGCGGAAAGGCCAAGCTAGCTCCCGCGGCGAGAGATTACAAAAACAGCCGCGATCGAGAACACGTCGCCGTCATGGAAGACAAAAAGAGAGGATGTATAGGCTCCAAAAACCCACAGTTCCTGCTACTCCGTGGAAGGGACAGTGTTAGTTAAGAGTAGGACGCAACTAACGCGAGGCCACCTGCCTTGCCCTAGCTGTAGAAAACGCTTCGCTAAAAGCTGGGTATTAGGAGCAGAATCCCCGCGGGATCAATGGCTCCGCGGTGCTACATGACAAGTAGGATTACTGCAGCCTACGTGAACTGGAAGGGTACGTACATACTCCTACTACATAGTCGTAGTAGATTGCATTGCGGAAAGAGATGTGGAGTTTTTAAACAAGGTGTTAGTTAGGAGCTTTTGGAGAATCATCACTTGCTCAAGATAACTAGCCAGCGTCGTGTTCCGGGGGCCTCGTTGTTGCGACTCTCAAGCGCCCTATCTTTGAGCTAGTTTATAACTTTATATGCGTTGGTCGACAGGTACTATCCAAACCGGTCTTCTTCTCTTATGTCATGATTCGTGTTCGGCGATTCTATAAGCCAGTTCGGCCGTTTAGGAGCTTAGTTTAGTCTATCCGCCGAGCTGGGGTAGCTTTCGATGCAAGCTTCTGCACCGGTGCAACATCGATCATCGTCAGCTAGCTGGCTCTGCATGTATAGATATTTCATATTACATGGCTGGCCTGGCCACACCGTCTAGCTAGCTAGATGAAGTTGTTGCAGACTGCATTTTGTCAACGTGAGGACAGGTAAAACTGCAAGCGTATCAACTAAAGCTTGCTTGTCAGTTCAAATGATGATTTAATTGTTCCAGAAGAGACCACTGTTGCAATTGGCGCAGGTGGCTCTGCCCCCAGGAAGGGACATCGACCAAGTGCCAATTAAGCGGCTGACTTCTCTTATTTGCTTCATATAAAGGTGACATTGGTTTCCCTGGATGTGCCAATGGATATACTGCACCGAATACAGTCTTGTCGTTCGTGCTCGGCACGAGATGAGTTGTTCGACAAGAAATACCTAGGCGCGCCTCGCTTTAAACTATCCTATTAGTTGAAGCACTTACATTTGTTACATCGCATTTCAAAAAAAGAGCATTGGTTACATCGCAACTCTAGCGGATGTATTGTAACCCATTTTTTTCACCGTGTTTTTTATAAAAAATTCAAGAAAAACTTTAAGCCTAGTTTGGCAGCACAGTTTTTAAGGCGTGCCAATCAATACTTTGGTTTCTCAAAACTACAGTTTTTCTCTGTTTTGCCAAAACCAGCGGTTCGTTTGGTAATTGTATTTTATTGTAGTTTTGACCTGACTGCACCTAACTGAGCTACCTCAAGAGACTGATATGCCTGGAAAAACGGCCGCTCAATACATGGAGCCATGCCTTGCACACAAGTCCTCTCGGCCTCTCCAGGATGCTAGGTGTTGTAGCAGTCTACAGAGTATAACTACCTCCTGTATTGACAAGCAACCATGCCGTACCATACGATCATGTAACCTAAATGCCTAGTCATCAGTTAGACTACTACGATGACGGCTGGAAGAACATACTCACAAACCAGTGAAATGCAAGCTAATGACCTATCCTTAAATGCCTAGGAATCAGATTAATAATCAGGAGAGAGTTTGCACCTCGTTTAATAGATAATAAATAGAGGAGGAGTGGGAGGCCTTTGATTTCTCTCGGCTCAGTTTAGAAAAAAGTGGTCGGGACCTCTTTTTTAGATACTACAAAAATACCACAGTATAAGAGATACCATGGTATCTTAAAGTGCAGTATTTCTTTCATCCAAACACCCCAAAGTATTTGGTACCAAGGTTATTTCAGAAACCACAGTATTTTGTAAAAACTGCAAAAATACTTTGCATCCAAACGCACCCTTAACTTTTTTTCTTGTTCTTTTTTATGTCTAAAGACATTCTATTTAAGAATAATACTTCAAACACATTGTGGCATCCTAAAGAAAGTCCTAGAGTGAACATCAACCTTTTTTGTTCTGAAAGGAGTCGTACTAATATCACTTCACACTTAGAGGCCGACAACCTTTCGGCTAAGAAATGTTGGGGGCATGGGCTTTCACCGGAAGTGGTAGGGTAGTTTTTTTTTAACTCAAGTGATGGTAGAGGGATTTTTTCCGACATGGAACACCTTGCATTCCAGAAAGTAGTTGGAGAGTTGATCAGGGTGAAGTGCCTCAGGGAAACATTTGGCATTTCCTATTCGTCGGCGGTTAAAGTCAGGGGCGGAAACGGGAGACAACCCCGGCAAACCCTAGGTTATAGTGCAATTTCCCTAACCGGCGCCTGTAGCCACCAAGACTCGATCCTACGATCTCTCACACATTCGCACAATGAAATAACCATTCGACCATGGACCATCAGTTGCTCTTATATTGCTTCTTCCCTCTTTTCTACTAGCACGTCTTTCTATTTTTTCCATTTTCATTTTTTCGTCTTTCTTTTTTTATTTGGAAGGGTTTTGTTCTGTTTTTTACTACTTTTCTTTGTTTGTTTTTTCTTTTTTATTTGGAACAATTTTTTGGTTTTTGTTCTTTTTATATTTTTAATTCGATGAACTCTTTTATAAAAATTATGAACTATTTTTCAAAATATGTGAACTTTTTACAAATTCGATCAACTTTTTCAAAAAATGATGAATTTTTATCAAAGTTGATAATTTTGTTTTCAAAATAGGTGATATTTTTTTCAAAATCTGTGAATTTTTTCCATATTCGATGATTTTTTAAATGATGAACTTTTAATAAAATTCGATGAACTTTTTTTGAAAATTCGTGAACGTTTTTCAAAAAATGATGAACTTCTATCAACTTTGATGTACTTTTTTAAAAAATCGGTGAACGTTTTTTAAAATACGATGAACATTTTTAAATTCAAAGAACTGTTTTTAAAAATGTTGATTTTTGTCAAATTCGATGAACGATTTTTGGAAATTAGTGAACTTTTTTGAATTTGACTGACCTTATAATAATTGGATGAACTTTTTGAAGATTAATGAACTTTTTCGAAATGCCGATTTTTACTTTTATCATTTTTTATTTTATTTTTTATTAAAGTCAACGATTTACTAATTAATTGGTCAACCATGCATGACCAAAACTGTCCACGAGCGAGCGAGGGAGCGATCAGGCAGAAGCGAGCGAGCGAGTGATCAGGCAGGAGCGAGCGATCAGGCAGCGTTACATGGGCAGCCCCAAAATCAAGCTGCTGCAGGTGCCAGTTTCTGATCGGGGCGCGTGAAGCGCTAATTAGGGACTCCCGGCACCCCCCAACTCCTCCATCGATGATGGCTAAGTCAGCCCATTTAAATGGTATACTAGGGGAGTTCGATCGCTGTTATTTTTCGCTTTTGATATTGGTTCTTTCTTTGACCAGTTTTTTGTGTACTTTTTTCAAATACACCTTCTTATTTTTTCAAATTTCACGACCTTTTTCAAAACCAATCAAACTTTTCAGACTTGATGAACTATTTTCAAGTTTGTGGACATTGTTTCAAAATTGTTGATATTTTTTTAAAAAAATCTATGAATTTTTTAAAGAATTCAATGAAGTTTTCCCAAATTTGTGAATTTTTTCTAAACAGATAAACTTTTTTTAAAAATTATAGATTTTTTTGAAATTTTGGTAAGTATTGTTTCCAAAATCAATGCAAATTTTCCAATTTGTGTTTTTTTCCAAAAATCAGTGACCATTTATTTGGAATACATTAACATTTTTTAAAATTTTAAATTTTAAATTCAAAATTTGTTTAATTTTCATTTTTCTTAAATTTTCATTGCTTTTCCCTGAAAGTGAACGATGAGATGTTCAATCATCAACCAAGCTGCGTGCAGGATGCTAATGGGCTGCGGCCCACGAGCATTCTCAGACGGGCACCGGTTTCGCAATCGGGCGCTGGAGGCGCCAATTTGGAGCACTGGCACATCTTGCACGCAACAAGAAAAGCCTATGTCCTGCTTCTGGTGACAGATGTGCCTCGCCTTAGTGCTCAACCCCTTCAAATTATATGAATTTGTTTAAAAAACCAATATTGAAAAATTACTTTTTAATGTATGGACACTGTACTAAATGTTACATACATATTTGGATGGGATAAACTCGTTCAAAAGATTTTGCGGACATTTTCTATATTATAAAAATAATTATTTTTAAATCGCACCAACATTTTTTCGAAGTTCGTGAACATACTTTAAATGTCAAAAACATTTCATTGAATGGTCCAAACGTGTTTGAAAATTTTAAGTAATGTAACTTTGAAATATTTATTTCTATATATCTTGGAATATAAAAGGGAATAACAAATAAGAAGAAAATGGAAAAAAAACAATATGAACGAACGATCGAGCTAACATTTGTACCATCACTGGAGGTACCTCACTATGTCTCACTCTCGGCTAATAGGGCCACTTTTTCTGGGTGCCGCCTCATGATTTTATTTTATTTTTCTTTATGTATGCCTTGTCCGGTTTTAGATATATTTTTTCCATTTTATCGAATTTTTGGTTTTCATTTGGTTTTGAAGAGAGAAAAATTGAAAAAAAATATGTTTATTTTGTTTTCCCGGGAGACACAAATTGGCTTCTCGTGGAGGCACCGACTTCTTCCACGAGAGGCATGGTTGTGCTTCCCGAAAAAGGGAGACACTTATATGTTTCTCGTGATGGCACAGATTAGCATCCGCGAGAGTTATAAATGTTCCACTTGAAAAGGGGGAAATATTTTTTTTTCTTCTACGAGAACCATATATTTGCCTCTCGTGGAGGCACAAATTTACTTTCGTGACAGACACAATTTTGCCTCTCGAAAAAAGAAAAACAATCAAAAGTGTTTTTGATTTCATTTTTCCACTTCTTTGTTTTTTCGTGAAAAAACCGTGGAAACCTCTTAACGTGCTATCTAGTTTCGAAGATTTTGACGTAAAAAAATCCAATGGTGAAAACTGATCGGAAATTTTCATGCACGGATTGAGAAATAAAACGTTCTGAATAAACGAATCTATGAAAGAAAAAAAAGGAAAAAACTCTCAAGTTTTGGTCGCCGCTTGTCCACCTGTGAGAAAGCGAAAGTAACATTTGCAAAGGATACCCCTTTATTAGTGATCTCCCTGTATACCGTCTATTGCAAGCTCTAAGCACCTCTCACTCATATGGGTCGGGCCATCTATGCGTTGCTCACATTTCTCAGTCACTTGGGAAAACCGTTGAATAGCAAGTAGCTAACACTTGTGTATTATCTATTTATGGGTTTAATTGTTGGGAGCTCCTAGTCGGCGCCTTAAGCGCCGGATAAAAAAAACTAACAGCTACGGAATTCGAACTCAGGACGTCAGTTCCACTTAAGAACAAGCTAACCTATGGAGCTACCATAGTGAAGTGATTTGCTACTGCCTGAAAAACCTAATAACAAGGTCCAGCGCTATTTGGTAATACATAACCATGTACTGAATAGCTTATTTTTTTGGAAAAATATCATGATAATTTTTATGGATAGGAAAACGTGACAAGCTTGAAAAATGTTTATATATTTTAAAAAGTTCATCAATTCTGAAAAAAGTTCATAGAAATTGAAAAAAAATTGTATATTAAAAAAGTTCATCAAATTTCAAAATAGTTCATCAAAATTTAAAAATTGTTCATGACTTTACAAAAAAACGAAAACTACAAATTTTAAAAAATTCACCAATTTTGAAAATAGTCCATTGAAAATAAAAAATTGTTCATGACTTTAAAAAAAAGGAAAACACAAACATTGTAGATTTATAGAATTTTGAATATTTTTTAAAAAAGTTCACTGGTTTTGAAAAAAGTTCACAGTTTTTAGCAAAACGTTCATCAAATCTGAAAAAAAGTTCACCGATTTTTGAAAAGAGTTCATCGAGTTTGAAAAGAGTTCATCAAATTTGAAAAAAAGTACACAGATTTTAGACCAAAGTTCATCGAGTCCGGAAAATTAAATCATCAAATTCGAAAAAAGTTCAAAAATTTGAAAAAAGTTCAAAAATTTGAAAAAAGTTCATCATTTGAGAAAAAAGTTTATAAAATTTGAAAAAATATCAAAATTTGTAAAATATTCAGAAAATAATAAAAATATGGATGTATTTGAAAAAATTCATCGAACTAGTAAGAAGGAAAAATAAGAAAGAAACCCGAAAAACGAAAACAAAAAACAGAAAAAATGGAAAAAAACAGAAAAACATAGTATAAAAAGACGAAAGAGAAGAAGATAAAAACAAAACCTGCTTGCATTAGCATATCAAGTTCTTGTGGTACTGTGGTTTCCACAGTATGCTACAAATTGGGAGATTGCCGGTTCGATTCCTTGCTCTTGCAAACGAGCGAAACAGGCCGACCCCAGCGCGCAGCTGCAGGCGTCCGTTTGCGAAAATGCAAGTTAATGGGTGCCTGTGACGCTAAATAGGGATTGCCATAATTGTCTTCCTGTCATTACGGTTTAAAATTTGATCGTAAGTTTGATGTTATAGTATGTGGTACTATATGTAATTAAAATAATATTATTTGTAAAAATTATTTTCTGTATGAATCCAATAATATATTTTACTTATTATTCATGTTTTTCTAGTTAAATTTAATTAAAAGTTTAACCCAAAATATGAGGACCTATAAACCTAGATGAAGGAAATACGTATATACAAGAAAGAAAGTAGCAGTTGCACTGTCTATTAGCAAATGGCTATCTTGTGTAGTTGTGTACCTGCGTACAGTCTTTTATGTAGGTGACATTCAATTATAAATGACTTTAGATGACAGCATAACTTTCATCCATACAGTCCTATGATAACACAAAAACTACCTAAAGAATCTTTTCGCTTAAATAAAAACCATAAGGAAATATACATCTATATAAAAATACACGCTTAATATTATTTCAATTCGTTTTAAACATTTTTTAATACCATGATGAACTTTTTAAAATATATTAAATATTCTGAAAGTATACGATAGACATATGATTAAAACATGATGAACATATTTTTATGCATTGCAAATGTTTTTGGGAATATCGTTTCGAAATATAAGTCTGTTAGAGGTTTTACTAGGGGACTACATACGGAAATATATGGACATACTTTAAAGTGTATATTCACTAATCTTGCTCCGTATGTAGTCCTCTAGTGAAATCTTTAAAAAGACTTATATTTAGAAACGGAGGGAATACATCATAAATATTTAAATGCATGAAAATAAATTTTTAATTCATGATGATATGTTAATACATAATGCACATTTTTAAGTATAAGATAAACATTTTTAATAAACTATAAACATTATTAATACATGATGTATTTTTTAATAGACCGTGATCATTTGCAATACATGAGGTGAGGATCAGGATGTTTGATTCGATCATTTATAAATTTGTATAGCTTTATGATTCATTACTCCACTCGTTCGTGATCTTAGTTGAAAAAACAATAGATTGAGTCGTGTGCATTAGATGGAATAGATCCCTATTTTATGAAGTGCTTTCACTCACATTAAGAGAGGATAGGCTTAATTTTTTTTTGGCTTGCTAAGGATATAAAATATTGATAGATTTGGTATAATCTACACCGCAAGGTGATGGGAGGGATTGCTTTCAGGTATAATGCTCAAGCACCTTAAGGTAAGTGTATGCATCATATTCATGTGCATGATGATGTCTTGCTGATTGCACATACTTGTTTGCAAAAAATCACCATGGATGCATGAACACCTTCATCCATATATTTTTCTTTGATGGATACGGCTAGGCTGCATGTGACATATTAAGTATACCAACCCAATAGTGCATTTGCATTCAAAAACAATTATCCTTAAAAGACTGCACACTCGTAGGGGGATCTTATGCATGTTACATGTCCGTCAAATCTTTAACATGATTTTATGATATATCCTTATTTTAAGATACGATGTATGTTGTGAGAGATTAACAAAAAGGGGGAGATTTAAAGAATAGTTGCTCCCTTGATGGTTTTGGTAATTCATGTCAACATATACGTTGTTGGACTAACGTTTCCCTTAAGTATATTTTTTTAGGAAAATATTAAATTAGGTAACTGAATGGATGGAGATGTGGACTAACGTTTTCTCGTGATTGTCTAAAACGTATCTACTTTTCCAAACACTTCTGCTCTTGTTGTGGACTCTAATTTGCATGATTTGAATGAAAATAAGATGGACTCACGTTGTTTTCAGCAGAACTACCTTGGTGTTATTTTTGTGCAGAAATAAAAGTTTTCAAAATTGGACGAAACTTTTTGTGAGTTTTTTCTGGAATATATGAAAAATTATGGAGTGAGGACGTGTTGGAGGGGGATGCGTGTGGGCAACAAGCCAACAGGGCGTGCCCACCCTCCACGCACAACATGTTAGCTTGTGGGTCCCTCGTGGCTCCCCCAATACTAATTTCACTCCTATAAATTAACAATTACAGAGAAAAATAGGAGGGAAGTTTTCATCGCATTTTACCAGACAGTCCCGCTGCCACCGCCTCTCCTCGGGAGGGCTAATCTAGAGTCCGTTTGGGGATCCAAAGAGGGGATTCATCGCCGTCGTCATCATCAACCCTTCTCCATCAACAATTCCATGATGCTCACCACCAGGAGTGAGTAATTCCTTTGTAGGCTTGTTGGACAATGATGGGATTGGATGAGATTGATAATGTAATTGAGTTATTTTGATAGGGCTTGATCCCTAGTATCCAGTATGTTCTGAGATTGATGTTTCTATGACTTTGTTATGCTTAATGCTTGTCAGTAGAGCCCGAGTGACATGATTTAAGATCTGAACCAATTATTTTTTCCCTGAATATGAAAATGTGTAGATCCTATCTTGCAAGTTGTATGCGCCTATTACATGTTATGATCCGCATTCCCTAAGGTGACAGTAATTGGGATTATTTCCGGTGATTGCCGTAGTTTGATGTGTTCATGTATTCATCGTGTGTTAATGCTTCATTTTGGTTCAATATGAAAAGGATGCCTTAATATCCTTTAGTTTCCTTATGGACCCCGCTGCCACGGGAGGGTAGGACAAAAGATGTCATGCAAGTTCTTACCGCAAGCATGTATGACTATATACGAAATACATGCCTACATTATATTGATGAATTGGAGCTAGTTCCGTGTCGCTCTAGTGTGTGACTGTTACTTGATTCATGTCATCTAAATCATTATCCATCACCACTCCACGTGCCTATGCTTTTCATATACTGAATCTTGCTATATTACTATTGCTTCTGCTACTGTTACAATCACTACAAAACTGTTGCTGCTAGTGTTACTATTACTACTACTATTTTGTTGTGTACTAAAACATTTGCTGCACAGACATATCCTAGGTGTAGTTGAATTGACAACTCACCTGCTACAACCAATAATCTGGGTGTAATACTACCCGTTAAGACTGTTGTGATCCCCTAAACTTGTGGGTTATCAAGACTATTTTCTCGCGTCGTTGTCGGGGAGCATAGCTGTATTTACTATGTTTACTTGAGGATATCCAATTGCCACTATGAAGAATCTGAATTATACTAGAACTAATATCATACCCTCTAAGACTAGGGGAGGTAAGGAACTACCATCTAACTCCGTTTTGATTCACCTACTGTTTTGAATGAGCTTATGACACCACCACTTGCTGCTCGTTCCGATATGCCACATATACTTGATGATGCTACTTCTGAAATTAACGATGATACTGTTAGAGCATATATCTCCATATGTGGTTTTGGTAATTGATGACAATTCCTATGGACTAATGGTTGCCTTAAGTTATATTTATAGGATTTGTCCATAGGCACTTCTTGAAGTCCATCTGTTGGGTTCAAGGAGTTTATATGATGACCAAGGTGGTATTCAAGGTATTATCCAAAGAATGGTCATAGAGACACAAGGTTGATCAAGATCTCAGACAAAGAGTAAATCAAGCCTTAAGTTATATTTATAGGATTTGTCCATAGGCACTTCTTGAAGTCCATCTATTGGGTTCAAGGAGTTTATATGATGACCAAGGTGGTATTCAAGGTATTATCCAAAGAATGGTCATAGAGACACAAGGTTGATCAAGATCTCAGACAAAGAGTAAATCAAGATGATCGACACACAAAGCATACAAGATGTACCGAGAGGTATCAAGTGATCCCGTGGTATGGTAAGCATTGTCCATTACGTGTTTGTGTACTAACCCATGGTGTTCGTGAGAGTTCTATGTGGGGGTTAGGTGTGTTTCCATGGGCTTGCGTCAAAGAGAAGATCTCATACAACCCATGAAGTATGACGTCAAGTTGTGATCGTCATCAAGATTGCGATGTGCAAGTTCAAGTGGATCAACACGAAGATATCATGCTTGAAGCTTGCTGTCCATTGTGGTGGCAATGGACTTGTGAAGATATGCTAAAGAGCGGCTCACCCATAGTGAGTATGGGGGAGCAATCAACTAGTCTTCATCAAGCCAACGCAATCAAGAAAGGTGGTCCATCTTGAGGAAGCCAAGATCATCATCATCTAGCTCAAGAGGACGAGGTGCAAGGTATAGGTTTGCCCTTGATAGGTTTTCCGTTTAGGATAGATTGTTGTACTATCAAGGGGGGCTCTCAAGTGAGTAGCTTGATCGTATCGTTCGTTGAGAGCTCAAACCATTTGCATCCTTGCATCATACTTCTTGGTTCTTGTTTGGTGTTTCTCTTTGAGAGTTTTAGAGCTTATGGTCATCTTCATGACAAGTTCGAGTTCATCGAAAACGGAGTCCATATGCATCTACTATGATGTTTTCGATGTTGGAGTTTTTGCCGGTTCTTCATTCATAGAGGTCTCACATCTCTATATCATTGGCATCTTCTTATCCGCATTTCGCTATTTGGATAGCTGTTGTCGTCCTGAATCCAACAAGCTTGGGTTTGCTCGATTCGGAGCTCGTATGCGAAAGTTATGGCTGTTTCAGTGGCGAGCAGTAGTACCGCTGGACCTAGCGAGTACCGCTAGAGTTGGCGGTAGTACCGCTGGCCCTAGCGGTAGTACCGCTGTCCAGCGGTAGTACCGCCCCTGGCCAGCGGTAGTACCGCTCCAAGTTTTTAGTACCGTCATCTTTGCGGTTGTACTGCGTCGGACCTTTTTGCGAAGACTTTCTTGGCGGTGGTAGTGCCTTTGCACTACCAGGGGCCCAGCGGTAGTACCGCTGGGACGAGCGGTAGTACCGCTGGAGTGCCAGCGGTAGTACCGCCCCTGGTTAGCGGTAGTACCGCTGGAGTGCCAGCGGTAGTACCGCTGCAGCCAGCGGTAGTACCGCTGGGCTCGGGCTGTAAGTGGGGGTAACGGTCTGATTCCTTCCCCCACTATATAAAGGGGGTCTTCTTCCCCCTTGGCTTTATCTATCCGTTGAGCTCTTGTTCTACCTCCATTGTTGACGTTCTTAGAGCTTGCTAACTCTCAATCCCTCCAATGATTCTTGCTTGTTCTTGAGGGAAAAGAGAGAGGAGATCTAGATCCACATCTCCACCAATCACTTTGTCCTCTATGTGAGGGGAACCCCTTGGATCTAGATCTTGGAGTTCTTTGTGAGCTCCTTGTTCTTCCTCTCATATTTCTCCATAGCTTTTGTTGTTGTGGAGGGATTTGAGTGTGAGGGACTTGACCACTTCGTGTGTTCTTGCCATTGCATTAGTTGCATCGGTTTGAGTTCTCCACGGTGATACGTGGAAGTGAGAAGTTGAGAAGCTTACTACCTTTGGTACTTAGTACCCTAGATATTGTTCTTCGTGGATGCTTTGGCATCCTAGATGCTTGGTGGTGTCTCAGAGCTCAATCATTGTGGTCTGAAGCTCCGGGCAAGCGTCGGGGCCTCCAATTAGGTTGTGGAGATAGCCCCGAGCAATTTGTACGGGTACCGATAACCGCCCCCAAGGGTTGCCACGTGTACGGGTTCGGTGACCGCCCCCAAGGTTTGCCATTTGTACGGGTTCGGTGACCGCCCTCAAGGGTCCCTTAGTGGAATCACGACATCTTGCATTGTGCGAGGGCGTGAGGAGATTACGGTGGCCTTAGTGGCATCTTGGGGAGCATTGTGCCTCCACACCGCTCTAACGGAGATTAGCATCCGCAAGGGTGTGAACTTCGGGATACATCATCGTCTCCCCATGCCTCGGTTATCTCTTACCCGAACCCTTTACTTATGCACTTTACTTTGTGATAGACATATTGTTTATTGTAATATATCTTGCTATCACTTAGTTGTTTATCTTGCTTAGCATAAGTTGTTGGTGCACATAGGTGAGCCTAGTTGTTTGTAGGTTTTGTGCTTGACATATTAAACGTTAGTTTTATTCCGCATTTGTTCAAGCCTAAACCTTAATTATTTTAAAACGCCTATTCACCCCCCTCTAGGCGACATCCACGTCCTTTCAGATACTACTGCTATACTTGATGAAACTGGAACTATGCCATTGAATGCATTACTTGATGCTCATATCGCTAAAGCTAGAGAACTTGAAAATGCTGAAACTGATGGATTTTGAATCACCTATTATGCCTAGTTCTCCTAATAGATATGAATTACCTGATTAGTATGCGGTTATGTTATGGATGGGGAGATAGCTAGGGACTTTCTCGGTTGTAATGATAGAGATGACTTGAAGAAACTACTATGCAAACTAGAAAAAAAATCTATGATGGAGAAAATGAAACATGATCCTAAATTTGCTACTTCTCCTATATGTGTTAGTGATAAGGATTATGAATCTGTTGATCTTGAGTTAATCACTATAGTAGAGTCTAATCCTTTCCATGGCTATGAATGAAACTATTGTTGGACACATCACTAAGTTGAATGATATTGCCACTTTGTTTACTCATGAGGAAAAGATGTGCTACTATTTTATCCTTAAGCTTTTTTTCCTTTTTCGCTAAAAGCCGATGCTAAGGAGTTGTTCCTCACTCTGGTTCCTAGTTGTGTGCATAGCCCCCAGCATATGATATATTATTTACCTAAAGAATATTTTCCTACTCACAAGAAACAAGCTGCTTTACAGGAAATATTTAACTTTGTGCAAATTGAAGAACAAAATCTCCCTCAAGCTTGGGGGGGGGCTTTTGCAGCTACTAGGAGCTTTGCGTGATCATCCTCTTAAGAAAAATGAAATACTTGATATATTTTATAATGGACTAACCGATGCTTCTAGGGACTACCTAGATAGTTGTGGTGGTTGTGTTTTCAAGGAATGAATGGTTGGACAAGCTGAGGAGTTATGGAGTAATATATTGCAAAATATTGTTAACTGGACACCTCCTGAACCACTGTCGGAACCTATTCAAAAGAAGAGAGGTATTCTATTCCTCAGTACAGAAGATATGCAAGAAGCCAAGAGATCTATGAAAGAGAAAGGTATTAAATTTGAAGACATCAAGAATTTACCACCTATTGAAGAAATACATGGACTCAATGCCCCGATACAGGTAGTAGAGGTAAATTCTATAGGTAGATTTTATGCAAGTGATATACCTTATACCAAAACTCTGAGTCAATGCATGGATAATTTGATAGTTACCTTGTTAAGCAAGAGCACTTTAATAATTATGTTAAAGATCAGTTACAACATAATGATATAATGATAGATCTGTGATGCCTCCAACTTAATCGTATTCTAATCATACATGCAAATGCGTACGACCAAGATTAGGTACTCATGGGAAGAAATCACGACACAACTCTAGACAAAAATGAAACTCATACAAGCTTCATATTACAAGACGGGGGTCCTCGAGGGCTCGAATACACATGGGTCAGCGGAAGTAAATAATATCTTAGTACAAACATAAGTCAACAAGTTTTGCCTTAAGAAGGCTAGCACAAACATAACATGGATAAAAAAGGCAAGGCCTCCTTCCTGGGAGCCTCCTAACTACTCCTGGTCGTCAGCGGCCTCCACGTAGTAGTAGGATCCAACGGGGTAGTAGTCGTCGGCGGGATCAACCATCTACCGGGCTCCATCATCTAGTCGCGGAAATCATATAAAGAGGAAAAGGGGGAGCAAAGCAACAGTGAGTACTCATTCAAAGTACTCGCAAGACGAACATCAGAACTATGCTAAGTATGCATCGGTATTAAAGGAATGAGGCTATATCTTTGGACTGAGTGCAGAAATGTGAGAATAGAGAGAAGGCATAGTCCTATCGAATACTAGCATCTTAAGAGTCTTGCAGCACTAGGAGAGTGTAGAATAGTAATACATATGGAATAATTATGTTGTAGCAAATTTATTAGTACACCCATAGATCCTTCCTAGACTCCATGTGAGAAAGCAATCTCGGAGCCAATTTTCAATTTAAGTCACAATTCAAGTTGTATTAGATCGAGATACAACTCCCAGTCATCCTGTTACCGTGGACACGTCTATTTAAATAGTTGAATCATTGCTTCATAACCTCTCAACGGACAAACTTTCCTCGGTCATGACCGATCTCAGGACATCAACACGTTGTAGACCTACCTAGCCTCAACAAAGAGGCCAACTCGTCAGACTAAACCCTCTGCGTGCAAGGGTCTTGGGATCATCGCCCTTTGCACTCCCGCATGTTGCGAGGGCGGCCGAGATCAGTCCTGACACCTCTTATATAAGATAAATGCTTAGACGGACCACTCGGGCGTGTGCCGCTCCAATGCTGACATCTGAAGAGCTTCAACTGATACAAGGACGCGGAGTACCCATAATTGTTCCTGCGTGAAGGTTAGTGCGTATAGGTCAATTGACCAACTCAGATCAAATACCCGACCCATTAATGTTTTGTTAACTGTGGTGACGATCAGCGATACATGATATGTGGTCCGGTCGCCCCGTCTCGACAATGTGTGGCAGGGGCCAAGAATGTCGGGCCACACCTCGTCACAATCACGTCGGAATCCACCCGCACCACACATCTCATCGCGTTCCGGTAGTAAAATGAAAGTAATTGTGTGTCTATAACATCATAGGCATCCGAGGTATCACCCTCAATGGATTCCAATCGATGTAACCGTCAAGGTGACCTAGGAGGAATCACCCTCGATGGTTCACGCTTGAGGGGTTGCACGACAGAGTCGTTGGCAGAAGTGGTGAAGGAGGAATCACCCTCCGTAATACACCTCCGGTTAAATACACTACAGAGCTAACATGAGGAGTACATTACAAGGTATCACCCTTGGTACTTGATAGTAACTCTGAAGAGTCGTACAACTAACTGGTGTGAGGTAATGTGGGGGGTCTTGGCTTGTCGATCGATTGATCAAGTATTCGGGTCTCCGAGTCTTCAAGCGTCGAGTCTTTGATGATGAAGCAACAACAAGTGGGACTAAGTGCAGTCACTGGGGATCACTAGTACACCTATACTAAGCATTTAATATGTAGTAGGGTACAAAAGAAGTTTATAAAAAACAGGTCATGCTTCAAAATAGGAGCTATCAACAGCAGTAGCAAAATTTAATGCAAGGAATGGGTGATATCGGTACGATCAAGGGGGTTGGCTTGCCTTGTTGCTCTGCTGCAAAAGACCAAGCATCACGGGCGTAGTCATACCTAGCTGCAACTTTAGTTTCGGTGTGTACCGAAGAGAAGAGGGGGAAGAAACAATAAACAAAAAGCAAGCAGATGCAACACGATGCATGACATGGAAATATGCAGTATTAGGGATGAGCTAACGTAGTACTACATTGTGAGGACCGGTTTCCAAATAATATCGTTATCGGAAATCAGCCATGAATTTCATCCAGCATGGAAAAGAATTCACACTCGTAGACCAACTTGATATACAAAACCAGTATTACTTAATATTAAATAGGGTAGAGCGGATGCCGCTCAATAGTTTATTACAGACAAGCCAAATATTTGACATAAAGGCGGTTATCTCACAATGGTCATGGGTAACACTACTATTCGCATTAGTAGGTGGACGTGTCACCTCAGAGTGAAGCGACACGAATAAATTACTACTACATGCCAAGCGTCAGAGTGAGGCTTGACAATTATTCAAGGTAGCGGAAGTTGTGGAATAATACAATGACGGACTCCATGATCACAAGACTGACTAGAACTCCTCTAAGCGTCCAACTTGCTATCGTACTCCTCATCCACCTGATCAACTTCATCTATATCTGGCCACATCAACAAGCAAGTGAGTACTTTGAAAGTACTCACAAGATCGTTTGTACCTATGATAAGATGAATGCAACAATTTCACATGCATGGGTTAATTTAATTATCAAAACTAACAAGATAATTAATTTAGCAGTACGTTAAGTCAGGGTAGATAAGTTGGGCGGTAGTCCTCCCAAAATTTTCAAGAAAGTAAAATTCACCGATCGGGTGCTGAAGCGAGGCCTCGAAAGGTTATCAAATAAAAATAAACTGACACAGTCGGGCGTCTAAGAGACACCGCACACAGGGCTTAAAAATAAATTAATAAGACATAGTCGAGCGCCTATGTGACACCACGGAACGAGCACAATAAAACAAATAACTGGCCAGAGTCGGGCATCTTAGCGACACCACGGAAAGGGCATAATAAAATAAATAGCGGGACACAGTTGGACGTCTCAGCGACACCATGAAAAGGGCATAATAAGGTAAATAGCGGGCCACAGTAGAGCATCTCAGCAACACCACAAAAAGGGCATAATAGGGTAAACAACGATCCACAGTCGGGTGTCTCAGCGACACCACAGAAAGGGCAATATAAAGTAACTGAATATCCGGGTGGTACAACCAATCTTCAGGATACTCAATGCAACCAAGGAATCATGAGGTTAGTTTCAAATGTCACAGTCATATATCAACAATAAGAGCTTTCATCTGTAATGACTTGTTCTCCAAAGACCGACACGAAGAGCGATACTTGACCTATCAACTAGTCATCCTTGATCGTCGAGGCATCTACTTAAATAGTTTTGACTCTGCAGAGGGTGTACTGTTTACCCACAGCCAACGGGTTCCAATAGCCACAAGAACTAATCCCGTTTATGGTATTTTAGAAGTAAACACGCAACACAAGCACACACCCATTTTTACCCAGCGGAACGCGGAATCACCCGGACTACGCTTCTCGAGGAAAAACCATAAGACGGGGAGGCCAACATCCTCAAAAATCATGGGATCAAATTTTTCCGCCCACTACAAGGGGGTGCCCCCCTATCGGTCAGAGACCGGAAACAGCCATGCCCCCTGACCGGATGTCTGGAATTATTCAAAGGCCATAGAACCTTCATCCGACCCTCTAGTTGGTGTGCACATGGAGTTAGGATTACGACCTACTCAACCGAATTCCCTTTCGAGAAGAGCAGTGACATCACAAAAAAGTAAGGTCACACACTGACAAGACTCGATATATGCCGATACTGGAGGTTTAAATTTTATGCATATGTTGTCGTGCATCCGACACGACTAGGCGACAACCTATCACGTCCCACATGACTAGGGTGTCGACGACCTCTCATCATTTCATAAGTTATTAATATATCCATGCATGAAATCATACCACATGGAAGCATCAGAGTTACCAAACAATCATGTCAACAAACATCACATCAAACATGCAAACATGCTTGCTTGGGTCGACGAAGTCGCTCGCAATAGAGGGCTCGCGGCATCGCCGGCGACGAGCTGCTACTAAACCCGGCAAAGAAAGGAGCGGGTGCACTCACCGGGGTCTTCCGCAACTGAGAGAGGTGGAAGAGGACGTCGGCGAGCACCACGTCGACATCTACTCTCACTCCGGCGGACGGCGGTTTTGGGCGTTGGTCGATCTCGAAGGAGGGGGCTGGAAACGCCAAACTGAGGAACGGCTCAGATGGGCGAATGCTCACAGAGCCTACTGGCAAAACTAGGGCTGCAGGGGCAAGCTCACCTATGCGAATTTTGATGTATCCCGAAGCCGATCGGGGAGGCTGGAGGTGGGGAAGATGACTCTCCCGGGCTCATCCGAGGGGTTGGGCGCGACTCTCGTGAGGTGTGGAGTGGGTTTGGGGCTCAAGGCATGCTCGGGACCCTCTATTTATAGGCTGGCGAGGCAAGGCCGAAGTTGTCTTAACTCCGGCGCTGATCACAGCAAGCGAGAGCAATCAACACGGGCTTACACGGATTGGGACGGCTACATCGGCTCAAGGGGGTTCTATTTTACCTCTGATCTCGCTCTAATTTGTGGTGATGGCACCGCTCAACGGAACGGCACTGCACGGGCGCGGCGACTGCACGGAGCATGATATGTGCTGCTCAGGCCACGGTGACGAGCTACAGTGTGCACAGAGGTGGGGCATGGACACGCGGGGGCTTCTAGTGGTTTGGGTCGTGCCGAACGGCGCGACTTTGCAGTGGGGCTCTCTAGTGGCTGAAACACGCATCGATGGTGCCGCTGCTATGGTCAGCGTTGATACGTCTCCGTCGTATCTACTTTTTCGAACTCTTTTGCCCTTGTTTGGACTCTAATTTGCATGATTTGAATGAACTAACCCGAACTAACGCTGTTTTTAGCAGAATTGCCATGGTCTTGTTTTTGTGCAGAAATAGAAGTTCTCGGAATGTCCTGAAAATTTACGAAGAATTTTTCTGGAATAAAAGAAAAATACCTGCGCAAAGATCCATCGGAGGGGGTGTGCCCGTGGGCCACAAGCCCCTGGGCCGCTACCACCCCCCTAGGCCGCGTCGTGAGGGCTTGTGGGGCCCACGTGGCACCACCGCCCCCAAACTTAGCTCTATATCTTCCATCTCGCCCGGAAAAAATAGAGAGAAGTTTTCATCGCGTTTTATGATACGGAGGCGCCGCCACCTCCTGTTCTTCATCTGGAGGGCAGATCTGGAGTCCGTTCCGGGCTCCGGAGAGGGGAAATCGTCGCCATCGTCATCATCAACCTTCCTCCATCAACAATTCCATGATGCTCTTCACCGTTCGTGAATAATCTCATCGTAGGCTTGCTGGACGGTGATGAGTTGGATGAGATCTATCATGTAATCGAGTTAGTTTTGACGGGGATTGATCCCTAGTATCCACTTTGTTCTAGATTGATGTTGCAACTACTTTGCCATGCTTAATGCTTGTCACTATGGCCCGAGTGCCATGATTTCAGATCTGAACCTATTATGTTGTCGCCAATATATGTGTGTTTTAGATCCTATCTTGCAAGTTGTAGTCACCTACTATGTGTTATGACCCGGCAACCCCGGAGTGACAATAGCCGGAACCACTCCCGGAGATGACCATAGTATGAGGAGTTCATGTATTCACCACGTGTTAATGCGTTAGTCCGGTTCTTTATTAAAAGGAGAACCTTAATATCCCGTAGTTTCCATTAGGACCGCGCTGCCACGGGAGGGATGGACAATAGATGTCATGCAAGTTCTTTTCCCTAAGCACGTATGACTACATACGAAATACATGCCTACATTAGATTGACGAATGGGAGCTAGTTACATATCTCTCCGTGTTAGAGCTGTTACATGATGAATCACATCCAGCACACTCATCCATCACCGATCCACTGCCTACGAGTCTTTTACTACTGGTCCTTGCTATGTTACTTTGTCCAGGCTTGTCCCTTGCTACAAAAGGGATTGGGCCACTTTGCTACTACTGTTGCTACTGCTGTTACTACTGTTGCTACTGATGTTACTCTGCTGCTACTACTGTTCCTTGCTACTTTGCTGTTACTTGTTGCAAGACTTTTTCGACACCTTTGCCGGGGAATAATAGTTCCCTGTCCACGGGCAACTTACTGGCGCCATTGATACAACAGTTAGGAATAGTCTACCGTCAACAGATCTGTTTCTGACACCGTTGCTATCATACTACTTTGCTTGCAGACACTAATCTTTCAGGTGTGGTTGAATCTGACAAACTCAGCTGCTAATACTTGAGAATATTCTTTCGTTTCCCCTTGTGGCGAATCAATAAATTTGGGTCGAATACTCTACCCTCGAAAACTGTTGTGATCCCCTACACTTGTGGGTTATCAAGACCTTTTTCTGGCGCCGTTGCCGGGGAAGCACAATTATATTCTCTGAGTCACTTGGGATTGACGTTTGCTGGTCAATACGAGGAATCCAAAAGATCCAAGAACTAAAATCTTGCCTTCCACTACGAGGAGAGGTAAGGAACTGCCATCTAGCTCTGCACTTGATTCACCTTCAGTTTTGAGTAAGTTTGCGACTTCGCCTCCTGCTAGAAATCTTGATATATCGCCTGTGCTTGATGATGCTACTTCTTCTGCCCATGATGCTATGCGTGATACTGCTTTGCCACTAGGTGCCCTTGATGCACGAATTGCTAGAGTTGCTGCTAGATGTGATGATACTTCTGAAACTGGTGATACTATTGAAGTAGAACCTGCTACTATGCCTCAATTGCCTGTTATGCCTGATACACGTTATGTTATGGAGGGAGAGATAGCTGAGGACTTTCTTGCGTGTAAGGATAGCTATGACGTTGAGAGACTACTGCGCAAGTGGAAAGAAAAATCTCTGAACGCTAGGATGAAATACGACCTGAAGTTTGCTACTTCACCTATCTTTGTGACCGATAAGGATTATGAATTCTCTTTCGACCCTGAGTTAATCACTCTGGTTGAATCAGATCCTTTTCACCATTATGAGTCTGAAACAGTTGTAGCCCATCTTACCAAACTGCACGATATAGCCACCCTATTCACTAGTGAGGAAAAGATCCGCCACTAGTATATCCTCAGGCTGTTTCCTTTCTCGCTAAAGGATGATGCTAAGACTTGGTTCACTTCTCTTGCTCCTGGTTGTGTGCGTAGCCCCCCAGGATATGGTCTACTACTTCTCTGAAAAATATTTCCCTGCCCATAAGAAGCAAGCTGCCTTGCATGAAATATACAACTTTGGTCAAGCTGAGGAAGCGAGTCTCCCACAAGCTTGGGGGAGGCTCATCCAGCTACTGAATGCTTTGCCTGATCACCCTCTTGAGAAGAATGAAATACTTGATATATTCTATAACGGACTTGCCGATGCTTCCAAAGACCGCCTAGATAGTTGTGTTGGTTGTGGTTTTAGGGAACGAACCGTAGAACAATCTGAGATTCTACTAAATAACATCTTGTGCAATGAGATCACTTGGACTATTCCCGAACCACCTCCTAAGCCAACTCTGAAGAAAAGAGGTATTCTATTCCTCAATCCTGAAGATATGCAAGAAGCCAAGAAATCTATGTGAGAGAAAGGCATTAAATCTGAAGATGTCAAAAATCTACCACCCATCGAAGAGATCCATGGTCTCGATAACCCGATACAGGTAGTAGAAGTAAACTCTCTGTGTAGGTTTGATGAGAGTGATATTCCTTTTGATAAACCTGCTAGCCTATGCCTGGATGAATTTGATAACTTCGTTGGCAAACAACAAAGTTTCAATGATTATGTTAGCAGACAATTGGAACATAATGCTCGTATGCTTAGTGATTTAAGTGCTTGTGTGGACAGAAACATCAACGATCTTAAGCTTCTGAGTAAACATGCCTCTATGGTTACTACTCAGGTAGGACAAGTACTTAAAGCTCAGAATGACTTGCTCAATGAGTTGAATGACAATTCTATCAGAGTCGTTACTAGAGGCTATAGAATGACCCAGGAACCTTTGTATCCTGAGGGTCATCCTAAGAGAATTGAACAAGATTGTCAAGGAGTTATCACTGATGCACCTAGTCATCCTAGAAAGAAAGAAGAAAGATGATAGGAACCTGCACGCTAGCAACCCTGTTGCTGCTACACCTGAGAGTCCAAACGATGCCTCTGTTTCTGATGCTGAAACACAATCTGGTGATGAACATGAGCCTAATGATAATATCGATAGTGATGTTCATGTTGATGCTCAACCTAGCAATGATAAGGATGTGGAGATTGAACCTGTTGATCTTGATAACCCACAGCCTAAGAATAAAAGATACGATAAGAATGACTTCACTGCTAGGAAGCATGGTAAAGAAAGGGAACCATGGGTTCAGAAACCCATGCCCTTTCTTTCCAAACCATCCAAGAAAAAGGATAATGAGGATTTTGAGCGCTTCGTTGAAATGATCTGACCTGTCTTTCTACAAATGCGTTTGAGAGTTATGCTCAAAATGTCTCCGTATGCTAAGTACATGAAAGATATTGTGACTAATAAGAGGAGGATACCTGAGGTTGAGATTTCCACCATGCTGGCTAATTATACCTTCAAGGGTGGAACTCCTAAGAAACTAGGTGATCCGGGTGTGCCCACTATACGTTGCTCCATTAAAGGCAACTACATTAGAACCGCGTTATGCGACCTTGGAGCCGGTGTTAGTGTTATGCCTCTCTCTCTCTTTATCGTAGACTTGAACTAGATAAGTTGACACCCACTGAAATCTCTCTGCAAATGGCCAACAAATCAACTGCTTTCCCTATCGGCATTTGCGAGGATGTGCCTGTTTTGGTTGCTAACGTCACTATCCTAATAGACTTTGTTATCTTAGATATTCCTGAGGACGATGCCATGGCGGTCATCCTCGGAAGACCCTTTTTAAACACTGCAGGGGCTGTTATGGACTACAACAAAGACAATGTCACTTTCCATGTCAACGGTAATGAGCATACGGTGCACTTTCCAAAGAAATAATATCGAGTACATTCATCAATGCTATCGAAAAAACTTCATCGATTCTTATCGGAAGCTTTGAATGCCCTATACCTCGTGTCAAGATGAAGTATGATTTGCTTGTTGGGAAGATACATATCCCCATTGAGGTGACCTAGTGACTATTCGAGAATTCTCCATTCTCTTTTGTGATTCAAAAAGGTTTGTCAAAGAGGCTTGATCAACCTCACTGACGGATTTCTTTCGATGACCATGAGATGGATGAATCGAGGAGTCACCAACCTATGTGCCAAGCTTTCACCTTCGGTTGCTTAGAAGAAAAATGATAGATTTAGTTTAGTTTTCCCTGTTTTTTGTTTTAGCGTCTGGTAGAAAAGTACCCCAAAAATAAAAGTTCTCCGAACGTCCTGAAAAATAACGTATGATTTTTTTTGGAATTTTTGAAAAATTCTAAGACAAAGAGCTTGTCTGGGGGCTGCACCAGTGGGCCACAAGCCCTGACGACGCGGGCAGCCCCGTGGCCACGCCACCCAAGCTTGTGGGGCCCACAGGCACCCCCTCCACTCATTCTTGCTCTCATCTGGTTCTCCTACCTCCAGAAAAAATCGTTTCACAGCTCAAACCCGTGTTCTTGCTCCTCTTGCTGGGATTTTCGATCTTCTTGCTCAAATCACCATTCTCCGAACTGTTTTGGGGAAATTACTCCTTGGTAAGTGACTCTTCCATTGGTCCAATTAGTTTTTGCTCTAGTATTACTGTTGGAGAAACTAGAGACATTACGCAAGCTACCATGGGGAGTATTCATTTTCCTGCCCTGCATTACTTTGCCCTCTTCATAGGCAGATGCATTAATGGCAAGATTGAGCATTGTCACCTCTGCGCACCCGACCTTAATATCCTTAAGAGCGTAGTGACAGGTGACAAAAGCTTCAACATGGGAGCTATTATAGCAAGGAGGCTGAATAAGAACGTTGTTGAAGGGGATTTCTTTGGTGGGATCTATGCCACTCGCATAGCAAATTTTCTTGGAGTACCCATCCGCGAAGGAGATCCCCCGCTCCATACAACTTTCCTTGACCGCGTCGCTTTGACACGCTACCAGTTCCTTGAGAGGGATGATGAATCCCTCCTATACCGTTTGATATTTAACCGGCTGCGTGTTTTCCATATTACCCTTCCTGCTCCTGCCTTCTTTGACTTTCATGTAAAACAAAGATATTACATAACCAGAGGAGAAGCAGAGGAGTATGAGAGGGAGGCAAAGGCTGCTCGTCTCCGTGGGGCAGCTATTCAGGCAGTGGCTGCAGCACTCCCGTATAACCCCCATTATGATTTTGGGTTTCGCCAGGACCATCCTTGGGAGTAGACCAACTTAGGCCAAAAGCCTAAGCTTGGGGGAGTACGTGTTCTCACCGACTTTACATTCTTGCTTATGCTTTCACTTTGTTCGTCGGTGTTCACACCTCGCCACTGTATCATCCATGCTAGTTTATTTTCTATTTCTAGTTTTATTTTTGTGTGTCTGTCTAGTTTGAAAAAAACCAAAAATATTTTCTTTTTCTTCTTTTTGCTTGTTGGGAGCTTTCCCGTGTAAATAGTTTTGTTTTTCTTTGTGTCAAGGAAGAAGATATTGGTTACAATGTTTAGTGGCTCTTGCATGCATACCTGTTTAGCTTTCAAAGAACCATATTACTTTGTCTTCTCCTTTGTGTCTGCCTGCAGATTCCAGCTTTAGTCCAATGCACGAGCACTCTTATTATTGTTCACATCGTTCGGTCGTTCAAGTGAAAGGCAATAATGACGATATATGATGAAGTGACTGAGCCTGGAAAAGCTGGTATGAATTCGATCTATTTTGTTTTTGTAAATATGACTAGCTCATCGTGCCTGATTCAGCTTTGTTGTGAGAGAAACATGTTTGCAATGACAACTTAGAGATCATAGTTGCTTATGCCATGCTTACTTGGCTAGGAGCTTATAATGGTTTGTCTTGGATGCCCACATGAATTTTGAGATGACTGTGATGTAGTATGATAGGATGGTATCCTCCTTTGAATGATTCAAGTGGCTTGACTTGGCGCATGTTTACGCATGTAGTTGAAACAAAATCAACATAGCCTCTATGATGTTCATGTTCATGGTGATTTATGTCCTACTCATGCTTGCACTCAATGTTAGTTAATCTCAATGCATTTTGATGACTGTTGTCGCTCTCTAGTTGGTCGCTTCCCAGTCTTTTACTAGCCTTCACTTGTACTAAGAGGGAATACTGCTTGTGCATCCACTTCCATAAACCCAAAGTTGTTCCATGTGAGTCCACCATACCTACCTATGTGCGGTATCTACCTGTCGTTCCAAGTAAATTTGCATGTGCCACTCTCTAAACCTTCAAGAAATAATCTGTTTTGCATGCCCGAACCAGTCATGTGGTGACAGGGAGCTATTGGTATCTTCCATGCTAGGCATGTTATCCTCGATATGTGTTTATTCACTATCATTCACGAGAAAGGTGCCGGTAATTGGAATTCCCAGTTCCATGCTCAAATTGAAAAGATAATTGCAAACAAAACTCCCCCAGGATTGATGTTGGTATGGACGGTACCCGAGGATTCGGCTAGCCGTGGAGTGTGATTGATTGGTGGTGGGGGAGTCAAAACTTTACTTTTCTGTTTGGGAACCGCCTATAGCATGTGTAGCGTGGAAGATGTTGAGAAGTCTTAGTCATTGCGTTGACACTGAAAGCATGCCACCCAAAATTATTATCTCTATTTTAAAAGCTTGAGCTCTGGCACCTGTGCAAATCAATGCTTCCCTCTGCGAAGGGCCTATCTACTTATGTTCCTGTTGAGTCATCCTCCTCTTATAAAAGCACCAATTAGAGAGCACCTCTATCATTTTTATGCTTTGCTTTTAACTGTGTTGAGTATGACTGTGACTGGATCTTCATTGCCTTGAATTACAATGTTTAGTCACCCCTTGGTCTTTGAAGGTGCTCTGCATTTATGTTTTGCGGTCTGAGAAAGAGCTAGCGAGATACCATCTGTTCGTACTGCTTCATGATTGTTTTGATTGAAGTGTTGACATATGAGGCTTATTATTATTTGCTCGCTAGCTGATTATGCCATTGATATGAGTTTACCGTGAGACCTAGATGTCATTTGCTTATGTGGTTTGCTTGTGATCTTGCTGAAATTATGTTTATGAGTTAGACATAGTTGCAACCACCAGGTCAAACACAGTTTGTCAAATTTTTTCTTTTGTCTCTTTCAGTTTGTCAACTGAGTTGCTTGAGGACAAGCAAGGCTTTAAGCTTGGGGGAGTTGATACGTCTCCGTCGTATCTACTTTTCCGAACTCTTTTGCCCTTGTTTTGGACTCTAATTTGCATGATTTGAATGGAACTAACCTGGACTAACGCTGTTTTCAGCAGAATTGCCATGGTGTTGTATTCTAGCAGAAATAAAAGTTATCAGAATGTCCTGAAAATTTACGGATAATTTTTCTGGAATAACAGAAAAATACCTGCGCAAAGATCCACCGGAGGGGTGTGCCAGTGGGCCACAAGCCCCTGGGCCGCGACCACCCCCCTAGGCCGCGCCATGAGGGCTTGTGGGGCCCACGTGGCACCACCACCCCCAAACTCAGCTCTATATCTTCCGTCTCGCCCGGAAAAAAATCAGAGAGAAGGTTTCATCACGTTTTACGATACTGAGGTGCCGCCACCTCCTGTTCTTCATCTGGAGGGCAGATCTGGAGTCTGTTACGTGCTCCGGAGAGGGGAAATCGTCGCCATCGTCATCATCAACCTTCCTCCATCGACAATTCCATGATGCTCTTCACCGTCCGTGAGTAATGTCATCGGAGGCTTGCTGGACGGTGATGAGTTGGATGAGATCTATCATGTAATCTAGTTTTGACAGGGATTGATCCCTAGTATCCACTATGATCTAGATTGATGTTGCTACTACTTTGCCATGCTTAATGCTTGTCACTAGGGCCCGAGTGCCATGATTTCAGATCTGAACCTATTATGTTGTCGCCAATATATGTGTGTTTTAGATCCTACCTTGCAAGTTGTAGTCACCTACTATGTGTTATGACCCGGCAACCCCGGAGTGACAATAGCCGGAACCACTCCCGGAATGACCATAGTATGAGGAGTTCATGTATTCACCATGTGTCAATGCGTTGGTCCGGTTCTTTATTAAAAGGAGAACCTTAATATCCCGTAGTTTCCATTAGGACCCCGCTGCCACAGGAGGGATGGACAATAGATGTCATGCAAGTTCTTTTCCCTAAGCACGTATGACTACATATGGAATACATGCCTACATTAGATTGACAAACGGGACCTAGTTACATATCTCTCTGTGTTATAGCTGTTATATGATGAATCACATCCGGCACACTCATCCATCACCGATCCACTGCCTATGAGTCTTTTACTACTGGTCCTTGCTACGTTACTTTGTCCAGGCTTGTCCCTTGCTACAAAAGGGATTGGGCCACTTTGCTACTACTGTTACAACTGTTGCTACTGCTGTTACTCTGCTGCTACTGTCGTTCCTTGCTACTTTGCTGTTACTTGTTGCAAGACTTTTTCGACACCGTTGCCGGGGAATAATAGTTCCCCGTCCACGTGCAACTTACTAGCGCCATTGATACAACATTTAGAAATAGTCTGCCGTCAACAGATCTGTTTCTGACACCGTTGCTATCATACTACTTTGCTTGCAGACACTAATCTTTCAGGTGTGGTTGAATCTGACAAACTCAGCTGCTAATAATAGAGAATATTCTTTCGTTTCCCCTTGTGGCGAATCAATAAATTTGGGTCGAATACTCTACCCTCGAAAACTGTTGCGATCCCCTACACTTGTGGGTTATCAAGCGTCGCCAGGCCACCTCACCCCCGACGACAACAACCGTCCAAACGACTGTGCGGCACCCTAGATAAGTAGGAGCCACAATGCGCAAGTGACATAGCGAGCACTCGCGAGATTGTCACTACATCTCGGCATTCATAGGGTCTGTGTATGCCACCTGTTTGACGATATGCTACAAGCATGAGGGTAGGATGTTTTGGGCTGAAGCTTTTTAGAGCGACTTCTCTCTGGCTCTAGGGACTGCCTAAATTTTCTCAAAAATTTTGAAGATGGATAAGATGTGTTTTTAACAAAACCAACAAATCTGGGTCAAACTTTAGTCATACACATTTTGAAATTTTTGAACTGTAAAGTAGAAAGTTTTTGATTTTTAGGTTGAAGGTTCCTAGGGCTACAATGGATAGTCAACATGGGGCTAGAAGCCAAATCAAACAATAGGTTCCTTTGCAAAATTTTGGGGTCCAAAACTTATTATAGAAATTTCCTAGGAAGATTCTAAAATAGTTAAGATTATTAAATCATCCCAAAACTTTGGGAAACTGTTCAAAAAGATGCCCTAGGGCAAAGGAGGGTCATAGGGAATAAATCTTTAAAATAGGGGAAGGGAAGAATTTTAGTGAAATCCTAGTTAGCAATTTTTTGAGTGCGACCTATCCATAAGTTTACAAATAAAATAAGAGATGAATTTGCACAAATAAGAATTCTGTGAAGTAAGAATTATGCAAGGCTCTTGCCAAACCAGAAGTGATGCCAAGGAAATCTCAAAAGAATTTTCTCAAGATAGGTTTTCAAGAAGATTCCAAAAGAGGATTTCATAAAAAATTTAATAACTCTATTTAAAAATAAAGCAAATCTTAAAATCCCAAATTAAAAATTTGAGGGTGTTACAACAACTACCCCATTAGGAAAAATCTCTTTCCCAAGATTTCAACCATCCTTCAAGCAAGTGCGGGTGCTCTGTGCGTAGAAACTCATCTCTTTCCTAAGTTGCTTCATCCTCGGAGTGATTACTCCATTTTACTGTAAACAACCTGGTCACCTTCTAACGTGTATTCCTTTATGATTCCTCCAGTATTTTAATTGGGTGCTCACGGTAGGTAAGATCTGGTTGAACATTTATGATGTCGTGTGATACACGTTTGTCTCGATCACTCACACACACTTTCTTAACTAGGATATGTGAAAGATGTCATGCACGTATGACAATAGAGCGGGTAGTTCTAGCGGTAGGCAACATTGCCTCTCCATGCAATTATTTGGAATGGACCTATGAAGTGAGGTGCCAATTTTCCCTTGACCTTAAACCTTTGCAAACCCCTCATTGGGGATACTCGGAGGTATACATAATCGTTTGGCTCGGAACTGGGATCATGATGTTTTTATCATAATAACACATTTTACAACTCCGTGTTTTCTTGAGCTTGTCTTTGATGAATTTTACTTTGTCCTCGGGTTCTGGGAGAATTTGTGGACCGAAGATACGGCTACATCCGGTCTCTGACCAATTTAGTGGTGTACGACATCTTTGTCCGTACCACGCTTCAAAAGGAAACATTTGTAGACTTGCCTAATAGCTGTTGTTGTAGGAAAACTCAGCATACGATAGACTTTCTTCCCAAATGTTTCTGTAAGTTATCACACATGCCATGAGCATGTCTTCCAAGATCTAGTTCACATGCTCCGTCTGTCCTCCTGTCTGGGGGTGATATGTTGTACTGAACACTAACTGTGTTCCCAAGGCTTGCTGTGAATGATCCCATAATCTCGAGGTAAATTGAGTGCCTCTGTCGGACACTATGGTCCTTGGAATTCCCTGCAAACACACAATACGAGTGAGGTATAGCCTGGCCAGCTTCTGCATGGAGTAGGTGGTCTTCACTGGAATGAAATGGGCCACTTTCGTGAGTAAATCAGGGATGACCCATATGGTGTCATGCCCATGTTGGGACCATGTTAGTCTGACAATAAAGTCCATTCCAATCTCATCCCACTTCCACTCAGGTGCTTTCATATGTTGTAGTAGACATGTTGGTTTCTGGTTCTTGGCCTTGATTCGCTCACATGAATCGCAACATGCAATAAAAGAGGCGATATCCCTCTTCATTCCTCTCCACCAGTATTTTGTCTGGATGTCCTTGTACATTTTTGTTGCTCCTGGATGGATTGAGTATGGCATGGTATGGGCTTCTTCCAATTTTTTTTGCCTTGAGGTCTTCTTGGTCAGGTACGCACAGTCTGTTGTCGTACCATAATATCCCTTGCTCATCAACATTAAACTCTGAGGCTTTGCCTAGGCTCATTTTAATTTTAATTCCCTCAATACTAGGATGCCCGTCTTGAGATTTCTTGATTTGTTCGTCCAATGTGGGTTGTATTTCTAGGTGTGCAAAAGTGCCTTCGGGGACGAGGAGCATGTTGAGTTTGGCAAACTCTTGGATAAACTCAGGTCTCAAACTCTGCGTAATGCCGCTGTTTGGGGTTGGTTTTGTTGGCGAACGTTGCATGGAAAACAAAAAAAATTCCTACACACACGAAGACCTATCAGGGTGACGATCATCTACGAGAGGGAGAGCGGACCTACATACCCTTGTAGATAGCTAAGTGGGAAGCGTTAACAAACACGGTTGATGTAGTAGAACGTCTTCGCGATCCAAATCGCCGACGTCCCACGATCCATCCCGATCTAGCACCGAAAGGACGACACCTCCGCGTTCAGCACACGTACAACTCGATGACGATTTCTGTCTTCTTGATCCAGCAACAGAGACGAAGATGTAGCTGAATTCTCCGGTAGCACGATGATGTGGCGCTGATGATGGTGGAACTACTCTGGCAGGGCTTCGCCATGTTGTACCGATCTAGCTACGATGTGTCACGAAGTAGTGGAGGGAGAGAAGTTTGCACAAAGTCTTGAGATGCAAAAACCCTTTAAGACCTCCACTATATATAGGAGGAACCAAGATGTGGATGCCTTGCCACCTACTCCAAGTAGGAGGGGGCGGCCGAGCCAAGGAGGAACGATTCCTCCTCCAATTCGGTTTGGAGGAGGAGTCCTTTCCTTCTTTCCCACCTCCTCTCTTTTTTCCTTTCTTTTTTCCTTTATTATTGTCTTAGCCGAAATAGCCCTATGGGCTGGCCTTACCAGCCCACTAAGGGCTAGTGCGCCACCCATGGGTCTATTAGGTTCTCTCCGGGGTGGGTGGCCCCTCCCGTAAAAACCCGGGACCCATTCGTCACCCCCGATAATTTATCGGTAATGCCCGAAATCTTTCCGGAAGCCAAATGCAACAATCCTATATATCAATCTTCGTTTCCAGACCATTCCGGAGACACTTGCGATGTCCAGGATCTCATCCAGGACTCCGAACAACATTCAGTTACCAACATCAATAATTCAACTATACCGAAAAACGTCCCCAAACCTTAAGTGTGCAGACCCTGCGGGTTCGAGAACTATGTAGACATGACTAAGACACTCTCTGGCCAATATCAAATAGAGGGACCTGGATGTCCATATTGGATCCTACATATTCTACGAACATCGTATCGGTTGAACCTCTATGTCAAGGATTCACACAATCTTGTATATCATTCCCTTTATCATTCGGTATGTTACTCGCCCGAGATTCGATCGACGGCATCTCCATACCAATTTCAATCTCGTTACCGGCAAGTCTCTTTACTCGTTCCGTAATACAAGATCCCATGACTAACTGCTTAGTCACATTGCTTGCAAGGCTTGTTTGTGATGTTGTATTACCGAGTGGGCCCCGAGATACCTCTCCGCCACACGGAGTGACAAATCCCAGTCTTGATCCATGCTAACTCAACGGACACCCACGGAGATGCCTATAGAGTACCTTTATAGTCACCCAGTAACGTTGCGATGTTTGATGCACACAAGGCATTCCTCTGGTGTCAGTAAGTTACATGATCTCATGGTTATAGGAATGAATACTTGACATGCAGAAAACAATAGTAACAAAATGACACGATCATATGCTACATTTATAGTTTGGGTCTTGTCCATCACATCATTCTCCTAATGATGTGATCCCGTCATCAAGGGACAACACTTGTCTATGGCTAGGAAACCTTAACCATCCTTGACCAACATGCTAGTCAACTAGAGACTCACTAGGGACATTGTTTTGTCTATATATCCACACATGCATTTATGTTTCCATTCAATACAATTATAGCATGGATAATAAACGATTATCTTGAAACAATAAATATAATAATAACTATTTTATTATTGCCTCTAGGGCATATTTCCAACAGGTTTCTTGCTGAGAGCATGAGCTACCACATTTGCTTTGCCAGGGTGGTAATGAGTTCCCACATCATAATCTTTGATTAATTCTAACCAACGGTTCTATCGTAGGTTGACCTCTGGCTGGATGAAAATGCACTTAAGACTTTTGTGGTCTGTGTATATCTCACATCGATTTCCATGTAGGAAATGCCTTCATTCTTTGAGAGCGTGTATTACTGTCGCTAGTTCCAAGTCATGAGTGGGATAATTTTGCTCATGTCGTCGTAGTTGCCTTGAGGCGTAGGCCACAACTTTTCTTCCTTGCATGAGTACACATCTGAGGCCTTTCCTCGAAGCGTCACAATATAGCTCAAAATCTTTGTGCAAATCAGGAACAATTAATACTGGTGTGGTGGTTAATCTCTTCTTCAATTCTTGGAACTATTCTCGCATGCTTCAGTCCACTCGAACTTCTTTTATTAGCAACCAAGCCATTGGTTTGGCTATTGCGGAAAAACTCTCAATAAATCTTCGGTAATATCCCGCCATTCCAAGGAAACTCCTTACGTCTATCAGGTTTGCTGGTTGTTGCCATCCATTTATGTCTTTGACCTTCTTGGGGTCCACGACAATGCCTTCTTGAGTCGGTAAATGACCCAAGAATCTAACTTCTTTTAGCGAAAATTCACACTTGCTGAATTTGGCGTAGAACTGACGTTTATGCATCTCACCTAGTACAATTCTCGGGTGTTGTGCGTGCTCTTCGGGTGTCTTGGGGTAGACCAATATATCATCGATGAAAACCACGACGAACTTTTCCAGGTACTTCATAAATACCTTGTTCATCAGGTGCACAAAATATGATGGGGCGTTCATTAGTCGGAATTACATCATTGTAAACTAGTACAATCCGTATCAGGAAGTAAAAGCTGTTTTGGGAATACCTTCTGGGCGTATCTTTAGCTGATGATACCCCGATCTCAAATCAATCTTTAAGAAAACTTTTGCTTGTGCGAGTTGGTCGAATAAATCATTTGTTCGAGGCAGTGGATACTTTTTCTTGATAGTGGCCATGTTGTGAGCTCTATAATCAACACATAGCCCTGGTGTTCCATCTCTCTTTTTGGCAAACAATACTTGTGATCCTCATGGTGAGGAGTTGGGCCTGATATACCCTTTGTTCAGTAATTCTTCTATTTGCTTGTTCAACTCAACCAATTCAGTTGGTGCCATTCCGTAAGGCTTCTTGTAAATTGGAGTTGTACCGGGTGCAAGTTCGATGACAGACTCTATTTCTCGATCTGGTGGCATACCTGGCAATTCTTCTCAGAATACGTCTAGGAATTCACACACCACCGAGACCTCCTTTAATTCCGAGATGTCCACTTTATTCAGTCGGGCCTGAGGTGGTGTGTGTCTCTCCATGGCCGCAACTCTTGCCCTTTTCCCTGATGATGGGTGAGTGTCACATTCCGGTTGAAGTAGTCGACAAAACCTTTGCTCGCATTCAACCAATCCATTCCCAAAATAACGTCAAGACTGTTGCTTTCTATCACAATCAGATTTTCCCAGAATGTCAAACCCTTGATTTCAATGGTAACACCCTTGCAGTAACTTTGAGTGACTTGCTGTGCTCCCGGGGATTTGATGATCATTGATTTTTCCAAGGGAAGAATAGTAAAATCGTGTTTCAAGGAAAATCTCTTCGAAATGAACGAATAGGAAGCTCAAGAATCAAACAAAACCGTGGCAGGAATTGTGTTGACAGGAAACCTACCGAGTATGATATCTGGTGCGTTCATAGCCTCTTCCTTGGCCACATGATTCACAAGACCCTTCATGTGGTTGTTGTTGGGGTCGAAATTGTTGTGCTTGGGTGCTGATTTTTTATTGGAGTTGTTTGGCTTTGGCGCAACATTCCCTGATTTTGGGCACTGTCTGGCATAGTGCCCTGCTTCCCCACAAGAGAAAAATGTATTGCCTGAGCAGTGAGTGAAATACTTGTTCCTTGCATAGTAATTATTTATTGGGTTGTGATTTGATGTTGGAGCTCGGGGTGTTGAATATCTTGGGGCCTCAGTCTTCTGCCTCTTGTTGCGAGATTGCATAGAATTATAATGATGGCGCTTGTGAATTTCGTCCATATTGTGACATTCGGTCTCAAGCATAATGGCCTTGTCCACGAGTGTCTTGAAATTTGGGAATGTGTGAACAACTAGTTGACACTTTTACGCTGGAGCGAGTCCATCTAGGAATTTCTCCATCCTTTTCTCTTCTGTCTTGCGTTCATCGCCAGCATAGAAAGACAATTGGTTAAATTGGTCCAAATATTCCATCATAGTCGAACTCTGTTGTTTGAGGTCTTCAAATTCCCTCTTCTTGATTTTCATGACACTGTTGGGGATATGCGCCCCACGAAAGCTTTCCTTGAATTCTGCCTAGGTGATGTTGTTCTCGTTTGGGTATAAATATAGGAAATTTTTCCACCAAGAATTTGTTGCTCCACTCAGATAATGGGGTGCATACAATACCTTCTCGTAGTCTGGGCACTGCACAATAACCAGTTTCCTTTCAATATCACGTAGACAGTCATCGGCTTCCATTGGTTTATCGATGTGCGAGAAAACTGGTGGACGAGTTTTCTGCAATGCAGCCAACGAGGAATGTTGTTGGTGAGGTCCACGATGGTTTTCCATGTTCAAAAGTTGATTCATCATCTCCTGGTGGTGCTGCTGACTTTTCTCATACAAGCGAAAAACTTGCGACAATGTTGAGTCACTGTCCTGCTGGCTTGACTGCCCTTGAGTAAAGTTGTTACATGTGTGAGTGAAATGATTTTATTCCAGCAGACCGGGTATGGTGCGAGTCCAGGGACGATGCATTTTAACTCTAGGTCGTTGTTGCCAATTTCAAATGAGAAAAATCTGAGTAAATTGTGAAATAAATTTTTGCGGGCCAAGAGAAATACAAAATATTTTTCATAAAAAACTTGTCGTGTTCGGAGAAGGACCGCTGATACATATATTACAACAAGCATATTTATCGAGTACATCACTCAGGAAAATTCACCAAGGAATTTTAATGAATGCGGCTAGTCATATGGATTTAACCATAATGTAAGCAGGTGAGAAAGGTCATGAACATTAGGCTACGGAGGATTTCTGAAGAATGAATAGTAAGTCAAAGAACTTTCGAAACCCATGACAACTGATGACGGACGAATCCCCGATAAGATAATTCGTTGCATCTCGTAAAACAAGAGCAATTGGAGAAGAAAGTATGAACGACATTTGTATGTAGACATCCGTAGTGGTAGACGGAGGAAGAGAAGTCGCAAGAGCGATGGGCACAAGTTCTCGAGAGAAAGCATCGGAGAATATCATCGGAGTCTTCTGACGGATCAAGCCAGCGTCTGGAATATGGGGCTCTCCGGGAGGAAATATTTATGAGAACCTAATGTTAGAGTTAATAAAATCTTTAATCCGAAAGAGAAGAGAGAGTAGAGTCCTAGAGTATAGGAAAGGAGTAAAAGATACTAATACCACCCAATTGAGATGTGGGCCCGTAAGCCACAACATCAGTGTTAGTAAAGTTTTTCAAACACTAGACTCGACTTCGGCCAAGGAGTTGGAAAGGGGCTACCTACAGGCAGTCGGCTCTGATACCAACTTGTGACGCCCTCGGTTTAATCGTACGCTAACCATACACGCAAATGCATACGATCAAACCCAAGGACTCACGGGAAGATATCACAACACAACTCTAGACACAAATAAAATAACATCAGCTTCATATTACAAGCCAGGGGCCTCGAGGGCTAGAATACGGAAGCTCGATAAACACACGAGTCAGCGGAAGCAACAAATATCTGAGTACAGACATAAAACATGGGGTGCCTTAGAGAAGGCTAGCACAAAAGATACAACGGTCGAACGAGGCGAGGCCTCCTGCCTGGGAACCTCCTAACTACTCCTGATCATCAACGGCCTCCACGTAGTAGTAGGCACCGTCGGGGTAGCAGTCGTCGGCGGCGGGGACCTCCATCTCCTGGGATCCAACATCTGGTCGCAGCAAACGGATCAAGGGGACAAGGGGGGGGAGCAAAGCAGCGGTGAGTACTCATCCAAAGTACTCGCAAGTCTTACATCAGAACTATGCTAAATATGCACCAGTATCAAAGAAGGGGGGTTATATGTGGACTGACTGCAGCAATCCGAGAATAGAGAGAGAAGGCCTAGTCCTATCAAAGACTAGCATCTTCAGGGTCTTGCAGCAATAGATGAGAGTAGAACAGGGGTAACACATTAATAGTCATATTGTTGCAGCAATATTAAAGTGAGGTCACGCCTAAAGATCCTCCCTCGACTCCCTGCGGGGAAGCAATCCCGAGGCAAACTAATTCCAGTTAAGTAACAATTGTAGTTGTAAAAGATCGGGGCACAACTCCAAGTCATCCTATAACCATGGACACGGCTATCCGAATAGTTAATTTTCATCCCTGCAGGGGTGCACCACATGTCCCATCACGCTCGATAACACTCTGGCCGGACATACTTTTCTGGGTCCTGCCCGGCCTCGAAATATCGTCACGTCGCAGCCCCACCTAAGACTAATCAGAGAGGCCAGCCCGCCAGTCTAACTCCTAAGCACAAAGGGTTCGTGGGCCTAGTTCCCCTTCGCGCTCCTGCACGTGGCGTGGGCGGCCGACGTCAGTCCTAGCATCCCTTAATCACAAGAGCGATGCATCTCGGGACCACTCGGGCGCGCGCCGCTACGTTGCTGGCATCTGAAAAGCTTCGGCTGATACCGCGACGCCAAGTACCCATAATTCTTCCCGCGTAGCCGGTTAGTGCGAAAAGGTCTCCGACCAACCCACTTCAAAACACCCAAATCCGTTAACATTTTAATTAGGCCAACAACACAGTCTCACGGGAATCCACCCGTCTTACAACTAATCACCAAAGATCCCAGTAACAGGAGCGAGTAACTGTGTGGCTGTAACATCGGGGGGATCCACGGTATCACCCTCGTTGGACTCCGAATGATGTACCCGTCAAGGTGGGCTTGGAGGAATCACCCTCGGGGGTCCCACATTTGAGGGGTTGCACGACAGAGGCATCATCGGGAATGGTGAAAGAGGAATCACCCTCGATAACCACGACCGACTAGCTATACTACAGAGATATCATCAAGAGTACTTAGCGAGGTGTCACCCTCGGTACCCGATAGTATCTCTGTAGCTTGTACAACGAAGGGGGTGTATGTGCTGTGTCGGGTCTGGTTCGTCGATCAGAGATCGAGATTTGAAAACAAGCGGGGCAACTGAACTACGGGGTCAGAGGGGATGACTGCTCCACCTATACTAAGCATATTAAAGGTACAGGACTGAAAGTAGCAGTTCATCAAAAATAGGCTATGCATCAGATATAGGAGCTAACTATAACAGTAGCAAAATACTAATGCAAGCAGTAGGAAGAAAGACATAGGCGATATAGGAATGATCAAGGGGAGTTTGCTTGCCGTGCTGCTCTGCGGCAAAGGACTGATCGGCAGGGTCGTAGATGTACCCGGCAACAGCGTCAGTCTCGGGGTCTACCGGTAAGAATTGGGGAAGAAACAATAAATAATAGCAACGATGCAACACAAAGCATGACATGGCAAGATGCAGGCTAGACATGAACTAACGCAGCAACATCCGTCATAGACGGGTCGGAAGAATATCTGACGATATTTTCCGGGTCTCGGGCTACTACCGGTCAGACTCGAAACGATGAAAATGTTCCATGTTTGCTATGCTAGGGACGCGTGACAGACGAATGGACCGTGTATCCGGCTTCGTCTCGTTCTGCTGATCAACTTTCATGTTGAAAATATTTTGATCTCACTTACGGATTATTTAATATTAATTTTTAAAGTTTTATTAATTATTTAGGAATTAAAAAAGATTTAATTAATTTAATAAAAAGCTATTATGACATCAGCATGATGTCATGCTGACATCAACATTTGACTGGTCAACTGACCAGCGGGTCCTGAACGTCATAGGCACAAGTTTTGATTAAGATTAAATATTAATTAATCAAATTAATTTAGTGGGGGACCCACGTGTCATACTCTAATTATTCTAATTATCCAATTAATTAATCTAACTAATATATCTATTTATTTATTTAATAAAAACATTAACATTATTTTTATTTTTTTAACTATCGCGTGGGGCCTCCCTGTCATAGACAGCGGGTGTGTTGGCCCCACCGGTAAGTGACTTTAGGCCATGTACTCATCTTTTTCACAGATACATAATCATGCAATTATCGTATTCCTCCAAATATCTATATACGCAATACATACACCGCATCTCATACATACATACATACATACGATATCTAATACATCTTTTATTTTATTTTCTTTTAACTCTGAAAACTCCCATCTCTCTCTCTGTTAACACAGAGACACAGAACAACTCTCTGCTCTAACTCAACATAGAAGAACAACACCTTCAAATCTTCCTACCGGTCTCTACCGTCGACGGATCGAAGCCCCGTTTGCCGGAACGGAACCGGGACGACGAGGAGAACAAGATGGTGGGAGGAGCCCGAGGAGGGGCTCACCAACGTTGATGAGACGGCCCGGTGAAGCCGGAGTTCTCGTGAGGCGGAGGTGACGGCGGTGATGGCGCGGTGGTGACGGCGGTGACGGAGCCGGCAAGGTCGTACCGAGATGGGCCCCGGTGAGGAGGGGCCCCGGGATGTAGCCGCCGAGAGGGCTCCGGCCGGCGAGATGGAGAGGGCCTCGGCCGACGGATCCGGAGGGGTGGTGGACGGGGCTGCTGGGGCTGAGGCTCGGGAGGGTGCCGACGTGTGTAGGGGAGGGTCGGGTCGCCGAAGCTTGCAGGGTGGAGGGCGGCCGGTCGTGGTGGAGATGGAACCGTTGGGGAGGGGTTCGGGCCAGGGGGCCGATCTGGGGCTCCTGGGAGGGAGAGGAGCCGAGGGGAGGTGCTGGGGGTTGCGGGAGAGAGAGGGGCGACGGGACCCCGGGGACGGCGGCCGGTGTGGTTGCCGGCGACCGGTGCGGTTGCCGGTGGTTGGGGGTCTCGGTCCTGGGGTCGGGCTCGGCTCGGTGGGGGGGGGCTATGTCGTGGGGAGGTTGGGAGGCGGACGAGAGAGCCGAGAGGAGGGGGACGCGTGGGAGTTTCTGTCAGTGGGGGGGCCACGAGGGGTGGGTGACGAGACGGTGGGGTGGCGGCGCGATGGGTGAGGGAAGGGAGCGAGGCAGGGGGCTCCCTCGCCCTAGGGTTCCAGCGCGTGGGGTGGGCTGGCTCGGCTGGGCCACTTTGGCCCAGTCGGCCACGGGGTGGGGGGGTTTCCTCTTTTTCTTTTCCTTTTTGTTTTGTTTTTCCTTTTCTATTATTTCTTCTTTTTAATTTCTTTTCTTTTATCATTATTATTTTTAGTACTTTCTTTCTATACATATCTTCCTTTAGTAGTTAATATGAATTTATAAATATACTTTTCTTTTGTTTTCAACTTCTGAATCCGGATAGAAATTTAATGCGGGTCAACGACGGTAATTCTCGATGATGTGGCATCATTAGCGGGTGATCACTGTAGCTTAATTACAATATTTACTGTAGCAAAAGTCGAGGATGTCACACAATTATACATTCCTATGACCATGAGATCATGTAACTCACTCACACCGAGGAATGGCTTGTGTGTATCAAACATCGCAATGTAACTGGGTGACTATAAAGATGCTCTAGAGGTATCTCCGAAGGTGTCCCTTGAGTTAGCATGGGTCAAGACTGGGATTTGTCACTCCGTATGATGGAGAGGTATCTCAGGGCTCACTCGGTAATATAACATCACAAACAAGCCTTACAAGCAATGGGACTAAAGATTTAGCCATAAGATTTTGTATTACAGAATGATTAAAGATACTTGCCGGTAACAAGATTGAAATATGTATAGAGATATCGACGATCGAATCTTGGGCAAGAACCATACCGAAGGACAAAGGGAATGTTATACGGGATTAACTGAATCCTTGACATGAAGGTTCAACCGATAAAGATTTTCATATAATATGTAGGAGACAATATGGGCATCCATTTCCCGCTAGTGGTTATTGACCGGAGAGTGTCTCAGCTCATGTCTACATAGGTCTCGAACCCGCAGGGTCTGCACACTTAAGGTTCGGTGACGTTTCAGTATTATTGAGTTATGTATGTTGGTGACCGAAAGTTGTTCGGATTCCCGGGTGAGATCCCGTTCGTCACGAGGAGCTCTCGAATAGTCCGAAGGTAAAGATTGATATATATAAAAGTTGCATTTGGCTTCCGGAAAGTTTTCAAGCATTACCGGTAAAGTATCGGGAGTGACGAATGGGTTTCGGGGTTTTACCGGGAGGGCCCACCCACCCAGGAGAGAACCTAATAGGCCTAAAGGTGGTGCACCAGCCCTTAGTGGGCTGGTGTGGCCAGCCCAAGAAGGCGAATTTTGGCCAAGTGCAAAAGGAAAAAGGAAAAACGAAGGAGGTGGCCAAGTAGGAAGGGAGTCCCCCACCAAACCGAATTGGATGAGAACTCTCCTCCCTTGGCTCGGCCCAAGCCTCCTCCTTGGAGTAGGAAGCAAGGCACCCCTCCCTCTTATTCCTCCTATATATAGTGGAGGTTTTGAGGGCAAACTTCACTAGAAAAGACACGCGTTGACCTCTCCTCCATAGATCGTCTCCCTCGTCTAGATTAGTCCGAGATAGCTTGGCGAAGTCCTGCTGGATTAGTTCACCACCACTATCACCATGTCGTCGTGGTGTCGGAGAACTCATCTACCTCTCCGCCCCTCTTGCTGGTTCAAGAAGGCGGAGATCGTCATCAAGCTGTATGTGTGCTGAACATGGAGGCGTCGTCCGTTCGACGCTAGATCGGGACGGAGTTCGTGGGACGGCTTGCGATTTGGATCGCGAAGACGTTCGACTACATCAACCACGATTCTTAATGCTTCCCTCTTAGCGACCTACAAGGGTATGTGGATCCGATCTCCCTCTCATAGATGATCATCACCATGGATAGGTCTTGCGTGTGTGTAGGAATTTTTTTGTTTCCCATGCAACGTTCCCCAACAGTGGCATCATGAGCTACGTCTATGCTTAGATGATATCTCGAGTAGGACACAAAAGAGTTTGTTGGTGTTCATGTTCAATTTGCTGCCCTACTTAGTCTTTTCTTGATTCGGCGGTATTGTTGGATGAAGCAGCCCGGGCCAACATTACTCATATGCTTACGAGAGACCGGTTTCATCGACTAACATGCAACTTGTTGCACAAAGATGATTGGCAGGTGTTTGTTTCTCCAACTTTAGTTGAACCGGATTTGACCGAGGCGATCCTTGGAGAAAGTTAAATAGCAACTTGCATATCACTGTTGTGGCTTTGCGTAAGTAAGATGCGCTCATACTAGATACCCATAGCAGCCACGTAAAATTTGCAGGGTATGATGTGATGTGATATGGCCAAATACATGATATGATATATTGGATGTATGAGATGATCATGCTGTAATAGTTAAATATCAACTTGCACATCGATGCTATGACAACCGGCAGGAGCCATAGGGTTGTCTTTAATTATTTTGCGCTTAGTGATGCTTTGCTTTATCGCTAGTCAGTAACTTTAGTAGTAACAACATACTTAATGCGACAACCTTGATGGCAGCATAATGATGGAGATCATGGCGTGGCGCCGATGATGATGGAGATCATGCCGGTGCTTTGGTGATGGAGATCAAGAAGCACAAGTTCATGGCCATATCATGTCACTTATGATTTGCATGTGATGTTAATCCTTTTCTGCACCTTATTTTGCTTAGGACGACGGTAGCGTTATAAGGTGATCCCTCACTAAAATTTGAAGATAAAATTGTGTTTCCATGAGTGTGCACCGTTGCGACAGTTCATCGTTTCGAGACACCACGTGATGATTGGGTGTGATGGACTCTACGTTCACATACAACGGGTGCAAAATAGTTGCACACGCGGAACACTCGGGTTAAACTTGACGGGCCTAGCATGTACAGACATGGCCTCGGAAAACAAGAGACTGAAAGGTCGAGCAGTAGTCATATAGTGGATATGATCAACCTGGAGATGTTCACCATTGAAGCTAACTCAACTCACGTGATGATCAGATTTGAGTTAGTGAATTTGGATGATGTGACACTTGAATGACTAGAGGGATGTCAAATTTGAGTGGGAGTTTATTAGTAATAGGATTAGCTAAACTCAATTATCTTGAACATAGCCTAAGTAATCTTTCCAAAATTTTATGTTGTAGATCAATGGCTTGTGTAGTAGCAACCCTAAATTTTAATGCATTCCTAGAGAAAGCTAAGCTGAAAGATGATGGAAGCAACTTTGTTGACTAGGCCCGTAATCTGAGGCTTATCCTCACCGCTGCTAATACGTATCCAACATATCGATAATTTATGAAGTATTCATGCCATATTTTCCTATGTTTTTAATAACGTTATAAGGTATTGATGCACTTTATATGATTTATTTAGAACTAACCCGGACTGACGTTGTTTTCAGCAGAATTACCGTGGTGGTGTTTTTTGTGCAGAAAATGAAAGTTCTCGGAATTGTACGATTTTTTTTAATTTTTTCTGGAACATATGAGCAACGTTGGAGCAAAGAACCACCAAAGGAGGGCTGCCAGAGAGGCACGAGCCAACAGGGCGTGGCCTGGGCCCTGAGCATGCCCTAATGGCTTGTGGGGCCCACTTGGCTCCGTTGCGCGTGATTCCAACGCTGAAAAATACTATAAATCCCAGAAACCCCAGAAGTAAAGAGAGAACTTCCGCTCCACCGCCGCAACTCTCTATATTGCCGAAAAAGCAATCTAGAGTTCAAGTGCAAGGCAGCATCATCTCCAGCACTGGAGAATTGATCTTTCATAACTAGGTTCAGTAAAGCGGGTTTAATCTCATATGACGTGGCCTAAGTGGCAGGAGCAGCAATAGGAGTGCAGAGAAAGTCATTGTTGTTGTGACTAGTGAAGTCACACAACGTGGTGTTCTCAATGGAACCCATAGCAACGGCAACAAGCAAGAGCAAAGCAACTAATTTTTTTGTGGTTTTTGGTACAGGACTCTAAAGCAAAAACTAGAAAGCAAACTAACAAGACTAAAAAGCAAAGGTAAAAGATAGTCTGCAACTCCCCTATCTTGAAGAGTGGAGTCCCCGGCAACGGCGCCATAAATTCGCTTGATGACGAGATGATGTATATACTTCTCGCCCCTTGTTGAATACCCCAAGTGGAAGGTGGAGATGTATCAGCAGCAAATTTCCTTACACGGAGACTGTAAGGTTTATCGAACCAGGAGGACTCCTAGGCTCAACAAGTAGGTGTCTTCCAGCCTGGCGCTAGCAGAAGACGTGGAACTGCACACACAACAAATATATTTGCTCCCAATGAGTACATAGAGGTTGTCAATCTCTCTGGCCTTGTAGTTTGCGAAGGATCAATACACAAGCGGGAAGGTAATAGTGATTACAACGGAAAATTAAATAAAGCGGTAAATAGTGGAGGTGTAAGCAATGATGGTGATATGGACCGGAGTCACATGGTGTTCACTAGTGATGTCTCTCTCCCAAAAGATGATAAACAACTATGCTAGGGTAAACAAATCATAGTTGGGCAATTGACAGAATTATGATCACACCGCAATGCTAATTATGCTCCTTGATAGTATGAGGTTCAATAGTAATGGGCAGTACGCCAAGACAAGTAGACCGTTTATTCATCAACATCTACTTTCTAATCATCCACATTGAGATATCTATCCAGAACATCTCTCCGGTATTAAGTTGTGAGCCCCACCCAAAGTGTAAACTCAAAGCAACGGACAACTTCATTAACGAACTATACGTAAGGTAAACAATCCTTGCAACCGTGGTCACAAGCACCGTTGTTTTCTCCCCGGTGGCAACAAGAACATCCCCTAGTCTCATGTTTCTGTCACTCAAGCTAGACATCGAGGGGCCGGAACCCACAATCTTGCATAACGCTCCCTCTTGGAGTTACAATCTACTACTTGGCCAAAGCAATAAAAAGCAACGGAGAACATGAAAGAATCACTAAGGAACATAATATAAAAGGATAATCAAATATATATCTTATAACAATCAGAACATAATCTCATAATCCATCGGATCCCAACAAACCGAGCATAGCAAAAGCAAGAGAATTACATAGATGCCTTGATCATGTAGGGCAGCTCACAAGGACTAACCACTGAAGCACAAGATTAGAGATAAGACATCACATAGCTACTGGTCATGGACTCATGGTCCAAGGGAAACTACTCATGGCACATCCGGGAAGCGTCCATGGCGGTGGAGAAGGTCTCGGACGTCAATCCTCCCTCCGGCGGGGTGCCGGGAAGAGGTCTCCTGACGCTCCAGATCTTGGAAGCGTTGCGGCGGCAGAACGATGGAGAAATTCGCAACTCCAGAAAGTCTGCGAGGGTTTCCTCACGGAAGTCTAAATATAGGCCATAGGAGTGGATCGGAAGAGGTGGGGCCCACCAAGGCGACCTCTTGGCGTAGTGTGGGGCCTGGCCGCGTGAGCAGGCCGCTTGGGAGGCCCCTGGCCCCCCTCTGGCCCTCCTTCAGTGATCCCGAAGCTTGTGTTGTGTTGATTTTTTTTATATTTTTCTGGATTTTTTCGGTCTTCGGAAAATTGGGTAAAAGCTCCTGCAAAAAAAGACATCAGCAGACAGAAACTGGCACTAGGTGCACTGAGTCAGTAAGTTAGTCCAAATATGTGTAAAATGATATAAAAGTGTAGCAAAACGTTTGCGAAATTATAGATACGTTTGTGACTGGGATGGGTTAGTGGGATGTGTAGGAGGGGTTGGGTTTAGAAGAGAGGGAAGTTTGCGGCCCGGCAACAAGTTTTAAAACACCGAAACATCCGACAAAATAAACCAACTAAATGCCGCTCAAGGTTTAACGGTTCGGGTATCAAACAACCACCAAATGTGACAAAATTTGGCAAGCGGTCTACCTACGTTAACACAAGACCACATACCAACTGTCAGACCATTCGGAGAAAGTTTTATACACATGTTTAGAAAAATATTTTTATGATGCCACGGCGCGTGCATGTGTGGTTGGTCTCGAAACGGTCAACGACAAGAATGTAGAGAACCACCAACTAATAATGGATGCAAGTTTAGACAAAAATGATAGCAACGGAGTGCTGATGCAATGCGCATGATGTGCATGATGCGATGATGAATACGACAACCAAATAAATCATACGGCGAAGCACGACATAAAAGGGAATCTTCTCGAGCGTCGGTTCTGGGCCTTACAACATTCTCCTATACTAACTAGACCACCAGTAAGACCAAGGAAGAACATGTATAGAATACGTGAAGAGGGTTGTGTAAAAAGACAACATTAGTGCAAAAAATGTGGAATCCTAGGGCACATTGCGAGGATATGTACCAATCCAGTGGATGCTTCATTTGGAGAAGAGGAACAATGGGCAGCAACAAATGTAGAGGAGAATGGAGCATTAAGCAGGTTGGAGTTAAAGCAGAGGAGAATGCAGCATTAGAGTAGATTGTAGCTAATGGGGAGGAGAATGAAGCAACAAAGTAGATTGCAGCTAATGCACAGGAGAATGAAGCAACTAAAATAGCACTGCTAGCAGCTTGGTATGTGTGCAGCAACCTTCCCTTTTTTTGCATTTCTTCTCTATTTTATCGATGGCTTAAATCTTTTTTTGTTTGACCTAGCTCTAGGAAAACTAGAGGAAAAGGAGATAAAAGGCCAAGAGAGAAAGAAACTTTGGAACCTTGTCAACTGGCTAGTGGAAGTTCTCCGTCGGCACCTCGACAGCCACCACCCGAAGTGAAGATCAAAAGGAAAAAGAAAAAGGTGGATATCCTATCAAGGGAAACTAGGAGCAAGGTTGTTATCCGATCTTTGAACACAAGGAGCCAGGCAGAGATGTGAACTTGGAACATTGAATGCAAGTTGTAAACTTTGAAATTTAAGCATTTGTACGAAGGTTTCTGTCATCAATTTGAACTATTGGGAAAAAAAATTAATGTCTAATAATGATATTTGTACTTTGATGTGAAATTTGGGGTCAAATTCAAAATTGCAGGCAAAATTTGAATTTGAACTAACCTTTGAATTATAAGCAACATTTGAAGTCCATTGCTCTATGATGTGATGTTACAATGATTTTGAATTATTACACATGTTAGATGATCAATCCGATCTATTTGCGTAGTCATGAGAAATATGGCATGGCGACGAGCTCGGAAGCTAGGGTAAACACACCATTTTTAATAAAAAACCATTATAAAAACAATTTAAACTAAAAAAAAGAAAAAATAGGTTAAGATCATTCTTATTCACACTAAAAAGAAGTTTTGGTGATTTTTTGATTTTCTTTATTTTTTCATAAACCTAAACCCACTATCACTCTCTTCTCGAACTCTATACAACCTCATACATGATAACGCATTTGTGTGAAGGAGTTTTCATGGGAAAAATCCATAAACCAAGTTTATTATTTTTTGTCATAATCATGGCACATACAACGGCATTGTGCGCAGGTCTTCCATTTTTTTATTATTTGAATTATTTCTGCTCATTTGAACTTCAAAATGCTAGCTCACCTCAAAAAATGATTTTTCATAAAAATGTCTCTAAACAAAGTTTACATTTTTTGTAGTAACTATGTCTTATAAAAGACGAACCGCAAAGGTTTCCTATTTTTTTGATTTTTTGAATTAGTAATGATCATTTGAAAGTTGGTCAAACCTAAGATAACCCCGCTGACTAGCTCAAAACCCCGCAACTTCTCTCCAAACCCTAGCGTCGAACTGCAGCCGTCCGATCATACCCAAGCGCCAAGCAACAACCCTTTGATATGTTCTTCTAGAAGGAATTCCGAGGGCAGGCGGCATGCGGGATCCGGGCCATTGGATCACATGGATGGGTCCACAATGTTGGATCGTCTGGCGATCCGCGAGAGGCGACCCATGAGAGGTTGGTCCAACTCTCCCACCATTGACCCCCCTTCCTTCCGATTCTTCTTCTTTGGCGATGATAGGATCCACTCGTTTGCTTCACCTTCTTCAACGACGAGATATGTCGAGCTCCACTTCAGCCTCCTGCCCCTTGTGGCCCAGTATGGTCCACTTCCCATGGAGCGGTATCCTAACTCCACACATTGCGCCACTGAAATGGTTGACTTTAAAGGAGGACAAGTATGTGAACTTTGGCCACGAGTTCGTGAAATGCGAGAGCTAGCCAGAGAGGCACGTTAGATCTCATGATTTTTCTCAGATTTCTCATTCTCTTTCCTTTTTAATTCTTTTTCATTGGATCTGGGATTTTGGGTTCATAATTTCATTTCAGATCGTGAATAAATGCACACATTTTGAATGTCTGGATGACTATGTTCTGAGGCTTCAAGCGGAGGGCTGATTCAATTCAATGGGCCGTGATACGTCCATTTTGCGTCATGTTTTCATGTTGATATTTATCGCTTCTTTGGCTATTACTTCACTTCACGGGACTATTCTTATGCCCTTTCTCTCTTATTTTGCAAGGTTTACATGAAGAGGGAGAATACGACAACTGGAATTCTGGCCTGAAAGTGGAGCAAAGTTGAGATACCTATTCTGCGCAACTCCAAACGCCGTGAAAATCAACGGAGATTGTTTTCCCAATTTATAAAAAATACTAGGCCGAAGAAATGCCGGAGGGGCACCAGGGGGTGCACACAAGCCTGCACGGCGCGGCCACCCTCACAGGCCGCGCCATAGGGGCTTGTGGGCAGCCCACTCGCCCACTGGCCCCCTCTTTGCTATATGGAGGGTTTCCTCGAGGAAAAAAAAATCAGACGGGAGCTTTTTCGTGGTTTCGCTGCCGCCACGAGGCGAAACTTGAGCAGAACCAATCTAGAGCTCCGGCAGGATGATCCTACCGGGGAAACTTCCCTCCCGGAGGGGGAATCGTCGCCATCATCATCACCAACACTGCTCTCATCGGAGGGGACTCGTCACCATCAACATCTTCATCAGCACCATCTCATCTCCAAACCCTAGTTCATCTCTTGTAACCAATCTCCATCTCGCGACTCCGATTGGTACTTGTAAGGTTGCTAATAGTGTTGATGTTGATTACTCTTTGTAGTTGATACTAGTTGGATTATTTGGTGGAAGAGTTTATGTTCAGATCCTTGATGCTACTCATTAGACCTCTGATCATGATTATGATTATGCTTTGTGAGTAGTTACTTTTGTTCCTGAGGACATGGGATAAGTCATGCTAATAATAGTCATGTGAATTTGGTATTCGTTCTGTATTTTGATATGTTGTATGTTGTTTTTCCTCTAGTGGTGTTATGTGAACATTGACTACATAACACTTCACCATTATTTGGGCCTAGAGGAAGGCATTGGGAAGTAGTAAGTAGATGATGGGTTGCTGGAGTGACAGAAGCTTAAACCCTAGTTTATGCGTTGCTTCGTAAGGGGCTGATTTGGATCCACTAGTTTAATGCTTTGGTTAGACTTTGTCTTAATTCTTCTTTCGTAGTTGTAGATGCTTGCGAGAGGGGTTAATCATAAGTGGGATGCTTGTCTATGTAAGGGCAGTAGCCAAGCGCCGGTCCACCCACATATCAAACTATCAAAGTAACGAACGTGAATCATATGACCATGATGAAACTAGCATGACAGAAATTCCCGTGTGTCCTCTGGAGCGTTTTTCCTCCTATAAGACTTTGTCTAGGCTTGTCCCTTGCTACAAAAGGGATTGGGCACTTTGCTGCACCGTTGCTACTTTTGTTACTTGTTGCTTGCTATGAATCATCTCACCACACAATCACTTGTTACCGACAATTTCAGTGCCTGCAGATTTTACCTTGCTGAAAACCACTTGTCAGATCCTTCTGGTCCTCGTTGGGTTCGACACTCTTACTTCGAAAGGACTACGATTGATCCCCTATACTTGTGGGTCATCAAGACTCTTTTCTGGTGCCGTTGCCGGGAAGTGAAGCGCCTTTTGTAAGTGGAACTTGGTAAGGAAACATTCATATAGTGTGCTGAAATTTGTTGTCACTTGTCACTATGGATACTAATCCTTTGAGGGGCTTGTTCGGGGTATCTTCACCTCGAACGGAAGCACAGAGAGTTGCTCCTCAACCTGCTGCACCTACTGAAAATATTTGCTTTGAATTTCCATCGGGTATGCTTGAGAAACTGCTCGCTAATCCTTTTACAAGAGATGGAACATCACATCCAGACTTGCATCTAATCTATGTAGATGAAGTTTGTGGTTTATTTAAGCTTGCAGGTTTGCCCGAGGACGAGGTCAAGAAGAAGGTATTTCCTTTATCTTTGAAGTATAAGGCGTTGACATGGTATAGGCTATGTGATGATACTGGATCATGGGACTACAATCGGTTGAAATTGGAATTTCATCAAAAGTTTTATCCTATGCATTTAGTACATCGTGATCGGAATTATATTTATAGTTTTTGGCCTCTTGATAGAGAAAGCATCACTCAAGCTTGGGGGAGGCTTAAATCAATGCTATACTCATGCCCCAATCATGAGCTCTCAAGAGAAATTATCATTCAGAACTTCTATGCTCGACTTTCTCATGATGATCGCACCATGCTTGACACTTCTTGTACCGGTTCTTTTATGAAGAGAGATATTGACTTCAAATGGAATTTATTGGAGAGAATTGAACACAACTCTGAAGATTGGGAGCTTGAAGAAGGTAAGGAGTCAGGTATGAATTTCACTTTTGATTGCGTTAAAACCTTTGTTGAGACAAATACTTTTTGTGAATTTAGCGCTAAGTATGGACTTGACTCTGAGATAGTAGCTTCATTGTGTGAATCCTTTGCTGCCCATATTGATCTCCCCAAAGAGAAGTGGTTTAAATATCATCCTCCGTTAGAAGTCAATGTAGTTAAACCCACTCCAGTTGAAGAGAAAGTCATTGCCTATAATGATCCTGTGGTTCCCCATGCTTACATTGAGAAACCACCTTTCCCTGTTAGGATAAAGGATCATTCCAAAGCTTCAACTGTGATACGTAGAGGCTATATTAGAACACCTACACCCCCTGAGAAAATTAGAGTTGAACCTAGCATTGTTGTTATCAAAGATATTCTGTATGAAGAAGTTGATTGACATAATATTCACTTTTGTGAAGATGCTGCTAGAATTGCTAAACCTCATGCTAGAGACAAACATAGGCCTGTTGTTGGCATGCCTGTGGTTTCTGTTAAGATAGGAGATCATTGCTATAATGGTTTATGTGACTTGGGTGCTAGTGTTAGTGCAATACCTCAATCCTTATACGATGAAGTCAAAGATGAGATTGCACCTCTTGAGATAGAACCTATAGATGTCACTATTCAGCTTGCCAATAGAGATACTATCTGCCCTGTGGGAATTGTTAGGGATGTTGAAGTCTTGTGTGGTAAAACGAAGTATCCTGCTGATTTCCTCGTTCTTTCTACTGCTCAAGATAGCTTTTGTCCCATCATATTTGGCAGACCTTTTCTCAATACTGTCAATGCTCATATTGACAGTGAGAAGCAAACTGTCAATACTGGCTTTGAAGGTGTGTCGCATGAGTTCAATTTCTCTAAGTTTGGTAGACAACCTCATGAAAAGGAGTTGCCTAGTAGGGATGAAACTATTGCCTTAGCCTCTATTGCCGTACCCCCTACTGATCCATTAGAGCAATACTTGCTTGAGCATGAAAATGATATGCATATGGATGAAAGGGATGAAATAGATAGAATTGTCTTAGAACAATATCCTATCCTTAGGAATAACTTGCCTGTTCAACTGCTTGGGGATCCACCCCCACCAAAGGGTGATCCTGTGTTCGAGCTTAAACAATTGCCAGATACTCTTAAGTATGCCTATCTTGATGAAAAAGAGATATATCCTGTTATTATTAGTGCTACCCTCTCGGAGCATGAAGAAAACAAGTTACTAAAAACTCTGAGGAACCACCTGCTACTATTGGATATACTCTTGATGATCTTAAGGGCATTAATCCCACTCTATGCCAGCACAAGATCAAAACTGATCCTAAATTCAAACCAGTTGTTGATCATCAAAGGAGGTTGAATCGTAAGATGAAAGAAGTAGTGAGAAAAGAAATACTAAAGCTCCTGGAAGCGGGTATTATCTATCCTGTTGCTCATAGCGATTGGGTGAGTCCGGTGCATTGCGTTCCTAAGAAGGGAGGCATTACCGTTGTCCCTAATGATAAGGATGAATTGATCCCAGAGAGGATTATTGCTGGCTATAGGATGGTGATCGATTTTAGGAAACTGAATAAAGCCACTAGGAAAGGTCATTACCCTCTGCCTTTTATCGACCGAATGCTAGAAAGGTTGTCTAAACGGACACACTTTTGCTTTCTAGACGGTTATTCTGGTTTCTCCCAAATACCAGTTGCACAATCTGATCAGGAGAAAACCACTTTCTCCTGCCCTTTCGGTACCTTTGCTTATAGACGTATGCCTTTTGGCTTATGCAATGCACCTGCCACCTTTCAAAGATGTATGATGGCTATATTCTCTGACTTTTGTGAAAAGATTGTTAAGGTTTTCATGGATGACTTCTCCGTTTACGGGTCTTCCTTTGATGATTGTCTCAGCAACCTTGATCGAGTCTTATAGAGATGTAAAGACACCAATCTTGTCTTGAATTGGGAGAAGTGCCACTTTATGGTTAATGAAGGCATCGTCTTAGGACATAAAATTTCCGAAAGAGGTATTGAAGTCGAGAAGGCTAAGGTTGATGCAATCAAGAAAATGCCAAACCCCACAGATATCAGAGGTATAATAAGTTTCCTTGGTCATGCTAGTTTCTATAGAAGGTTCATTAAAGACTTCTCTAAGATTTCTAGGCCTCTTACCAATCGCTTGCAAAAGGATATTCCTTTTGTCTTTGACGATGATTGTGAGGAAGCCTTCGAAATACTTAAGAGGGCTTTGATAACTGCACCTATTGTTCAACCACCTGATTGGAACCTACCATTTGAAATCATGTGTGATGCTAGCGATTATGCTGTTGGTGGTGTTCTAGGGCAAAGAGTTGATAAGAAGTTGAATGTGATTCACTACGCTAGTAAAACTCTAGACAGTGCCCATAGAAACTATGCTACTACGGAGAAGGAATTTTTAGCAGTCGTGTTTGCATGTGAAAAGTTCAGGTCTTACATAGTTGATTCCAAAGTCACTATTCACACTGATCATGCTGCTATTAAGTACCTCATGGAGAAGAAGGACACTAAACCTAGACTTATCAGATGGGTTCTCTTGCTACAAGAATTTGATTTGCACGTTGTTGACAGGAAGGGTGCTGACAACCCAGTAGCAAATAACTTGTCTAGGTTGGAGAACGTTCTTGATGACCCACAACCTATTGATGACAGCTTTCCCGATGAGCAACTGAATGTCATCAATGGTTCACATAGTGCACCGTGGTATGCTGATTATGCAAACTGTATTGTTGCCAAATATATTCCACCTAGTTTCACGTACCAGCAAAAGAAGAAGTTCTTCTTTGACTTGAGACACTACTTTTGGGATGATCCTCACCTTTATAAGGAAGGAGTAGATGGTGTTATTAGACGTTGTGTACCTGAACATGAACAGGGACAGATCCTAAAGAAGTGTCACTCCGAGGCCTATGGAGGACACCATGCGGGAGATAGAACTGCACACAAGGTATTGCAATCGGGTTTCTATTGGCCCACTCTCTTCAAAGATGCCCGTAAGTTTGTCCTGTCTTGTGACGAATGTCAAAGAATAGGTAATATTAGCAAACGTCAGGAAATGCCTATGAACTATTCACTTGTCATTGAACCATCTGGGGCTTTGATTACATGGGACCTTTTCCAAAATCCAACGGGTATACGCATATCTTAGTTGCTGTTGATTACGTCACTAAGTGGGTAGAAGCTATCTCCACTAGTAGTGCTCATCACAACACTTCTATCAAGATGCTGAAAGAAGTTATCTTCCCTAGATTTGGAGTCCCTAGATATCTAATGACCGATGGTGGCTCACACTTCATTCATGGTGCTTTCCGTAAAACGCTTGCTAAGTACGATGTCAACCATAGAATTGCGTCTCCCTATCACCCTCAGTCTAGTGGTCAAGTAGAGCTAAGCAACAGAGAGATTAAACTAATTCTGCAAAAGACCATCAAGAGGTCTAGAAAGAATTGGTCTAAGAAGCTCGATGATGCACCGTGGGCTTATAGAACTGCCTATAAGAATCCCATGGGCATGTCCCCGTACAAAATGGTGTACAGTAAAGCATGTCACTTACCTCTTGAACTACAGCATAAAGCTTATTGGGCAATCAAAGATCTCAACTTTGATTTCAAATTTGCCGATGAGAAGAGGTTATTTGATATTAGCTCACTTGATGAGTGGAGAACTCAAGCATATGAGAATGCCAAGCTCTTCAAAGAGAAGGTTAAGAGGTGGCATGATAAGAGGATACAGAAGCGTGAGTTCAATGTAGGTGATTATGTCTTGCTATATAACTCTCATTTAAGATTATTTGCAGGCAAGCTTCTCTCTAAATGGGAAGGTCCCTATGTTGTTGAGGAAGTATATTGTTCCGGTGCTATCAAGATCAACAACACGGAAGATAATTGTCCGAGAGTTGTAAATGGGCAGAGAATCAAGCATTATATCTCAGGTACTCCCGTAAATGTTTAAAGAAATATCATCAATATCATAACTCCGGAAGAATACCTAAGGGATATTTATCAACCTGTTTCAGACTCCGAAAACGAAGAGCTATGTGATTCGGTAAGAAAACAGAGTCCAAAACTTTTCCAGTAGGAAATTTTCTCCGTTTTGGAATATTTGAAAAAAATACAAAAATTGGAAGTAGTCCGGAAAGTGCGCGAGGAGGCGACAAGCCTGCACGACGCAGATCCACCCCCTGACCGCGCCATGAGGGCTTGCAGCCACCTAGTGCACCTCT